>NW_027466061.1:6110000-6770000 GCF_046127955.1 Nelusetta ayraudi
TCAGCCGCGCTCTGCAGAAAGGAGCCAACTGTGCAAGTGATCAGCGTCAGACTCCACTTCCAACCAAGGACAACAAAAAAAGTAGAGTAGCTCATCCACACTTATTGATTGGCAGCAACTTCTGCTTTAGATCTCTACGGAAAAAACAAAAAAACCAAGACGACTCGCGCCTCGATGACAGCAGGACTTTTTCTTGCACATTTTCTGGGAAAGGGGACTTTTGGAAGGAGTTTGTTATTGGTTGCTATTTGTTATTGGTTGCTATTTGTAGCCCTGCTTGTACTGACCAAACAGCCTTGAGCCGACTATGTTAGGCTGTATTTGCACTGTCTGTCTGGAGTGCAAATGAGGTGGAAGGCAAGTGGCTGAGGTTCAGTCGTGTCACCACTTGACTTTTCTCTGATATTCACTCAGCTTTTTACAACTCTCTCTCTTTTTTGCCCATTATGATGAAAGTATGTTTGTATAGATTTGATTGCCCTGACCTTGAACCAGTCTTGGCTGCTGGTGACCAATTAGGTTGTTTTAGAATAAAGTCATTTATGTACTGCAAAGTAAATTAGGGCAAAAAATACATATCAGTCCAGATCAACGGTGTAGGAATTTTCAAAATTAAGCTCCACATTATAGCATGTCATGAAGAAATTATTTAACTATATATTTTTATTTTGTGCAATATCAACTCGATGTTTGATTTTTAAAGCTGACAGAATTTTCTCTCCTTCCGCCATTAATAATCCTGCCTTGCTGGAGCATCAATATCTCGGAAAGGCGGAGCAGTCTGAGGGGGTTGAACCAAAAACTGGGTCCATGTGTTGTCCCGAACCTTACAGAGGTATCAGTTATGTTGTAGATGTCATAGTACACTGTCTCTGAAAACTAGAGGAAGCAAAAGGGGCTTTTCTCACTTCTGGGTAGTTGGCTGACAGGCTAGAGACACAGGTGAGCATTGGCCAATTGAATTTTTCATAAGATGGAAGGAAATGAGTGGCCTTCTACAACTGCAGCGAATTGCCAACTTCAAATAAGATCTTGGTATAATTCCATTCCAAAATTCACATTTTTTTTCTTCCCTACTTTTCGTTCATTTTCATGTGGCTCTTTATTACCACATGAAAATTAATGAAGCACTTTTAAGGCAATCGTCAAAACAGGATGTTTGCTTTGACTGGATGGGTACTCTTGGGAAGTGCACTCGTTCCGTTGCGATTACGACGTCGTCATTAATCCGGCCGCTCTGGCGCACGACGCAGCGTGACGAGATGTGCCGGATTCGTATCAGCAGCTGCGGGGAGCAGTTGGTGTGAGTGCCGCCCGCAGCCAGCCGAGCCTGGTGGAACCTTGAATCGCTCATTTAACACCTGATTACAGCCCACCTGAGCGACGTTCCCAGTCATTAGTGGGTTACCAGCGAGCCATCCGTTTGCACTGAAAAACATTTATACAGTCGTCACTCAAGCCGGCGAACAGATGTGCGCTGATGTTATCGCTCCACCCGGTGCTACGAACCACAATGGGGCCAGGAACCAGGCTGAAGTTTACTCAACACGTCTCCAATCTGTTTCCCAAGTGTGGCTAACGAAGGCTGACTTATGTATGGCTTATCTGGAGTGACACATTGGTGAGGAGCAAGAAGGTTGTGGGTTCCACTCCCAGGTTCGAGGCCTACAGAGTTTTTATGTGTGCTCCAGTTTTCTCCAGGGACTTACAGGCTTCCTCCCACAGTCCAAAGACAAACACATCAAGCAGATTCCTCTGAGGTGACAGTCAGAACATAGTTTGTCTCTTTGTCTTGGTCATTGTGACTTCACCTACAGGGCCAGATAGCCTGAATAGAACAGATGAACTGCATTTACAATGGCTTGAACTTGTATGGGAGCGCTTGAAACAATCCAAATACGCCGACGCAACTTGGCCGCCAGACTTGAAAATGAACATTTGGCCATGGACGAAGCCGAGAACAAAATCGTGTTAAAAAATAAAAAATAAAAAAGAATGCAGAATTTGCGATGGTGCTTTTGAATTTTCACAGTGGCAAATCTGAACGAAGCACCAGCCATGTTATCACCTTTGCTTACATTGTGACTGTCAAATGTGTAATTCATATCTTTTTTTTCCTCTCTCTGGGGGGTTGAAAATGAACTGATTTTGGTCTGTATGTGCTGTCTTCCACTCTGGAACACTCACTTCAGGAAAAAACAATGAGAGGGTTTCTTTTGAACCATCACACATAAATCCAGACACAAAAAACATTTTCACTTTCCATCTTTGAATCTTTTCATAAATAATTTCAGCCACTCGATGCTCACTTGGACGAATAAACTGCTTTAGCGGCAACCTTTCTGACAGGCAAGGCCGAAGACAAGAAATCGGCACAGAAACCTGAGTGTTCATATTTAGGAGAATATCATAGCAGAATTTTTCAGAGTTAATATTTCCACTTTAATATGCCTTTGCTTCAGCAGAGTCGTGGCTGAGATTGTTTAAAAAATTAATTCAAAGGATGCGGCGCGCTTCCACTGAGATCAAGGACTTGTTATGTGCGACGTCGCCGAGTGAGATTGAATTTGAGTTTGTTCTAATGATTTGTTATTTTTTTTCCCTTTTCATTTCCTTGCACAGTAAACACGTAATGATGGTGAGGCTGAAGGACAGGCGGCTTTGCTTTAATCACAGACCCGTCTCCAAAGCACACCATGGCTACATCCCCTTTTTTCCATTATATTAATGTGAAAAGTAATTGATCTGATTGTTCTGGCCTCAAATCTTCCTTGAGCTTACACTGTCAACCGTAACATCCTTTTTTTCCCTCTTTCCTCTTCCCATGTGTGGTGCTTTTCACAGGGCACCACTGGGAATTGATCCTTGACATTTGTTCTCTCAACTGGGAGGTGGTGTGAAATAATATGTGCAGGCAGTAACAGGCTGTGGATCTTGAAGATCCCCCCCCCCACCCATCTCCGCATCTAATAATCCTATTAACAGCCAAGGCTGTAAAGAGAAGGGAAAAAAATACACCAACATGATAGCTCTGCATGCAATCTGATTTGCTTCTAATCATCACTCTTTTATGAAAGGGGGGTGTTAAAGCCATGCAGTCACTTCCTTTTTACAGCCTCATCTCTGCCAAAATCTCAGTATCTTCTTTTTCATATATAATAATAAGAAGCTCTAGTTGGCAAATACATTTTTGGCCAATAAAATCCACCGGTGCTCTATTTATCGCACTAACTGCGAGTGGAGTTGTGCGTCAATGTCGGGCCTAATCTATTACGTTAATGGAAAATTTGTTGGAGGTATTATTTTGACACCCTTAGCTGTAAATTCCCATTAATGTTTTATGGGTTTAATGGAAAATTGGGAGGGGGGCAGGGATGACAAACATCAGCTTTATTTTTTATTTATTTTTTAGGTGCAATTTCTGCACATAAATCATTCTTAAATGCTGTAACGCCGGGACCCCAATGCTCAGTGTCATTCGCTCGATGGAATGTGTGGCAGGTTGGTCGGTTTTCAGAGGGATCCCCTGCTTTAAACTACCCCAAATTCAAAAATAATTAAGAAAAAAAGAACCAAAAAGAGCCATAGCAGACTGCAAATTAACAAAACAACCATCTAACCACCACAACTTGGACAAGACCTGTGTCCTGCTCCCTCCTCCCTCAACTCCCCCACTGCCCCACACGGGCACCTGCCAGCTTCTCAGGGTCGCAGTTGAAGAGCTAATGCGGCTCAGGTGTTGTAATTGAGGATCGTAACCAGCTGGTTGCACCGCAGTTTGGCAGTAGCTGTGGAGTGGATGTGGTTGGCCGTCGGTCTGGTGCCTGAACAGGTGAACACTACCGCAGATATCAAGCATGCCTTCGTCTGTGGAGAGACACTTGGGTCTTCGAACACTCAACAGCTCCGACAGCGAAACAAAGTGGGAGAGGGGAGAAAGAAGTCCTTTATTAAGTATCAATTGGAGTTTGAAGATGCTCTTAAATTAGTAGATAAAGTCCAACCACTCTCATTAGCAACTCATTAGCGCAAATGAGACTCTAGCCGAACAATGGAGCCAAACCATGAAGTAGGAATTTATCCATTTTTTTTATTTTTATCCTAGTATCTTCTACCAAATATTCGCTTCTAATGTAAACCGCCCACACGCAGTCATTTAGTCCAGCCTCAGATGGCTTTTAGATTTAATCAGCCAGAGATTCTTTTCCAAACTCCATACGAGCCCTGTGCTGACGTTAAAGCCGGTGCTGATTTTTATCTCATGCACTCTCACATCTAATGATTTCAATTTACATCTCTAAACCCGATAAACACGACACTCGAGTAGTAATCTAGTAATCCGGCGGAGGCCTGAGCGGAATTAGCACGGTTGACGTCTTCCGAGGATGTATTCCACACGTACACGGACCTGAGATGACCCAGCTGCATTTGCACCCTCTGCCACCACCGCCTCCTCCCCAACCCCCTCAGCCCTCTCACACTCATTTCCATTAACGGCATAATCTGACTGTACCAGTGTCTGGTTAAAAAACAGAATGTCTCTCTCTCTCTCTGTATATATACTTATATATATTAGGGCTGTCAAACGATTATGATTATTCACAGAATCTTCAGAATTAACAGCGATTATTTGCGTTTTGAATCGCATGTGTAAAATTCTGTTATTTTGTATCTCAAGGTAGTTTTAAGCCCATCATGTAAATATTTTCTTACCAGAAATCGGCCAGATGGGCCGACTACGGGGTAGTTAGAGGGACAATACTTAGGACACAACTTTTTTTAGATCGCATTTCAGACTTACGTTTGAAATTTGATTTAAAAAAAAAATGTGTTTTTGATTGTATTTAAGTAATGTGTATATATGTATGTGTGTGTGTGTATATATATATATATATATATATACATATATATACAAATAGGGCAAGTTAACACGTTGTTATCTCGTTAACTCATTTATTTATAAACGCCGACAATTATTCTATCGCGCATTAACGCATGTTGTGTCTGGATGTATGATGTATCGGCGTTTGCGTTACATCGTCATAAAATTCACTGGCACAACTCCGTGTCAATTTTAGCATGGACCTTTTCAGGCTAGAGTTACTCGAGTAGACGTTGAACTCTGTCGTTTATCCACACCATCTTTTCACGAGCGATCTTTCTTTCTGTTCTCCGTGGCGCTTGTTTTTAGCGAGCTACTGCTTTTGCAAACACGATGTATTCTTCTTCTCCTTCTTCTTCTTCCGCCTTCAAGGAATAAACTTGCGGCGCCACACCAGGCCGGGCATAGGTACTACATCGTTTTCAGTTGTTTCCAGTCGCATATCCGTGTAAACGGGATTCATCTTTATTTATATATTTATTTTAATACGGCTTCGTGGAAACACATTTTTTTCGAGTGCGGTTTCAAATATATGCAGTTTCCAAAAAAAAAAAAAAATCCCAAAACATGGTTGAATTGTTTTATATTTTTTTATTGTCACTTTTATCGTTATCGCAATAAATTCCAGAAAATATTGTTATAAAACTTTTAGTCCATATCGCCCATCCCTAGCCGTGAGTTTGTAATGTTTAAATTTGTGAGCGCACTTCTTTAACACCTGAGTAGGGGGTATGTGTGTCACTATGGGGTGTAGCCACGATGCTATTTAATGACATTCACCTGTGCGCCTCGGATGGCTTGGTGTGGTGGGGTGAGCGTTGGAGGTCATTGTGATAAAGAATAAAGTAAATAAAAAAGAACCTCGAAGTAAGACTGGATTTATTTTTGCATGCGCATCAATAATTAGTCCTTCGTTTAGCCCACCGCGGCTTATTTATTTATCGATCGCCAGTTAGCCGCAATACGTGCTTTTATTTTGTAAAAGTGTGTTGCTGGCTTCTGCGAAACCAGAAAAGAAAATACTTTGTTCATATGGTAGAACATTAAAATAAAAGTGCACTATACACTTCTTTCAAATTCATTATTGGATTTTGCATATACATTGCGATTAATCGTGATTAATCAGGGAAATCAAGCGATTAATTGCGATTAAAATTTTTAATCGTTGCCCAGCCCTAATATATATATATATATATATATATATATATATATATATATATATATATATATATATATATATATATATATATGTATGTATGTGTATATATATATATATATATATATATATATATATATATATATATATACATGCCCACCCCTACACATCCCTCACTCCCCCTGGAGCCCACTTAAATCTCAAAAAGACAAACTCACAGAACTTTCGGCCAAGTCTCAAGCGAGCAGGCGCATATGGTCCTGTAATTTTCCTCTTTCATGACCACTTTAATTATTCTCTTTAATGTGACTAAGTGAGAACAGTCCAAAAACAACAAAAAGCGCTGCATAGGGCGCCTTATGCAACTGGACTAATTTGCAATAGACTGGTACTCACTGCAATTGCTCGCAAACACAAATAGAACCTTTCGTCTTAAAGCTCTTTCAACACGCTGCTGCTGAAGCCACTGCTGCCTCAGGGTCAGCCAACATGTGTGTGTGGACAACGTCTTGACCAGCGGAACGCTGCGGGGAGAAAAGTTCAGATTCTTCAGTGATGGGACAGCTTGTTTAACCATGGCATGCCTCGCAGCTGCAAAGGCATTCAAAATCACTTACTGCACTTCTACAATGACACTTTTGGTTTCGGGATGGGCGAGGGTCTTTGTCCATGATGGCAATCTCATAATTCATGCCTCAGTGCAATTGCAGAACAACAACAACAATGGAAAAATTACAGAGAATTACAGATCAGAAGATCAGTTTAACCTTGTGTTTTCTTGGAGAGTGTCTGCAACAGCCCTTATTAACTGAAATCCAGTTTGTTTGTTCTGAAAAGTTGCATTAGTATGGTTCTTGTAGCTGCTCAATAAAATTCTGATGCTCTCAGTCCGCAATAAGTTAACTAAATACAGAAGGAGGACTGCAGTGCAGGGCATTGTGGCTAAAACAATGCCTTGCAGGTAGCAGGTTGCCTTGCATTAACTAATAGACAACTGAGATTTCTCATTTATTTTATTCATTTCTTGTCTTATCCTTCTCTTAAATCCTTGTGGCGGCGGCAGAGGAGGATAGCGTGCTGTTCAAAATGTTTGGCTCGTTTGAGAAAATACAGTGTGAAAGCAAAATGGGATCTGCTCAATGTTGCATGCCCAAACGGACCCAGTCTACTGGACTATTGCGTGTAAAAATGACCTTACTCTCAATTCTCCGAGTAACAAGAGCTGCTGGGATTTAAAACAAACACTTACACACATCTCCTTGTCACAAAAGCGGGGAGGTAAGTGAAACAAGCGCTATGAAATATGCATATCTGCCCCGAAGTAGAGCGTGTGTGTGTGTGTGTGTGTGTGTGTGTGTGTGTGTGTGTGTGTGTGTGTGTGTGTGTGTGGGGGGGGGGGGGGGGGGGGGGGGGGGGAGTGTAAGCACACAGAGGAAATATCCCCAAAATATTGTGACATGATATTATAAAGATTCCCCAAAGTTCCAAGAATGAGATGAACCAGCAGCGCCAAAGCGCGTTCCCTGAACTAATCCACCATTTACCACGAGCGTCAAAGCATGACACATGCTACGTCACCCGTTGGAGCGCAAGAAGTCTCTCGGCCGATGAAATGTTAACCAAGAGCTATGTGTAGAACATAACGCCTGCAGGCATTACACTCTGTTGTCAGAAGATAGTCGTGGCTTATTATGTCTCGCAGGCCTGCGATTTGTAATTAAATATTAAGCCTAATTAGCAGAATAGGGCTCGGTGAGGAATTCGTAGCATCGGAGCCACCGACGCTAACCGGCGTCTGTGCGATTACGTCTCGGCGCATCGACCGCGTTTGAGGCGTGTTGCTGCTCCGGCATTCACATCCGTTTCATTAGCCTCCGCGTGAAGAGCGAGGAAGCTCGTTAGAGGGTGTTTTTCGGCAGAATAATAACTTATTTCTTTCTCTCTCTTTTTTTCACCCACTGTTGCCTTTGTAATAGTTCCTTGAGTTCATAGCCCCGTCATCTGACACATAAAACTAATCACCTGCCTTGCGCACGCAGTCAGCTTTTAGATGCCTCTAGGTGATAGAATAATTGGTTGTGGTTCACCGTCTTCCAGGAAGGGGACGATGTACTTCCCCTTTTTTTGTTTTATTTCCTTTTTTTTTTATTTTTTTGCTTTTGTGCGTCTCCCTCTCACTTGGGGGTGTTTGGGTGACAGCCGGCTCGGCTGTGAAAAAAGATACGCCGCTGACATTTCGCTGGATGGTGTCACTACTTGAGCAGATCCAAATAATTGATTCACTCGTCATCTGAACAGACTGAAGCTACAATCACCCCACAAGCCTCAAGACTCCCGTTCATTTGTTCTACCTGCAAACTGATGTTTTGTGTTGAGTGAGTGCATTTGTGCGGCTGCTCATGGTTTTTTTCTTCTCGTCACGCCGCCCTTATGAGAGTATGAACATGGTGCTAAACATTAACAGTCACACTCGGCACGCTAGCTACAGAGATGAAGAGGGAGACTGTTAAACATGGTTGCAGTGGATGTAGGTGACGTAACACTTTGGTTTTTGACATGAGTGTGATTGTACTGACACAGCACTGACAGCAGTGCAGTTGGAACTAGAAGCCGCCCTCCGTGTTTGTCTTTTATCTGGTGGATCCTGCCAAGCCTTTCGCCTCCGCCTATTAACGAGGAACGTGCAGCCGGAGGACTCTGAAGTCTGTCTGACTGAGGTTTCGTTAGAAAAGGAGAGGATGAAAAAATCTATTTTGAATGAGATGTAAAAACGAATTCTTTAAAAGTGCAAGTGACCCAAAATTCAATTGGGAAAAGATCAGCTTCCGTGTGATCAGTTCTATCCAAGTCACGAAAAAATAAAGACTTGTTGGACGATTTTGTTGCTAATTCGTTGTTTGCCGTATGTGAACAACGCTTAATTTGTTTGATTCCAAAAAAATTTGTGACATAAATTATATGTATCAGACTGAACAGTTTTGCACAGAGTTTGTTAAATTACTACAAGAGGAAGAAGAACCTGTGCATGACAAGTTGTTTATTTTTCAGCCAAAACTCTTTGTTCACCCAGCCATTCATATTTCTTTTACCAGCACACAGACGTGACTCAAAATAAGGACTCAAGAATCAGAATCATTGAATTGAAGCTGGATGATGTATGATACCTATCACTTTCATTTGTCTACCACGTGAACACCTCTGAGGTGGACATGCAAAAGCCCAGCGCGTGAGTTCTTTGGGCGTGTAAAGAAGAGTGGATTTTCAGAGTTTCTCAACATTATATCAAGCACAGCCAACCTTTATCGACTGGCGCTATCTGTGCAGAGGTGTACTCTCAGCACAGATCAATACAACACGGCAGCAAAGTGTATTTTATCAATTTACTCCCAACCTTTTAGATGCCATTTGCTTACTTATTGCCGCACACTTTCTTCTCTTATAGAGCGACCGGTGCGTAAACATCACATTCTTTCAATATATTGTGAAGTGGGTGGAGGAAAAAATCATTATTCATATTATGCCTATCTATGGATCGTATTCCCACTCTGGCATTGACTATCAAAGGCTTTTATTGGCCAGTCACCCCCACAACGCACACAGACACAGACGAACCTCGCCAACAGTGGAACCCCCACGACCACCAAACACACACATACACACACACACACACACACACACGCTACAAATGGCATGACCCACTGCCCACCCCCGAAGTGACAGAATGTAACCTTTATGGGGAAGTGACCCGCCTCCTCGGGGACGGCCGGCGTAGACGGAAAATTCACAGCAGCGCAGTCTTTTAAGACGCAGCCAAAAGGGCAGCGGCTTGTTGTTGGGGAGTTTGGGGGGGTTATACCCGCTCCACTCACGGATGTCAAACCCCTCGGAGCTTCGCCTGCTCACCGCTTGATAATTGGTCATCCATCTACTCTCCTGTGATCACCAGCCGAGCCCCAGTCGGGCCGGCCGGCCGGCCAGCCGTTTATTTCTGGTCTCGTTGCCGCTTGTTTGTTTCCACCCTCGTAGCTCGGCGACTAACTTCCGGTCCAGCGGTCAGAAATTTTATTTCTGGTGCCGCAGAGTGGTTTGGGACAGGTTTTCAAGGACGCAGCAGGAAGCGGACCAGGCTGCAGCCTGGTGTCTTTGCGCTTGATTTTATTTTATTGACTTCAGAGCTATTTAATGAAGCAGACACGTTGGATCTCTGGCCGGAGGAAGTGAGTAGAGAAGGGAGAGGGAGTGAGAGAGTATAATTGTGGATATTTCCGGACGAGACTGCTGACAAGCTGACAAGGGGTTTACCGCGTTGCTTGAAAAGCTATAGAGTAGCCTGGGGTGCTTCTCGTTAAGCTGGGAGCCGAATTGTACTTGTGTGATTAATGAGACAAAGCCGAACTGCGTTACTGTACTTTTGTTTAAAGGAGCGGCTGAGCGCGCCGACTTAAAAATAAAGACAAAAGTGAGCCATGCGGAAAAAAGTGTCGTTGCTGAGATTTTATTTTTGAAACGCCTCTGGCACACGCGCGCGCGCACACACTCACTCACACACACACACACAAACACAGCCCACCGCTGTCTAAATGGAATTAAATCAAGACGCTTGTTTAAATCCCAAAAGAAGGCTTAGATCTTCACATTTTTATGTTACTTTTTTTTAAAACAGCGAGAGAAGGGGCTCCGCTCTGCACATTCCTGTAATATTTATGTCTGCACAGTCAAACATTTGGAAATTAAAGCAAGCTTTAAAAAAGGAGCCCTTTTCCTCCTTCTAGCTGCTCTTAATTAACATTGAAATCAATGTGGGAAGTTGGATTGTCTCACACTGGGGCTCATTCCACAAAATGTATATGTATCTTTCTTTTTTTCCCTAAGACTTCTTAGAGAGCGATAGCAGATCACATCTGGATGTTGTTGCAGGTGACAGAAATACAGATCAATCACGTGTGTGAAGTTGTTCACGATTACGCTGTTCAAAAGTGATTCACTTCCCCTGAGACTGAAAAGAAACACACAGTACAACACAAGTTGAGTACACAGAGAAGTTTGCGGTGGCAAATGACTCGCCCGTGTAAATGCAATATTCTTTCACGAAGCCACTTGGCTTATTAAACCTAACATTCTAAAGGTCAGACATGGCATAATGTTCAGTCAGCTCTGCTGGACACCTTTGAAAATATCAAGACTGACTGACTGATACTGAAGCAGGGACCAGAAGGTCACTGGTTCAATCCGTATCCACAAGGTCTAAATGCGGCGCGGCTTCAGGACTTTCACTCGTCTGCAGAAGAATCCCTCTCGGAGAAATGTTGAATATCAGAAATGCTTTTGAGACGTCAGAAGTGTTTTTTTTTTGTTTGTTTTTGTTTTTGTTTTTTTTTGTTTTGTTTTTGAAGCACATGATACGAATATAATATGCTTGTGTTTCAAAGAAAGATCAAGTTATTTAAATTTGGCACCAATGTATGAAACCAAAATCGCCATGTGATTTGAGTGCAAGGATAGTTGTTGAAATTGATTGCGAAGGTACTCGTCAAATATCAAAATAGATAAATTATGGATATTCTAAATTTGGATCTGAATATTGACTTTTGTTTTCAGAACCTAGTGCTTTTAAATCATGGAAGTAAGAATATACAGGATTAAAACTGACAAACATAACTGATGAAAACAATCCGCAATAGTAACATTCAGACCATTAGTCTCCCAAAATAATAAAGACCATGAGTTACAAATTCAAAGTGACAACATTTAATGCATAACCAGTCTGGATCTTGATGCACCTGCATTCTGTCAAGGTTCTCAGTTACAGATGGACTCTTCATATTTAGCTTTTTTCTGAAAGTCCCCCTGTGAGAAATTCATTCCAGGGGAAAAAAGGAAATGGACAAGGCAGTCGATGTTTGGACCAATGTAGGAATGAAAGTAGTAATTATGCTTTTGTTATCCGATCCTTGTGAGGCCGTGGCCCCAGTGGCCTTTCCTGCTTCTATCATAATCACCTCTCCTTGAGACGAGACTACTTCAGGTATGTATTTTCTTTTTCAACTTCTAAACTCCTTGCAGCTTATTGAGCGGTCAACCAAGGTTGGCTTTTGATTATTTATTCGTTTTTGAGTGAGCTGTACAGTGTTATTTTTTCTTTCTTCTTCCCCTTTCTTCATCGTTAATGGTGCTGTGTTTTTTAGTTGTTGTTGTTTTTATTATTTCTTGTAAAACTACCACACAATGCCAATACAACTGTCTCCAGCGCTTAAAAAAGACACAATTTTTCACAACTTGCATACAGCAAATACATTCCTGTTCACGTTTTCAACATGGCCAGTTCATCCCTTATGTTGTATTTGTACTAAGACCTTGTGGGGGGAAAAAAAATACCAAGCAGCAACAAATGCGCTTAGTATTAGTATTAATATCATTTTCGCACAGCAAAAAATTATTATGCATCAAGCTTAAAATCAAAACGGTAATGACACATTGTTGCGTAATATGTGTTTCATCAATGAATTACATAAATTCACTGGAGTAAAATGCACACTTATCTTGATCAAATTCGATCTTACAATATTATTTCAGCGGGGTACATGCAGGTCTCAGCTTGTCCATGGGAGTGTTTTGCTCCAGCGTTTTGTTGGTGGTGCAGAACGGAGTCTTATTTATTAACAGAATTTCATTTGATGATTGTTCATCAGTGGCTTTAATTTTGCAATATTTATATGCAGAGGGTGGGGCAGGGTGGATGTGTTTGTGTTTTTCAGATGTGTGTTGGGCTCATCCTCAGCTGAAGGTCACGAAACATCACAGAAAATAGAGCCTTTGTGCGCAGACATTTGAAAGCAACGGACAACATAATATTCAATGCCAAAATGCCCAATTTGCATTGACATTTCAACAAGCTCTCCCTCCCTACACTCCTTTTTTTTTGCTGCTGATGTCACGGAGGGCCTTTAAATTACCAGATAGGAGCAGGCGGTGAAAAAAACCCTGCTTTTCCTCAGGACTGTCACTTTCCCAAGGTCACCGTTCCGCTAGATCCTCAGAGGTAGAGAAGAAGGGCTCAGTCGGTGTGAGTGAAATTAAATTGACAGGAAATTCATCCGTTAATGAAACGGACAAAAGAACTAATCACGTCTTATCTAAAATGTCGCCTAAAGTGATTTAAGAAATCCAGAAAAGAAGCCGCACACCATCCATCTCCCGCTTCCTTCTTGTCTTTTTTCCAGCCGTAATGAAGTCTCTCATTCAGCCGAGTGATCTCCAGCCGTTTCTTCTTTTAAACACGCCTAATTGGACTTCACAACCTCTAACTGTGGATCGTGCCTAATTAAAGGTCTCTCATTCTTCCTCTCACCTCTTGTGTCTCGTGCTTGTCAAATAAAGGTCTCACTTTTTTCTCCCCATCCCTTCTGATCCCAACTTCACTTCCTCTTCCTCCCATTTCTCACTGCGTTCGCCTCTTAAATTGGAAACTCCATGATTAAATATTGCTTCCTCTCCACATGGTCTGTTTTTTCCTCTAGCTCCTTCCACCAGCCAATTCAGGGTTTTTTTTTTCCATCTCTTGTTTATTTCCACTCTGCACCTCCAGAGCTCAGCTGGATTTGAGCTCATTGCTTTAGATGTTTAAGATCTCGGCAGCCTCTCCTGCTTCCTGTATCGCTGCTGAAGGTTCTGTTCTCTTCCCTTTTGTTGCCCCAGACATATGGGATGTAAAGCTGTTCAATGAGGAAGCCCGGGCATCACTTCTTATCTCCTCCGTGGTACCTCCCTGTTGTGCCGGCTGCATGGACACAAAGTGGATTGTGGAAGGGAAAAGAACTAAAAAAGAGAAAAGTTTTTCTCTTGAATATCATCACATGTGAATCTTCAATTTAAATGTATATACATCTCATAAATACACGGTTAAAATTAGCATAAATGTCATGAGTGCAAGATGAAAGGTTGAGGTTCAGCTGTGCATGTATTCATGTAATATTGTCTGTATTTACTTGCTTTCTGCATTGTTGCATTCCTATATTTTTTTCACTCAATACTTCCATCCATTTTCCATACCCGCTTAGTCCCGAGCTCAGGGTCACGGGGGTCTGCTGGAGCCTATCCCAGCTGTCTTAAGGTGAAGGCAGGGTGACACCCTGGACAAGTCGCCAGTTCATCGCAGGGCCACATAGAGACAAACAACCATTCACACTCACATGCACACCTACGGACAATTTAGAATGTTCAATTGACCTCACATGCATGTTTTTGGAGTGTGGGAGGAAGCCGGAGAACCCGGAGAGAACCCACGCAGACACAGGGAGAACCTGCAAACTCCACACAGAAAGGTCCCAGGTCCGGGCCCCGGAATCAAACCCACAACCTTCTTGCTGTGAGGCGGCAGCGTTAACCACTGTGCCACCGTGTCGCCCTGCGCATGTATTCATGTAATATTGTCTGTATTTACTTGCTTTCTGCAGTGTTGCATTCCTATATTTTTTTTCACTCAATACTTAGGTATGTAAATATTGTTTTGTTATGCAACAGTGCATTGTTCTTTCCAATACACACACACACATGTATGTATCAAATATTAATGTGTGCACATTGCCTTTTTATGCAAATGGAATGCTCTGGGGCTGCTGCTCCTTTTATCGTGCAACACCAATGTTCTGCGGTTGCAAATGAGCTTTCATGTTGCGAAAGCACCTCGCACATCTCCGTGATGCGCACGTGTGACTTGGTGAACGGGCCGCACGAGACTAGATACTGGGTTGGTGCTTAAGGAGGCCAGTGCAGGGCAGCATGGTGGTCATCGGCCCCATCAGCACTGTTTCGCCCTCGATGTCGGATGCAAACGCAAAACAGAGGTGGCAGGGGTGGGGTGGGGTGGGGGTGGGGGTGAAATACGTTCAAACTAACACAAAGTTAGCTTTGTGCGAAACTAGACTATGTATTTTTACTTTACACATAACGTGTTTGAAAGGAAGAATTCTTTCAAATCAGTTGTTGGCAAAGACATCAACACAACCTGGTGAAACGCAATGTGACGTGTTGTCGCTACGTTACCTTGTCCAGCAGGAAAAACACAACACCTCAGCATGATTGTTTGCTCTTTTCAACTGAAACTAACGTAGAAAAAAACAACTCTGCTCTCATCATTTGCCTTTATTGGTCCGTATGTTTCCCTTGTTGTCCAAAGCCTTGGTTGATGAAGACACTCAACAATAACAAGTGAAACCAATCTAGTTATGCTGCTGGCTCAGAGATTATTATTGGTTTACTGACCAATGACCTTAAATTTGCACATTTTGAACTCAAAAACAATATTGTGACAATTTTCAGGACTTTCCTTCTCCACATTATTGTGCACATCGACAGCAGTGATGACACCAGAAGGCACAGTGGTGTGCTGTTAAGGTGGTGGTGCTGTATCCTGTACCACCTGTACACTTGCACAGATGAGACCTAGCTGCTAATTGTGTGTCTGCTAAATGTCTTGCCCACAAGCGGAAAGCTGAGCAACTGTTGTGCGGAAGTTGTTTTTTTTTTAATTTAACAGTAGAGGTAGCGCTAAAGATCTCACCCTCACCCAGAATCATGTGGCCGTGTTACACTTCATGTCATTTGTGCTGTGCCACCTTCAACACATTGTATGTGTTGGGGGTTGGGCGTTTAGCGAAGCTGGTGTAATCGTGATCCTGCTTTGACACCTCGGTTATGTTCTGTTAACTACACTTTTGCTTTGGTTTCTTTACTTGGAAGGTGGAATCGATCTCCGGGACTTTGGCCTCATGCTGTGAGGAGATGGGTAGCGTGACAGGAGGTACCCATGGTTTGGGAAGTCAGGATGTAATGTCAGACTCCAGCAGCTGCTCATGTCCTCCAGCCTGGCTCCGTGTCTCCTACTGTGCCGCTAGTGTGTTTGGGGAAAGTGATGCAGTTACCAGAGCCGGCGCGATCTGTCTCGGCCTTATGCAGCTGGCTGCAGTAAGTCACTTGGTCTGGTAGAACTTACTTACTCACTGAAAGAAATAGAAAATCAGCAGAATGAGCTACAGCTCCAAATGTCGAACAGTTGGGGATGCCGCCTGCCAAAAGTGGAATGGCAGAAGCGATTCAGCTCTGAAGAATAAGGGCTCAGTTGATCTCATGTCGCCCCGGTAATGCTCGTCAGAACTTGGAGAAGATGTGTGCTTGGCGCGGCGCCATGCCGTCGGTGAAAACTCATGACAAAGTGTTTAAGGGAAAATCTTAAAACAAATTTATTGTGAGTGTAGTTGAAGTGATTTCAGCACAATACCTACAATCACTTCTTGAGTTTGCCATTTGGACTTGCTTGTCGTCTTCATCCAGTATGAATGCCGTGAAACGAGCAAGATGTGTTGATTTGAAAATTCGAACTCTAGCGTCGCGCAGTCAGCGGGAGGAATGTGTTTAAAATACAGGTACAGCTTTTTAGGACAAAGCAGTTTTAATTACATCTGAATTGACTTCATAATTTCAAAAATAGGTTTTCACAATAGCAAATACAATTTTGGCCTTGGAAGAAAAAAAGAAAAAACACCATAACATTTTCACTGAGACTAATACAGGTTCCGTTCCATTCAGGTTGAAGAATCAATATGGTTTTCCTGTGCATATTGTCCCATTGTACAAATTTCATGTCAATGCAATTGCATTTTTAAATATTATGTGATGTACACAAAGCGTTTGGTCACAGTTGTAATACATGCATATATTGTTTTATCATAACTTTTTTTTTATTTCATTGAATGTTTGAATGTACGGAAGCGCATTGCTGCCACCCTAGAAAAAAAAAGGGCTCAGTATCACGTTATAACGTGATACTTTCACATGATAATTTTATTTACGTTTTAACGTAAAAGTATCACGTTAAAACGTGAAATTATCATGTTTCAAAGTAAAAATGTTTGCTTTTTACGTGATAATGTTCACATAATTTCATAATGAATCTAAACTAAATGGAGTGAGGCAAACGGAGGCACCATGTCTCGTCTGCATGAGTTGATTAAACTGTATTTTAAACTTGGTTTGAGGCATGGTGAGATCTTCAATTTAATTAAGCACCATCGATGAAATTAACATAAGTGTGCGTACTTTGCGGAGGATTTTGAGATGTATGTGTTGGAACTCGCAGCTCGTCCATAGTTGGAGGGAAATACTTGATACAGTTTCTTTCTTTAATAACTTTTCTTTATTATATATATCACATGAAAACCTTCGCGGACAGAGCTCTTCTTTCACAGTATCAAAACATCCCATAATACAACAGAGAACAACAAAACGCGCTCATACACCTTATTGGCGGTAGTGGATCCTGTGTAAAAACTTGAAAGTATCACGTTATAACATGAATCTATCACGTTATAACGTGATACTGAGCCCTGTTTTTTTTTTCTAGGGTGGCAGCAATACTCTTCCGTATGAGTGTTATTTATTTATTTATTTATTTTTTTAAGAAGGAAAGGCCAATTTATATAAAGCATTATTTAATGTGTAAACTCAACTATAGTTAGTTAACTTCCCTGGGTTGGTCACTAGGCGGCAGTGTAGCGACATCTCTGAGTCACTAAAGAGCGGGCTTCCTCATTCCGCATTCCGAACGGTCGCAAGTGTCTCAACCGTTTATTCCTTTTCCAACAGGTAGGTGCTAATTTCCAATCTACTGAATTACACGTATCAATGATTAATATTGTTATGTATAATTACAATTAAATTTTGAGATGCTAGCTGGACTTTTCGAGTGTTTGTGACCATATTCAAAACTGTACAACATTTCCGGGTTTCTCTGTGCCTGGTAAAATGTCGAGCTCGCCTCGTTCGTGTTGCTCACTGAAAAATACGCTTTGTTCTAAGGTTGCAGATAATTTATACCATATGTGTTAGAAGACTGATTATAAGATGGTGATAATACTGTATAAAAAAGTATATATTCACGGAATGGAATTATAGCTTCCGCTGAGGAGGCTTTGAGTACAGAAATGGTCGCCAGTGTCTCAACGAGGGCTGTCCCGATACTATATTTTCACTTCCGATACGATACCGATATTTCAACTTTGAATATCAGCCGATACCGATATCGATCCGATATCAGCATGCTACAAATGAAACATACTTCATTATTTGTTCTAAAAGTACTGCCACACGGCCGACATTATTTCTTCCTAGAGCACATAGACCGTTATTGTTGAGGTCACGTGGAGCCGAGCACTCTTCTTTAGCGAGCGCACCAGGTGTATTACCGCCACCTACCGCTGTGTTGGAGTATGAACCGCAGTCACCTATTTGCATAGGGCAGAAGCGCCGGAGTAGAATGGACTGCTTCAATATTGGAGACTTAAAATGACGTCTGATATAATCCGATATTCCTTTTTTGGCTGATGTCGGACCGATATCCGATATCAATATCGTATCGGGACAGCCCTAGTCTCAACCGTTTATTCCTTTTCCAACAGTGGACATAAAATCTTCCAACGGGATCTCACAGCGAGACCCGTAACAATTAGCATTTTTTTTCTTAATTACAAAACAAAATGACAAACACAAAAGCAAAAATGACAAACGGAAGCATCCTTTGTTTCTTTGGTTTCTCTCTGTCTTTTTTGGTGCATGCTTTTTTGGTCGTACTACGACATTTATGTATTTCCATGTTATTTCCAGGAAATATGTGGGGAATGCTCATGTACCCTTGATATATTTATAAAGGTTACCAAAGCTTCTCTTGTCGTCTTGTTTCCCCCAACAGTCGTCGCGGTCATCCCCCAGCAGGCACCGTGTCTGCTTGCTTGAGCCGCCATGTGTCTTCGCTATATGAGCCCATGTTTGCAACTTCCTCGGGTGGACAGGCATGCACGTTTATGGGTTGCATATTTAAGCTAGCTATGCAAGGCATCGCCGTTTGTGTTTGCATGGTTGCATGGAGCGTCTTTCTACCCTGAGGGGTGGCACTGATTTTTATTTCATTATTGTTATTCATTCATTTTCTCGACTTCCCATTCAGGGAATTACTTTAATTTAATCTCCTCATAAAAAAAAAACATAACATAAAACAAAACATAAAAAACAACTTGAATTACACAGAAGTATGCATGTAATCGCTGCAAAATTTCCATTTTCCCTCCCGCACATCCAACTTTGAATGCCACACGTAGCGTGGCAAAAAGTGAGATTCAGGGATAAACAACACGTTTTGTCGCCATCTTTTTAAAGAGCTTGCAACTTTTTAAGAGCACGCCCAATTGAAAAGTCCAGAAATGTATGTGCCTGTGGCTGCTGCCGGGCCTTCACATTTCACTGTCATCACAAGACGCTCTTTCACACATGGCTTCACCTGTACGTCCTCCCCCTCTTTCAGAGGCGGAGGCCTCCCCCCCCCCACCGTCATCTTCCTTTTTGGCCATAACAGTAACAGTCAAGAAGATTTGACAAGCATGGCATGTTTCTCCTCCTTGGCCAAGAAATGGCGCAACAGTGAGTCTGCAACTCCAGAAGCCAATTAGCGACTGTTTTCATTGGTTCTCCTTTCATGAAAGGTATTAACTGGCACCAGCGGTCCTCTCGTTTTTGTTTTTTGTTTTCTTAAATGGTAATAATGCCGCTTGGTCCGTCGTGTTTCTGCGTGGCCAATACATCCTCACATCTTTATTCTCTTTATTTTGGACTGCGCTCTAATCTCCCCTTCATATAAGGGAAGGCACTTACAGGATCCTCTTGCAGAATAACTGCTTTCCACGCTGCTCGAGTGTGCCAACGGGGACATTTACTCAGAAATTCCTTGCAGTGTTTAGATAAGACTTTGGATGCTGGGGACAAATCAAATGCATGTCTGTGGGAGTGTGAGAGGACGGCAATACAGCCAATCATGCAAAGCTGTGCTGCCTCTCTGCCAAGATGAGATTCATATCGGGAGTGAATAGCTGCTCTGTGGAGAGGAGAACAAAAATATCCTCCGAAAATGTTAAAGAACATATATACGGGAGCCAAGTGACTGTGGACACATTAAAATGGAAAATAAAAGGAAAAGAACGGCTAGAAAAATCACTTTCAACTCAAGTATGCATCCCAGGGGTGGTTCATAACTTTAAGCCACTGCTGACTTTCATATGCATTTGATATTGTGCCAAGTACCATTGCCTCATATCAAGAGGGTCTAAGGTTCAATTCCCAGTTTGAGAAGGCCTTTGTGTCCATCCTCTAGCCTGTGTGGGTTTCAGTCCCCAGTGGCTGAATTAGGGAAAATGTTCAATTGTTTGTAAATGCAAATAGTGGATCAGCCAATCACATTGCTGCAACTCAATGCATTTAAGCTTGCAGACATGGTGAAGATGACTTGCTCGGCATGGTGAAGATGACTAGTTCAAAGTGAGCATCAGCATGTACAAGATAGAAGATTGATTACGGTATTTTATTTCATACTCTAGACCAGTGGTCCCCAACCACCGGGCCGCGGACCGGTGCCGGCCCGTGGGTCATTTGGTACCGTTTCATTCATTATCTGAGTGAACAATTTTATTTTGAAAAATTACTGCATTCTCTCCGTTCAACTCTTGACGCTCAACTCTTGTCGCATGTCAAGGTGCTTGTCTCGGACATCTGATACATTACCGCGAGATTAAACCCACAAGCTAGCAAGCTAGCGAGCAACATGAGTGTCGATCGCCATCTCCTCCACCCCCCCGTCAACAACCGTGAAAATATTGTCTCACATTAAACCGGGCCGTGGTGCTAAAAAGGTTGGGGACCACTGCTCGAGACAGCATGGAACGTTTATTCCATGCACAGGTTTCCGGCAATACAGATTATAGCAACAAACTGAGTGATGGCAGACAAGTGGAAGGCGGTGCAGTAGGTGGGCTATGTTATCTATAGCTCAATTGATGGGAAATGTACATTTAAAACGTGGGATGGAAGCCTGGATAGAGTAGAGTGGTAGAGTAAGTACTAATTTCACTCCTTTCCTCAAGTAAAAGCAAGAAAGTGCAGGTTCTGTACTGAACTGTATTTAAGTAAGATTTCTTTTTTTTTTAGGCCATTAATGAAACAATATTTGTTGATAATTTTGAAAAAATGTAAAAGTTGTGACACAATAATCTGGACTGTACTGACCAGAGATTCAACATGAACATCTACCCTAACCCTACTAAACTAAAACCCTAACCCTAAGTGAATGACTTTTAACAGAAATTCATTTTTATTCTTAATCAGTCACCACACACACACACACACACACATATGTATTTGTGTGTGTTAGCCACTGCACAACAGATGCAGACAATTCCAATGCAGAAGAAATTTCACATGGACGTGAGCAATGAAGTACATTCCATTATTCATGCAGTTTTATGAAAAGGAAGAGAAACTGAAGCTTCATAAGTGCAGCGAGGCCACGGGGTCCTGCTATTCTGACTTTGTCAGAGGGCCAAAATGAAAATGGCCCTTTCCTTTGCTTCTGTGTGTTGGCGTGTTGGTAGCCGGGAGGGATGCGGCGAAGGAATGGAGGAGGCAGACCCGGGTCGCATTTCATCTTGCTGCAGCCTCTCAGCGCAACAGCAGCCATCGCTGCACAAGTGGTTAAGTTAAACAGCCTTCTCCACGGTCCACATTGTACCTAACGTACATGTAGAGTGAGTCTGAGCAGCTGATAGATCAGACAAATCGTCCTTTGAAACCTGCAGCCGACACGTGCGTGGATCCTGTTGGTCGGAAATTATCAGACTATGCTGCACTGTTGTTAGCTTTGACATGCACATCTTTATTAGTAACAATAGACTTTTGCTGTCAACTTCAAAAGAAATATATATATATATATATATATATGTATATATATATATATATATATATACATATATATATATATATATGTATATATATATATATATATATATATATACGTATACATATATATATATATATATATATATATATATATATATATATATATATATATATATACGTATACATATATATATATATATATATATATATATATATATATATATATATATACATATATATATATATATATATATATATATATATATATATATATATATATATATATATATATATATATATGTATACAGTATGTCTGCAAGCAGAGTTGGTATAGGGTCGCAACGGGACTGACCCCAAGGCAGACGAGATACATGGAAAACTGGAGAAGAGACGCTCCAAAGGAAAGGAAATCAATAGCACGTACAAGGGAAAATAAACAGAACAAAAACGTTTGTCAAGAATGTTGCAGTACTCAGAACTCTGACCACAACGCCTATCTTAAGACATATGCCTTTCCTTCAGCCTTTTCCCTTTGAGGTGTTTTAATTTTTTTTGGGGGGGGGTCTCGAAACTGTCCTTTGTTTTGACTGTAAAGTCTTAGTGTCAGAAATAGGAAAGAAAAGGGGGATGGGAAACAGGTGGTTGCTTTATGTTTGAGAACAAGGTTGAAGAATTATGTTTTTTGGGGTTTTTCGCTTGAGTTTCACAAAGTTCCGGTGACCAAGCTTTTGCGGCACACCACAGAACCTTGGAGCTATTTTGAAGGCGGAACGATGAGCAGTTAGGTAGTTGGTCGTGAAGGAGTCCACAAAGAAGACGTGCAAGTGATGCTAAGTGAGAAAAAAAAGAATAACTGATATTGTAGGAAAGGGTTTGAGTTGCATCTGTGAGCTTGATGGGATGGAATTGTGAAGAATGTGAGGTGGTGCTGTGTTATTCCACAGTTAATCTGTGTGGAGTTTTTCTATGAGGGGAATTTTCATCAGCCCCTTTGCATCAGACGGCCATCCCTCCAGAGTTCAGGTTGCCAGTAAATCCTAAAAAATGCATCAAACTGAACCCAGGTTTTATTTTTTGGGGTCAATAACAGTTTGTATGTGAGCAACTGTGTGACGAATGGAAATATTCCATAATATCTTCAGAGCTACATTTAAAAAAAAAATAAATAAATAGTTTCATGTAATTCTTTCAGGACATTTTTCACCTTGCACAATAACTATATCTCTCTCCATATATATACAGTCTCTCTAGGTGCTGCAGAAAGCAGCAGACTTTGTTGATGGAGCAAGAGAAAGAATAAAGGATGGACTCGTCTCTGTAAAGAAAGACCTTGACAGGCGGGCACACTACAGGAAATCAATGGTAAATCACTGTAACTTTAAAAACTTTAATTGAACATCTTTGTCCAAGTGACATTGCTAATCATCAGTTAATCAGCCTCAGAAGAAGCCACTTGCGTAATGATTGCTTATGATTGTTTCAACATTGCCGGTTTGTATTTTTACTGCTCGTTGCTGGTAAACATTTCTCACCAAGAACAATCAGAAATAATCATAATTGATGGGCAATTAGGAGAAAACTAAGTGACAAATGAACAATCTGAAAAAAATACTGATTCATGTCGAGGGAAAATTAATTCTTGATTAGGAAAAACAACACAGTGGCTCCAGTTTCTTACATCTTTCTTAGAAGAAGAAGATGATTTGAAATGGTTGTGTGCTTCACTTAAAAAGATAATCACTAGTGGGGTCATGGCTGGGAAAACTGGTTAGTAATAAAGAAGATTTAAAAAACATACAACGTAGAGTAAGACGTGAGGCAAAGAGAAAATGTGTTCAGGACCAGTGCGCAAGACTTGAAGGTACTGGCGTAAAATAATATATTTATTCTTGTATAAGGAGTTTTGCACCACTTTTACATCAAAACATAGAAGAATATACAACAAAGATCTGCTCTGGATTTGTGACTTTACTCTGACTTCACCCATCTCTGCTGGTGAATAATGATGAAAGTGATGAGTTCTAGTTCAAATCAGCTGCAATATATTTCTGACCACTGATGGCAATGAATCCTCCAAACTTGCATCTAGTTAAATGTTTCAAGAAAAAAACAACAACTCTGAGCCTCAGAAGTTGCACATTTAAGAAAGTTGTTGCCAAAAGACACTCACAATTCATGACATTAAAAGGATTATGCCTTTTGAAAATCCAGGAGTTCAGCTTCAGTTTACTTTAAGAACCACAGGATAAAACTTTATTTTTTTTTGCACAAGCAGCATAAGGTTTGATAATTAGCGCTGCTCGCAAAACAAAACTGGCATTACTTTGCATATTTATTACATTTACTCTTCACTGATGCATCTAAAGTGTCTCGAGGCCAGCGGGTTATTTTGTAAACGAACTGCAAGAACCACAAGCCACGATCTGTGCGCGCACATCGCCGCTGGTAATTAATGGCTTGTCAGAGAGAAGAAGGAAAATCTTGAGGAGGACGCTTGCCTCCGAGGCGTGGAGATCTGAGGTGCATCTGGCACTCAGATAAAGAGTGTGTGTGCGTGTGAGTGTGCGTGTGCTACGCACTCAGGTCCCGTCCACACGGGAATGTTTTTTGGTGGAAACGGTAAAGTTTTTAACCGTTACAGCGTTTTTTCCACACGGCAACGGCGTTTTGGGTCTGCGAAACGGTATTTTTTGAAAACGGGTCCCAGAGTGGGAAAATCTGACAACGCCGTTTTCACATCGTTGCCGTGTGGACGGTGAAGTTTTGGCTTTTCCTTGTAAAACGATGACGTCATCGCACCGTCGCTGTCATGTGACGGGAAAAAACACGGCATGCAGCGGCACAAACAACAACGATAGCGGCCAGCGGAGTTGTCTTTGTATCGCAGGCGCTTCAAGATTTGTTGGCAACATTTCTACAAAACCTCACAAAACCTCAGACTCACTTTTTTTCCGCTACTCACCGTTTTTGTTTTCTGTGTGTTTAGTGTGTAGCGGAAATGCCCTCTTTCTAAATCGTGGGTCCGGTGGCTGTGTCAGCGTCTGTGAACAGCGCCACCTTTCGGTGTGGCATACGCATTACATCGTTTTCACCCACCGTACCGTCAGCGTGTGGACGCAACTTTTTTCGACCCCGGGAAAGAAAAAAAACGGCAACGTTCCCGTGTGGACAGGGCCTCAGAAGCAGGGTAAGAAAACACTAGTGCTAAACCAATCAAAGGAGTCGATTGTATTGTCTTCTTGTTACCTTGTGTCTTCACAAGCAAATTCTTTTTTTGCCCCCCCTTTAGCGTTAGAAAGTCCATGTTGCAGTCTGGCAAGTGATCAATAGCCACTTTGTTTATTCATGTATTTATTAGTTTACGATCTGTAGATAAAGAAAAGAAGTGCCTCTCAGAGCTGCAGTGTCTCATTCCCTTTCAATCATTGGTAAAGGGGCCATTAAGCACGTTTTTTCACCAAGCAAGAAATGTGTGGAGTGATCAGCGTCTGGTGAACGAGCAAGACATGCTAACATAAGCCAATGCTAACATTGGGGTTGTCCGATGTAACTAGAACTCTGTTACCGTGTCCTGTTTCCAAGAGGACGACTATTGGTGATGAATTAAAAGATACACAGCCTTATGCTGTCATAGTTTAAGACTTTTTGTTTTGTAAAACTAAACCAGTTATGCATTTTAGCAGAGATCTCTGTCAGATGCTGGTCCGTCACTTAAAGTGGTCCCCTTGGACACACAACAATGGAATGGTTCCGGTAACAAAAGGTGCCTCTCCAATAATGGGAGTTAACGGGTGTCGTCATGTCTTTTACTTTGTAAAATGACTTTGAACGTCAATGAGTCATGCAAAACATATCCCCATTTTCTAACATTTTTATTCAATCTTTAGTTATTTCCAGTTGAGTTCGCTGGGTTGACAAGTTCAGCCACCAATGCCTTGACGTCACGTCCTCCCACACAATTGGTTTAACAGCTAAACCTAACGGCCGTCTTTTGAAATACCTTTTGCCATCAGTGTTAAAACATATGTTATATTTTACATATGTAAAAGACGTTTTTGAAATAACTATGTTTTGTGTTTCACGTCCACTTTAATGTTATATCCAGCATAGATAATGTCGTAGCATTCATATGCGTCTTCTGAAATTGAGGTGATTTTGCTTTTTCACAGAAGAGATGGTTGATTCTCTCTAAAATAGTGGCAGTGTAGCTGTGCCAATGGGCGGCAGGAGGCTGAGATTCACATGCTCTAACGTGCACACTCGCCGCCAGCCCGCTTTTGTAAACAAAAGGATAGAAAGGGCTCGATATCAACAGACAGAGGTGTGATGTGACCCTTTGTCCCAGAATAATTAATACCACTGGAGCTTCACAGACAAATTTATTATCTGACGATAAACCCATCTGGCAGTGATGAAAACTGCATATCGCTTCTTTAAACTGCAAGCCAACATTTGTCGCATTAGGCCGTATTCGAAAAATGCCGTAATCAGTCAAGCACACGTGTCGGCAGCAGCTTGGGTGATGTAACAGTGGACTGTCAGAGTGGGAACACGATGTCTGTTCTCCCTCAGTGGTGAGTGAAGACGTCAACGTTCGCTCAACATTGATTGACAGGTTGTACTAATAAAGTTACGCCGCGCTCTCCTTTTTAAACAGACTGTCGCTCAGCTTGTCAGCACTCCTCACTGCCGCCCCCCGCTGGCCCTGTCTAATGTTTGAGCCCAAAAAAGATAATAGAGAAGATCAACGTGGCAAAATATGTTGGGGATAAAAATCCTCACTCTCATGAGCACTGTTTGAAAATGGTGATGTCTCTCAAATTGCTGACATTGAGATTTCTGGAGAGAAAAAAATGAAATCGCAGGGCCATTCAGACACCACCTCATCGTTGGATTTGAAGTTTGAATTGAAGGGTGAGGGCTGAAGCGAACTACCGCACTTCAGCATCCCGCCGCTCCCCTTCTCTCCTCTCCGATCCAAGTAGGCAGCTCGAGTCTACTTTCGTCTCAAGCTAGCATAATTCTCCTGAATCCCGGCACTAAACTGGCGGAGATCAAGTTGCAATGCGGGCTGTGTAGGTGCCAGGGTCTCTCACAGTGAATCAGAAGTGTCTGCAGTGCTGAGGGGCTCCTACTGTACATCACTTTGACCACCACACACTCCTGTAGTCAATAAAAAAAACTTCCTGAAGGACAAAATAGTTTAGTTATGGAAGCTCAATCTGCTGAAAATAAAGGGAAATTACAAATAAATAAATAAATAAATAAATAAAAAATAAAAAAAAATATTGTATTCAATTTCAGTCACACTTGGGTTGTTTTCACAATTATTAGCTGAGGTGGATTCAGCCAGTCCCAGTTTTACTTTCAAGCAGCACTAACTGAACCTTTCAACTAACCTCCCCTCACCTGTGGTGGCGCTGCATCATGAATCACTCCAGTAGAAAAAGAAGAAGAAAAAAGAGAATGAACACGACACCTCAATCATCCATTGGTTCACTTCAACTTAAGCATGAAGTCACGGTGTATCTCTGCTTTCCTCTAGAACTGTCACATTCATTTCCCCCAAGGATCGCGTCAGCGTGGCGGATACCCGCCCTCCACCAGCTGAGAGTGCAGAGCTCAGCAACAGTGGTCTGCAGCTCTTGCCTCAGTGTGGTTGACTTCTGTCAGTATTTCTTTTTTTATCAAATTGATGAGATTGAAAAGTACATCGCAGTGAAGAAAGATTTGTTGTCATGTAGTCGGACGTCACCCAGTTGTTAAACTGTTTGATGAACGTGCTATTAATCATTCCCACCGTGCGTGCCAGCTCATTGATTCTTAAATATTCAGAGTGTGCTCCGTGACTTTGGTTTTTGTCGGACCAAACATTCTTTTTCACCTGGTTTGCTATTAAAATAATAATGAATGACCAAAAAAATAAAAACAACTGGAATCAGAGTTGCAAAGTAGGAAGAAGCTTGGTGGAAATGTGGCATCGCCTGCATTCCTGATATATATATATATATGTATATATATATATATATATATATATATATATATATATATATATATGTGTGTATATATATATATATATATATATATATATCAGGAATGTCTTATATGTACATATAAGACTTTACACCATATTATTTTTTTTTCCCTTTCTTTTCCCTTGACCTCTGCCGTTCCCCTTTCTTCAATTGCCTGAGTTACTTGTTGCCGTAACAGCCAACACACATTTTGTATGCGTGTTCACTTCTGACCTCGGAGACATTTTTATGTAAATATGTCTCCACCAATTCAACTGTGTTCCCATTTCAGGCAATCCAATTAATTCAGAAAGGATTTCCGTTCATAGGCCTGATGTAATCGTAACTAATGCAAATGAAAGTTGAAAAGTTATCCTTGCAGACCTGCAGCCATAAATACAACATATTTCCATTTATATATTATAGTACTTAATCATTCTTCAGCGTAAATATGTCTACATGTATTTTCATATGTACATCACATTTGTTGATTTGTTGTGCTATGCAAAAACATTGTTTAGCTGTTGCATCCACAACATCCTGTTTCCATTAATTATATGTAAGCACTTGAACACAGCCTGCTGATTTACACAGGAGTGCTGTTGTTGACCTCTTATTTATCAATCTTCTCAGAAGAGAATTTTTTTTTTAAAAGCTTCTTCTCCTCATAGTCATAGTTTCAAACATGACAGAGTTTGAAACTATGACAGTAAAGACAACAGAGCTGGATTGAATGATGAAAATATTGCCTCGACTCGGTTTGAGAAGAAAAAAACCCAAAACAAACCACACAAGCAGGAGACACACGCAAAGCTACACAAACACCCAAATGATCCATATAGTTCTGTCACAGTTCACAGCACCAGTGCCCGCTCTCTTAGCTGTGGGACTTGGAGTAATCATATGCCAGAATAGTAAAACGGCCGAGAGCAGCAAACCACAGGCCAGCGGTGCTCATGTGACCAGACCAGACTGACATCTCTGTCTTTCTCTTCTTCAGTCCGTTGCAAAATGCATCTTAAGGCACCCGCCAGCAGAGATTTAGTGGTCATAACAAGACACAATTGTCCAACTCAGTGATTTAAACAATCATTCAAGGTCCAGTGTGTAAAATTTGTCCTGAGTTATGATTTTTATCTATGTTCGAAGCACTTGGGCAGGAAACGGAATCCCGTGGTGATCCTCTCAAAGTCAGTTTCAGATTTAAGGTACTGCTTGTCGGCCACTTTCACTTGTGGGTTATTTTGAACTTTCAGATTTAATGTTCTGAAGTAATTTGTCAAGAACCGAGCAGTCAGCTGCCATTTTCCTCTCTGAGACGTGATTCATGACTCATCGGTCGGATGATTTTCTGATATGCATTCTTTTGTGCTTGACGTGTCTTTTTAAACTGTCTATGCACTCTGTCTCCCCCGAACGCTAAAAGACACCGTCATCTCCAATATTTCCATGTTCCTGTCACGCTGCAACTGAAATAGCAATCAAACGGCTGCATCGCGAGTTTAGCCTCCAACTTAATAAAACCTCTCATTTTCAGTCTCGGCTGGTTGTGGCATTTCTCCGAGTGGTCAATTACTTATTTCCATGTGGCGGCGAATAACTCAAGCTAACTCGCTAACCTTATTGTCAAACATGAACACCCAAAGCATGTTTTTCACCTTTCTCCCCCCTCGAGCAGGCTTACAGTCTAGCACTGTCAATAACTGGCTTGATTGGAATTTGTTTGTGCAGCTTCATTGACAAAGAAAGGCAAAGTGGCCTCTCCTGCACTTTGCTTGTCTGTTTTGATTTTTTATTGTGATGGAAAACAGTCATTGTGAGCCACTGAGCAGTTGGATTAAAAAGATGCGACTGCGATCGCTTATTTGGGAACAAAAGTGATTACGGTGTGAAGCTTTAACAGAAATAACATGTTTTAGTTGGACAAAAGGCAATTCTGAAAGAAGTGAAATAAACAGAGATTTATTCTGGTCTGACTTTAGAGATGATTTCTGATCCCCATCACGGGGTCCGTTTGTTTGCGCAAATAAAAGCCTGCAAACATACCCGCGTGCACCCCGCCGGCACCCTCGCGGCATAGCCGTGGCATTGTTCCAGAAATGAAAATGGGTGACCACTGTTTGAAGATTGGAGATTGGCCGTTGGAGGGCCGTGCCCCTGTAATGAATTCAACTCCACGTGTCAGAATTTGAATCTGCAACCAGTAAAGATAGATTTGCAAAGCTTCACAAACTCTATTTTGTGTGTTTGGAGATCTGGGGAGTTTTGTGGCACTCCCTGTGAATGCACCCTGGCTTGAATTCCCCTTTCTTCTTCTCCTCCTCCTTCTCCTTCTTCTTCTGTTTTGATGCTACATGCATATTCATGTGCGCCTGGTTTGTTGTCCTTCCAGCTCCGCATTCATGCATTCGTGACACCGATTTTCTCCGTTACATTGCACTGAAAGGCTAATCTGCTTCCATTTTGATTCGCCGGCTCCATAACAGCACTTCTTTCTCTTGGCTTGAAATTGGTAATTTACTCACACACGCACATGCATGCACGCACACATCACACTCGAATTGCCACTTTGTTGGCGTGATGATGGATGAGCAGATGGATTGATGGACGGCGAGATAGTTGTATGTTCGCTGGAAGCTAGAGTTGGATGGAGGGATCAACAGTTGATAGTAAGACCGATGTATAAATAAATGGATACACAGTTGGAAAAATAGTGGGAAAGATAGATAGATAGATAGTTAGTTAGATTGATGGATGTTCTACTGCTGATGACTGCTGCTCATTCCATCCCACAACCCTCATTATGCTGACGAATATGAGAGGCTCCTTACTGAGGGATAAATAGAAGGAGCTGAAGATAACAGCAGAGAGGAGCTGCTTCGGTTTCGACTCCGGCTGCCATTTGCTCCAGCGATTTAGTTAACAGTCGTTCCTTCAGAGCAACCTCCGAAGTCTGGCCGCGTCTTACACAGCAGCCTTGAATGTGAGGAAATAATCTCTTCCTAATGTGCCATTCCTGCCCATGGCTCATAGGTTCATCGTTCAGAAGTACCCCCACACCCACCCCTCCCCTTTTCCTCTGTAATTGTTGTCTGAGCTTGCTGTCTCTCATTATAAAAAAAAGCACTCGCCGCTGAAGCGGTAATTATCCTTGATCCGCGCCTCAGACTGAGACGCGTCCCGTCCTTGGGTTTAAGGGAACGCCTTGAACGGCAAACTTTGACGCAGGCAGGTGCGTGGGGGAACCTTGGTGCTGCAAAAGCATCCAGGCAGCGAGAGGCGAACAATCAGTCAAATCACACGTGGGCAGAACAACCGAGGAGGGAGACGACCGAGCAGACGGGCTGCTTTGAGCAGCGCGTGGCTTTGTGCACAGAGAGCAGTAAGACGGGCCAAAATCAATTGTGCATGCCAAATCAGAAATTGCAATGGGCCGTTTTCCACCGGTGGCAAAATAACACAGGGTTTAAATATTGGAGGGTCAACGCTGACGATGCCAATTAGAGATAAAACCACAAACTCAATGAACTGTTGAACTGTCAAAGCAACAATGAATATATATAAATATTTGTCATCTGTCTTTGTGTGTGTGTGTGTGTGTGTGTGTATACATATGTATATATATATATGTATATATATATATATATATATATATATATATATATATATGTATATAATGTGATAGTTTATATTTTAGGCTCTTTAAAACAGCCTACTTTTAGTTGTTCACACAGAATTTTGGACATTTGGAATTCTCTCAATCACTTTTAATTAGACATGGGAAATGGTTTTCATTAAACACTAAAATGCTCCCACACATTTTTTTTTTCTTGACTGATTTCCTTGCACTCATAATGATTGCAGAGCATTCAAGATCATTATTTTATCAAAACTCATTACAATGGAGTTTAATGCAGAAATAAGTCAGTAACCCCAAACTTTTGAATGATGTGTGTGTGTGTGTGTGTGTGTGTGAATATGTGTACTCATATACAGTATGTGCATAAATACATACACACATACTGTATATTGTTTTAATCCCAAATCTCAGGAACAGAGCCTCTCAGTTACATCAGGCCTCTGCTAAAAGATAAAGCCGTCATTATGCTAATGCCCTTGTCCCGATCTGATGGCGTAATGCAATGCTAATGTGCATGTGTCCTGCTGCAGGAGAGCCCAGCAGTGTTGATTTTGGCACGTAGCGCCGGAGCAAACACATTGCGGCAGAGGAGTCGACTTCCTGCGTAATGTATTTACTGTCTAATTTGTGTCTCACCGAGAGACCATATATCCTGTTTAGGGAGTGACACCTCTCCTCCTCCACTTTATGGAGCGGCACCTGCATTTGATGGGGACTTGAACATGCTGCGCTGATGGATGAGCTTGTCAAGGCGGCGCTGTGCACCTCGTGCGGGGAGGCGCCCGGCGCCCGCTGTGCTCGGTCACGTCAGAAAAGGTATGTCAGGAAACGTGGCTAATGGCTCTTTCATAACACTGTGAAATAATCTCCTTAACTGTTCACGGAGATGGATTCACAATCCACCGAGGCCCGGGGTGTCGGGACCCTCGATGCCTTTGCTAAAAATGTGGCATTCTGCCTGCAATAAAGGAGCTAATTTATTGTTTTGTGACAGCTCACTTTGCTCTGCCGATGAAGGCGCCTAAGGTCGAGGCTGCACATATTGTCAACAAGCTGTTGTTTTTTGCACAACCTGCTGTTTGTTGTTTTGCGCTTTTTCCCCCTCCGCCTGCGCCAGCCTGTGTGCGTTGTGGAGCACGCGGCGTGCGTCTCATGTCAGGGAAAAGGTGGGGGGGGGGAGAACGCGAGTGGGAGACTGAGAGTTTGATTCCCCGAGGCAGAAGTTCTGAATGGCTGACAGGTGTTTCAAAGTGTTCAATTTGTGCATCTTCCAAAATAAATTCTTGAAACATTGCGCTTTAACACACCTCTTTCAGCGACTTCCGGCGCTTTTGTTGTGGCACTTTTTTTTCTCTTGCTCCGCTGCTTCATTTATTTTATTATTTATGTATTTAATTATTTGTTTATTTATTTAATTAATTATTTGTTTAATTTTTTGAACAGGAATAATCTCAATAAACACGCATCCAGAGTGGAGCCTCAAGCTACTTCAAAGACTGCGGCTGCTTGGCGATGAGGAGAATGTGAAACTCAACTAATCACTCTTTTCCCAGGCACAACTTGTGCTGAACATATGACGACGGTGGGAGGTGACATTTGTCCAGGTCTGATTTTTCCAGCTAATTCATTTACCGCCAAAACACCGGTTGCACGCGTGGCTCCTGTCGGCTGTTTGCTGATTGTCCTGAATGTTGAGAGAGAGAGTCCATGTGAAGTCCATGTGAAATTAATCAGCTGACATGTAAATTCTTGCACTCAGCTCAAACTCTTTCATGCACTTCTACACAAAATGGAAATGCAGTGACGAAGTGGAAGCCGGGAACAACAAACAAGTTACAGTTGCAGGTTGTGTTCACAAGGGCTGCAACTCGCAAATTATGTTGCAGCAGGTATTCTGAACGGTGAGTAAAGATAAAATGAGTAATATGGTGCAGGGCCCCGACAGACATGCTTTTTATTCCTTGACCTTCTTTGGCCATTTAATCATTTGAAATGTTTTCGGAGCTGAGCATAGTTTGATTACCCAAAACCAGGACACTTGGCCCGGCAATGAAAAACTCAAGTAATACTTGAAGTTTACTCAAAGATTTCAATGTATTTAAAATGCGGTGCCACTGTATGGATCGAAAATTTTGATAATTATTCAAAATATCTGGGTTGTGCACTTTTTGTACAGGTATAAGTTATTTTCATTAATTCTGATTTTTAACTAACCTCCCCTCCTTATTAACCTATCTGTTAGTTGCAGTCCTGCTTTTTACTTGAATGCAACAAATATTGTTACTCCAGCATGTAGGGCCGGTGGACTCTGGGCTGCAGACTGGTGCTGCACTCAGTGTAACACTAGCAGCAGAGCAGACATTGTCAATTAACCCGCTGGCCCGTCGCCTGGGAAAGGTCAGGAAATAATAGTGACTTTTTTCCTTTTCCTTTTTCCAACCAGCACCCCGGCTACATGGGCGACTTGCTGTGAGCCTAAGAGGCTAAAGTGCAATTTGATTTTTAAAGTTCTTTTTTCTTTTCTTGTCTCTTTTCTTTTCTATTCTCTCCTCTCCTTTTCTATTGTGGGAGTAATAAAGTGGAAGCTGCTGATTGTGGAGAATGGGTTGTAATGGGTGCTTAGCACTGTTGCTGTAGAAGGAAGGTTATGGGATCAGTCCATTGTGCGACCAACACACGTGATGTTATTTCAGGTACGAAAAAAAACCTACAGACTTCCGTAAGATGTTGACTTACTGTTCACAATTGTGAAAGAAAGTGTGAGTGGTTAGTTATGGCCACATACGTGTCTCACTAAACTTTTCAATGTGGATAGAAAGCACAAAAGACTGTGTGGTAATTGTACTCTGAAATCTATGGTGGGTAAAGCAATTGTTTTTTTAGAACTAACACTCGTAATATTTGTCAGTCAACAATGACAATGATGATGTTGTTCCAAAAAAATGTTTTTTTATTATAGCATTATATGCCTTTGCATGGAGGAAAATGCTTTAATGTTGTCAGGGGTCAGAGGTCAGGGTGGGCAGATTGATTGGAGACCACAGAAAGGCAACAGTCACTCAGGAAACCACTGGTTATAACCAGGGTCTGCAGCACAACATGTCTGAATACACGGCCGGTCCAACCTTGAAGCACTTTTAGATGCGCATACTTGGAAAGCCAACTGTTTTAATCTGTGACAGCAGTTTAACTGAGATGAACTTGGGGCACATTCTAGTTTGGGACTCAACAAGTATGAGCCACAAAATAACATGTTATTTACTTGTGAGGTAATGACTGTGTTTCATCTCACGGCTGTTAAGTTGCAAGTAACAGAATCCAGTATATAGCGAGAGTTAAAAGTTGAAGGTGAAATGTATATAAACATTAAGAAATGATCTGACGCACCCTATAGGGCTCTGTGGAACCAAATACAAATGCAGCAGCTGTATATCTATGAGCATCCTGTGCTTTGTACAAAAAAAAAGTTCTGTCTTTAAAAGAGCAAAATAAACTCATTGATTTAAAATAAATTTAACCAAAGTCAGTTGTGGATTGCAGTAATGTTTAGTCTTACATCAGTTAATCAACATTTATTTTAATTACAGCTGATTTGTATTGTTGTCATTGGCCTGTACGTTCTCTAAATACATATGATATACATAGATTTTCTTCATGATACAGGCCCTGTCCACACGGGAACGTTGCCGTTTTTTTCTTTCCCGGGGTCGAAAAGAGCTGCGTCCACACGCTGACAGATGGAAACGGAACGGTGGGTGAAAACGATGTAATGCGTATGCCACACCGAAAGGTGGCGCTGTTCACAGATGCTGACACAGCCACCGGACCCACGATTTAGAAAGAGGGCATTTCCGCTACACACTAAACACACAGAAAACAAAAACGGCGAGTAGCGGAAAAAAAGTGAGTCTGAGGTTTTGTGAGGTTTTGTAGAAATGTTGCCAACAAATCTTGAAGCGCCTGCGATACAAAGACAACTCCGCTGGCCGCTATCGTTGTTGTTTGTGCCGCTGCATGCCGTGTTTTTTCCCGTCACTGTCGATGACGTCATCGTTTTACAAGGAAAAGCTGTTTTCACTGTCCACACGGCAACAATGTGAAAACTGTGTTGCCAGATTTTCCCACTCTGGGACCCGTTTTCAAAAAATATCGTTTTGCGGACCCAAAACGCCGTTGCCGTGTGGACGAAATGCCGTAACGGTTAAATACTTTACCGTTTCCACCAAAAAACATTCTCGTGTGGACGGGACCTTAGATGTATTCATGGTTGTCAGAGAAATAATTACCTTCATGAGTGGCCAAGTCTCGGTCTGGTTCTTTTAATCAGGGTGCTACGTAAACAATGTCTTGAGCTGCTTGAGTCTAAATGGTTATATGACTCAACGTGGAAGGTAAGAGAATGTTTCGCAAGGCCTTCAAGGCTAATGAGCCTAACGAGGTGGCTTATGCTAGCTGGCTAGGCTAGCAGTGAAATGCGCAAATCCTTGTGATACTCGACACCTGCTACACAAAGGACATTTTTACAGGCAGTTTGGTAAAGATGTATCTCTAGTCACAAGGGGGGAAAAAAGCCATCAAACACTCTGGTAGAGAGGCACGCGATAGCACAGGATATGCTAATGAAGGCTTGAATCCCGATCCCGGTTGTGACACTGGATACGTCCTGCGCCTCTCAAGACGTCATTATTCACAGCCATTATGTGCTGTTATTTGAGCCATAACTGCCCGCCAATCGATGACACCCAATCCACAATTTAAAACCCATTAATCGCACTTAAACTGCGGGGCAGGTAAAGACCCACAATCCGATACGCGTCTCACTGTAACAAACAGAAAAAAAACCCGCTCAGTTATAAAGAGCTTCTGGACGCGTGCAAATCACCCCATGCGGGAGCTCATCCGGAAGTAAGCCAGAACATGAAACGGCGAGAAGAAATGGTGCGCGCCCGTGTGCACCGGCAGCCCCAGACGCCTATTACTGCCCCTGACAGATGACGGATAGATTGTGAAATATTGCGTGTTTTCGTCTGATGCCCCCCCACCCCCACCCCCGCACCCTCACTTCCTGTGAACCCGAGAGCAGTTTCCTCCTCCGTAAGCTCAGAAAGGCCTTTAAGGCAGACAGCAGGGGGCGTGACAGAGCACATTAAGGAGTCGATACTAACTTGATCATTGAGGCAGACTGACCTCACACTGGGCTACGTGTTGCTTTTTTGGGGCGGCTTTGTTGTAGGCCGGCAGATGCCGCAATATCCACCTCTCTGTCACCAGCGCCGGCGTTGTTTCCCTCTGACGGCGTTCCCTCTGGCGGAGTTTGAAAGGGAATACTTTATCCCGAGTTCCGCCGCAGACTTGGAACAGAGGACATCAAAATCCCAAGTCCATCGTACCGGGAGGAACCGTCGACATTTTATTTTACGCTTCTTCTTTTTCTTTTTTTTCCGCCTTCTTGCCACAAGTGTTCCTGTAACCACGAGCACATAATTCGCCCTCCCCTCCCACCTCTCTCCCTCCAAACTCCTCCTCCCCGAAGAGGGTGCATCGCTGGAAAAGACTTGCCAGTTCTGCTGACTCGCTGCCCTGCGCCGGCAGCGGTGCAAAACTGATCCCCCCCCCCCCCATTCCACATTCAAATCCGCTAATATAAACTGTCTCCGTGCTCAAAACAAACTCGGCACTGACAGACCAGGGGAAAAAACATTCTGGTGCGAAAGACACTATGATTGATTTATGAATCTTGACATGGCTGTGAGTCAGGTTGTTGTTTTTTTTCTTCTCCTGTTATGCTGCTGCTCTTCTGGTGAATAAGAGATAGCAGCTCTGTCTCTTAGACATTACACTTTTATACGCCGGCTTTCACAGCGACATTTGTCATTCAAGGAAAACGGTTTTACTTCTTCCTCGCGTACTTGAGGGGAAACGGCAAAAAAGTGCTGTCTTAACTAGTTTACATGGGTCCAAACTTTGTCTAACTGAAGACCATCCCCAGAGATTGCAGCAATTATTCTGACATAATAAAAATTCATGGAAACGGAGGACTGAAATAGTGCTGTCATTCAAGGGCTTTGTCGATAGAACTACATTATATGTGGTTTTTGCTGGGCATCCATGATGACCACCAGGGCCCTGCACCTCACTTTCAAAGCATTAAATAAAAAGTCTGAACCCATTAAATTGCTTACCAGATATCGAGGGAATTTATTTTCCATAAATACCCGGACCAGACAATAAACAAAGACTGTGTTTGCAAAGGCGAAGCACGGTGAGCATTGGCAGGTAATTCAGCAAACTTCCTGTTTGTCATTTAGAGTATCGTGCTCAGATTTCTTTAACACAGGTGGAACCAGTCAGTTGTGGGAACTTAGTAACTTTATTTATTACAGTGACCTGATTTGTTCAATTATTCTGGATCATGAAATAAAGTCACGATAACGATCGTGATATCTCAAGACTGCAGCAGCGCTCGGATTAATTACTTATTATTTAAGAATACGGGACACGGGGAGGAAGGGTCAGTACTTTATGATGAGAATTGATCCTACACGTTTGGTACAATAAATATTGAGTAGTAATAAGTATTTCTGTCCAGTTCTAATTAACATGCAAATTTACACAACGTCCTCACTTCTGCGGCCTGCAGTCAACGTCCTGCATTGCCCAGGACTAAGCCCCGCCTCTTTCCCCTTTAATGCCCCTGATTGGTCTGGTCAAATGCTGGCTGGGCTTGTGAGCATCTGAAGAGACGTCTGATGCGAAAACTCAGTAATCCAGCTGCGTCGCCGGGTTTCCATTGTAATTATCCAGCTCCCCTTGACCGGAGTGCAGGACCTTGGTTTGAGCCATTGCGCTCTGCACTCAGCGTGCCTGCCACCTCGCCTTTAACACGTCTACCTTCCACCGGCGCTGCATATAAATGTGTGCCTTATTCTGTCAAATAAAAAGTCCCCCTAAACGTAATCCAGGCACCGTTTGCATTCCCCCCATATAAATGTTAGTGGCAGCCCGCATAAACATAAAGGAAAAAAGTTTATCCGGATTTGATTTAAAGGTACAGGCCTCCACCGCACGCCACACACGAAGCCTGATGGGAATCGCAGCAAGGAAAGGAACGGTGCTCGCACTGTTTTATTCTGATAATCGAGCACTGAAATTTTCAGCCAATCAAATTGCAAATATTCTCTTTCATCACCTCTGACTCATTCAAGACTTTCAGAAAAAATGTATGCATTATGCATGCTGGATGCATCCACGGTCAAACACTGACATTTTTAAAGTGGCAAAGGCGATTGTAAAGTGAAGCCACTTCCCGTCACTGAGGTTCCTCATCTTTTTTTTTTTTTTTAAAGTGAACTGCTTTTGAACTTGACACACTCCAAAAGAGGAGTGATAAGTATATTAAGCTGTGGTTGATCCTCAGCTCACAGAAAGCTGTTTGTATTTGCTTCGCCACCTCCCTCTTAAATATTCCACTATACGCCTGAGAAGAGACACAAATTCCGATTTTTTTTTTCCTTCTTTTTCAACTCGATGGCAGAAAAAAAAAAAAAGTAGAGAAAAAAAAGGCCTCACCCTGTGTGGCATCTGTATGCCTGGGTGGAGACGACGACGTGACCGAACGCGCATCAGCCAGTCAAAAAGGCAGACAGCAGGCCACGGAAGCTGGGATTACGTGCAGCGGCTGAATGTAACAAGGAGACGGAGCTGCCGCGGTGTAAGAATGTCCCTTTAAGATGAAGGCAAGGACACAATAACGAGGGCTCGGCGCGGCTCAGATAAGGAAATGCGTGACCTTTCGCTAAAAGTGTGCCGGAGAAGAAATACAAAAGGGCTCTTTATCTAAATGTTAATTGTGAGAAAACTTTGGAAATGTGTGCTTTAGTTTTGACTGCCGGTGTGGGTGAGATCGTTATGGCGAAGAGGGTTAAGAGCTCCCTGATAAAGTGTGTGGTCAATAAAGGCTCTGCCCGTACTTGGCTTTATTAAAGGCTTAGTACGTCCATCCATCCATGTTCTATCACTGCTTCTCGTGCACTCAGAGCCACAGGGTGCCCGAGCCGATCCCAGCTTGGGGGGCTTGCAGCACAGGGTTCATTGTGGGGCCACATAGAGAGTCAAACAATCACACACACACACACACACACACACACACACACACCTATAGCCAGTCCAGAGTTGCCAATTAGACACTCCACGGCTCGTGGTTAAAGGTCAGTTTTGTAGATACCTCTGTTAGCAGCACTGATTAAAATTGTATGATTCGGAAACAGTAAAACTTCCAAAAACTTCATACTGATCATCTCAGCTTAAGTTTTAACTTTTTTTTTTTAAGTTTACCTTTTCGGTGACCCCTCGTAATTAGAGATTTGAATCTCCGCCACTGAGGCCAATTTGATACACGTATCGATACGCAGCCAGCGATAAGATACATTAACGATGCAGCGGAGCCCCCTGCCGATACAGTGCAATACAATTGAAATTGATGATTTGACATTGATTAGGCTTGACTTGATTCGGTGCGATATGACTCATGATGCGATTAAAAAATTACAATACAAAGAATTTACAAGCCAACAATTGCTTTCTAAGCAACATCAATTACTTTGTCCTACCTGTGAAGGATGTATTTGATACTTGATTGTTTTCTTTAAAGCAAAGCAATAAATACAGCTTTAAAATGATATGCAATTCAGTATGATACCAACAGAGGATTGTTTGACACTAAATCATAACCATTTTTCATTCACTACATTTGTTGTTAGAAGCTATACTATATAATAATCGAGGTAACCACAGATCTGATGCAGACACACATTAGTACGACACATTGCTCAGTTACCCGGCAGCTGAATCCGATACACACTACTGGTGCAGTCGCATCACAAGCGACTGTCTTGAACCACCAATTCTAATCAGTAAATCTCCCCATTCCTACTAGCCAGGCAGCTTTTCCCACACACACTTACCAAGTGGAAGCTTGTCATTGGTTGAAAACCAATACAAAAGAACTGTGTTTGTGAAAATACTCTTGTTTAGCTCCCTGATGAAAGGCTTGACAACGGAGTGAGTTTTAGAACGTCACTCTGACAATGCCAGTCAAATAAAGAAATTTTGTTGTCAGAAGAGAGTTGCTTGGAATGTGTCTGTTTATTTGTCAAACATCCCTCTCTAAAGAACAACTCAAATTGAACAATGAGTCATTTTTTGAGTCATTCCTTTTTCAACATTTTTTAAAACTATGTTGCTATTTGCAGAAATGTGTAGTAGTTTATGGCTCTGGATTATAAGGGTGTTCAGGGCATTTTCTGTGGCACTGACTCAAGGAAGAAAGAAATCTTAAACTCAATGGAAGAAAATTTCACCCGACTGACAATAAATTTCTTGCAAATTTCAGTGGATTCAAGGCTGCGTTTTACAGATACATTAGGTCTGAGACAAATATGAAAAGTGAGGGCACGATTTTTTACAAAGATCAAAATCTCAACTGTGAATGCTGATTTCCATTCCAAACTGAAATCAAGTAAAACAGAGTTTGACTGCCAATATGATACATTTTCTCTAAAAGTTTAGTGTTTTAGGAGTGAATTAAAAAAATAAATAAAATTAGAGCTATGCAAAGAGTAAATCACAGTTTATTAGCATTAGGCCCGCATACACAATTCCTGTCTCTTTGTGTGAGTGCACTGCCAGTGTGTTGATGTTTCATGGAAATCGATCCTAAAATTAAAAAGTCTGGTATTGTATTGATCCGGAGAGCGAGCTAGCAAGCTTGCTACTACTACTGCTAATAGTCGTGCAACAACGATATAATGAATAATGAATAATCTTGATTATCCCAACCATAATAATGAGAAATATCATAATATAACACAAATATCAGGTCATCCAATCAATGACCTGCCATAGTCATGAACTGTTTTCCAGTCAATAGAAGTGCAAGTGCTGAAAGTGCAAAAAATATTGATTTTGAATTTCTGCACTCCAAAAGCCAAGAAAAGATTTGCTCTATAATCACCATTCTCCATTTTTTATATGTTAATTTAGTACAATTTCTATTTTACTTTGGCTCCCTTTTGACAGTTCAGTCTGTGTGTGGATACATAATTGATGTTGTGTGTAGGCCGGGGATAAGTGGGTATTGAATCAACACAGGACTCCCTCCCTCCCTCGACACAGATATCCTGCTACATAGTCCGAGATAAGATAAAGTCGTACGGCAAAGGGGGGAAATGTCGCGACAGAATAACATCTCGGGGTACCATGACCCCACTGAACTGATGATAACATTGTTTGAACACGAAGAGACGCTTGCCATACACAACTCGACACCGGATGGGTGTTTACATGCACTCGATTGTAACGGTTCATCGTGGCCCGCGTAAAGAAACGGCAATCAGCCACCTGCTGGAAAACGACCCCTGGATTCTCCTTCTCTTCCTGTCATCCCTCATTCTTCTCCCACTTATCTTTCCAGACGGGATTTGCACGTTCTCCACTCGCTCAGCAGCTGGTAAAAATAAAAACGCATCCCCTCCCTGACGCCGACTGAAGCCCAACTTTTGCGGCGGTTACGCGGCTCCATTAAAGGACAGTGATCTCCTCTATGATTCATGACGGCCGCGCAGATCCATGTAATTGGAGTGTCGGGGACGTGGAGGGCTCTCCGCGGCAGGAATTCAGCTCTGTTACGGCGGCGGTTACCGTTCCAGTGGCACTTCTTCCTTCTCTTTCTACCCGCACATCACACGCACATCAAAGTGGCGCGGCAGCAGTGCACTGCAGTAATGAATGCCCCACATTTCTGCTGCTTAAATTTGATGATGTCCCATTGAAGTCTACTTTTTCATGTTTTTTTCTTCCCCCCACAACTTCTTTTTTATGTTCTAATTTCCTCTCCTTTCTGATTTAATTAAAGGTTATAATGATATTGTAACGCCAGTGCCAGGGCTGTAACTGTTGAGGTTCCTCTCTCTCTCTCTGTCTCTCTCTCTCTCTCTTATGCTGACGCTGCTCACTAAAACAAAAAATATTCGCCAAATGATATCCTCTCACGCATGGACGCGCACCATCATCGCGCAGGCCTCTCGCGTTACATCTGGTTCTGTTCCTGTTGTTGGAACCATTGGACAGAAAACTCTTGAATTTTGTCCTTCCAAAACGCAGTAAGTAAATGCAAAGTAACCTTCCCCGTAAAATAAATATCACTTTTCTATTGTATTGCTATGTGTATATATATATATATATATATATATATATATATATATATATATATATATATATATATATATATATATATATATATATATATTTTTTTTTTTTTTTTTTTTTTGTTGTTTTTTTTTTTTTGTTTTGTTTTGTTTTGTTTTGTTTTTTTTGTTTTAACAAACAGCTTGGCATTATCACGCTGTCAATACTGAATGGTAGAGATCATGGATTTGTGCATATAGCCCAAGGCCTCTTATTGGAAGGAGCTGCTTCCCTATTGACTATCTGCTTTGCATCGCAGCGTTTTGCCAGCTCCAATGTGGGGCAAACAACAATACAATGTGTGCCTACCTTCAATCACCGGTTGTTACGTAGCGCTTAAGGCGCTCTTCAGCCGCAGAGCATGCGGTTACAAAAAATGCAATGCAGAAACTTGGAAGCCTGGCCTGCACGCTTAAGTTGCTCACAAAGCAGAGTTTGCAATCCCTGCATCAAGTCAATCTATTTGTATTGGACAGAGCCATTTTCTGAATTCAAGAATAAGTGAGAAAGTTGTTTCCCTCCACCTAACTTGGTAATACTGCACAAGAAAACAAATGGCCAAAGTTCTCAGTCTAAGTGGAGCATTTTATGTCTTTAAACATCCCCAGAGGGCTTCTTGAAGAGAATCAGTCGATAAAAGCTATTAAATCTGGGTCCCCTACATTCAAAGAGTAAAATGAGGCTGTATAAAACTGCCAATATTGCTTTCGTGGAAAAGACAATTTTAAGTGGACCAACAGAACGCGTTCGTATTACCACCTTGATGAACTGGCAGATTTTTTAGCGTCATGTTCTATAGCGTTACTGTTTCTAAGTTAAGGTCTGCGTCCTCATTTGGGTTGTTAGTTGTGTTCCAACCAACTGTACGCTTGTGTCTTGTACTTTGGTAGTCTAAACTTTTTGCACATGAGATTTTTGTTTGTTTCTTTTCCCCCCACTGCACTAGACACCATCAACTGTTGGCCATTTCTGGAGTTTTAGACCACGACTCTTTCAATTAAAAACATTTGGAAACCACTGCTCTACTTCCCTCATATAGTGTTGGCATTGCACTCGAGGGCCTCATCAGTTGCCGCTCATAGATGTACTCTGTCAGATTGGATTCTGAAAATGGAAATCATTGACTGACAGTCTCCACAGCCCTCCTGAATGCACGACACACACGTTTACCAGCCCATGGGTAGCCATTTGTTGCTGGGCCACTAATAAAGTGTAATACTCTCCTGTTAATGACCAATTCAAACATATGATATATTCCAAAACATGCTTCAAAACAACAGGCACCAAAACAAACATCTGGAAATCATCAGAAATTGTAGCCTTGCAAAGCGCCTCACTGGAAACCGCCCAATCCTATGTTAGCAACTGTTGCCACAGGGGAGGTCTGTCAAGCCTTCAGGTCAAGCTAATTTGCCAAACAGCTACAAATTTGCCAGTCTATGCTCACAGAGTCTTGTGGGAGCTGTCAACTGTTTTTCTTTTTTCTTTTCTTTTTTCTTTTGGTGAAGAGATGTCAGTTGTAGGTGAAGCAGCGTATAATAATAAAAGAACACCAAAGGATGCCATGTCTAAATGTTAAAAAATCCACCAAATCTATTACTGGGTCACAGAGAAGACAGTGAAAGTTTTTTTGTTTTTTCTCAGCTAATTTAGCCCCCAGTTAATGAAGCAGCCAACAAGGTCACGATGCGCCACTGTGTTATTTTAGAAAACCGATGCCTCGGGAGAAGACGGACTGTAAGCCGACGTCACGTTGCCGAGCGGCAGAGGCTCAAGCGATGCTGCACATCCGTGCATCTTCGGTATAAAAGGCGGAAAGGCGGGCAGGAGAACTGGATAAAGACACCACAACCTCCTAAGACTGAGAGTTACTCACAGACACAAAAACAAGTTTGGATCACTCTGCCAACTGTGAGTCAGTCTGATTCCTGGAACTGATCTAGAAAGTGCTGTGTTTGTTTCACATATATAATCTACATATCAGATGTAATGGCTCCATTGTGTTGTGCTGTTTCTTATTCTTCAATCCAGTATCTGAAAGCCATTGATGTAATTTCTGAGCTGTCTTTAGTTGAGAGCTCAGTTTGTTGTGAATATACAGTCAGCTACGAGGCTGATTGTAAAATAACAATGGGTCATTTGCTGCCCCAAATGACCCATTGTGAGAAGTGCGGAAGCAGGAAATAGGTGAATTAAGATGTGGAATTAATACGGTTATGAGTTTGGTTTGTGCCAATTTAGTTTTGGCAGATGGATCAGAGTTGGATGATGGGCACCAAACCCTGGTTGAAATCTGAGCTTAATCACATCCATGCGAGTATGTTTTTTTCCAAGTGTAAGCAAAATTTACTTTGGTGTAAATGCAGAAATTAGATATGAGGAACGAATTGTAATTGTTTATCTAGACCTGTTGTGTAAATCCGGACTAAAGGCTATGAAGATGGGCCAAAACTGAATTAGGTCAGCATTGTTTTTACTTTCACATTTATTCAGTACTCAAGTTTTCAGTCTGGTATTTAAAAGCCGGCAACAACAAAAACAGTGAGCTTGCGCTTATCAAATAAATTTAACCCGCAAGACGCTGATGCTCTTCAATTTAATCCCCATTTCCTGTTTAATTTTTAAGAGGCAAGCTGTGATTGCGCCTCACAGACCCCCTCGATTGATGCTGTGTCCAGACAATGTTTGCCTTCAGCCATCACTGCAGCGCATGATGGAGCAGGCCAGTTCGTTTTGTTCTTTTCTTTTTTTCCCCTCCCACTAAAGAGCAGCTCTCGTGGCGATGAGGTTGGTGAATGGGGTCATAAAGCAGTGGCTTTAGTCAAAAACCTCTTTGCCCAAAGGATGGAATTAATGCGATGGAAAGTTGACAGCAAACAGGTTTAGAATTACCAAATGTCAAGCATCACTCCCGCCTCTTATTCCCCAGGTGGCTGCATACGAAAACAAAGACGCAGCGGTGTAATTTTGAGGAAAAAAGGACCACCATCTGGATTTTGTTCTTGCGGGTTAAGCAAGATCTGTTTCATTACTAGGGGGCACCGGTGCGGCTAAATGGCGTGGCTAAATATTGCAGGGCTCAAAAGCAAGTTGTTGCTTTTTTTCTGAAAAGATTCAACCAAGAGCAGACTTTTGTGTTTTCGGTGCCTACTCAACATGCAGGAGTCAAGATGCAAGAAAAGCCTTTTGTACACCCACCAACTCCCACCTCCTCTTGCAGTGTGTGCAGTGCTGAAGAGGGTTACTTGACTGAAAAGAGACTTAATATCTGCGCCTCTTGCACCACAGGCAATTTTGTGCCTCCCGCGCCTCGCTTAAAGAGAAAACTAATTATTATAACATTGACTTGGTTGTGTTGACACGGCTGCGTGCAATATTGCAAATTACATTCCAGCCAAGGCATCGTTAGGACAACGTGTATGTTTGATATCGTTCCATGTCAGCGATTTATGTATCTTTTCTTTTTTCCCATTTTTTTTTACCCATTTTGGTAGCACATTTCTCACGACACAATATTAGGCAAATATTTTACCCCCAAAAAACTATATGCTTTCCACAAAGCAGCATATTTGCAGCATAAATGTGTGCTTCATTGTTTCATTTCATTTCATTTACTTTCATTTTATTACGGCTTTAAAGTGTGGAACGGACGACCAGCTGGCTGTTTTGGCATTAAACTGTGAGAGGTCCAAGTGCTCTCTGTGACATCGCAATGGGATGTTTTAACGCACACAATAGAGGTGCGAGGAAAAGAAGGATAGAAGGGACACAATTCTGGGGGAAATTCCCTGAGAGCATTAATTAAAACACTGAGGATTACAGGGGGTGAGGGTTGGGTTGGTGCTTTATGCTCAAACTATGTTTTATTTTGTGTGATTAATGCAATGAAAACCATAGAGAGGAAACAACTCCTAACAAAGGTTCCAAATTGCAGCTTGGTGCATAAGCAGAATGCAGCTTTATGAGATATTCTAAACAGTGTGTGGTGTCGTGCCAAGTGAAAACAACAATGACCCTGAAAATACTGTGCAACTTGGCGTGTGTGAGTGTCCGCACAACTGTTTACACTCAACCGGTTGGTGAAATGTAAACAGCCGTGGATATCTTCAGCGGCTCAAGTTTGCTTGCCGTGTTGAGGACATATTCCAAAAATGACCCAGACTGCGAAGGCGCCTGTTTGACTTCTCTCCACACTTCATCAAGGCCGAGGGCGCCTCGCCACCGAGGGCCACACAGAAAGAGCAAACACACACACTGAGTGAGATGACAGAGGGTAGAAGTTGTGTGTGGATGTGTGTGTGTGTGGGGGGGAACTTTCACTTCTGGCCTACCTCTGACCTCCTTTAAAATAAAGAATCAACTTACAAGATACTTAGGTGGTGAAAGGGAAACTTATTTTTGTAGGTATGATCGTGTAATGCAGCAATCTTGCAGTCATTAGTTATGTTGTGGCCCCTGAATGAAAGCACACACACACACACATACACATATATAAGTATGTATGTATATATATTTATGTGTGTGTGTGTGTGTGTGTGTGTGTGTGTGTGTGTGTGTTTCTGCCTGTTTCCAAATTGTTTACACTTCAGAAACACCTAATGTTCACTATAAACTTATTAGCTGGATCAATGAGAGCCCGGTCATCAAATTATGTAATTTACTATGCATTTAAGTTTGCATAATTACCATGTACAAGTGGAATTTTACATAACATTATCGTAAAAAACAACAACTCTATTTACACCTTGTGTGACTGCAAGCACCTGGCAGCTATGTACAATATACACTAAATGTTCCCAACTTGTTATTTAACAGAAGAATCAATATAATCTGTTTGCTTCAAATTATGCTAATTTACTGCGCAACAACAAAAAATAAAATGTGGCCTGAAAAGAGCTTTTTCCTTCTGCCTCGAACTTTGAAAGGCCTTATAAACATATTAAAATGTAAAGATCTTATCAAAAATGCCCGCTGTATATTTTAAGTCACTTAGGCCTCATGAAATATTTCCCAGGGTGCAATGAAGCGGCCAAATGAGGCGAGTGGAGGGCATCCTCCCTGCCTGGCCACGGCTTGTGCATTAGACAGCCCATCAACTCGCACGTTTTGCGCGGGGAGGAGAAAGGCTGATGGTGTGATGAAGTTGGAGGTGAATCTGAAGGCCTCTGATGGCAGTTTCACATTCTGGCAGCCAAAGACTTGACAAAAATGGCTTGAAGTGCCCGGCTTGCTTTCAATTTTCAACGGAAAAATGTTGTAGCTTTGCGCTGCGTTGACCCTGCGACCTGGAACTCCCTGTTTTTAGATGTTTAGAGGATGGCCATCTTGGTATTTATCAGGCTTTGTGTTGGTTTTCTCTGGAAATTACACTTCAGGCTGCTTTGTTCCGACCTCCGTTTACCACTGTTTGTTAGTTCTTGACATGGTGTCAGTCGCCCTTCAGAAGCTGACCAGCCAGAGATGTTTAGCATGAACACACACAGCCAGTCTGCGGGTAAACAAGGGGCAGGAGAACAACACAAACACACGCATGGTGGGCGTGTGATGCCACGACACCTCTTGTTGATTTGTTTTTTTCCTGAAGTCTAATTTGCAGGATGTTGCATATTGCCCCTTTTTCTTGTTACCGACCTCCCATTAAAATAAAAACAAATACAGGAGGGGGAAAAAATGACGAGAGACTCGGGAATATCTGCAACGTACGACTTTAAAGTTGAAAAAAGGCCACACATCAAATCTTTTAATCCTTCGCAATCTGGGCCGCGACAAAAACAAGGCACACATGGATGAAAGCAGCCGTGTTTGTCCATCTGGTTTTAAAGACCCTGTACAGCTGCACTTGCTAAACCCGTGTCTTCTGCCTAATATTGTGAGAGCCTGGTGAGAAAGCGTTCAAAGAAAATGCCCTTTTAAAAAGAAAGAAAAAGCAAAACTTTGCCTGTCATAATTATGTGTTGTAAGACACGGCAGCCTGCTTCATTCCGAGCTCGAGCCGGTGACCTTCAAAAGAAAACACACCTCCGTGACATTTTAAAGACTCACAGCAGTTGTAGGCAATGATTGGCAGCACCTGTGACCATGAGCCCTGCTGCTGTAGGCACCTGAACCACGAATCGGGGCGCCACGTTTGACTGTTCTGGATCGGTCTAATCCACTATCCAGCATTTTTTTTTTGCCATTATTCTGACAGAACCCCTGAAAATTTGTTAGCTCCGTATAGCAGGTGTAATATGTTAGCGTGTTGGCACTTAAAAACGGAATGTGTCTGCACCCTTGCGGCAAGTCCAGATTCCATCTACCACTGTCGTATCGTAGGGTCAAAAAGCAGGGAAAACACAGGGAAGTCTGTGCTGACGGCTGCAGAATGGATTAACATATTTTGGCACAGGTGGCGTGACGTCGTCGGGCGGCATTTCCACCTCACTGGAGAAACTGGTTGGCAGTTTTCAATACAGAGGGAGAGTTTTTTTCTGTGCAGGTGCCAGGCTGCAGTGGCTGTGTCTGGTTCTTCCACACGCCACCGAGCCTCCTGCTTGTTCAATGAATAGATTGTTAAATTGCCAACGCCTCTTGCTTCTCCAGGCTTCCATCATCCAATTTGCCTAACAAGAGTCAATAGCAACAGCAGATTAAGCTGTTTGGCAATGCCAGCGAATAGGCAATTTTTTTCATTTATTTATTTATTTTTTACAGTGGGAGCAAACTGCATACTCAGAGACTACTCAGAATGTTTCTTAAAAACGTGGCACCGTTTTAAAAGGGAATTGAACAGACTTAGCTGTGTAAGATTTACTGCCAGTAACCATTGTTACAACAGAGAAATGGTCGAGCAAATGCAAAATTCCTTTAATTCCTTTTTATTTAAGTAACACTAACACCCACACAATTTACATTTCATATGCAGAACTTAACTATGACATAGGTAGAATTCATTTTTTTCAAAAACTTGTTGAAATTAGAAATAATGGTGGTGTATTTTTTTTGCTAATGACAAACAACTAAATAGTCTTTTGAATTTACCTTTTAACACCTCCACCTAAATCTGACTCACGGGGCTCCACTCCAAGTCAGAAGTTGATTAAATGTAACATTCAACACCACTAAAAAAAAAAAAATGTTTCACTTCGTGCAACAAAATAAACTGCAGTTCATCACCGAGAAATTATTTGAAAACAGAAAATAAAAAAAAACATTTAGCATTAAAAACGATTGCTTTTCAACAATTTTCTTTTCAATTTCTTGTAAAATATCTTCTGTATACTTGTGTATTAATCGTTACAGGGAAAAAAAAAAAACAAAAAAAAAAAACATCTTTGGTAATTGCCAAAGCTGTTACTTTATGGCAAGTGTTGCATGGTGCTGCTGGTGCTAGTCTGATAAGTTTGTCTAGCACAGTGTTTTGAAAGCAGCCACCTGATAGCAAACAGCAAAGCGTTCTGCAAAAATATGCATTAAACATGGGGCCAAAATCGTCGAGGATAGCAGGCGCATCGTTCATATCTAATCTTTGCCCACGTGGATCTTTTATTTCGCCGGCGTCATTCCCATACACAGAAGGGAGAGGCAGCTTCCCAACTGTTTGAGAATGCGCGGCGCCGCGCGGAAGCTGTCGGCGGCACTTTCATACAATAATAGCTGCGAGGAGGAGAAGGAATGGATGCGAGGTGCCACACATGCCTTTGTTCGGCTGTGCTCACTTTTCACTCCCCCACAGGTCCTCAACAGTCTCTGCCATGTGGCACACAAAGTGTTGGCTGGAGCGTGTGACTGAACCGAAGGGGAGCTCTATGATGAGAATCCAAATAATCCGAGAGCGCGAGTCACTTCCTCAATATTGTTTCGCCAGACAACAGAGGAGGCACTGTGATGTAGCCGGGGTGACGAGGTGAAATTGTGAACAAATTGTGTGATTGAAAAAAAAAAAAAAAAGTACAAACAAACAACTGAAATAAAGACGTGTTAGCCACGCACGTGGCTCTAGCCACTCCCAAACCGATGAACAGGAAACTCTTTGGGAATTGATTATTTTTATTTGTCAGTAAAAGCTTGGTATGTACCAGGCGCAATGTTATTTGAAAATGTTGCTTAAACCCTGCTGAATAGTCCACCTTGATGTCGTTAAGCCTCTTTCCCTTTTTTCTGAGCTAATTGACCAACACTTTATCAGCACCTGAAGTTTTATCCATCACTTGCCATCAGCAGGTACTCATTTCTTAGGCTGAACAGTGATGAGATTGCTTTATGATTCACTTACTGTGTTTCCTTTAAAGGGGCAATAAGCTATTTTTTACACTACTAGAGAGCGCAGTTGAGCACCTTCCCGCACTTACTCTCGTCTCCATAGCTCCGCCCCCTTTCTTGTCTCAAAATGCCAACACACGTCACACTTTTTGTTTAGTTCTATTAATACAAAGTGACACAAAAAATAAATATAACAAGGTTAAGGTTATACATGTGTGCTAACACTATATTGAGCATGTTAGCTTGTCCAGCCATTCACTGGATATGCCAACACGTTTCATGCTGTTTGCATGCGTTTTCTGAAGTTGTGGCACATTTACCCTCCATAGAGCAGATTTTTCTTCCTGAATTCTTCTTTAGAATTCTTGCTTGTTTGTAGGTGTTTAATACTTATTTTCTGCACCATTATGCAAATACATTCTTACAATGTGATTTTCTGGAATTTGTTTTTATTTATTTATTTATTTATTTATTTATTTACTTTCTGTCTCTCACAATTGAAGTGTATCTATGATGAACATTACAGAACTCCCTCATCTTATTAAGTGGGACAACTTGCAGAATCGGTGGCTGCCAAACACTTTTTTGCCCCACTGTATATCATTGGTAGGGCAACAGGCAGAGATCCTCATGCACGTATGCATGTAGATAACATCCAACAAGAGGATCAAATGGGCTCGACGACAACAGACAGCCAGGGCGTGTGACGTGACACTCTGCCCCAGAGGAAAAAAAGCACTAGCACTTTTTTAGGACCTAATATTTGACAGTCATTAATATCACCTACTCTGGCTTTAAAATGTTGATTATTTTAATAAATCGAATAAATTGATTTGAAAGACGGTGTGGTGACGCACGGGGCAGTAGTCACCGGAAACCAAAGTGCAAGAACTTTGCACATTGAAAGAAAACACGAGCACGAGCAGCAAAAACGCCCCTGAGCAGGGCACGACAAAGACATGAGGCTCGCAGAAAAGTGTCGATGCGCTGTGAGGCCAACAAGAGTGAGGCTGCACAGTCTGTACTCGGCAGCTCCCAGCTGCAAGTACCCCCTGCCCCTCCCACCCACTGCTGGTGCTGTAAATAGGGATGTATTTCCACGAGAAAGCGAGAGAAAAAATGTAGTTGGAAAAAATGTCTTGTTAAATCTGGAATGGTGTTTTATTGAACTTTGCCTGCACAGTGACAAGTGGAGTCAGTAAAGTCCCATAGTGTGTACAAAGTGGATCCACATCTGAACTTGAGCTAGTACATTTTATTTATTTATTTATGCATTTATTTTACAGAGGGGGGCATGCGTGGGCCTCAGACACAAGTTTTAGTGGGCAGCCCTTGTATATTTGCTGTAACAGGGAGTGTCACCAGGCAACAACACCCCGGGCTCAGCAGGAAGCGAGTCAGCTCCCCGCCGAGCCGCTCCTGTTTTTATTCTCCCTCTTCCGCACTATTGACGTGCAGGATAATGAATGTCATGCTAGCAATTTTTTTTGTTATTTCCCTTTAGAGTTTTTTTTTTTTTTTTTCCTTTTTTTTGAATGAGGCGGCGAACACGCAACCGCACTCTGCTGCTCGAGTCACGCTGTGGGACTGCGTGCGTGTGAGAGGAAGAGAGCGGGGGAGAGGGACCGTTGGAAAGCTTGTTATGTCATCGCTGAGTAATAATTGCTGTAATTAGCGCGAGTGTGCATCCATCGCCTTTCGGATCGCTTCTTGGAAAAGAAAGAAAAGAGAAAAAGAGAGACGGGGGGGCTGGTGGTAGGGGTTGACAATAGGGCAAACGGATTGTTTTGTCGCATGTAGTTTAAAATCATATCAGATGCAGCTTTGCAAATCTCCTCTGTATTGGAGCAGGCGACGATAAGAGTCCCCGGCGATCCATAATGTTTGTCTGCAGTAATTAACTCGAGGTGAAGATTACGGGAGATTTCTTCTCTGGTGTATGTGTGTGTGTGTGTGTGCGCGCGCGCGCACATTATGCAGAATTCATATTCTGACCTAAGCCTAAAACAATGGGCCTCATTTATAGCTCCTGCTCCAGCTGATGGAGAACGACTATGACAGCGATCACAAAAACAAGCCAGTGCGTTAATCTACCCAGCTGGCACTTGTTATTGATATGTATTTATGGCAACTTGCTGCGCATGTTAATGCACGTACACATCCCCAGGAAAAAGTGAAAACCAACGGCGCAGGGTGATTTTTTTTTTTCTTTTTCTTTCCTTTTTTCTTCATGTTCCTGCAGGCAATTGACGGCTGGAGTCCATAATATCGACTGACGACATTCAGGAAATCGCGGCGTGTCAAAGTGTCGCGGCTGTCAAGACTCGACACGCAGATGTGTTTGCATGTCGCCAAAGCGGCGGGCTTCTTCTCACCGCCGTGCGGCGCAGAGTTGTTTATTTCAGGCAGAGCAACGTGACGCTGGCATTTAGACAACAAATCAGACAGGGACAGTGTTTGCAGAGGAAAAGGTCACGAGGGATTATGGAATAAGTCAGCAAAATGAGATCCATAATCCAAGGTGCACTTTAATTTGAAGGACAAAATAATATTTCAGGCTTTCTTCATACATACGTTGTCATTATTAAACAAACAAAGAATATAAATTCTTACTAGAACTCCTTAGAACTTTTGTTGTTGAAAACTTTGCTTACACACCGGTTTGTTTGTATAGAGAGACAACAAACTTTATGTGTTTGCCATTTGTTTACAAGACTCTGTCTACTGGAGCAACAGGGATTAAGAACCAAAACAGTGCCAGTTTCAATGTTCCAACGACGGCTTGTCTGGGGTTTTACATGCCGTCACCCCATGACAGCTGAATTCAGCTCCAGCAAACCCCTGCAACCCTGAGTGCAGGAGGAAGCGGGTCTAGAAGATGGATGAATGGATATAAACTCAAGACTGTGCACATGTATGTGTGCACGTGTGTATATAGCTAAAGACCCACCAGGCCCCCAAATCGCCTGGACATGTTCAAGTTGAAGTGGAAATGCTGACGGTCTAATTCCTTTGAGTCCCTCAAAATGATTTTAAACATTGTAGTCTGTCAAAATAAAGGTCGGGACCTTTTTGCTGGATTGTTAATGAACCAATTTGCCCATTAAAAAAAAGTCTGAGTCGATTGTCTTGTTTGTTGCCGCTCTGCAGTGCATTGATCTCCAGTCCCTTTCAACTATCAGAATGCTGCCAGTCAAAGACAATTTGACTGTTTAGCATTTCCCTCGAAGACGGGCGGAAAAGGAAAGCAGTAGCGTTCGAAGATAATGAATGTATTCCATTTATGCAGACACTGTATTACTGCCTCAGAACTCTGTTGTTGTTGTTGTTTGGTGTGTTTGGTCCATCTCATCGCCAACTGTGTGTGTACTTGTGTTTATCAGAGGTAAAGCCCATAACTCACTGTTATTTGAATACTAAGACTTAACTGTTAGGAATCAATATTATTGTACTTTCGGGGGTAAAAGGAGATCGATGGGAATTTTAGGGCTGACCATCACGCTGATTGCATCCCGAACCATATCTTCAGGATGCTTCCTGTTCCTATTGCTTCCTGGATTTGTTGGGTCACTGAGCCCTGGCTGCTCTGTGTTGCCCTGTGCTGTGTTGAGTGTGTTTTGTAACAAAAGGGAGACATTTGTGTGTGATTTTCACCCCAACCTGGACTTCTAAAAGTCTTGCTTGAACGCGTCTCGTATTTCAACATTGAGTCTTTTTCTTTTATAAATACACATAAGTAAACTGTACATGCCACTTTCCAGTTAATCCATTATACATCCATCACCGACCTTCCAGAAGCCGCCACTCGCGCTCTTGGTGCCCCCGCTCTAGCCGGGGAAAGAGTTTGACTGCCGAAGCTCCCGCTATTAACAGAATTAACTCCAGCCAGGAGCACAGCTCTGGGAGAACACACCAATTCCATTATCTCAGCTGGACGGAGGCCATTCTCGCTCTCTGCCACTCTGCAGCCAAAGTGCTCCAAGCATGAAGCCCACCAAAGCCATTGTGCAGAGACACAACATGCAGCAACTCTCAAATGCACTCTGTTAAAGCCTTTCCGCCTGAAATATTCATCTAGCCGGAAAAAATGCATTTAAATCTGTTGAGAAAAAAAATTAAATAAAGCAAAAAAAAAAAAAAAAGAAAGGTACAAATATTTAATCCCTTCCCCTTCTTCGAAAAAGAAAATCACGCTGAACCCCTAAATTCTTCCGTATGTTGTAGTTTACATGCAGACCCTGTCCAAGGATGCTGGCTTATTATTATTTGATTTTTTTTTTTTTTATCAATAAATATTTTTTACCACCTCAGTTTTCCAGGGTGCAAAATAAATATCAGGTGTCATTTTGCATATCACATTGCAGCTTGAAATTTCTCACTGAAGGATTCAAATGTTGTTGTGAATTATTGAAAGCAGTTACGTGCGAGTCCAGAGCAAATTGTTCAAAAATATGAAAGGCATTTTACTGAACTCTAATCAGTAAAAAGAATCATGTAACCAGTTGCAGATGGAAAGTTCATCTCGATTTGAATGTAGGCAGTTCTGGGCTCATAATATTGGAGGAACACATTAATTGTCATTAGCAGTTTAGGAGTAATCACCATGCTAATGAGGGGGAGGGGTTAAAGAGAATAGTATTGAAACAGATAGTTGTTTTTTTTTTTTAATTGTAAATAGACAATAAAATGGATAAAGCATTATTAATAATGTGCACAAGCTAAGAGATCTCGTGAGGCTAATCTCACTACAATAAAAAAAAATGTGGTGATAATCAATAATATTGACATTCGCTGTGAGGAAAACTACTAATAAAAGAAGCATTCTGAAAACTTAAGGGATGGTGTCGATTCCAGCCCGCCTGGTTCAAACCGCCACATCACTTTGACATCCCCTTCAAAGTGAAATCAAGTCTTCCAAAGCTAAATTGGGACAAATTTGGAACAAAAAGTAGAGGCACCGTGCCTGAAAGCTGCTGCCTCTTCTTTCCCGCATCAAATAAAGACACAGAGTTTATATATTTTTTGCCTTTTTTTTTCAAAAGAGTGAAGGACAATATTAAGTGAGGCAGCCCCTGGTGAAAGGATGGAGGTCGTCAGCTGCAGTGCATGGCCAGTTTTTGCCTCTGGCAAAGGCTGTCTCGCTGGAGTCGGCAGTGCCACCCAGTCTGTGACACGCAGTGACTGCGCTTCTGGATCGGATGGCGAAAGGAAGAAACTATATAGAAAGTGCAGCTATTTGGAGGAAGAACTGGTGGAACTTTGATAAAAGACCTGCTTCTCAAGAGAAGGCAGCAATGAGCAGAGTCTAATTTAACACTGGGAACCCACAGGAATTGACTTTGTCTTGGTTTTTGTCAAATGCTAAACCCTTTAAACAAAATAATGTGGTGCAGGGACTGCAGACAAATTTCTCCCAGCTTGTGTGGGCACCAAAAGTTACTCCAGTGGTCAAACCTCCACTTTAAAGGTTTGGTATCATGCAAAAATCACTTTGCAGATGTTTTCAAACCATAGGTTGCCTATCCAGTCTGCAAGTGAGAGATTAGAAGTTGAGAAAAATCAATCAATCAATCAGTCCTCTCCTTCTGTTGATGGCTCTTCTTTCATAAAATGCATGCCAAGGCACTTAGAAATGCATATCAGCACCTTAACAGCATTGATATTTTTTTACCAAATAGATGGAAGATTAGACAAAGCATCAGTTTTGGCAGGACGCTGTAAACAGAATGCTAAATATGGTGTTTCTGATGGGCTGCGCTGTTTTAAAGATACTTCATCATGAGAGAGGCTGCCCTCCTGGAGTTCACTATGAAAAGTTTTTTTTTTTTTAATGACATACGCTGCTATATTTAAAGGGATGGTTCAATAATTTTGGTAAATTTGGTTATTGCCATAATCCCTGTTGCCATGAGTCAGTGCATAATCCATCACAAAGTCCGCCATGATCAGACGTCGGCGTCTTCTCAACAATATGTTGTTTTGATGTTGGCAGTAACTGCAACACACCAAGCGCTTTTGAAATCGCTTCTCCGACCCAGTTTGTCCAGAATGTAGTTCCAGCTATATGCATTTGCCTTGACAGCAACTCTGTCCTTCATTGTAACATGGAGTAGTGAAAAAACATAGATACAGTAACCTCACATTAGGCGAAGACTTTGAACTTAGAACTGAGTGGAAGAACATTATCACACCCTTTGCATTAAAAAAATAAAAAAAATAAAAAAATACTGCTAATCTATCATCCACTGTACAACGTCCCACCACCCTCCATAAATCTTATAAATTGTAATGAGATTTGGCACCCTTAGCTGCATTAACCTCAAATAAGAATTAAAGGAAAAAAAGAATAAACATCATTCTCTTGAACCCAAGAGGGGAGGTGGCTTTGTTTTTACTCGTAGTCAATTTATCTTAGACCCAAGGGAGAAGGTGGGAAGAGGGGGGCTGACATGGTGCAATTATTTTAATTACTACTCCAGAAAGATAGTTTGGTCCACAGACTAAGCTTATTCATAATGAAGATGTTTAGAAACGATTGAGTCTTTACTTAAGTGTTATTGCGTGGCTTTATTGATATTCATGAAAATTAGCTTGGTGATAAAAGGGGGGAATATTATCTTTATGTGTGTGTATTATTTTTTTTTTTACTTTTTAAAGAGATTAAATAATGGGAAAAGTCAGGTTATAGAACTGTTGCAAAGTGGCAGGAATCCACATCAAGGGGAAAGGCACAGGGATAGAGTGGGGGATAAATAGAGGGAAAACAAAAAATAGTGGAAAAACTACAAAATATCCAAAATTTTGAGGGACGCAGATTTGTCATATTCAATTGTTCATAGATTTAAAGTAAGGTTGGAACAATAATTGAAAAACAAGATCTTTACTGTACTGATTTCATTGCTGGCCATTTTGCCAGTAAATATTATATAGCTTTAAATGAGAAATGTACAGACGCCGCAGCAATAAAGTACTAAAAGTTAAAAATAAATAAATAATGGGTTTGGGTTTGAGGTTGGGCCAGTTTCTGGAGAATGTTAGCTGATATGCTGATGGCAACTGCACAACAGTGTAGTTATAGTTGCTAACATCATACTAACAATGGTGAAAACCTTGGCTGTATCTAAGGTTGAACAGAGTCATCATGATGTCACCAACTGGTTTGTGAATAATAAGTTAAGAGATAAGAGATTGGCCTCAGAGTCAGCGACATCTTGAGTTTGCAGTTTGGCTGCGTTCAGACTGCAGGCATATCTGATTCAAATCAGGTTCCTTCTCAAATCTGATTTTTAGGGCTGGCTGTTCACACTGTTTTTAGATTTTGGCTGGCAATCTGAACAAGGGTTTTGTTTTGTTCAGTTTGTCCTGAAAGATTCCATATATGGATGTGTAGGTATTATTATTGTTCGCAGGTATGTGCAAAATTATGCAAATAAATCAAACAATTTTTAAACATCTTCTCCTCCAAAACCACAAATGTTGGGGGCATGATAATTTAGTATAACATAGCCAAGACTGTGCCTCTTTTCCATTCTGACAGCCGGTCATAATTAGTCTTGTTGCAACCGTTTTTGATGATAGAATTCAGGTTTTTGCTGCACTTCCACGTTTGACACCAGACGCTCCGTCCATCTTTATATATACCGTATTTTCCTATAGTATATTTACTATAAGCCGCTACTGTTTTCCCAAGCTTTGAACCATGCGGCTTATGCAAAGGTGCGGCTTTTCTGTGGATTTTACTTCACCCGCCAGGGGGCGCTTTAGCAGGAAGTGCAAAAACGAGACAAGCGGCGACACGGACAGCAACACAGACATAGACACAGAAAAGGTTTGTGACGAAGCTCTTCTGAGGCTGTTCAACTCCGACACTGAAGGAAGTGACTTCAGCCCTTTCAGTGCGCAGGAGGAAGATGAACAGTGACAGGTGGTTTCTGGGTTCAGTGTTCATGAAGCCACTTTAATGCTTCCAAGTGCACATGAAGAAGAAGTGACAGCGGTTCGACGTGTGTTCAGTGGGTTCAGTGCGCAACTTTTCTGTTTTGGTTGATCACCACTTTTACTGCTGTGTTACCGGCACCGTTCGGAAAGTAATCACTTCAGTTATGTAAATAAACAAGTAAGAAATCTTTCTGTGTACCGGTAAATCTATCTATCTAATCTTTATCCATCAATCTATCCAATATATGTCTCATTTCACAACCTAGATGTCGGTGGCTTATAGCCCGGTGCGGCTTATATATGTACATTTCCAATTTTTAAAAAAAAAACTTATATTGAGGTGTGCTCTATAGTCCGGAAAATATGGGAGTCAGTCTGTAAAAGTGATTATGCTGACGAGCTTGCCACACTGTCCACATCTTCCGAGCCATCTGCGAGTCAACATGCAGCAGCGCCAACTTTTGGTTTCAGCGCATGGAGAAGCAAAAACTTCTGCCTTGTCGGCACTGCTGCGACTAAACAAATCATCGATGGCGCTTTCATATGAACTTGCAGCCCACCAAAACAGTTGGAGCTCACATGCTTTGTTCCGTATGTCGCTCACTAACGCCTGACCATGCAGTACGTCAACATTAATGCAACCTTTGGAAGCATTTCCTAGCTTATTCTTTAAAAGCTTGTACAAGACAATTTTTTTTCTCCATTTGTTGGCTAAGCATGAAAATAACACAGCATGCCGTAGCTCGAGGTTTATTCATTTCCATGCAGACTGCATTTCACAGATGTACTAGAATGGAAAAACCAAAGTTTTGTGCACAAATCACGGATGCAGCTCCAACGTCGCCGATGTTTGTGTCTGCTAATGGAGTCCAACCACCCACCCGCCTGTAAGACCATTTGTCAGCTAGAAAGCTCACTCTTTGGACTGTATACAAACAGCTCATTGTGCTCTCACAGGCACGCTGAAGGCCATTAGTGCACCTTGACAAGTATGCTAATCCCCACCACATAACACAGAGAGGGCATAATACTTACGCTCCATGTTAATGGAGAACTCAAGACAAAGTGACACTTGTTTGCGTTGCCCCCTGGCTGTCATTAAAAGAAAATCTGATTTGGGGTGGTGGCTGGAAGGATGGAGTCTGGGGATGAGGTGGATATAAGCAGGTGCAGAATACAAATCTGTCCCTTAATGTCTAGCACTATCACAGTCGTCCTTATTAGTATGTTTACAATAGTTTTGCACAATTTTGCCTCATAGTTTTGTAAATGATGGTTCTTGCCATAGTTATTTTTTTCCCATCGAGACTTCCTGCAGCCATTATACATATTATACATAAATAAACATATATATATCAGAGAAACACGCAAATGCACCAAAACTGCTTGTTCGTAACACATACCGACATCTTGCCATTTGCTTGACATATATGGCAACTCGGGAAACGGGAAATAAGAAAACTATACTGAGGGAGAAAAAAACAAAACATCATCCATCCTTTTCCCAGCACGAAAAAAACAAAAACAAAAACTCCAGAACAAATTCATGTCCCGGTGTTTTTCAACAGAGGCATCAAAGAAAGCAGAAGACACGACTAGAGCCAGGCAACAAGCGAGAAGGGGAGAAAAAAGAGACCAGTCTGAACACGGAGCTGTATTGTTATTTTATACAGCAAACTCCTGTGACATTCCCTGCTACGAAAACAGGTAATCCATAGCAAGTGCGAGATCAAAACAATAAAAGGAATTGCGCGCGGATCTTATTGAGGATGTCAATACAGGCTTCCCACGGGAGTCGGGAGATGATGCGGGGAGATAAGAGGGAAAAAGGAGCTGGCGTTACACAAACGGTAAGTGTCCAGGTGTAGTTTATAATATCACATAGTGCGCCGCAGTTCGCTTTGAAACATTATTTCCTGCAACTCCCACCCCGGGCGATCCATACTGAAGAGACGGGAAATGTTGTTAAGGATGCGGCCCTCGTGACATGATGTATGGCTTCCACATAATTCAGACTCAGAGGCGGTTGTGCGGATCACAGATTCCTTTCAAAAACATTGCATTTAAAGATTTCGGTTGACAAAATTGAAATCCATCAATGCCAGGGTTTTTTTTTCTTTTTTTCAAATCTGATTTTCCTGCCCATTCAGAGGACCTATGTGGAAGCACTTTTACCTAATTGAGGTTAAATCTAAAACTGAACGTGTGTCTAATGGAGTGTAACTTGCAGAAAATGTTTGACTGAGCAGCTAAAAAAACAAAATCACCCTTAACCCCCCCTGTTTTCAAATCAATATCGGTGCGGGTAAGCAGGTGATATTCAATCTGTTCAAAGTTTCCAGACGTGTGGGCTGAATGAAGCCTCTTTACTCGCCGCATTGATTGATGACGACGATAGAAGTTGCTTTTCTCATTGAACCAAATATCCCCCGCTCCACACCCACCAACCTCCCCTGCTGCCGCCACCGCCACCCTCCACCCCCGCCCCGTGAGTGGAATTAGAGTGGGGAGATAATTCTTTTAATTCTTGCAAGCTGCCCGACTGCGGTGAATACACTCAGGGCCGCTTCATTTGGTTCATGATTAATTCCTGCGAATGTGGCTGATCACCCACGTTTTTTATTTTGGAAGCAGCCAGCCAGAATCGAAGCCATTCCCAACGGCTCGGACAAAATAATTGTATTAGCCCCAAACACTTGTTTCGTGTTAGCAAACTTGTCAGCACAATTATATCTTTTTAAAGGAGGCTGCGGCACCACCGGTGGAGGCTTATTTGTTTGCAGTTTCAGCTTGGATGGGACATTCAGTTAAATGTGTTATCCAACAAGAACCTCTGACCTATTTCTCTTTTAGATTACAGAGTTTATGATTGTGTTCTGCCGAATATATTTGGAAGTGGAAATGCATTCCTAAACTGGCATCAATGGATATTTCTATGTGATTTACATTTATTTAAAGTCACTTAAATCATATTCCTGATGCTCGCATCAAAGTCATCTTTGCCACATTATCACGTCTCAAAGCACCAAGTTGCTGATTGGCTATTTGCGTTCAGTTGAACGTCGTACCTGGAGGTGGCTGGTGAACATATGGTGGGTGTATCTGTGTGTCCTTGCAAGGCTTATGTTGGAACCAACAAGACGCAAGCTTTAATGGACCGGACATGAAATAATCTGATCTCTTTGCTACTATTTGAGCAAGTTGGTGAAGGCGAGTTTGTCAGGGATGTTTATATATATATATATATATATATATATATATATATATATACATATATATATATATATATATGTATATATATATATATATATACATATACATATATATATATATTCTTTTTTTTGGCTGAGGGGAGACACTTGATACCGACCACGATCGAGCACATCAGTCCCCAAGAGGCCATTCAGCAGTACGGCCAAGCCTTTAGTGCTGTTCTCTGCTTCGCTTTAATGAGGATCGGCTGCCCAGTTGTGATGAAACAGCTGTCACTACTGCGGCCGTCATTGTTTGCAGGCTTGCAGCAGCTTCCTGTGTATGCGCTCTGGCTGCAGCGCCCGCCTCTTTTGCAACACAGCATGCTGATTGGCCCTGCAGTTTTTGACTCGACTGGATGGATCTGCATGAATAAATGCTTAAAATGGACGGCGATCGAGCCAATTTGCAGATTCAGTGACAAATTTAAAGAGAAGCGAGATCCCCTTAAAAGCAATTAACTGCCTAATTGACTCCAAACCCATACATTTGTTTTAAGTTACCTTCTAATTCCATTTAATCGTCACCCACATTCGCGTTTATGTCATACAAACCTCTTGATATGATATCACCTACTGCATCAGGCATCCTCAACAGTTGGCACAAGGAGCAGGAAATATTTCTTTGGTGATTGCATGTCTAACCTGCCATTAAAAAAATCAGCATGGTGCTGGTGAAAATTTCATGCAGCCCCATCGAAACAGACTTACTCGCAACCACCACAACGGCAAAGTGATGAGAGAAAAAGAATAGAGCAGAGCCACAACAGAAAGTACACCTCTGAGCAGACCCCTGCCAGGAGGATTAAAAAAACACTGTGACAAAATGTGTTTAAGACCTAATCACTCACCCCGACGACTGCTGTGATTTTGATTAAAGCAGAAGGGATGATGATTTTTGGCTCTGTGTTCTGGCAAAAAAAAATATTGTCTGCCTGATGGGCACATAATATTTGAAGGTCAAAATTCCTGACGTGGATAAAAAGAAGTGTTGGACTTTGATGAAAGGGGAAGGGATGCGGCAGTGAGTTGTTTCAGTTTGAATTTATGTTCTTATGTCTCTACTTGCTGCTCACTTATCCTGTTATGGTTTTGCCACACGTTCTTACTAATGTTGGCACTTTCCCACACATATATTTTTATTTATTTATAAATATTTTTTTAAATTAAGATGCCGGCACCAAAGTCATGCCGCAGCAGTGTTTTGTTAGTCATAGTTTATGTTTGCCTCTTTTAATGCTACTGTAATCATAATATGTTACAGATGTGCTCAACTGTCGTGTTATTGTGTAGAAATGTTCTTTTTCTGTAACATGTCATGCGACAATGTGCTTCTGCTTCATTAAAGACAACGTGGCAGTGTTTACTTTACATAACAAACCCTGATATAGAATCATGATATCACAAATTGAACTAATTTGGAGACGCTGCACATTTATCTTTAATTTTTCCATTGGCAGCGCAGCCCTGTGAAGATTTTGTCCTCGCTGTTTGGGCTCTGATTTGCGGAGAGCTTAGAGTGCACACCGTGACCTGACATTTAAACTCGGCGATTTCTGCCGGAAACCCAAATGCCACTTGGACCATTGGTTTGAGCCAAGATTTGCATGGAGTAATTCTACAGCATGGGGTTATTTTTCATGTATTTTCTTTTTTTTTTTTTTTTTTACTATCCCCCACCCGCATCGTAGGCTGTGACTGCCCCGAGATAATTCAACAGCATGGGCAATTTGCGTGCACTTGTTTACGCGGTGGAGTAGAAAGTCTGTGAGTGTGAAGAAAATCTGTAGGAAGGGTTTCATCATTCATTTATTTATTTTAAATCATCATTTGAAATCGCTTTAAGATGTGAAAATGTTGAGTGTAAAGTACAAATGCTGGAATTAATCAAATTGGTAGAGGAAGGACGAAAAGTCAGAAATAAAGATGGCATTTCACGAAGTCCATTTAACCAGTTTAATAAAATACAAATTAAAATACGCTTCAACAGAAATGAAATCCTTTCCTCCATCCCTCTAATCCTAAACCTCATGGACACAGAGATGTATGATAAGCAATAATGGCAAGTAATAATTACAGAGCCAGTATCATGGACATTGATACCAATACCAATATGTTTTACCTGTAAAAGAGCAAAGCAGGGTAGGTGGTGCCGTTCTGAAACCAATATTAATGTTGAGGATATCTTAGACAAAGCACTCATCCTGTGACTTTGGCACCAAACTGAAAATGACAAAACAAGCCTGGAGAAGGTTGTTGTCCTTCCACATTGTGTCACTTATGGTCCAGTGGAAGAATATCAATAGCAGTTGTGTTTTCTTGTCAAATCAATCTGAACAATTTGCGGTTCAGCGTTTAGCTCTACAGTTTTTAATGTTTTTTTCAGTTCATTCCTTAATATTTGAAAGCTTTTTTGTCAACGTGACAGCAGTTTTCTTTCTCTCTGAGTGCATGGAAAAGGGACTCATTTTCACTTCATACTTGACATTTTGACATTCTTGAAGTGCAAACATAAAAATCGATTTTTTTTATTTTTTTTTTCTTGACAAAGAACATGATGAACTTTCTTTTTTTCTTTGTTTTCATCCGTAGATCTTTAATTCTCTGTACGTTTTGACCAAGTATGTAACGTTGCTGTTATTGGGTCAGAACCAAGAAACTTAATTAGCAATTCCAAATTAATTCAGTTTGTAGAAAGTGCAAAAACAAGATCATTCAACATCCGCTGTAAAATTCGATTAACAGAGGAAATGCCTATGAATTTTATGACCAGATTTCTTCTTCTTTCTTCTTAAATGGAAAGTCTATGTTTCTAAATTGTATATTAATCCAGTGGAAAGGAAAAGGACAGTCAAATGCAATAAAAACAATCTAATTTTTCCTGACGGAACTAGTTGCAACCGCAGCTCTAGCAAACTGTCAGCATGCTGCCAAGACATCATAATTCAACAGCAAAATTAAAAGAATTACACCAAAGATGTGACATCGTAGCCGTAATTCTGCCAGCATTCAGAGAAGGGGTATAAACATCCAACAATGAGAGCACCAGCCGGCCAGCAGGCATTTTCAGCTTGTACACCGACTATTCCTCAGCTGTCACACAGTCCAACTACCGGAGCTGAAACAACATAAAGGCAATTTTAAAATGGGACAAAACAAAATGTATTTTCAGGTCTTTGCAGTATTACAGCTACCACTATCATAAACAGCCTGTGCCCCGTTGCAGTTGGCTGCAACAGCGTAACAAGACATTGAAAAGGTGTTTGTTTTTGCATTGGTTGCGAGAAATGATTGAATTGAATGAATGAATGAAAGTGATTTCTCTGAAATAAAGGTCAGAAATCTTTTCTTACTTTAAAAAATGTCTCACTTCAAGCAAAACTCATGCAAATTAAACAAAATGCCCGCTTGTTTGTTCCTGCTTTAACTCTCAAAAAGTCATTTATTGTTACTTTTGGACCATTCAGATTTATAATCTGTGATTGGTGGAAGATGTGGGGTTTACCCAAGGTGTGAGGGACAGCACATTCACGTTCACCATTACACATCCAGAAACATTTACATGAATGAAACATTGACCCGCTGTGGGCAGGAGTGGAGAAGATCCATTAGTGCTGCTGTTCTTCTCCAGTTGCGATGGAACTGCTTCCATTACTGCGACCGCGCTGCGGGTTTCATTGTTTACAAGTGTTTGCAGCAGCCGTCTCCCGTCCCAGTAAAACCCTGGATGTCCGGGTCAGGGTCAATCGTCCGCGTCCTTCCTCTCAGAAGACTTCCAGTGGTCACCAAACAGCTGGTCGATGTGGGCCATCTCAGGAGTTTAGTCTGAGAGAGTCGGCAGGGGCGGCACGCTGCATTCTGCAGCTCAATCAGTGCATTCGTAGAGAACTCTGCCACAGCTCTCAGTGTGGGTAATTCTTTGCTTGAAAAAGGTGCTTCTCTGGAGTGACTCCGGTGCACCATGGCATGATGTAAATGTGGCGCCCGGGTACTACCCTCATGCAAGACAGGGCACGGCTGTTGTATTTTACCGTCCTAAGCTGTTGGAGCTGTTGGACGTTATTGAATTTAATTCCTTTATCGACATTATAAAATAAAGTGCATGAAAATGTAGACAAACATCTCTGAAGGACTGATGTGACCCCTTCATATCAATGGAGTCTGACATCTTGAATTTATATCCGCATTATGAGGCCCATTGAGCATGCCCAGTGGTGTCACTTCCCATAATGCCTCTGTAATGACATGATGCATCCGAATGTATCAGCCAATCAGAACCAGCCGAGACACAGCACACAAAGTGATGTCATGCTCAAAATAAACTCTTCATGGGGATTTTATTGCCTTTGGAAATGCCGATGACTTCAAAATATATTTATTAAGATTTATTATGAACTCTTTTTCAGTTTGGAGCCATCCATTTCACAGGTGCTTAATTTTTTTATTGCGTTCTATTGAAAAAAATGCCTTTTGGGTGTCATTCTTGCAATACCATGGGTGGCCACTGAAAAAATCAGTACGCTGATGTAGCAGCAGTATTGCTTCCAGCTCTTTTAGTTCGTCCATAGCGCAGGGAATATCTGCAAACCTGAACAAGTGCTGCCTTAAATCAATTGTGTTCAGTATGTCTTTGGTTTTTAATGCATTATATCTTTATACAGACATAAGTTTTTCAGCAGAAACATGTCAAATGGTGGTGCGTGTGTGTGTGTGTGTGTGTGTGTGTATGTGAGGGTGTTCCCAATTGAAATAGGGAGACGGGCCCTAAGAAGATGAATACAGACGTTCTCACACACCTGGGGCAGCGTCCTGGAAAGGCGAATGGACAGCGGGAGGCGTGACTGACCTGTCAAAACAGGTCGGTCACGCCTCCATAACACCAGCTGATGAAGACGGGTCACACACACCACCAAGTGACACGAATTTAAAGATGAGAGAAAACCTGTCTGTATAAAAGCAAAATATAAATCAAAGCAAAACATTACTACATTTTGAAGGAACGATTCATGTCACCACCTAACATACTGGACTGTGTGCTACATAGGCAAGCGCACTCTGTGCATGTTACAATGTTACTCACGTTAAAGCTGAAACCAGATGGTGGGAATCATGCCTGCTTGAATGCAGCATAGTGTGAAATATCCACTTCTGGTTGGAAATCTAGATCCAAACTGGAAGTTCACATCTTTTCCAGTTATCTCTCACCACTGCAATCTTGCAACACTGGTGCATGCATGATGAGAGGTTGCTGTTGCCTTGACAGAGGTGACTGAGTGTGCTTGAGTTTTGTTCTGATGTTCACTGGGGCAGCTCCTGTGTGTGTGCTCCCTGTACTCAGATTCAGACTCCTGCAGTTGCTAATTTATGAATGTCTCTTTTTTTCAAATGATTGTAATATTACCAAAGCAATATTCCCTCTCCACGGCAACATTAGGGCACGTTCCTTCCTGTTCTCATAATATCTGCTGGAGATTACAAGCAGCTGTGCACACTTTTTTTTCTCCTTTTTTAGGGTGTATCTTCGGTGTACATACAAGCCTTACAAATGAGCCCGCAGAGATCCGTGCCTATGATCTATGATGTCACATTGATGTACAGCCTGAAGCTGTTCCTCGACTTCAATGGATGGGAAACTAGCTGTGTGGAAATTTTTTTATTTATTTATTTTTTAAACCATTATTTATCCAGTCAAACCTGGATGAGTGCTCTTGCCGAGTCTTCGGAGCGATCACGTTGGATAGTAGTGGGATTGTGGTGCAGGAATACTTCCATTCTTTCCATCGGGCTCTTTTTTGTAGTCTTTTTTTTTTTTTCCGAGGAAACACTTTGGGATTAAAATGTCAGCGGAAAGATTGAGCCGTTGCTAAATGTCGAAGCTTCACATCGGAACCTAATGTGACTGCAGAAACCACAAATCAACACCAGACGAGACGGCGTGTGAAATATTAATGGCCTGCGCAGACACAGCCAGACTTGTTTGTATTGGTAATGTTGTAGACGCCGGCGAAAAAACACACGTCCTCCACGTCTTTTTCTCTTTTTTAATGCAGTCAAGCAAGCTCGGCAATCACAATCCGCATGTGAAAACATCTGTAACATGTCGCTGGAAAGAAGAAAAAAAAAAAAGGAGGCAACTCGCGGGGTGCTTTTGTGCCTTGTTGTGTTGTCTTCTAGGTTATGCAACACTGAGCACACTTCGGTAATTGGCATCCCCTTCTTGAAACATCTCAATCCGCCACAGTGGGGGGACAGAAGAAATACTCTCCAGCATTTTTTTTTTGGTTCCGCTCTCTCGTCTGCACCTCCAACTGTGGCCCATTATCACGGAACTTCCCGCGAGCCCTGCGCGAGCCGTTATCGTCAAAAAGAATCTGTTGTTAGCGACGGCAGTGTCCTTAAAAAACAACCGCCGTTCTGGTTATGTCACCGTTTCCTTTTCTGTCCTTTCCTGAATCAATTATGCATCAGCGTGGCATTGCGGATTTGGGGCTAAAACAAACTCCTCTTTCATAGCGCGCCTCGGCCGCGCTGATGCAAGTCGTGGGGAAGGTCCGCAAAATACTGAAAACAACACAGAAAAGGAAGGCTTGACTGCAAGAATTTATCGGCGAGTATTATAAAGAATCAAGGTTGGAATCAGGAATCAGGTTGCGGTGGGATGCCGGACTCCACTGAGCGGCCGCTGCTGCTTTGGCCATAAAAGCCCGAAATAATTCTCATGCAGAAAGAGCACCAAAAGAGGGAATATGCAAGTTAAATGTCACAGAATGATTCCGGCACTTACACGGACCAAAAGGTTAAAGGCGTTTCATCCATGAGGAAAAATGCTCTCGCCATGCATTTATTTATACTCTGGCTGTTCAGGGCTCTCTCTGAGTGTCCCTGCAGGGCTGTCGGCACTTCCAGCACCTCTTCAGTCCGACACGCTTCCCCTGCCGGGGCTGGACAGCACCGGTGAGCTTGTTCGCCTCGTCTCGGAGCCACTCTTCCGCCTGCTGCCTGGGGAGCGACACCCTCATGAAACGCCTACATGAAAATGCAATTAAAAGCGTCTTCCGCTGAACGGCGCGGGCCGCCCTTTTTTTGTTTTTTTTCCTCGCGAGGACGGCGGCAGGGAAATGTAGTGTGAAAGCGACATGGCGCCGGGATGGACGAAGGTGGGGGGGGTGGAGGTGGCGGAAGGCGAGACGAGGTGGGGACCTGCTCGTGCCATCTGCGCTCCGGAGCCATCTTGCCCCCACCCCCGTCACTCTGCCTTAAATCAGCCGTCCCCATCTGATGGAACGCGCTCGCGAGACGCAGGCCCCTATTTATAGCCGTGCTGAGAAGATAAAAAGAAGAAAAAAAAAAACGTTGTTCCCGCTGCGTCCGTTGCTACAACATACAGCAGGTTTCCTTCATAATGCACGAGGTCGAAGGTTTGCGTGAATCCCTGCTCTTCCCCGGGCCCCGCTGACGCTTGCACGTGGAAGCGGGGTGGCTTCTCCTTTAATTCGTCGGGATTGTTTCTCGCAAATAAATGCGGCCACCGCGGGATCCGTCGCGTGCACGCTGGGCGACGAGGGAGATCCGCCGCCGTGAACGTGCGAGCCAAATGTTTAATTGCGAAAATGTTTCCGTTAAGGATTAGTCGGCCCCTCAAGAATCCTCGGAAGGACGCTTCAATCATGCGTGTATCAACCTGAGCGCTGCACTTGCAGGATTTCAAGCGGTATCTGGCCACCGAGCGAGAGAGAGAGAGGAGCCCCGTGTACACAGTCCTTTTTCTCTGCTAATCCCGTTGCTTTTTTTTTCCACTTCGCAAACACCGTGGATGATTAAGTTGCTTTTTCCCGCTGTTATTTCACCACATTGCGTGAAAATAAATAAATAAAATAGATAAATAAATAAAGCCGATCACAATCCGGCAGAAGATGAAGGAAAAAACAAAGAACAAAGTGAAGCTCTGAACCGCCTCTGTGGCAGCCGGCAGTCGGCAGCGGCATGAGAAAAAAGGGGCTGCAGGTGAAAATCACCTCGACACTGAACGATCTCGGCTACGAAGCCAAGCGGCGGCCTGGCGGACACAGGGCAGCTCCTAATTGGCGTGATGCATGGAGACGGACGGCGAGGCAGCGCTGGCCTCCCCGGGCTGCTGAAGGCTCGCGCCGGGTCTCGCGTGACGTTGTGCAGCAGATGCTGAAAAATCATCCTCTGCAGGACGGAGAGCACGTCCACGGGCTCCCTGGCCAGCCAGCTGGCCGTGCGGGGCCCCGAGGTTTCTTTTTCTTTTTGACGTCGTTGATGTCGATCGGACTCGGCGGCCGATTTGCACTGCCGTGTGTGTCTGTGGAAGCTGAGAAATCCAGTGGAGACGCTGCTGAGCGTTACTGCCGGACTTTGTCTCACTTGCCCGCATGCCTGTTATTTGCTCTGCTGAGGAAAGCCAGGCCGTGTTTTGACGTCCTCCATCTCCCTTGTTTTCCCAAATTTGTTTTTCTGTCACGTCTTTTTGGTTTGGTTTTCAATTTTTTTATATATATTTTGCATCAGTGCATAAATACCTAATTGGCTGGATCCTGTTTTTAGCAGCCCGACCGCCCCCCCACAAGATCACTGCTGGAGGCCTATTACAAAAAAAAAGTAATTATCGTGAAACAACGTGGAGTGGAGTTGCTGCTCGGTTGCAGAATGAGGGGAATCATGAGGAAAGTTCTAATTATTTTGAGATTATCACCGCTGAAATCTACCGCACACGCCCCCCTGCCCTTCACCGACGTCGCGTCTCGACGAAGACGCCGTCCGTCTTACAGCTGCTTGATTGCGAGGAGGTTTTTTTTATTATTAGTATTTTGCTTTGTGGGGTTGTTTCGGATCTGCCACGCGATGCAAGGCATCCGTTGTCACACCGTGGTGAGGTTTTGTCTCGTCTTGGTGTTTTGTCTCGTCATTTCCTGTTTTATTTTGACAACTTCCTCTCGTTTCAGATCACAACCTCTCCTCATGTTCCACCTGTTCATCTGACCCAATTACCCATTGTTTCCAGCTGTGCCTTGTTACTTTGTGTGTTCAAATAGTCTGCGTTCCCCTTGTCTTGTGCCAGAGTGTCTTCGTCCGTCACGTCCAGCCCTGAGCCCGCTCCCAGCCCCAGCCCCAGCCCCAGCCCCAGCCCCAGCCCCAGCCCCAGCCCCAGCCCCAGCCCCAGCCCCAGCCCCAGCCCCAGCCCCAGCCCCAGCCCCAAGAGTCCACAGTAAGACGGTTGTTCCTCGGGATCGAGTGATTTTCTGTTAATGCTAAGTTTTGTTATTAGAATAGGATTTTGTTTACTAGTTAGTCTTTTTCCTCCTTGTGAGTGATTTTGATTTTGTTGTCGGTGAGAATAGGATTCTTATAGCCTGTTTTATTTGATCTCTCTGATCTGCCGACAATTGCTTGTGTGAAATAAATTTACTTGTTTTCTGTTGTCCTCTGCGTCTGAGTCCTGCCTCAAGTCCCGGCCTGACATCCGTCATAGATACGGGCCAACTGCCGTGCACTGTAGGGGGGTGGGAGGGGCTAGGGGGCTTGAGGATCGTTTTTCCCGTTTTCACACGGAGGTGGTCGCATTGTTCTTCCGCTCTAGGGCGGAAGATCCCTCACTCCCATGAGACGTGTCACACGGCGAGCTTCTGATTCTCGCCGCTTACTTTCCTCTCCTCTTTAAATGCTCAATTTTTTTCTTCTACTTCCCTACGTCCCTGCTGCATGCGGCGCACTGCAGTTTCATCCAGCTTTCTTTGTGGGCTGTGATTTGAGGGCAGGCAAGGGGGGGGAAAAACACTTTCACAGAATTATGTTTCCAAAGGAATGTTGAGTAATAAACTCAAAGGAAAACGAGCAGCTGGAGGCTTTTAGTAGCAACACCTCTCTCTCTCTCTCTCTCTCTCTCTCTCTCTCTCTCTCTCTCTCTCTCTCTCTCATTTGTTATCTGCCCAGCCCCCTCCTCCATATTTACCTTAAGGGGCAAACACACTCCGATATTGTGAACAAATACCGTGGAAATTACCTTTTTTTTTTCTCCTCGGTTTTCTCCTTAAAACCACAAGTTGTGCTGCTGTAATGTTTGCCGGCTGGTCGGAGCACTTCAGTGCCTCCTTGGTGCTGCCTTGAGCCGCATTCTCAGCCCGGGATTCCGCTCTGCATTAATTGCTAATTGGGATGTGGGAGCGGCCTCTCGAGTCGCCGGCTTCATTTGGGATTTCTTCAATCTGAAGTTGGAGAATAAGAAGGAGAAAGGTTTTTCCAATTGCCACAAGACATCTGGATGTTCTTGCCCTGAAAGCATATTCATAATTAATGCCCAGCGTCTGGTGGAAGGTGGCTTTTTTTTTTCTTTTCTTTTTTTTTTTTTGACTGAGTGGTCTTTCCGCATTACCCCGACTAAATATGAAAAGAAGATGTAAACTTGGCATGCAAGAATATGACATTTGAATTAGAGCGTGCGGCCCTCATTAAATTTAGAACATAGGGACCGGATGAGTTTTCCTCTGGGCTCAGCCTTGTCAAGAAATGCCCATTGGAAGTCCCAAACGCTCACAAACCATCAATTCAGAAATCATGTTCTCTTGTTGTCTTTCGGTGCAGGAGACAGGAGCAGCGCGGTCGACGGGTTGTTGTTTGCTCCGATTTATTTATTTATTTTTAATCCACGTACCTGCCAGAGAAAAATCTGAGAGCAGAAAAAAAAAAAACAGACAGCATTCGCTACTTTGTCTCTTCTCTGCCATTGATGTGCCCCTGAGCAAGTCCCTTATCTCCAACCGCTCCACTAGTCTTCCGATCAGATTGAGGATGCACTGAAACTCTTCCAGGTCTGGCTGCGTAACAGTAAATTAGAGCTGGATGATGCCAACATGATGTGATTTTAATCCAATGCTTACAAAAAAATTAAAATAAAATGAAAATAAACACAGCCGGTTCCAGAGCACAGTTGACTCTTTGTTCCCTTTAAAAACAATGTATGTATGCTATAAAGGAGCAGACTTTTGGTAAGCTACTAATTGCCAACTTCTATACTAAAAAACGTTATCACTATAAGTGACTCATCCTCGACAGCACCCACGAGTGGTGCTAGCGTTGGCGTGCTAGCTATCACTAGTATCTGCTAGCTGTCTAACATACTGCTAACTAACAGCACGTGGCTGCCGCCTCACAGCAAGAAGGTCGTGGGTTCGATTCCGGGGCCCGGACCTGGGACCTTTCTGTGTGGAGTTTGCATGTTCTCCCTGTGTCTGCGTGGGTTCTCTCCGGGTTCTCCGGCTTCCTCCCACACTCCAAAAACATGCATGTGAGGTCAATTGAACATTCTAAATTGTCCGTAGGTGTGCATGTGAGTGTGAATGGTTGTTTGTCTCTATGTGGCCCTGCGATGAACTGGCGACTTGTCCAGGGTGTCCCCTGCCTTCGCCCTAAGACAGCTGGGATAGGCTCCAGCAGACCCCCGTGACCCTGAGCTCGGGACTAAGCGGGTATGGAAAATGAATGAATGAATGAGAGGGAGAAGAGACAAAAACAAGACACGACACGCGTCATTACTCGTGCCTTTCAATTTTTTTTGGAAGGAAACAGAGACAAAATCTTGTTTCTTCTCACCAGCTACACTGTAAAACCTGATAGTGGAATTCAAACAATTTGAGGAAACCGATTGCCTCAAACCATTCCATCCATTTTCCATACCCGCTTAGTCCCGAGGTCAGGGTCACGGGGGTCTGCTGGAGCCTCTCCCAGCTGTCTTAGGGTGAAGGCAGGGTGACACCCTGGACAAGTCGCCAGTTCATCACAGGGCCACATAGAGACAAACAACCATTCACACTCACATGCACACCTACGGACAATTTAGAGTGTTCAAGTCCCGGCCTGACATCCGTCATAGATACGGGCCAACTGCCGTGCACTGTAGGGGGGTGGGAGGGGCTAGGGGGCTTGAGGATCGTTTTTCCCGTTTTCACACGGAGGTGGTCGCATTGTTGCCTCAAACCATTTAAATTAATTAACTCAACAAGTTTAAGTTACGAAAACATATTTAATTTAAGTACAATCAACTCAAATATTTATTGTGAAGACAACTTTAGTGAATAAATTTAATAGTACCATGTAATTCAGTACACTGAACTTAAAACTAATAAGTTTTATTAACACATTGTATTTCTTTAAACTCATTTAGAATGAGTTGATTATACTTATTTGCATTAAGCTTGACCAACTTAATAAGATCTTCTTGCCTTAAACCATTTTAGTTTTCACAACAATAAGTTACAAATTACCTTTAAGTTGCTTTAACAAAATCAAGTCAGTGCATTCGTAGAGAACTCGGCCACAGCTCTCAGTGTGGGTCGTTCTTTGCTTGAAAAAGGTGCTTCTTGTGGCGCCCGGGTACTACCCTCATGCAAGACAGGGCACGGCTCTTGTATTTGACCGTGCTAATCTGTTTGAGCTGTTGTAGGTTATTGAATTTAATTCCTTTATCGACATTATAAAATAAAGTGCATGAAAATGTAGACAAACATCTCTGAAGGACTGATGTGACCCCTTCATATCAGTGGAGTCTGACATCTTGAATTTATATCCGCATTATGAGGCCCATTGAGCATGCCCAGTAGTGTTACTTCCCATAATGCCTCTGTGTGACGAAGGCCCGTCACTGAGGACAGACTACAGGAGTGCACGCACCACAGTTTCTCCATATTTAACAGTTTATACCACTCATGCTTTTCTTTACATTCCGTAGCTGTTTGCTGAGGGTCCAGGTGGCTGCTGTCTCTCTCCTCTCCGGTCACTAGGGCTGAGCAAGAGCTGCTCTGTAGCAGCGTCATTTATAGTAGCACAGGTCTGCACAGGTGTGCTAATTAGTGGAAGGTACCATGTGCGGTCCAATTGTGGTCCAATTAACTGTGTGGTGGGTTAATTCTGGGGTTATTTTCAGGAAGAGGAAGTAGCTTCCATTTGCATGTTATTGAATGTGAGAGCTATGAATAGAGCCTCTGTTTTTCTTTAAATACTCTTTCATTTGTCAATTGCTTGACCTCTTTTCTTGTGGGTGGGTCCAGGAGGAGGGGCTTGGCACATAAAAGCCACTGGCCCACTGGATTTTGGAGAGAGAGGCTGCAGAGCAGGAGACTAACATGTGCGGTATAACTTTTTTTCCCTTTGTGTTTTTTGTCCTTTTGGACGTTTGAGTTTTTGTTTACGATTTTTGTGTTAATAAATCACCTCGAATTGCTTTGCGACTCCAGCCAACCTTTTGTTCTGAGAAGCTGTAAACCCACTTTGTGACACTCTGTAATGACATGATGCATCCGAATGTATCAGCCAATCAGAACCAGCCGAGATACAGCACACAAAGTGATGTCATGCTCAAAATAAACTCTTTATGGGGATTTTATTGCCTTTGTCTTGCCAAGGACACTAACATGTCACATGACAGGTACAAATAAAACAACAACAACAACAACAGAGCAAATCTGTGATGACCAAGCCTGACCACACAGCAAGGACAGCAATCCGCTCCACCTACACTTCATTTATGGTTTATTTAGTTCATTTATAGTCAATTTAGTTAATTATTTGAGTTACTTGAAGCATGACTAAGTTCACACACAGTTTGAGTTATTAAGCACACATTTTTTTTTTTTGACAATAAGTTATCTGAAGTGTACAGATGTAGTTAACTTTTGTACAGTCACACATTGGTTTGGTTATGTTTTCTAATAATTATTTTTTGTGTTTGAGTTGCTGGTACATGTAGCTTTAGGTTTCATTGACCTCTTTTTAATGGGCCCAATTTTTTCATTTGTTTCTTTTTCTTTTCTTTTTTCCTTTTCATTTCTTTTCTTAATTTTTTGATAAATCAATCATTTTTCTTTAAATTAAATCCTGTGTTTCGTCTTTGCCGGCCGGCTTGGTCCCTCACAAAATCCTAAACATTTAAAATGTAAAACTTTTCTCGCAACCCAATATGCTAAATGGAACGCGTCTTATTTCTCATCGTACAGCGAGCCCAGATTATCCTGTGGCTGGCCGTTTGCTGGCATATCATTAAACTCCAATTCCAGTTCCAGTGCTGCTCGGCATGCGTCACCGCCGCGTTGCTTACCTCACTGTGAATCCTGCCAGACAGAATGGCTGCGGCTCTCTTGGCTCGTTTCCTGGAGACGCTATCCGATGTTTACGGCTACGTTCACCTGTCTGTCACGCTAGCGTGCGCGCTGATACCACACGGGGGAAGAAATTTCCTCAAGGGCGGGTCTCGTGGTGGCACAGTGAAGCTTGGCTGACACCGAGGTCTTTAAACTTGCACGCTGAATAACAAATTCACAGAAGCTTGGTGTGAAAAATGTTACTTTGGCGTCTGTCATTTTTATGTTGTTCAGTTTGCATGAGCATAAACAAGCACGGCACTCGGCGCGCATAATCACCATCGATCAGCGACCTTCTGCTTGAACCTGCTACTTTCCTCCTGAATACATTGCAGGCAAAAACACAAAAGGCTTAACACCCCCCGCCCCTCCCCCTCCCCCACCACTACACCACACATATTCACTTTTCTTTTTTTTCTTTCTTTTTTTAACGAGTGATCAGTCATAGGAAGTTGAAGGTAACAAATGCGCATGGTACAAAGGTTGTATTGGAATTGTTATACTTTGTGGTAATCAATATCAAATCAACATACAATAACTCAGTAACGAGCCCAGCATGCAATGTTTATACAACGCCTTAGGCCCTGTTTTCACTTGGTATATATATCACTATGCAAATGTCATTTCCGTTTTTAACGACTGGGGGCAGTAAAGCGCAAAACCACGGCGAGTTTTACATGACAGCGAATAAGAATCAACTTCCTGTTTGCGGACAAGTTCAAGTCTCTGGTTTTAACTCTACTGCAGCTCGTATGGATCCGAACGAGGAGTAACGACTGGTGGGACAGAGTGGTGACGACTTTATTTTCGGATCGGAACAGTGGCTGGCAAATTTTCGGATGCAACGTCGCACATTTAATCACATATGTGGGAAACTGCGACCGCTGCTCCACTGACAACATACGCTAATGCGGAATGAAATTTATTAGCATGCTAATAAACGAGTCTAACAAAAATGATTTGTTTTGGCTTCTTGTTTGTAACTTTATAATGACGACGCCGGGAGGTGGGGCGCCGACCAAGTACGTACACGGGAGAGGTGAGTGGAGTAGGCGGTCCTTAATGTGGACTGAGCTCGCATTCTGTTCGCACGTCCGTGACGAATGCGTTTTTATGCGATGCGAATACCAAAACCACCTCGGGAGGTGGTTTTGGTATTCGGATGACAAAACGGATTTGGACTGTTTGCACTTGGCTACTTGTGTTTTTTGCCGATCGGAATACGAAAAACGCATGAAATGACCAAGTGCAAACAGGGCCTAAATGTTCCAGTGCGTGCAAAAAAACGTCACAAGTGCTTTTTTAAATTTGTTTGTTTGTTTTGTTCCTTTGTCTTTTTTGAGCCATTTGAGTCTGTCGCTCACTTGATGATTCAATAGCTTTGACTTCACTTTGCAAGGCGTGGGGAGAGCGTCTCTAAAATGTGGATTCCCATGACAAAGCACACAGCACAACACACCCTTCGCTGTCTGTGTTGTGCTGCTGCCGCTGCTGCTGCTGCTGTTGTTGTTGTTGTTGTCCTGTCTGCCTATCACACTCCGCTCCTCTCTCGTTCCTTGACGCGGAGGAACCAAAGTGCCTCCGACACGTCAGAGTTGAAGCTCTCCGCCCCGTCGCCCGGTTTCCCCCTCAACGCTCGCAGCGCCGCCCGACTCTCGCTCGGCTGCTGCGCTGTGACACATGTGTGTGTGTGTGTGTGTGCGTGTGTTTGTGTTGGAGCCGGCCGAGCGCCACCGATGACGGACACGTGATCAGTTCCTGATGCAGAAAAAAATATAGTTCAAACATTATGATCTTTCCGTCAGTATTTGTTTGTTTGTTTTTAATTTGATTTGACACGGCTGAACATAAACAAGTTGGCATGTTCAATAAGTCCAGGCGTCCATTGGTTCTGCTGGTCCGTAAAAAAAAAAAAAAGTTCAGTTAGTAGGACATTACCATGAATCAGAACATTTCTATCACCTTAATGACTCAACTTCCCTCCCCTAAATAATGAGCAGCACATCAATATTAACTGTTACTATTAATTGCTGCACCTCAACACCTCTTGACAATATTGTTACAGTTCATTAAATGAGTAGTTCTGATATCTGCAGTCCTTCCCATGAGTTTATTCAACCGAGAATGAATTGATATACTGGGACAGTGTCGTAATTACAATATTGAATTTGTTTGGCGTCTTTGAAAAGTCATCGCTCACAACAATTTCCGATTTTGGCAATAAAAAAACAGTTTGTAGCATCTAATTTAAAGCATTTCATTTATTACTCAATTCAGTTGAGTCATCAAAAAGCTTTTTTTTTTCTTTTTTTATTGTAGGCATAATGTAGATTACGTAATCACAAAATGTGAAACGACCATTGAGGGGAAAAGTACCTTGTGTTGTCTCTGCAGGATCAAAATTTGATACATTAGGTGTGATTCATAGAATAAATTGGTTGATAGGACGGAGGTCTGTGAATGGTTTTATAGGGTTTGCCAATCTGCCGCTCGCCACTGAAGTCACCGTCTTCCACCTGTAACACACGCGAACGGCAGAGAGGACGGTGCTGCATCTGTATGTACAGCTGCTCGCCAACAGACATGCGAAGGTTGCCCAGCGCCCATGCCCCCCTGACCCCCCCCCCCCACCCCCCCTTTTTTTTTTTGAAACACAGCTCAGCAGCATTAAAGCGTCGGCTGCCTTGAACGGCCGCGGTGCGGGGGCAACTGGTGGAGGTGGGGGAGTGGCGGCTAATGGAGACAAGCTCTTTCCATTACGTCTCCATCTGCTCCTGTTGAAGAGCGCGGCTGGCAGCTGCGCATGTGTGTTGGAGCGGGACCTGGCAACCGCAGCGCACGGGGGCTCAGTCGGCCCGAGTCATCCCGGCTCTGCGGTGAAAACACCTGACGCCCCCCTCCCCCCCTCTCTTTTTTTTTTTCTATCACAAACCCAAACCAATTAGCTGGACCGCTCGACGGAAGACCCACGATGCGTTGCCACGGCAACACAAACAGCTTTTTCAGACGCCTTGAGTGTGCCCCCCCCCCCCCGTCTGGCATGAAGGCCACACGTGTGTGTGTGTGTGTGTGTGAATGAGCTGAGCTGGTGCCCGTCAGCCCTGAAATGCACAAGGCCAGTGCAGTTCCTCGCGCTTCCCACAAGCCACCGAGGGAGAGCGGCCGCTGATCCGGTCAGATGGATCCACCGTGAAGCCGTCCCCACATCCTTCCACATGAAACATTCATTCCTCCTAATTCTCCTTGCAGAACCTCTGAGTGGTAATAACGCATTTCTTTCCGCTTGGACGTACCAGACGAGCGACAGGAAGACTGTAGGCCATAATTATCCTGTTTGTTCAGAGGCCCGGCGCTTTTCATTATTTAAATCTCCGAGGGGCCGCGAAAGTGCTGAGAGCGACTCTTCTCCCCCTCCCCCCATTTGCCCCCCCGCTCAGTTTTTTTTTTTTTTCCTCGCCATGCCGCGTTAGTCAGTGTTAATGCCGCTCGGTAATTTTTTGATGTTCTGTTTGCTCAGTTTTCATCAGGAGCGTGAGAGACATGCCTTCACGCACCGAGGGGTTTGGGGGAGATGGTGGTGGGGCAGCGGGTGGGGGGAGGGCGGGGGTGAGGGAGGCATGGCGAATGATGTGACCAAACTGCTTTGCACAGGCGAGTAAAGACATCAAATACTGGGGATATTATGCAGAATAATGTTTTGCCCCGGACTTGGAGTGAACTAATACCATTTAACAGCCACACACCCCACCCATCACATCCCCTCCCCCTCCCCCATCCCTTCCAGACAGACGTGGTCAAACATTTTCATCATCTAATGACGCAAGTAAATATGTTTTGATGCTGTGCCAAACGCAGCGTTGGCAAAATAAATAAAAAAATGAATAAATAAAAAGCTGGGTTCAAATCTAAATTTCAATGTGTATCCCTGTGTTTATATGTATGGAATTCCTCCAGTGGATCCCACATCAAAAACATGTTCGACACATTAGGTCCGGTTGACCCAAAGTTCTAGTGGTACTGTTTACATGACTTGGTTCCGGCCAAGTGATTTGATTGGACAAGAGACACGGCAAAAGCGGATCCTGTCCGACCCCACCCACCCTAACCATGGTCTGTTCTCCTGTCTGGCATCTGGCAGAAGGTTCTGCAGCATCCGCTGCAGAACAACCAGATTCAGCAACAGTTACTTCCCCCTGGCCATCAGACTGTTAAACGCCAGTTAACCCCCCACCTCCCTGCTGCCACTGTCTACACTGTCACCAGCATCAGAGCACTATTCTAGCACTATTCTACACCTGTACAGCCTACATACCCCTCTAGCTAGTTAGCTAGTCACTGTTATTCTGTCTATTCTGTGCATATTGCTTTTACTCCACCACACCTCATCGCTGTTTATACTGTTGATACTATGAATGTTTGCTCTATTTATTTATGCTACACCAACATTCTACCTCCAGATTTCCCATATTTTTATATCTTGTATTTATCTCAGCTTGTATATAGATTTAAATTAGTTGCTGGGCAACGACATTTCGTTGTGAAATGAACCACAGTCGAGTTTATTTTCCAGATGACAATAAAGAAAGTCTAAGTCTAAGTCTAAGTCCTGATATGAGGAACAACAGACTTAAAGGTCACCTATTATACTAATTTTCGGGCCTTGATGTCTGGCCCCTCCAAATTAGCAACACACGATTCCCCGCGCTGAAAGCTTTTTAGATTTGTGTATCTCGCTGCTCGTTTCCTCGTATTTACTGCATCCCGCGAAAACGCTCTGTTTTACTTCACTCTAGCCCCGGCCTCCTCCATGTACGCCTCCCGCCCAGCCCACTCCGCTGTGATTGGTCACACTCTTCGTCGCTGCTGAGCCTCACTTCCTCAGTTTGCCGGTGCGGGAGTGAAGAGTAAACGGCAAACTTTACGAAACCGGCACAATTTAAACACTTACCGTCGTGAAGGCTTCACCCTTTAGCAGCTGTTTACCGGCTAATCCAGCTTCGTACGGACCCAGCGTGGGCTGAGTTACAAGTTACGGCATTTTTTGTGCCCTCCGTGTCCCCGGAAATATATTTTACTTTGTGTACTGACCGTGTTTTTGTTTTGTATTTTTGCGAGACATTTTAATAGGGCTTAGAATGATTTGGTTTCATACTGTTGACTTGTATCAAAACACTGTCGTAGCAGAGAAAATATGTACGCTGAAACGATCACTTCAGTCATAGAGTCGTTTATTATTAGACAAGAATATCTGCACAACTTACGTCCACACCAAGCACAAAGCAGGAAGAGCTCTATACAACCCATGTTACCATGCTGGCAGCGTGAACATCGCTATTAGGAGCGAAACTTGCGAGTCAAAATCGCTGCCTCTTCAGTTTCGCTGCTAGCGAACACAACACACATAACAAGCAGAGCACGGAGTTAGCGGTGATGGCTAACAGTTCATCAACACGATTCAGCGGTTGTACGTTGCAAGTAGTCTTAAAACTAATGTTGCTTGAGGTCACAATACACTCACAGTCCTCATACATGTTTTCAAATATTGCCGTGGCTGACTATTCTCTCGTCGTCCACCAGGGGGCCGAGTCGAGCCCGTCTCACTCCCGTTGCCGACCAAACCGGTGTTCCATCGCATCCGCATTAGGCTGAACAAACCTCCAACATTTTCTCTGTTCGTTCCACTCCGACCGTTGTGGTCCTTGGTGCTTCGGTAGTCGCTCAGTATTTTTATTTTATTTTTTTTTATTTCCCTGACACCGAAAAACATTTTCTTGGAGCAGCGCATTGCGACATCACTTCCGGGGCAGAGCCGGGGAGGGCGGAACCAGTCCGAGAGGGTGCCGGACCTTGGCCATGAAAGGAGATCCGGAACGCAATGACGTCATTGCGTTCCCAGTGTTAAAAAAAACAAACCGCAGTGAACAGAGCGTTTGATTCTAAACGCTGGTTCTAAACTTTAGAACCATGCCCAACAACTTGCAGGGCTCACGTCCAAACACATGAACCTCATTATTTGACGATTTTGGATCGTTTGACGATAGGGTTCAACATTGTAACAGTTTTTAAAGCTCAGAAAAGGGGAAAAGCATCATAGGTGCCCTTTAAGGATAGATAGATAGATAGATGTACTTTGTTATTCCAAATTGGGAAACTGCACTTAGAATGAACGAATGAATGGTCACTAACTTAACCAAATGTGTGCAATTCATTCATTGGAGTTTTCACAATGCTGTCTGCACACAGCAAACTTAACGTTCGACACAAGTTTATTAAGTGGACCTCAAAGACTGACTGGCTTGCTGTGAACCAGGAAGTCTGTTCATATCACACAAGTGTATATGTATCTGGTCAAAACGGCTTGTTGCCAACTACTTGTGTAAACTGTTTCATCGTTTATCTTCGTTTGATCTCAAGCTTGTTGGTTTGTTGTGTTCCACTCAGGTGTCAGTAATTGAAGTGACAGTTTGCACCAGAGAAGCTATTCAGAGTGGAGCAGCAGAAGTGGGTTTCCATTATGGATTTGTGCAAACTCACTTGTTTTCCCCTGAACAATGTTATGTGACAAAGGAAAAAGCAGAGCAACACACACGTTGGCTCCTCGGCCTTAAGTCTTCCCTGGATGCCCAGTGCATTTTGAATTTTGACAGGCTCATATCTGTTCAATTGCTGTTTTGAGGACATTCTGGTGTTTTGAGTGAGTCTGCAGGAATCCAGATGTGCAACCAAGCTCCTCTCACTTCCAGATCACTAAGTGATCTGTTTGTTGAAAGCTCAGCCTCTTAGCATGGAGGAAAAAGTCAGATCTCAGTTAAAACAAGAAACCAGAGCTGTTGCTCACCCGACAGAGCCAAGACACTCATTAACTCAACATATTTATGCAAATGCCTTTAAAATAGCAGTCACACAACAGTGACATGGTGTCTGGTCTCTCCTTTGTTTGCTAACCAGCTCCTGCAGGGACGAGTCGGTGACCAGGATTCACGACTCATGAGTCAGGAATGTCACCTGGCTCAGGTGGAGGGCAGGTTGTTGAGGATTTTTAAAATAAAAAATGCTGATGTTTTGCCTAGTTTACGGTTACTCCGATAGCTCTAACCAAGGAAAAGAAAAGTGCTTTTTTTTATTATTGCCAAAGGTTGTTGTTGACAAAGGTGAGAATTATAAAAAGCTCACGGAACAATGCTGCAAAAAGTGGATTTCATCTCTATGTCTGTGATCGGGAGGGATGGAGTCTGCTAATGCCCGTGACCACTTCAGCAGAGCTGAGAGTGTTAACCAGCAGACTAGGTTTTTGACATCTAAATATGTACGATATGGACTCCCCTGAGCAGTTTCCTCCACAGACTCCATTTCTGCTTCCTGTCCTCAATCCGAACTCGCACCACCTTGCACGTTGTCATAACCACGTGCCTAAAACCCAAGTGTTGCGCGTCACTTGTACCAGCTGATTGGCCCTCCTTTCACCTGTTCTCCTTTCTCGGCGCACCAAGCCAAATCCTCAACAATGTTTTGTCGAGTGCGATCCTTCGTCCTCCCCTTTGCTTCTGCGTGGCTTAACCATGAACAATTTGCGCTTGGAAGAAGCACACACTTTGATGACAGCACAAGACATCACTTATGCATGCGTTCATTCCCAGCTCAGGCTCTGCATTGTACCTCTTTATCAAGCTAATGTGAGACGGAAAAAAAATAAATAAAACAAACGCTCACATGCGGTCGGAATCAGATTATGTGAAGGACAGGGGAAGGTTGTTTCCATCAGAACGTCTCCTCCTCCACAGAGTGCCGTCGCACCAGGAATTTACTGGCACCGCATTAAGAGTTCCTCTGATGAAAAGAGAGAGATGTTTTGTATCCACTCTCCTCCTGTGAGTAGATCGACAGCGAAATTGCATGAAAATCAGCAGCCGCTGTGGTGTTGTTTTGGTCGGAGCTGGAAAAGGAAAATAAAACGGTGTTTGGGTTTTTTTATTTACTTTTTCCAACGGCTGACTGTTGGAGGAAATGGGAGAATTACTGTGGCGTGTTGATGTATCGTTACCACTGCAAACAAAAACTTAGCAGTCAATTGTGGAGAAGTGGCCAGTCAGACCTATGGAATATTACAGTATAAGAATCTGCTGATGGCACAGTACAGGTGTCTAAGATGTAGTAATTTGTTTATGTCTTTTTCGTGTTTTTTATTGAATTGAAGTAAAACTTGTCAGTGAGAAAACATTTGCCGCAGTGATGGAAGGACATTTATTGAGGCACAAACAGATTTTAGTCTTTTCATTTGCACATGTCTGTCTAGTGTGAACCCCAGTTAAGGCAATAACTGCTAGGCATAAACCTCTCTTATGCTGCCATTCAGATCCCTGTTTTCCGCGAGTGGGGCAGCATCCTGTGACTGATTATCCCCCACAGATCTCTGGAAGATATTTAAGTCAAAAAATTATCTAAACATCTATTGAATCACTTGTAAATGATGACAACGTCAGTTAAGACAGAGTTCCCTCCACTCTCGTCTCTGCTATCCTTTTGATAAGTTTCAGTGACAACATCATTCACCATGAAGCCCCCACCACTGCCCTCCTAGCTCCCGCTGGTGGTCCATGCCGAGCTGGTAGCCGGAGCAGCAGCTCTCAGCACGCAGGCTCCTGCGGACAAAACAAAACAAAACAATTGTATGCAAGAATAAAAGGAGGAGAAGAGAACTGCGGCCTGGGAGAGGTGGAGATATCTGAGAGGCGGGCGGAAGCCTCGGTGTGTGCTGCTGGTGCTCGGAAGGAGGCCCCAGCAGGACAGCACTGTGTCCTGTGATAAGTCAGAAGTGTGCAGTTGCGAGGGAAGCCTGCTTACAGGGCACAGTTTTAGCTTCCCCCTGAGGATGCTTGGCCTGAACTTTCTTTTCCGACAAACCAATTGAGCACTGGGTTGACAGCAAAAAGGAGTATTCACTCTGCTGCTTTATTCATTTATTTATTTATTTACATATATGCCGGCAACTACTGCACTGGCACTTTGAGTTCATGGCAAAATTTCCCTGAGGTGACAACAAAGTATATTCAATTTGATTCTATTTGTTTCACTGCCCCATGCTCAGGTTTCCTCTCTTATCTTCATGGAGGGTCTAACTGCAGGTCATTTACCGTAGCTGAGGTTACTGTGCAAAACAGCTGAGATTTGTAATTAAATAGGAGAATGAAAAAGTATGAAAGCCACGAAGAGTTCATTTTTTTAAAAACATTTGTTACCCTGTTTTTCATCAAGCACTTGGAGATAAAAGTCCAACTGCGGAGGTGTCATGAAGCTGAAAGGATGATAATTAGCTTATGGAGTCAGATGATGAGGCTCTTTTATATTAATTAAAAAAAACATTTGAGAATAAACCCAACCTTTCGAGATGATATCAAAGGCAGCCTGCATTTACAAAAAAATAAATGAAATAAAATAAAATAAAAAGCCTGTATGGATGAAATATTGAAAGTGTGCTTCTGAATCAAACCCAGCAACAGAGAAATCATTTTTATTTTGGCTCGGGAAGCATGTTGGCAGGGTTTGGACTTGAAAGGGGAAGAAAAAGGAGCCCAGGCTCAGATGCAACGGGCACGTTGGTGAAATTGTGTGTTGCCCATCGACCGACACTAGGGTGTCAATGGCTACACCGCGTCAGACTGTGTTCTCCAAGTGCTTTGACATTTCAACTTCTTTCAAAACATGATAAAAATCTTAATTTCACCTTCTCATTTTCGGTACTTCACCTCGAATTTTCAACTTTTTGCACCACAAATCCGTGAAGAAAAAGATTTTCCTCTGCAATCTTTCTTCTGTCAGTGAAAAGGGAAGCATCCAGTTGTTGGGAACAGATCAGGCGAATAAGCTTAAAATGACATTTTCTTTCGGAAAAACTATGGAAATCAATTCTGTTTTGTGAGTGTGTCTGTGTGCCTGTGATGTCTCCCAGCATTAACTTTTGTTCTTTTTATGAGTCAGACTCTTGAGTGATATTATTGAAAAGCCTTAAAATCGCATTCAAAGCTTAGTGTGGCAGTTTTAAAAAAAAGCTACCGTCATGGAACAATATCAATATACATGCTTTATTTATGTTTTCAATTGGATAAATTTCCTGAAAATAAAGAACTGTTGCTTTTTATTTACTAATTATAAACATTTAAAGTGCTTCCACTGAGAAGCAGGCGGCTCAGAAATGGATCTGATTGGGGTTTTGGTGGTTTTATTCTGGCATCAGAGCTGTTTTAAGAATCGTGGGGGAAGGATTCACATTCACATTGTTTCCAGAGTCCTTAATTACCATCAGATGGCCCTAAATCTAACACAGCAGTCCTTAAACTGCTCAGGAGATGCACATTTTGCAGAAAAATGAAGCATTAAAGACCCACTGGACACTGTAATTCCAATTTTCTGTCACTGCAGTATTTTCAGTGCTCCGATGGATCACTGCAGCAAATCATAAAAAAACGAAAAAATTAAAAAATTAAAAGGTATGAACCAAAAAAAAACAAAAAAAAAAAACACCCACCATCCTCCCAAAACGCTTCTATCTTGTCGACCCTTTGCTCCAAGCACTCCATCCGCAAGGCACCGCCACTCTAATATTTACGACTCTTAAAAGCCGTTTGACGGCAGCGACATAAATTAAAAGGACACGTTTATGAGCAGGGCCACACCTGGGGGAAGAAAAAAAAATAAAATCACAAGATATAGAATGACTCTTTTCAGACACTGCGCCAGGACAACTATTATCACAGAGCCCGTGTCTGCGTAAATCTTCAAATGCCAGCGAGACCTTACTTTTTCATATTGCACACTGACCCGTGTGATCATTGGAAAATAAAGGCGAAAAACTCGTTGAAGAAAGTGCCTTTTTCCAACAACAAAGGCCCCCGCGAGAAGAAAGAAGAAGCCGCTGTTGTTGCGACGTCAGCCGGATAGCGCCGCGCGCTAACGTACGGTGTGACATTAAAAAAAAGAGAGAGAGAGAGAGAGAGAGAGAGAGAGAGAGGGAGAGAGAGAGACCTAAAGGTAGCGCTGGCCTTTACTAAACGCTGAGGAGGCACAACAGCAACCCCCTCCTCTGCCCCTCCCCCACCCAATGATGCTTGTTTACAGTAGGCCGAGCCGCGGAGTTTGGGATTTATGTGCGGTTGTGATACGAACGAGCACAAAGGCATTAAAATGTCACCGTTTGTCCAATGACTTGTGACCTGGAAGAAGAAAAAAAAAAATAACAGGAGGAGGAGGGCTGATTACAAAGCAGCGTGTGGACAGTAGTTTGCAATGTCTCACACGCGTGACTGGGACTTGTAATTACACCCTTTAACGGAACAGAAAATGGCCAAAGCTCTTAGGCAAAAAGTTTGCAGCTTCTGTTTTCCTGCAGGGTTTTATAATTGGATGCAAAAAAAACAAAAAAAAAACAGATGTGTGTGTGTGTGTGTGTTTCTTTACAGCTATTAACTGGCCGGTGATGATAAAATACATGGCAAAAGTGCAAAATTCATCATGAAAACGGGAGCACGTGCACACCATTCTGGGCCTGCAAGTGACTTTGACTGAGTGTGCGTTAACAGTCGTTGCATTCATTTAGTTGTTGAACATTATCTGCATTGGGGTAGAGGATTTGAAAAAAAGAAAGAATAAGCAGAGCAACTAAAACGGAACCGAGCGCTAGACTGTTGCCCTTGGGACACATTTATTTTTATTATGTTGTGTGCAAACGTGGAAGTGTGTCTTCCTCAAGGCAACGGCGCAAACACAACATGTGTTGGATTTCCAAGTGTGTGTCGCCGCGTGTTGACGACTGCTTCCCCTCACCGCGCGCTTACAGTTTATATTCCGCCGCTTTAATAGGAAGCGTTTAGGTCTCTTGTGGCTGGAGGTGTGTGGAGCTTAAACACCCAGCAGGATTAGGCGGCGCAAACTTACAGCAGCAGCTATTTATTACATGAATCTTTGCACTGAGTCTCCCTACACAGGGGCTCCTGTATGTGCACCTCAGCTGGCGGTGGGGGATACAAAAATAAGTTCCTTATATATTACACGGCTGTATCATGGAGGCAGCGCGCGCTCGATGTTTCGGAGATAAAGCCGGAGAGTGCAGCAAGTGTGTGAATGGACAGCGATTGTATCAGAAGGACGCTGAGGTTGGAGGTGCCGGGCAGGAGGCCTCGAAGGAAGAGATTTACACATGAAGTATAAGGGGCCAAGAAGTTTGTTGGTGTGAGAGAGGAGGAGGCATGGGGTAGAGGGAGATGATGGAAACAGCCAGATGGAGAAGAAGAAGAAAAAAAAAAGTTCTGGAGTAACATTAGCTGCAAATATTATTTTAAATGGTATCATGGTATTTAAATATGTATTCTGATTCATCACTCTGCTATTAAATATATACATGTGTATATATATATATATATATACTGTATATATAGAGAGAGATTTTTTAGATTTTTTTTCCTATCAATTATTATCTTAATTTATTATCTTAATTTATTATCTTAATTTATTATCTGCTCATCCATGATTTCCAAAGAGTCGACGAGCACTTTGCACGAGCAAAGTGCTCGTGCACTAGAGTTCGTCTTGAACACAGCACTTGAGGAAATGTGCGTGTGAGTTCCGCCGCTTACTGTATGAATCCCGGGGGACAAATTCGGTTTTACACTCCAAGTGGACGCACCATTGCTTTAAAGGTTAAGGAATAAACAAACGGATGATGCTAAAGAGTCGTATATACCACAAGGCGAGGCGGGCACATGGTAGCAGTGGTACAGTTGTGGTTGTGTTTTTTCACTAACTGCAGCTGTTTTAATTTGCTTGGCATGAACAACGTCACACAGAACTGGACACCAAGGCGGCGTCGGTACATTCCACATGACCTCCAAGGTTTCCCGTTCACTAAACCATTTCCCATGACGTAGGTGTCGTTGGTTGTTTTCTTGAATTACAGCGATTTTGCTCTGGAAAGCGAATACAATGACGCAAGCAAGGCCTGTCTTTGTCTCCCATCCCCCTCGCTGAAACTGGAAAGAAAAAGTAATAACGTTTTGTCATTATTCCTCCGTGGTGGTGCAACGATGATAATAATAATAACAAAAAAATCATTAGGCAAAAAACTCATATCCGAACTTTACATTTATGACATTATTGTTGTGGCACGTTTTGTTATTTTCCTACTGTGATGCAGCATCGTTAATGAATCTTGCTAATACGGGCCTTAATGGGAGCCAGCTGTGCAACTCCTCACTTCTAATAGCTGACAGTTCCGATGATGATTTGCTGTCTTTGAGGCGTGTTATTATTATCATTACAACCCTCGCAGGACGCTGAAATTAGATTTTTAGAAAATTCCCTAATTGATTTAAATTGAAAATTAAAGCTATACAAACAAAATAATAATAATAAAAACGCATAAAAGACGCTTGGCTGTTGGATCCTAAACTGCTTAGATTACATCACATTATATCTCGAGGACGAGAAATCCAATTGTAAAGTTTCCATCTCTGCCACTTAACTGCACAGCAGAGGTGGTTCTTATTAACTTGGCTGCCAACTGGCAACTTCTGTCAGCTCTTAAAGGAGACTGCCAACCAGCGCTTTGATTAACATTTTCAAAGCATCGCAGGCCGAGGAAAAGAGCTCTGAACCATCTGTGGCCAACCTGCCACCCTCGGCCCACCTGTAGTGCTTTCATCAAGTATTTTTGTAAGTCCATCTAAATCTTTACGTTCCTTAAAGGTCCCACTCACCCACCCATCCATGCATCCATCCATCCATGCATCCATCCATCCATGCATCCATCCATCACTGCTTCTCCTGCACTCAGGGTCTCTGGGGTGCTGGAGCCAATACCAGTTGTTGTGTGTTGGGATGAAGTGGCCAGTTTACCACATGTCCACATTGACACAAACAACCTTTTGCACTCACACACCTATGACCAATTTAAGGATGGCAGTTGGCCTAACATGCTTGTCTTTGGGGGTACCAGGAGGGAACTGGCGCAAGCACATGGAGAACATGCAGACACCACAGAAAGGCTCCGAGTTGGAAGTCAAATCCATTTAAAAGGTCCCAGATTCTGGAAAATTCACTTCACCTATGCAGGGATTCCATCTATTCTTTACCTCTAATGTAAATGAAATACTGAAACTTTTAAAGCCTTTGTGATGTCACCTGAGGACACTCATACCTCACTGGCGCATCTGTCAGGTTTTTGACATCACCGCCTTTTTTCAGAGCACAGCCAAACATGCAGAAGGTCTAAGAAAGCTTCACTCAGGAGGGTAAAGCCAACTAGGAGGCTGTAAACATAGGGCTAAGTAATCATTCATTAATCGGTGCTAGAGCCTCGGCCAGCTTTATTTGGGCAAAGGTGGGGTAACATCTTAGAAAAGTGGCCAGGCTATGGCAGAGTCACAGAAAGACAAACAAGCGTTAGCACTCACTTAAGGGCAACTTTGAGTTCCCCTGAAACAATCACATTCTGATTTAAGTAGAGCGATATTGTCCATGCAAAAAGTCCTCATTGCATAACACACAGTATTGAATGGACTGGTGTTGTTGTGTTTGTATTGTTGTATTGTAATGAAGGTCCTTGTGGGCCCATGTTATAGAAAATTCACCTTGCTCATGTTCTCTGTTGATAATGTATCACTCGCCAAACACTTTCAGAGAATGTGTGGATTAAAGTTTTGCAATTTGAATGAAACGCCTTCCTTCCTTCCTTCCTTCTTTCCTTCCTTTCTTCCTCTCCAATATTTGTTCCTTCTTGTTGCCAAACTCCTTGGCCCTGCTGCCGTGACACAGCGCCAAAACAAAATGAAAATACATGAAACAAAAATAAGAAAAGGTCAGTGTTATATGACTGATCTTAATCAGAATACAAATCCACAAATCCTGCTGCAGGAGATGCAATTCTCATTACATCTCACAAAACCAACAATTTATAGGAGGCCGGCATCCTTGTTATTAGTTTTGTTTTTTGTGTGTGCTTTTCTATTCATCTGGTGTTGGCGAGTGATAAAGAGCCTGCCGGTAGCTGGGCACTTGCATCCGTATCAGGAACTCATATCTGCGCTGATATTAGGAGCTGCGTTAATTCATCCCCAGTGTCCCCTGTTGCATGAGCTGAGGATAAACGTGGGCTCATTTTTATTCTTTTCAGACACGGCAAAACTCTCCAGAAACTGGGATGTGTTTTCCATTTATTTAGATACATTTATTCTTGGTCAGCCGTAATCTCTGCGGTCAGGCCCTGTGAGGTCAGCGTACAGGGGCCGAGGTTTAAACATCTTTTAGGAAAAAAAAAAATATGTGGGCAGCAGAAGTGTTGAAGCATCTGCACTCGGAAGCTGAAAGTAGCAGCGCTGCGAGGCTCAACATCTCAGCTTCTCTCGCAAACAGACAGAGGCTTCTCTGTAGCAGCAACCGCGGCTGTGCTGAACCTCCGCGGATCGTCTCAGAGCTCTGCCTTAAACTGGGGGGGGGGGGGGCGCGTTTGTCATGATGATGAGATTATGCTGGATATGATGTGATGTGATGGGGGGGGGGGGGACAAAGCATCGGCGCTCTGTGGTGGCTGGCAGACAGGAAAATACGTGTCTGCACGGGATTAAGTGATGCTCATTGAGAAGACAAACATATATGATTTTATTAACTGTACATCATGCGCCTTGCTTTGCTTGCTTGATTTAATCTCTTTATTTCGCTCCACATTCCAGTGCCGTAAATAGGCTGTTAATCTGATGCAATAGCCTCCCACGGCCAGCAGATGGCGGCATAAAGTTAGTTTCGATGACTCAATCATTTTTCTTCTTTTCATTCGCTTGCTGCTTTTCAAAATGTTGGATGGATACTTTATTTTTAAAAGTTGCATCCCAAACAATCTGCTGGCAGCCTCTTTTATTTTATTTGGTTATTTTTATTGTGTGTTTCTTGACAAAACGTGGTTCCGAATCAGCGGCGCTCGCCAACTCAGCCCCAAATACCTGAACTTCCCCGCCCCCTTCCAAATGTACTCAATTCCTCCTTGGCTGTCGTCAACTTTGTCTAATTAGCATATTTCATCATCTGATCGTGTCAGATGCACCCACCACATTTCTGGCAACGGCAAAACACCTGAAATTATCTTCAATGTCTATGTTTTTGTTTCCTTTTCTTTATTTCTTTATTTCTTCTTCTTTCTTTTTTTTAATCTCTGGAAGAACGATAAACAATCTCAGTATCTGCATGTAAATCATCCATTAAAGTGGATTACCTGATTTCACCGCTTGATGGCAGTGCAGCAGTGGGCATCCGCATTTGCCTACATGGTAACAGCAAATCTGCTTGGCTGCGGTTAAATGGTGACCCGCGCTGTGAGAAGACAATTAATGCGCGCGATTTCACAACGCGCGCTGCGTCCACGCGCACGGGATAATGCCTCGATGACGCGGGAACCAGGAAGGACGCAGTGTGACGCCCCGCAACAATGCAATGCTGTGTGCACGAGAAGAGAATAAAAGACAGTGCATGACATGCGTCACGTCTCCAGTAAGCATCTGTAAGATGGACACATGTATTTTACACTGCATTGAAAAACTGTTAGAAGCTTTTGCTACAGTCTCCCCCCCCTCGCCCCCGTCCCCCGATTTTTTATATTTCCCCTCCGCCTCTCCAGCACAGTCAACAGCTCTTTATTCTGTTTGCGTGTCTTTCTTATTCAGTGGAGCAGGAGAAGTCCTGCAGACAGCACTGTTTGAAATGGTAAACAGCATGTTGTGAGACAGTCGCCATCACTGCTATGAAGACTAGAGGCAGCCTGCTGGCAAGGCTTTTATTTATTTCTCTACCCCCACTCCCCTCCATGCTACCAGAGCCTTGTGTTTGGTTCTGGATGAATATTTCATCATAAATGTCAAAGCAGCAGTGTGATGACCCCAGCACTGTACACAGTGACCAGCATCTTCACTGCTATCTGCGCACGCCTCCGCCAGCCATAATTAGATGAATCTGTGCCCTAAAGATGTCAGGGTGCTTCGTGGCCAAAGGGGTGTGCAGCCCTGTGCAGAGTGTGTGTAATATATGTAATTGTGTGTGTGTGTGTGTGTGTGTGTGTGTGTGTGTGTGTGTGTGTGTGTGTGTGTGTGTGTGCTGGTGGCTTCTCTAAATGGGTAACCTAAGGCTGTTTAAAATGCTCCACTTTCTGCCAGAGTAGATTTTAGCCCCAGATTTCAGTGTAAAAAGTCCAACAAGTCAAGGGGGTTGTGATTATCGCCCAAATCGTCTGTAACCTGGCATGGCTGATGCAATCATTCCTTAGAAGGATTTCTCTCACGTATCCTTCTAGCAAGAAAAAAAAAAAATCATTGAAAGTTGTTTGAAAGGCAAACGTGGCAAAGCAGGAGAATTAAGCAAAACTATCTCCTTCAAGCAGACCAATCAGATTTGTTCTTTCAAGTTTGGGTGAATATTTTGAAATTCACAGTTCACCAAAGTAAAGTCAAACTCAAAAGTGCGTAACTGCTATTTTCACGTGGCATACAAGTGATGATGAAGCAGGAGCTGGTGCAAGCGTGCTAGCCAACATTGGCGTCGAATGGAGGTGTGTGATTTAAAACATAACTTGGGCTTCCTTGGGGTGTCAGAGCCAACATTAGCCATCCGTCACAGCCTCACTGTTGTGAGCAACAATGAGTTACAATGTTGTGAAGTTTCAATCTTACAAAAGTATGTCTTGAGTAAATAGTAAAAAAAAAACAAAAACCTGCCATTCACCAATGAGAGGGCTGCAGTGCAGTTCGTTGCTCTTATATTGAAAATATCATCAGCCTCTGATGAAAGCTAAAGAGATGTTAGCATTAGCAGGGCTCACAGACACTTCCTGTTGTTCTTTTAGCTTTAATTTTATACAGGTTTTCTGCCGCTTATAAATTTTTTAACAGTTATTTTCACTATTTTCTACTTTCATTTTTTCTTATAGCCCACATCATTTTAACTCCATTGTACTTGTAAGTTGGATGTGACAAACTCTCAAATCACGTCTTCTTCTGTGTGATTTTTAGCAGAAACTGCCAGGAGTTGTTCCATCACTACCAACACTAATTTGATTGGTCACTGGACCTGGTCTCGCCTTAAAACTAACTGAGAAAGCTTTGTATTAGAAATTACAAAGCAATAAATAAATAAATAAATAAGAAAGAAACATGTGAGCGATGCAACTGCCGTGAGAGATTAGGCCTCTGATTTAGTTTGGTCCAAAATTATCCGGGGCGGAACTTTTCTCGATCCCTCCATGTCAGTCCAAGTTATGCCGTCTGACTGTCTTTCAGTGGCTGGGGAGGGGAGTGTGGAAATGTGGAGAAGTTGTACAAGGTGTGTGAGCGCGACATAACCCAGCGCAGTCACAAGCCCCGGAGCACGACGTGTATTAAGGCTAATTTGAAGTGATTAGATTAAGGAGTGGCGCCGTTGCTGCCTTCCCCCCTCTCTGTCCCCCAACGCCGGCCCGAGCTGCGTGCTTCCTCCCCGTGCCTCTCGGTGAGCTCCTGGGGGTTAGCGCTCCGTGCTCGGGGAGAGCAGGCCACATGAGTTTGACTTTTCTGATGGCGTGGATCTAGCAGCTTGTCACGCTTGATGGGAGAACGGAATTGGCCGTCTCTTGGAGACGACAGGCACTCCAGTGGAGGATGGCGAACACAGGGGTTTTTATATTAATAATACAATCCCAGCTATTCAAATTGATATGTGTGCATTGTTCTCCATACGGCAGCTTGATGTGGCGCCTCTGAAGCGGCAAGAAGATTTTCCGGGTCTTCATCCATCTATATTAAATCCGTTGTCTATACAAATGCGCTTTGAGGTGATGTTCATCTGATGCCCACCCTCTCTCACCAAAGTTAGCAGGTCGACCCAAGTTTATTAAACACGGGTCCACCCCCAGACAGTCGGCGTACGGCTGATAAAAATCCAAAGTAGGTCTGATCTCCAGCCAAGGAGCTGAGTGGCTGCTGGTCTCCACCGCGGTCAGCATGTCTACAATGGAAAGCAGCGTGTTAGCAATGTCTGTGCTTTTCAGTCGCTTTTGCTCCTGTTAAAAATGACGGAAACGCAGTGCAGACTGAAAAGTTTCCCTGGCGAATGCAATTTGTGGCCAAGGTGGAAAAGATTTGCAGGGGATGCATCAGACAAGGTGGCAAGTCCGGAGGTAATGTGATGTACACTACCATGCAAAGGTTTTGGGTCACTGACTCATTTCTGCATTGAACTCCATTATAATCAGATTTATGAAACATGGATCTTGAATTCTCTGCTGTCATTACGAGTGCGCAGAGATCAGTCATGGTGTGCTTAACAATTATGGCAACAATTTTAGTGTTGAATGAAAACTCAAGTTTCCAACGTCAAGCTGAAAGTGATTGAGAAAATTACAAGTGTGCAAAATTCTGTGTGAACACACCAAAAGTAGGCCATTTTAAAGAGCCTAAATATGATGCTTGATGACGCCATGATGCCTTGTTTATTCTTTTATGTAAGCACTCACAACTAAGTGTGATTATAATACAAAGCTTTGTATCAGAAATGTTTATGTTTTAGCAATTTAAAACGTTCAACTTCCGTAATGATGGCCGCAGATTGCACACTTGATATTCATCCTCTATAATCACATTCAATTAGACATTCAAGGCAATAACTGTCAAAGCCATCCCATATGTGTTCAACACATCCTGACTGATTTTTGTACTCTAGTAATGTTCTTAAAACAAAACAGTATATTGTGTCATGAAGCTGGTGATCACGGTGTTCAATGCAGAAATGAAAGAACGCTCTCCTTTTCTCTCGCTCGAGGTCCTTCAGCCAGTTTATCTGTTGCTGTTATGGAAGAGCCCCCCCCCCCCCCCCCCCCCCCCAATGTGGGCGCTGTGCACGTTTTTCAGCCATTCCCTTCCGAGTTAGTGTGATGAGAACAAACAGAAAAAGAGGACTGCTGGTTTTAACAGCTCACAAGCAGCATCAAAACAACCTTCACGTTATTTTTTCCAAGAAGCTTTGCTTTTAAGTTATCTGAAGTAAATAAGTATCTGAAACGGCAAAAGGAGTTCAGAGCCCATGACTCCAGCAGGTTTACAGCAACCCACTGGCGAAAGCGTGCAAGCTAACGTTGGTGTCTGCTGTGTTCCTCTTTTGGTGGCCCATTTTAATCTGCCATTGACATTGCTGGGGGCATTTTGGTTGTGTGTAATGGAATGTTGTCTAAGCAGTCTTTCACCATTAATATAATAACCTGTGAAATGACAGTGTGCACCTAGGGGCAGCACTATACATGTTGACATGAGTGGACCACACACCACTGCAATGAAGTTGACTGTATTTGGGTATACTAATGGAAATATCTGATTTTGGACACAGCCATTCGTCACTGCATCACTGTTGAGGGCAACAATGAGCTGAGTGCTTACCTTCACTCTTGCTAAAGCCACAAAAAGGTCAGTAGTAAAGTAAAAAAACAAAACAAAAAAACAATTTAGTGTCGTTCTTTGCTCCTTCATTGAAAATTTCATTAGCCTCTGATAAAGTCAACAAAAGCGTCCCTTCAGCATCATCAGGCCTCGCGGTTACTTCCTGTATATCTTTGAATACAGATTTTAGAGTTTTCTACAGCTTATTTGTTTTCGTTTTTCAAAACTTTTTTATCATTGTTGTTGTCTACTTTCGTTTTTGCTCTTACATTGCTTTACAGCCCACATCCCAAGATCTGAACTAATTCAAATGGGATAAAACAGTCAAACTCTCAAATCTTGTCTTGTCTTCCTCTGTGATTTTTTGGAGCAACTGGTAGCAGTTGGTTCATCACTACTAAAAGGGAACTGATTGGTAGGCTTTACACGATCACGATTTTTGTGCCGATCACCGATCAGTGAGTTTAAATAAACCGATAACCGATCACCGATCCGATCACGTGAAGAGCAATATTTAAATTACTTGTTTATGTTCACCCCTTGCCTTCTCACTTTCCGGACTATACGGACGAGCACTGTCTAAAGTGGTGTGCTATAGCATCCGTTTCGGAGTTTGCTTTTCTTTTTCTTTCTCCGCGCTGCGTTTCTTGAACTCGACATGCTCCTCCGTGTGTATCTTTTCCAAGTGCCTGATTAAATTTGTCGTGTTGAAATGTTTTGCCGATGTTCCCCCGCGAGGTACTGTAGCGTTGCATATATTGCAGATAGATCGTGCTATGTCTGTTTCTCTCACTTTGAAAAACTTCCACACCTCCGACATGTTTGTTTGTGTCGCCCATGGATGTTGCTGCCGTGAAGATTCAAAGAAACTTTATTCTCCATCACATAGCGACAGTACTCAAAACAGGAAGAGGCACGAAGGCGAAAATTAAGTTTTTTTGAATCATGAATCATTGGTGTAAAGCCTACTGATTGATTATTGGCCGAGGCGTAACCTTAAAAATGAGGCATTTATTGGCAAAAATCACACTCACACACTGAAAATGATTTTTGGCCATTTCAGTTTAAAACAGAACAGCTGGGGCTCTAATAATTAGATTTTTCTTGAATATAAAAGAAAACAATGGCACAATTGTCAATATTTTTGCCCTCATTTTTGTGTGACAGTGTATCCAACACAAGAGAAATGTACTTTTAAAACTGCCAGCCGCTAACTCTTTCATCTGGTCTAATCTATTTTAGGTAGGTAAATTCGTTTGAAGCTAAATCTATCTGCTTTTGCTCACACTGGTAACATTGTGAGACAGTTGGACGTTGAAGATGGCTCGTGCTTCCACTTTATGCATTAAATCAGCAACCATGTATGTAAAAACTTTCCCTTTCTTCTGTTCCTCACGCACGTTGCTGATTTATTTGGACGTTGACGTTGACGTTTGACCATATCCGAAGCTTCCTCTCCTCTGCCCAAGATGTACTGTGTATTCTCTCACTTACCACACTTGATCCTGTGAGCATTCACACTACGTACCAACCACAACAGGGTCACACTTTGCAAGCGAGCCGAGACCCAAGTTTTTCAAGTGGCTTTTAGTTTGATTGACTGGTGGTTTGGTTTCGCACCAGAGTTTGGATGAGATTTCACACCTGCCCCCAAACCAAGTGGACTAATCAAGGAAATGAACTCTGGTGTGTTTAAAGTGGCCCAAGCAGCTCTGGTGTGAAATCAACCTCAGATCCCTGACACAAGGATGTGCGCTGCAATATTGCTAGAAAGGAAGATACCTTTCTAATGAATAGATAAATGTACAGGTACAAATGTGTTTGCTTTACCATTGCAAGATATTCCTGGTCTAAAATGAGGCAGCTCCTGTGTGTGCGTCATTCTCCTGCAATTGACAGATGTTGCGTTGTTGATGTTGGCACTGGCGTTCGTTGACAAGTCACGTCTACAAATAAAAAGAAAAATGTCAGTGGTATCATTTTGGGGGAAGGGGGTCCTTGTCTTCAAAGACACCTGGTCCATCCATCAAAACACAAGTACATTTGATTGCAAGTTTCTCGACTCGCTACCAGCGCGCCGTGTTTGCTTGCTCCGAAACGGGCTCGCAATCAAAACCCCTTTTATACACTATGATGGAAGTGGAACTTGGAGGACGAATACAATAACCCGGTGCGGCAAATGAAATCGGCAGGATATGAAAGGGATGGCGGTGATTGAAAAGCGTGCATATCTGGTGTCAACAAAGGGAAAAAGGGAGCGAGAGGCAGGCAGAGGTACCTGGTTTCTTCGCAGACACTCAGAAGACGATGATGATCCGCTCGGGGAAGCTGACAGGTCTTAAATCTGTCTTTGCTCTCGTTTAGACGGAGGGGATGTGACACCGCCGCGCGAAAGGCTGGAAACAGCTGGTGCGAGATAAATGAGTGACAATTAGGACACAACAGATGGAGGCGCAAATATGAAAAATAAACTGCGGGGATCAAACTGGGGTCGCTTCTATTTTGACAGCGCGAGTGCCAAAAAAAAAATGATGTCTTCCTCTCAGTTGGATCCCACAGTGATGCCGACAGTCTGAAGCGCGTTCTATGTACAATCTTTGTCATAAAGGTGATTTTTGAAAAATCAGGAACGTGAATGTGCCTGTTGTATTTATTTTATTTAATTATTATAATTTTTTTTCTCCATCCGAAGCAGCATATCCCTACAAATTTGGTTCAAAACTGTCTCCCAAGGGAAATTAAATCTTGCAGCGGCACGGTTGGATGCGGGTGGCAAGACACGCATTAATGTTTGCGCTGTTTAAAATTGCGTAGGCCGGAATTAAAAGCGACGACCTCTCCTTCCCAATTTAAGCTCCTTTTCATAACCGCACCTCCAACGCACGTGAACGCCATTCGGCGGCAGATGCATTTCAGCGCCGTCCGCCTGCGGTACAAGTAAGGAAGTGACTGAGCTATGTGAGATTTTAGTTTTAGCACACAAAAAAAACACATAATAATGATACAGCAGCCAAATTGAGACTCGCCGCCGTCCATAAGCTGCGTTAAGCCTTGCTAACGGCTTAGCGCTCTCTGATTATTATTGGCTGCTGAGTAGATGGGACAGACCACCCCCACTTTTTCTTTTTTTTTTTTTTTCTTTTTGCTTCCGGAGCCACATTTACCTTTTTATACAGGCCCTTTAAGCTTCATCCCCCCATTGTTAAGTTTGCATTCCCAATCTAAAGCCAGTGGTGGTTTGTCCAACACATCACAAAGAAAAATGCTTAGCCCTCTTTAAAGCCTGAGCGTAGAGTGTGTCTGTTATCTGAATGGAAACCATAGACGTGCAGGGCTTCGCAGGAAATAAATAAAAAAAAAATCCCAAAGGAAATTCAAATGCAATATTTCTCTCTTGTAGGTGAAATTACAGAGTATTTCTTGTTTCACGAGGGCAACACCATGTTTTATTTATGCATGAGGCACTTTTTTTTTCTTCTGTAGGGGAAACAAAAGAAAAAAGAAACTAAGGAAGAGGCTGATTTTCCAACTCGACGTGCAGCGAGTAGCACCTCTCCTGGGAATGAATGCAAATGCGTTTTGCCTTTTTGTATTTTTGCAGCCTTGAGAGTGCCGTCTATTGCATATTATATGGCGGCTTCTCCTCCCTGTCTGTTTGACACCTGGAAAAACAACAGCAGCGGCAGAACGAAGGAGTGGCTGTGGTTGGAGAGGAGAGGGGATGAGGCAAGGGGGGCAGGAGATTGCTCCTGTCATTCCTGCCTTCATTGTTTGAGAGACAGTGAGTGACACTTATTGAAGTGTCACGATATGACTCAGACTAAAAAGAAGAACATTTTTTGAAAAGGCAAAAACAAAATTCCCTTTTTTTTCTTTTCTTTTCTTTTTTTTTTGCGGAGGGGGGGGAGGGGGGGCTGTGCACCGCATAACATTTGCGAACAATTGCAGCGTTTAAAGGCAGCAAATGGCACTGCTTTTGAATAACGCTCTCTCTCTCTCTCTCTCTCTCTCCCTCTCTCTCTCTCTCTCTCTCTCTCTCTCTCTCTCTCTCTCTCTCTCTGCACAGGCTGTTCTAAATAGTTGCGCCAGTGCAGTTTGTTTACCGACAGGCATAAATAGGGGGCAGCAGTGCAATGCAGACAGTTGGTAGGTGCCGTTAATTGCCGCTGTTGGAGAAGTAGATCGCCGAGACAGCAGGGGTGCGGATGAACGCGCTGCTCAGTGGAGGGAAATAATAATAATAATAAAAAAAAAAATGTTTGTTCATAGTGTTCATGCGCTGCAGTGAAAATATTATGGATTGATTAAAACTATGTCCCACTCTGGGAGAAAAAAAAAATATCTCTACACAGAGTAACTAGAAAACAAAAATATGCAAAAGAAGCCCTGCCACAATTAAAAAAAAAAAAAAAGCACTTCAACAGCTGCTTAGCACCCACAGATGTGCCACATTCTCTTTGATTACCTCCTAAAACCTTCAGTGCGGCAGACAGACACGCTTGCGGGACCTCCGTAAAGAGATTTTCTTCCCACCGCTTGATGCAAGAGAGGCGGAACGGTTGCTATACGCTTATGCTGCGAGATCCGAGGAAATGGGCCGGAGCCGGCACAGACCGGGTTTATATAGGACTCTGACTCTGGCCCCTGAGGCCATGTTGTTTTTCATCCTTGATATTAGGGAGAAAAAAAATATAATTGTCGACTGCGGTACTTGTGGCTAATGTTGGTGAAGCTGATGCTTCCACCACAAAAGCAACAATTGATGGTAAATTAAGACGGGAAGTAAAAAATTAAATAAAAATCATGGTGCATAAGTGTGGGATCGAGCAAATACCAATACATTGTGCCTGCCGCTTTATTCGGCACACTGCTCAACTGCTTGTCAACACAAATGGCTGATCGGCCAATCACATTGCAGCAGCTCATTGCAACTGAGTGCAGCTCAGTGCATTTAAGCATGTGGATGTAGTGAAGACAACTTACTGAAGATCAAATGTACCCATCAGACACTTTATTAGGTGGCAAGGTTTACCGAAGAAAGTGGCCATGCATTTACACACATAACAAAGAAAAATATAATAGGTGTAACGCAGTAAGTAAAATGTGCAGAATCTGGTTACGGTTCACCAGGAATCATCCAGATTGGCATAAAATGTGAACATCTCTGCTATTAAGTCCTGATCGGTCCATTAGGCTTTATGCAATGCGCGACTAGAGGACATCCTCGTTCATATTGATCACGCTATTGAATTTACTACGGCCATGTGGATGTGGTGTTTGCATTCAGTTGAGGTTTTGGAAGAACCACGTCTGCAGGGAGATGAAGTTGTAGTAAATTGCATTATCCTGCTCTAGTTTAGTCACAAGTAGCCAGGCACCATTTTATGTTTTAGCAAATAATAATAATAATAATTAAAAAAAATAATAATAATCTGAGTGGCATTGACCCTAACCCTCATTAAAAAAAAATAATACCGATGGAAAAAAGCAGCCTTTTAAAATGTGTGTGTGCTACAAATGCAGCATGCTGCTATATAAACAATACAAATAAAAAACAAAAATAAATGCTGTGGTCTAACAACGTGTCAATCAGTTTGGTGGGATGATTGCTTGTGTTGTTTATTAAAAAAAAATCTGAATCTGAATTGTAGATGGAAACATGGGCACAAAAGAACAGTTTGCATGTGAAACTCCAGCATGAGCCAAACACAAAACACAATCTCGAAAAAAGGCGTGAAGATATTCTCCCTTGCAGTTGTGTGTGTGCGTATGTGTGTGTGTGTGTGTGTGTGTGTGTGTGTGTGTGTGTGTGTGTGTGTGTGTGTGTGTGTTCAGAAACTCTTTCAGAAACTAAAATTGCTCAGTGGCTCAAATTTCCACAGTTGAGTTTTTGAATTTTGAATATAAACTGTGCCAGCTGAGAGCCATTTTCGACAGACAAACATACTCCAACAACCCCAGATCTTTGCGGGATGCACATTCTGTCCTCTATTCACTCACCTGAATGTGGTTATTATGGAACAGAGAGCAAAAAGGAAACAGGGGATCTTTGACTTTGCACAGTGCACTATCCAAAACTTCTTCCCAGTCCCTGCAAGTGTTCACATTTATGAGGTTGACAAAGACGGTGTCACATTTTTTTTTGATTTTTTTTTTTTTTTAGCATGTGGGAAGAGAAACAGCATTTGAAGTCAGAGCAAAGTTGACGTTGTCTGTGACTGTGGGCGACAGTTGATAAAAACAACGTTGGGTATGATGAGATTTTTAGCCCAGAGGGAGGGAATTGTATGACCAAAAAATTTAAATAAATGTATAAACATATTTTTCTTTGGCCAGTTATGTTTTATTTTATGCACTCATTTGCCAATTACTATTAAAATTATAAACTAATCGTTAGGTTGAGTGTGTAATTGCTTGGTAACACCTATCACATGGCAACAAATCCTCCTATCGGCATTAAGATGAGTTGAAGCGAGCATCAGGACGGAGAAGAAAGGGTGCCTGTCTGGACAAACCGCTGATTTACTGGGATTTTGACGATCAGCTATCTCCAGGGTTCACAGACGATGGACATCTAAAAAAGAAAATAACATCCAGTGTACGGCAGTGGTGTGGTTAATGCCTTGGTCAGGGGTCAGAGGTCAGAATGGGCAGTTGTGTTTGGAGACCATAGAAAAGCAACGGTAACTCAGATAACCACTTTCTGACCCTATGCAGACTGGCCAGCCACCTTATTAGGAATAAGGAATTTCAAATAAAGCAGTTTCATAAGCATTGGCACAGAAACCCTGAACTGAACCTCTCGGCTCGCAAAAAACAGCCCAAGCATTGTGACCCGTGATCCTCAGCTAATCTGAAGTTAATGTAACAAAAGAAAATTAGACATTGTGACAACAGCAAGGGTGGCGGCCGGGGGGGTTCTCTGTCTGCTTTCGTCCTCATCATCCCCTCACCACCACGTCCATCACTCATCGTCTGATGTCGGCGGGCGGGGGAGGAGGTGCTACCTCATTTATTATCACCACGATCCACTCAGTCAATTTTTCTTCTTTTTTTTGTCGTTCCCGTGTACAGTATTAGAGATGACATATGACACTAAGTGCGGCTGACAATGTTCTCTATCACACAAGGCGCGGCCACAGTGGCTGCCTCTGCTATTCACTTCACGTTGCGCTGCTCGATAATCGAGGAGCCGACGAGTTTGGCCCAGCGTGCCGGCACCTGGGGCTCCATTCCCAAATGAAGTAAAGCGTGTTCAGAAACAAAGACACTTATCAGCCGTGCTTACCGCCTGGGCCGACGTGGCCCATTGGATTCCTGATAAACATCCCAGGTTGAAATTTGCATTCTCAGTCAAAACCAGACAGCCAATCACTCGTTGGTCAGTCGGAGTTTATTGCCTGATTTAGCCATGTTTAAGGGCCCTCTTGTTGGACATTGATCGCCTTAATGAAGATCTACCAACTCCTGGGTGGAAAAAAAACCCTCTGGCTGAATCGTGGCCCCTGTGCCTGAAGAAATCAACTTGTACAGTTTATTTCCCAGGCAGTGTGATCACTGAACCATGTGGTCATCCTCTAGTTTTGTGACTGATTTGATTTTGTTGGTGATATTGCCTCTGCGTTCAAATCAGTTTGAGCATGTTGAAGACTTTCTGCTTCCTTCATGGTGCAAAAAAGAATAATGTCAAACAAAGATGGTATGGATGTGATGATGAAGGGAGCAAAAAGAACAAGAAAAGGTTTCAGAAAGAAAGAAGAGCAGCAACATGATGATGATGCTCTTGTGGTGCATGTCGAATGACCTGAACCACCATGTATTTTCCATGAGCTGTGAGCGTCTGCTGGCTGTCATGCCTAAGGACCAACATGGTTAATAACTTTTAAATGCGAGTGTTTTGAGCTTTTAAAAAAAAATAAAAGAGTGTGACACATTTTAAAGGATGACATTAAATACAGGACCTAATCACTCTGCATGACAAGAAGATGCATCAGAAAAAAGTCATGATGTCAAATAATATGTAAGTTTGTTATGTCGTGGCTTTAATTAGACACAATGGAGGGTAATTAATTGATTTGGAATGGGATGGAACTGCAGCTCATTTCTCAGAACTTAAAAGAATAATGGCTCAGGATGGACTGGGGCTCGAATCATTGTCGCTCGGGCCCACGTCAGCACGACAAGAATGTGTTCAGCGCCATATTTTGCATGCACTGTCCTCTATTATACATGTCGACACTGCAGATTTATGTTTAATACAGATGCTTTCTGTTATGGCCGCATGCATTATGCAGACATGCACGCATGAAAATAGTTACCTTCACTTTTGCTTGCCGTCTTTTTCTCCATGTTGAGACGAGTGTCCAGCGATGGGACTGCAGGCTGCTGATGGGGCTGTGATGGTCTGCGGCAGTTTTTCTTTTCAACACGTTTCCATGTAGCACTTGCACACAGTTCCATAGAATTTAATAGGTCAGCAGGATTGTCCAGATTTTAAGCACTCTTGCTTCACTCATCTGCCTTAACAAACTCATGCAAGCAGGTTGTGGTGCACTGGATGATTGCGGCAGCAACATCGGTGGGTCTGACTTAGCTTTCACACTGCAGTGCAAACAAACTGAACCTATTGAGAAAAGCATTCCCCTCCTCACCTGTGGTGGCGCTGCATCAACACTCACCGAAAAAAAGAAAAGACAAACACTAAACTAGAAACCTCACTCAAGTGGCGTTTACCCACAATGCCAAACATTGTAGTCAGCTTTCAGCATTTTTATTTTAACTGATGTAATGTGATTAAAACTTTATCATATTTATATGATCTATATCATATTTAAATTTTTAAAGATTACTGGCCAAATGTCAACAACATGCAAAATATGCACATAGCCTTAAATTATACATTCAGAGTTTCCTGTCAAAGATTTTACACTGTGATGTTTACTTGATAATCACATACGTACTGAAGTGATGCTGTTGCAAATATGTGTTGCAGGCATTGTGGAGAGTGTTGTCAATGAGTTATGTATTTGGTGTGTTATTTTAAAAGTCATATTGCACAAAGTCCAACCTCACAACACGGTAGCAAGTCTCATAAATCGCTGCAGTTTCACTGCTCAAGAGCGCCCTCTGGTTAATGGAGTGTATGACTGGCCGACAGAGGCAAAATCAGTTTCTCAAGCAGTTTGGTTCAACACCACGGACATTGTGGCACCTCACGCCGTAACATTGCTCATGTCAAACTGGCTGAACTACTACTAATAAATTTGACTGGTCTGCATGAACATAATTAATAGAAGTTTGTTCTAGTCACCTTCCAGGTCATACCTACCCATTACCAACACATACTACAGATATTTAGCAGATGGATATGGGAGATAAGTCCAAATGATTTGGGAAATATTCCATCCGGTGCCGACAAAAGCTGCCACAGTTTTCTTTATAGGCACAGAAATTGGAGACGGCAAAGAACGCAGTAGTAGCATTTCACTTCCCTGCTCTTCAGATAGAACGATGCAGCTTGCACATTTATCATCACTACACATAAAGCACTGTTGTTTGTCATGTAGCTTTGTTATTGTAAATGGTCTGGCTGGTTGATATATGTTAAGAAAACCCTGCACAAATACTCCAACTTGCTGTGGAGCACATACACCCCCCCCCACCCAAAAAAAAGAGGCAAAAACAAAGGAATGCTTTCTTTTCCACGCCTGGGTTCATATCTGCCTTCTGAGCCAATTTAAATTTCGATATCCAGCAGCATGTGGCTGTTTTTCACGGGGTATGAATTTATTATGAAACAATGGTAGTGCTATGTTGTAATGATGACTCATATATCATCCCCAGCTCGGCTGTAGCCTCTTGAAACTCTGGTGCCTCCCTTTTTGTTACCATTAAAGTGACTTTAAAAGGAGCCGCCATTATGTCCTGCGAAGGTGACGTGTCGTGACAGAACTACCTATATAAAGTGTGTCATGTCAGAATGGAACTGTCATTTGTCTTACAACACAATGTCCCCCTCTCCGTGTGGACTGCAAGTTTTCTCGTAGCTGGAGGATCGACGCTATTGGATTCTACAAAGTTGCTGAGCTCAGATAATGCACACTGCAAGCTAAGCAACATCGCAGGTCGGTTTTCCTGTAATCAGTAACAATGAGATTGACTCTAATGCAGTGTTTTAAGCACAGCTGGGACATGACTTAGTGGTAAAGGCATTTATGAACTCAAAGTGTTGCCAGATGGGGGACGCTGAAGTATGGTACCTGCCGAGCTGAAATGAACTTGAGCAACCCTATAAGCATCCTGACAAGGCTCAGTTCCATCTGCGTGAATAGCAAAGTATCATCAACAGCGTCTATGAGGACAGTTGAAAAAGACTTTTTCTGCTCTCATTGTTGTGTATAACTTTTGCCCATTGACCTTGTTTGTTGATTGGCTGTGAAAAGGCACGTGCCATGGGGTGTGAATAAAAGCAAATTATGTACAATATGTATGTACAGGTAAGTAAAAAGAGTATTCGATCAGCCAGATATTCAAAGGAGATAACTTTGTGATAAAGACAGTCAGACAGACTCATAATAAAGACAGTAGACTAACATATTTCTCATTCCACTTTCCCCTCCTTGGTTGAGGTCTTTGTGTGCAGCGTGGACTACCGTTGCTGACTCTGCCTGATATAAAGGGGGCAGCAATGACACTGGGAGCTTTTTGGATCACTAAATCCCTCAATACTGTCACGCAGGCTGAGGCCACAAACTCTCAGCCGCTTGTATTTACAATCTCATTCTTCCGGTCACTAGCCAGGAACCACCTGACCACAGGGCAGATAAACATGGAACTCCGAACGTCCGGGGATAAAAAGAAAAGAGAGGGGGGAGGTGGAAGACAGACAGGGAGAGTTGTAAGTGATGCGGAAAATCAGCCGTCAAACTCACATCCCCGCCCCTTCCTTCCCCGGTCTTTGACATGCCTGAACTCTCTGACTTGTATCACAGGGCCTTGTTAATGGAGTAGCCCGTCATTTATTTTAAGGGAGAACAAAACCCTCAGAAATAAAAGTGCCGCCTGAGCCTGACAGACGTCCAAAATTAATGCATTTTTTTTCTTTCCCTTGACAGAGATGCAAATTTATGCAAAGTCCTTCAAAAATCTAATCAGATGATCTGCAAGCGAACGTCAGGTCTTTGGGGAGAAACCACACTAGTACGTGTTAGGTGTCAAGCATGTATTGTCGCTGACTTGTCATTTTCGTGCCCATACTGACATTTCCCTGGTCTAAATTGGGATTGGGCATTAATTGTTTCTTCAATTGTTTGAATTGTGTCTTTCTCCATGTATTATTACTTGTCAAGTATAGTAAGGTAGTTACAACCACACACTTTGTTTGGATTGTAGCAGTGTATTTTTATAAAATATCTGACTAATTTTAAGGGAACTTTGAAGAAAGAAAGTGTGCTTGAAGTGAATTCAAATTTAAGCCAATGTAAAGTGAAGCTATGTCATGGGACGGCGCCACACTCACCATGAAATGCCACCTGTTACAGATCAAATCACAACAAAACTGACTTCAAGATGATATTTATCCAAACTGGTGCCACCAACCCACCTCCACCTCTGAACCTCTGTTACTTTACTTTTTCACTTCCTTTAAAAACCAGATATCTACGTTTAGAAACCAATTGCGTAATTATAATAAAAGCACTACATAACTCTCTCCCTCTCTCTCTCTCACCCATGGCTACCTATTTGAGCCGCAGAAAGAGGCCATTTCTATGGAAATGCAATGTTTACACGCATGGAAGAAGACTATTATCTGCCATTTCGAAAAATGTTTTAGAGCGCTGCTCTTCCCGGGGTTTCTACTTCATTTTGCTTGCAGCATTTTCCTCCTTGTTATTCTATTTTTTTCCCCCTTGTGCTCATCCAGAAGAAAAAAAAAAAAAACAAACAGTGTAAATGTCCTTGCGCCTGATTAAACATGCGCTCTTTCTTTCTCCCGTACATTCCTCTGCCGCTGGAGACATATCTCACTTGTGTCCTCCAAAGTACCTACTCCACTTCCTGGAGCCGAGCGAGGAGGGCTGGGCTTTTTCACCTTGAAAGCCTCTAAATGGACTTGGAGGGATTGGGTCCTTCTCTCGCCACTCTAGCAAGGTGTTTCAGGAGTTCAGTGGTGTTTTGTGGAGCGTGAAACGTACCTTGTGAGAAAGCAGTGTGTCTACATGAAGACGCCGTGCTGATGGCAATTGACAGCAGCACTCCAAATGCTCCAAGAAGGGAAACTGCATGTCTTGGGATGAGACATCTTGTCATGACTAACATTGATTCAAGAGGTTTTCTTCTTTTTTTTCCCGACAAGAGTCTCAAGAGGAAGAGTTTGAGATTTAAAAAGCAGCAACACAAGAGCACAAAATGGCTTAGAACGCAACACTCACGGTTGCTTGTTTTTATGGGTTGCAGATATACCAAGCGGTGTGTATTTTGGGTTTGGACGAGTTCTGAACATGTTCAAGTATGAAGACGACTAGAAAAACAGTGAAGTGAAAAATCCTCCCTACTATTATGATGGGAATTTTGTAAAACTCAGTTTGTGGAACTATGAACCCCACAGGCCATCACAGTAATTCCATGGACAAACTAAATCTAAAGTTTAAAATATAGAAATACCTAATTCCAATCCTTGACCAACATGTATCCTGAAAACCTCCAAACAGTACTCAGCATGCAGCAGTTACTGGTCATACTGTGATGCTATTACTAACGGTGTGCTAAAATGGTGGCCTCAATTGTAACTTAAAAGAAAACAAATGAATGCAGACCAAATTCAGCCAGCTTGGAGGTACAGGATGGCCATTCATTTGTTGCCAGCTCATCTATCCTAATGAGTTACCCAACATTGGAGTTACTATGAACTGCAATGTGGCACTTAGTAAGCTGCTTAATGATACAACCACTCGCTGGCCAGATGATGACGTCAGAGTATCCTGTCAGCTCCTTCTTCACCCACTGTGTGTCGGACAAAGAGCACATCAGTTTTTAAGGGCCTTAGCGTACCTCAGCCGTCTCAGCCAACGCTGAGAGGAGGAATAAGACCACAGTGGCCCAAATCCAAACATCAGACCTGCCACTGATATGCCCCGAAGACCTGAGACCTAGTCTGCCACCCGTCCTCTCATAAATGAAAGCTTGACCTGCTGGGGGAAAAAAAAAAAAACAGATTGTTTGCTGCTGCAGCAGCCAGCAGCGTCACGCTGGACTTCTTCATCAAGATTTTTTCTTCCCCAATATTTTCCCAGCTTTACACTGGCAGCAAAGAAACCCTGTCTCTTATATGACAAGGTACCATCCATCCGTACATATTGTCTTGAGGAACCTAAACGCCAATAAAAGATTCTACACTGAGGGTCACAGAGGCGCTGGAGAAAATCCCAGCAGTCTTGGGTCAATGGTGAAGTTGTTCCTTGGTCAAGATGCCAGTTGATTGCAGGGCCAGAAAAGCAGCTAGAACTTGCTTCACTGAACAAAGATATTTTGCTCACTGTCCACTCAAAGATTCACTAAAATCTTGGTGATAACCTGACAAATTATCTTGGGCCTATGACGTGAGTGGAAGGTTGTAATAATATTTTGCATGTTTGTCAGGATGGGAAAATGACTCCCTTTGGAACTCTGCCAATTGAGCTTTATGACCACCACAAACTGTAAGACAGAGATCAAGGGAGCACTCACCAGCTCCATAAAGACTTCAAAGATTTTATTTCCCAACTAGATTTTTTTTTTTCCTCTTACTTTGAAAGTGCATTAGATGTCCTTGAATTCCAAGTTTTCGTTGGGGTCAAGATGTCGCGCCTGCTCCACACAACCGTCGTGATTGGATAATGTTTTGTTGCAGAATAAAAGTAAAGGGAGGGGAGATGATGTCATTTTGTCATCTGCGCTTGGAGGCCTTTAAATATCCCATCTGACGATGTAAAAGCCACAGCAGCAACCATGGTCAAAAGTGATGTGCATTACTGTGCCATTACTGTCTCTGCCTGGGGAATGATCTACTCGTCAATTTGTAATTTTAGAAGTTTCTTTTCAATGTGCTCACTGTTTTAAATAAAATATTAGTCCAAGCAAGGCATTTGCATGCACCCAAAAACAACATGTCAGTGTGAGTGGGTGAAGTAAGTGAACGCAATTGTGTGATCTGGAATGTTTAAGAAGATTTTTTTTTTCAGGTTTTGACTTCAATACTGGATACTGGAGCTTGTTTAGGTCTAGGGTGGAGGATATTGAAGCATCCGATGGTCTGAAAACATGTTTCAATCAGTGCTTGATGTCGATCCCCTGTTTTTTGATGTTCCGCTTCATCTCATGTCTTTCTAATACCATGTTTTTTGAGTAAAATCATAAAACCCCGAGCAAATCTACACTGTGGGATACTGTAGATGTATGAGGTTGAAATATTACCACATCCTTACATGTGGACATAATTTGCATAAATGGACTATCACTGGCCATTTTCTTCGGTACACCTTCCTAAGACGCTGAATTAAAGTGCCTAGTGATTGTGTATATATGTATATATATATATATTCTACATATACACCCTTTAACGGCTGCACATTTTGTGCATTCAAAGACGTCTATGCTCACTGCAAAACACATTGATCCATTGTTTTCTCTGTGTATTTATGCTGCTTTGTATTGATTGTATTTAATGGATTGACTTCATGGTGTGAAGTGTTGTGTTGACTGCAGTTGCAAACCAAATTGCCCCATGGGGACAATATTCTATTCTATTCTATTCTATTCTGTTACATGGTCTTTTACCTATTTTGGTTGTAACCAGTTGGTTATTTTGTACATCTCTCCAACAAGTCTTTTCATTTTACCTAGTACAGAGGCTGGTGAACGTAAATGCTTGAAAAATTAATTAAACATAAAAGTTATATATTTTTGTCAGAGATTTTATTATACTTAAGACATTCCATTCCATACCTATTTGTACATCACAGGAAAATTTTCAAGCGGCTCATCCTCCAAATGGTGAAACTCCAGTCGTGGCTCCTTGCTCGTGAACCGACGACCTTAAGCCACTTGACGTCCTCCTCTGACTTGTGAACTTGTTTGGACTTTGTGGTCGGGACACGTGTCCACTCCATCTAGCCTCACTCAGGCAGAGCGTTGCCTGGTGTCCAACACTTGTCACACACACCATCTGTTACCTCCAGCACTCCCGGCTCAGGATAAACACGGTAAGTAGTAGCTAATGGTGCGGACAAAATTTGTGACCTTGACACCGTCTCTGTGTGTGATCAGCAGAGAGCGAGGGAAGGGTAGATTAATGAGAGCCCGAAGCGTTTTTGATTTTGGGTTTGGGTGGAAAGGAAAAGGCCGTTTGAGTCTCACATTGCCTGGAAACGTGCCTGTCTCCCGGCGTGATGAGCGATGGAGGCTTCCTCCGCCGCTCTTATCTCATCCAACTTCAGAGATAAGCTTCCAGTCACCTTGCTCGATAAACCTGTGTTCTTTTTTTTATTTTACATTGTGACGGACATCAAATGCTCTTACCCAATTACCCATGACGGCTGACATTCAACTCTGGCGTTTCCTCAATTTTAAAGTATATAAAGGTCAGCACCTTTCCCAGGTGCGTCGTTCCAGTTTGGAGACACTGTGCCATGTCATTAGGAAAGCTCCAGCCCTGGATCACTGGCATCCACTTATTTTGAAATGAGTGATCTAGAAAAATGGCATTTATGTGGCGCAGTGAGTGGGAGCGAGGCAGGCATTAAAAACAGAATTCATATTCTATTCACTTGCGATAACGTTTTAAATAAAATTCTGTGTCTGCGGTGGAGTTTTATGTCAGCCACTTATTGCATTTTCACAGCAGGGGCTGAATCGATGGCGTACGAGTGCAGAGGAGGCAGAGACGAAAAATCTGGAGCCTTCAGCTTCACAGCAGTACATTGCAGAGATTAAGCAGAGTGTGGTCAATTGTTCAGCCCTTCAAACCTTCTGAATCTGATGCTGTCTAATCCAAAGAAGATACTTTTTAATCAACTCAATGCTCCCGCAAGCCTTGCTAAAAAAAAAAAAAAGCAAGACCAATGGCTTTAGCTGAATCTGCTGAAACTGTAATATAGTGCGCGCAGTCATCGCTTATTTTAGCATTTTATAGTGTGCACATTAGCTTCTATGATCTGAGGGGGACTGAGAGAGACTAGAGATTCACACCTTGCCAAACGAACTGGACTTTTGGCGTATTTAGCCCTCTGTTTACAGTCTCTTTTCAGTTAGTTTAATCCATATAAGCCAATTCATTTTATTTAAAGGCTTTGTATCCCCCACTTGTTTTGCAGCCTTCAGAGTGTCAGGAGAAGTGTGGTATGAGCACCCTTCGTAACATCATTACTATCACGGGGATAATTACTTACTTACTCTACTACTTTGTTCAGACATGGAATATTGTTAATAAAACATTGTTGAAAGAAAAAAAATATATGAAATGGGAGTCTTTAAGTTGCCTTGTTTGCAAAATTTTCTCTGCCAGTGATTAAATTTCACCTTAACTGATATCCAGAGGTGATCAACTTCCAGAGAAGCCTATTTATTATCTCCTCAAACTCACAAATGGCAGGATAAACAGTGTGTTACAGTCACCCTTGAAAACAATCAATGAAATGTTACTGAAGTTGGTGATATGTCAGCATTAATCTAGAGTTACTGTATCAATAAAGCAAATATGGAAAGAGAAACAGAACGATGACATCATGGGTATTAAATGTACATGGATTAAAATCTCCAGCGAAACTGAAACTGAAGGCTGAAGTCTTCCACTTATTTCCCACTCTCTGTCCTTCATCCCTACTTCTCCGCTTTCCCCGCAAGAAAAACACCTCTTCGGCGGAACCTCTCCTACTCTGTGCTGTTGTTCAGTCATTACTCTGTACAAAAGCACAATTAAAAAAAAAAAAAAAAGGGGTATGAAAAGGGTACGAGGAAGCAAAAGATCCTCGCCACACCATAACCTGAGCTGAGCAGCCAGAAGAACAATCGGACCGTGGGATTCTATCAAAGGAATCATTCTTTGATGGATGAGATCCATTCAATTCCAATGATTGTGTTCAATTCAAGCCCCCTCAATTTAGCCATTGCCTGCAATTATTATTCGATCTACCCCTGTGAACACTGGGCCAAAAATGGTTTAATTTTCTCCGTTTGGATCAATGGCACCTGATGCAGCCCATCTCATTCACGTCTCGTGGCGGGGAGCTGCATTTATAAAGTCATTGACAATATTGAACAGTATTGATGACAATGCGAGGCAGGATAAGCACCTCAGGCAGCGAGTGGGAGAGTGACAATTCTTTTGCAACCTTTGTAAGTGAAAGCTTTTTCAACCATGAACATGAATACAAAATGCTAACTTGTAAAAAGCTGGAGGTTCTGGTTGTTTATTTATTTATTTTGCCACCTTTATTGCAGAGTAGGAAATATGCCAGTCTTTGTAATTTCAATATCTGCTGAACAGGAAAGCGTAAAATGATTTCAGTCATAAATTTATTGATGACTTTGCAGAAATAAAGGCTTTCCTTGCTTTTAGTTGTAATGAGCAGTGTCTTGATAAGAACGGACAAAATAAGTGTGTTAAACGTTCCATCTATATATATATATGTATATATATATATATATATATATATATATATATATATATATATATATATATATATATATATATATATATATATATACATATATATATATGTATATGTGTGTGTGTGTGTGTGTGTGTGTGTGTGTGTGTTCATTGTAATCATGTGGAGGGTACAGGGCATTAGTCTAAGCAGGAGAAAAATCAGCAACTCAGCCCTTCAGTCGGACTTTGTAAACAGAGGGCTAAATACAGTTTTGTTTTGCTCGCTTGCTTTCTCCCTGCAAGTATTTGAGGAATTTATGCAAAATTTGGCCGCTTTACTGGAGTGCAGGACATTGAAAACATACCTTTTGAAAACTGCCACATCATGGGACCTTCTGAAGACAACGCCGAGAATTCCAAAAGTCGATTGGATGAGCTGACTCAAGCAGCATTCACATGGCACCTAATAATTTGAACAGCGCGGCACACGATTTTGAGGTGGAGGGTCAGTCAGTCAAAACAAATGACCATTATTTTACCAAACCCAAGTGTCCGGAACTGACTTTGATGAGTGGAGTCTCCCCGCTGCTGTTCTATTAGCCGGTTAGTTTCTCTGAGGGCAGCGGAGTGGAGAGGAGGGGCTGCCGCCGCGCTGCAACGCAACCAAACTCACCACGAACGCGCTGCTACGCGCAGCCACTCACCTCTGACTGACTCCCATCCACCACCTCTCATCCTCTGCACTTGTCCCGCGCAAGGATGGGCGCCTTCTCCCCGCGGTGAGAGCCCCGCGGAAATGCACTCGGCCAGGTGAAACAACACGCAGCGGCGGCGGCAGCAGGAGGAGCAGCAGCAGCAGCAGCAGCAGCAGCAGCAGCAGCGTCTTGGGGGCGTCGGTTATGTTGGCAATTGGCGAATGCAGAAATTTCCCCCAACGTGTCGGAGAGTCGACGGACCGCTGTGCGTTCTTGGAGAGGAAGAAGAATGGAGCTGCGGATCACCTCCTCCTCCAGCGGCTGAAATAGCGGCTCTCCCTCCTCGCTCTCCAGCAACCTTCACACGTTTTGGTTATTTTACGTTTCGCGTCCGCTTGTTCGAAAGAGCAACAAAACTGGACTGAGTCGTTGGCCGGAGGTTGTTGTTATTCTTTTTTTTTTGTTGTTGTTGTTGTTGCGCTTAAGGAGGAATTCATGCGCCGATAGCTCACGGGGCCAATATGCCAGAATGGGTCCTCTACAGTATTTCTTTCTCTGTGGACTTCTGTACACCCAAACCGGCGGTAAGTTGACCAAGTGTGTTTTGAAAATATACGCGCAGCGCTGTGAAGGTGCCTCGTAGTGATTTATGATTATTATTTTTTAACGCGACTGTCTGCTTCGAGCCGCAGTTCTCGTCCGTGGCCATAACAAGAAATGGACTATCCTACATGTTGAACGGGATTTTTCCCATAATGATAACAATTTAGAATGTTGTCTCTCTCTCTCTCTCTCCCCCCCCTCTCCCTTTTTTTTTTTTTTTTTTCTGTCTTAATGTGTCACGTTATAGTGGGTCAAACTATTCAGAGGCCGACGTAGACGCGAGTTGCTCATTTATTCATAAGGGAGCTCTTACTGAACCTCAGTGCATCTGGAGCACAACGCCTGACGCTTTTTGGTTTTGTTTTGTTTGTTTGTTTTGTTTTTTACACTGAGGTTTAACGTGTGACGAATCCATGAGATAAATGATGTATCCTCAAATTAAGAGTTCAGATTATTTATTTTGGAGGATCAATGCGCATCTCCACGCTGTTTTCCTGTTTGGTTGGGGAAAAGTGTTTCAAGCCCGCAGTTGATTTGACTGACTTGCGCTGACGTTCAGGGTGGCCGTGTGTGCGTGTGTGAATGAGTGTGTGTGCACGAGAGAGTGAGAGAGAGAGAGAGAGGCCGCTGAGTGGAATGATGGAACTACTATGTGTCCAATGTCTGATATGTCTAATGTGCTGTGAAGTGGCTGCTTACTCACACCATACAGTCTGAATTTGTATCTACGGGTTACAGATATAAATGTGCTAAAGGGTCCCCATGTGAGAGACTTATACAAGAGTCGGTTGACTCTGTCCCCCTTTGGCCCTTTGTACACAGACCAATGCCAGTGAGACAGTGTGATTAGTGGAGAAAGTGCTGTTTATTTATTTGGTGCGGCGCATCTTTGCAACCTAAAGTGAAGTGATGCAACAGCCTTGCAATGGATTCCACAGCGTCACCGCGGGTCTTCAAGTTTGCAATTTCTGTGCAGATTATAAGGGAGAAGCTGTTGGCACATTTTGGTGGCTGATGTACCGGTGATGGAAGTAGTGAGCCCAGTAGGTGCTACCTGACTCGGGGACTTCCGTCACTAAATCCTGTATAGACCATTACATTCTGAATAAGAAGTTCAAAGTGTGTCTGCCAAAGTTTCCCGTCGGCCTTAATTGAACACATATACTGTATCTACAAAGGTATTTGTTTAATCTCAGGTAAGTGGAGTGCAAGTGGGTGCTGTCTCAGCTAGGTATACGTTTCCACAGAATGTGCAAGTTGTACTTCAACAATTCAATATCTTCTAATGGATTTGTCTTACGTTTCAGTGGCTATTAGCCAACAGCTTAGCCAGCCAAACAAGTCATAGAGTGTAGCTTCAACCATCCAAGTCCAAGAAGCGGTTGGGAAAAGACCCATTTGCGTAATGCTTGGACTGAGGGACTATTTTGTTCCTTTGAGTACCCAGACATGGAAAGATCTTCGGCTTGTAAAGCCACACTTTAACATTTGAGGCCCAACTTCCCAGACAGAGCGTCTGCTGCAGCCACTTCAGGGCAGCTGCACTTGCGACTGTCCTCCGGTAGCCTCGTCCCATAAGTAAACTTGCACCGCACTTGAAAACCCATCTGTCACATCTCTTCCTCTTCATTTCCACCTTCACATTTTGAGATTATTCATTGTCTGAATCCATTGTGTCATAGTTGGCGTGTAAATGGGTGGACGGAATCATTAATGTTGATGTTTGGGCGTTATATGTTCATACAGTTTACAGTGTGAACTTGCCCGTCACGTTACAGTAGGCCTGGTTCATCATGTCGTTTTGTGTGTTTTGCAGGAAAGGATAATAGCCTTTCAATCTGACAGTGTTTTATACACTTGATCGTGATTTATTATGACCATTGAATTTTAATTTCTTGCAGGGCTTTTGGCTGACTTTATGACCGCAACATCTGAAACTGTGATAAAGGTGTCCCAGCACAAATTGAACGTAATGGCTTCAAGTCCCAGATCTGTTCAGAAGTCCATTTGGGATTTTTCCCCTGTGGTTACTTGTCACATCAAAGCTCAGCCCTTCATTTTCAAGTGGCATTTGCCTACGAGCGCTGAAGAAATTGTCTTGAGCAGCTTTTAGTGCGGGGCTTGTTGTTTCAGCACCATGGACAGATCACCACAAACAGACGCACACTGGCAGGGAAAACGGGCTCCTCTCTCAGAACATGCCTCTGCCGTGCCAGGACACCATTGGGTGGGTCTGCATGGACTTGAGTACCCCACTTTAGATCAGACTTGGGGTGTGGCTTTACTTGCAATGAGAGAAACGTGGATATTCATGTTCATCATCAAAGGAAAATTATTCCCCGGTTGCTGATTCTCTCTATTTGCATGGATATGTCTGCCCGCAATGTTCATTTATTACATTTTTTACAGCACAAAACTCAGTGACCGACATTACACTGCGGTGACGAGATGGTTAAACTGATTTTGATCATCGCCAGCAGGAGAAGCGCACTCCCATTGCAGTCCCCATGTTTGCGCTGCTGATCGTTCACCCTCCTTTGCAGGTAGATGGCAGCTGTCAGACACCAAGGAAAGATTGAAAAAAAAATAGGAGTGCCCTCCTTTTCTTTTGCAGGAAAATCTCTGGATCCCTTTCCCCCCTGAAGTCAGGCAGATACATTTATACACGCCAGCAAGAGGAAGGTCCATGTGAAAATGACTGTTATGCATTAACACCGAAGATGTCTTCAGATGAATGATTAATGTTTGTTAGTCATTAAATGAGCTGCTATAGCAGCCTGACAAACAGGAAAAACAGGAGCCCTATCCATTCCGAGCTGCCTTAATTCTTATTCACGGTCATGAGGTGTTGGAGCATGAGCAGAAAACAGACACGCCCCCTGGCCGGGGTGCCAATCTGGAGCTAACTGGACAGACGTGACGCCACAGAACCTTCTTGCTGTTTGATGACAGGACCAACCACGGTGCCGCTGAGCTCCCCCTCCCTCCCTCCACCCCACCACCCCCTCTATAAGTTGGACAATGCAATTTCAATTATGCCGCCTGAGAGCACAGGTCCTAAACTCTGCATTAATCACAGCGGTGACTGAGTAATGGCATCACCAATAAGAAAACACCAGCTATTGCCAATACTGGTGGATGTTGCCTAACCAGGATTGGTGCCGATGGGGTTTTAAAAGCGCGTTAAAAACATCGTATATCACCGTGGTTTGGTGCGCCGCCGCCAGCTAATGGAACGCTTTTTGTTCACAAGCCTCTTAACATTATAGACTGTCACATCCATTCCCTTCACTCTTGCGGCTTTATTTCAGTCGCTGTGCGGCAGGCAGCAGCAGCAGCAGCCAGTCATCACGGGTGCCTTTTGCAATTTGGATGATCTGTCGCCGTCAGAGGCAGGAAGAAAAGCATGTAACATCATTTTCATTTATTTATATCTTATTTATCCCTCCGCTGGCGTGATGGTCCGGAAAGTCTGTTTCAACGACTCCGAAATTGATGCCGGCGCTTTTTGCACGCGGCGGGTGAACAGTGGGGTGGGTGGGGGATGAGGGGGCTCGGGGAGCTTTTTAGGTGAATATTCTAATGTGCTCATCTGCCTTGAAACAGGAGGGAGAGCTACGACGGTGTCATGTCTGTAAACAGACACACTCGGGTCGCTCCTCCGTGACATTTAGACGCGGGACCGAGGAAGTTGCATCAAAGGTGTTCGCTAATGAACGGGGGCGTCGTGAGAGTCGCAGGTTTTTCCACAGCATCCAGGTCGCAGAAACACAAATGTTGACATGCGCGTCAAAGCTGCGTGTCAGGAGTCGGCCTTTTATTTGACATTTTGATGCTCCGTCAAAATCCCGGCGCTTGTAGCCGCCGCGGAACACGCAGCCCGCCGGGAGCAAAGAAAGCTGCAAATCTTTGCCCATCAGTGCCGTCACTGTACAAAGTGAGAGAACTAATGTAGCAGTCGCCGCGTTGCACCCTTTGAGACAACATGTTTGATGATGCCAGTGTTTGATGGAACATGTTAATGAAAAAGCTAATGAGATGTAATGACTCCTCTGCTCCCGCCTGTGAAAGCAAATATGCAAGCCACGACTGCAGCCACGCGGCTACGCGCGCTGCCAGTTTAGAGCCCGACACTAATCAACTTCCCTTTCAAGCGCCGTAATCAAATTACACTTTGTTTGGTTCTGCCGAGGCGCACTCGCGAATGTGTGCACATCTATCGCTTTTGGCTCAAAGGGCGTTTTTTTGACGGAAAAATCAGACGAAGATGAAAAAAGATGCTAGCCGCCTAAAGTTTCCCCTCGCTCTCGCTTTCATTTCAAATGTGTGCGATGGTGTCCTGGTGGCTCGACGCCGCCAGTGTGTGGCTTGGATGTAAGCGTGGCACACTGGTGGGATAAGCCCGGGTCGTGCTAAATGAACAGCCAGCTGTGTTCTAGTCAGATACGGTCCTATAAGGCGTATGAGATGATGTGGCAAAACAACCGCGGATTCCCACAGTGATTGTCATGCATTGTTGTGTTGCGGTTATGGGGAAGTAAGATGTCAGAGCGGCTTATGGTGGTTGAGCGAGAGAACCAGAAAACATCATTTTAGTTAAGCTGTTGATGCTGGCAATTGAACTAATTATGGAGAAAATGCTAATTTGTCACAACAGTAAATGCCTTATTAAAGTAATTAACCACCATTAGTGACATGTCTATATTTCACAGGGGGTCATAATATTGGGGACTCACACAACTTGCACGATTTTTCTTATGTTCATTGATTTACAAACATATGTATATAAATATGTGTGTGTGTGTGTGTGTGTGTGTGTGTGTGTGTGTGTGTGTGTGTGTGTACATGTATATGTATCTTCTCTTACACACTGGAGGTCAGGATTGTGGAATTACAGCGTGCCCATCAGTTTGTCAGTTAGTATTTTGACTTTGAAGCATCCTTTAAAATGTGTTTTGCTTCTCCGTCTCCTCCCTCAGGGTCCCGTCTCCGCCAGGAAGACTCCCCTCCCCGCATCGTGGAGCACCCCTCTGACCTCATCGTGTCCAAAGGGGAGCCGGCCACCCTCAACTGCAAGGCAGAGGGTCGGCCGACGCCCACGGTGGAATGGTACAAAGACGGCGAGCGCGTGGAGACGGACCGCGAGAACCCGCGCTCCCACCGCATGCTGCTGCCCACCGGCTCCCTCTTCTTCCTGCGCATCGTGCACGGGCGCCGCAGCAAGCCCGACGACGGCAACTACGTGTGCGTGGCCCGGAACTACCTCGGGGAGGCCGTGAGCCGGAACGCGTCCCTGGAAGTAGCACGTGAGTTTTTTTTTATTTTTTTTTTTTAATACGCTGCCCTCCGCTGTATATTCACTGCACGGTGCTGGGTCAAAGAAATCTCACTGTTGCATGGCAGCCTGTAAAAATAAATGTTAGCCAGCATGTAGTGAGGTGGGGTAACCTCTTTTTTTGCCTGGTGTTTGGGTGATGAAATGTGTTAACGTCGAAGCTGGAGGTACAGGTGGAGTGTATGTTAAATTATGCGTAGCATTCCGGGGCTACGTGTGCTGAGGGATCCACGTGTGTAAGGTGTCATCTGTCATAATACGCGCAGCGTCACCTACCCGCTGAACCCAGCAGCGCGTGCGTAAGCGTGCGTGCGGCGCATATGCGAGGGAATATGCTTTTCAGATTGCTAGTGAGAACCGTTCGGATGACCTGTTGGAGCAACGCTCGGGCAGAGCTGTGAATAGCTCCAGGGAGTGAGAGACGGAGGGAGGGAGGAAGGGCGGGAGGACGGGGGAGTCGGGGGAGGAGAGGCAGGGGAGGATTTTAACCCGGCTACCTGCCTTTCAGTGTTTGGATTTGGAAAGATGCTGCAGGACTCCCAGCCAGTTCTCTCCCTGTGTGGGAGACACACGCTCTGGGCCATTCACATTTCCATTATGTGCTAAACTGAGCTGATTCCTTGCCATGAACAGGATTCACGCGCACACACACTCGGCTGCAGCCATACACACAAACACGCACGCTGCCCATGTCTGCCTGCCCGCTTGCCTCGCACCGTCCCGGAGACAGTCCTTGGAGACTGGAGAAAGAGGGGCGGGATTTGATTCCGTCTTGAGTTTATTTTTGCCCAATCAAGCATTTCGATGGTCTGCAGCCTTCTCTTTAGCTCTGAGGCAAATATAGTCAGTCTGTTATCAATGATTTTGGCAGATTGAAAGAGTTTATCTTCATAAATGATCAGTTTGTCTCGCACACAGGCTTTTGTGTGTTCAATTTGGTGCCGTGTAATGGTCAGCGAGCGCAGAGCTCGCAGGGTTTCGTGTTAATGACAATTTTCTGATGTCCCTGTTTATGTTGCATCTTTGTTACAAGAGTTGTGATATCAGGCTGAAATCATGAAACCCCACCAGGTTACTGCACACAAGGTCTTTACTGAGTTTTGTCGCAGTGAAAGCATTTATCCCCCCCCCCCCATTGAATGTTACACACTGGGGCTTTAGGGGGCTGTGGTGCGATATTAAAAACAAGGAAATAAAAAGAGAGCGGAAGAAAACAGCCCTTCTAATGGCAGCTCAGTGGAAACATTGTCAGAGATCTATGTGTGTTGGGACTCCACACCCCTCTCTTTGCTTTATTGCCTTTTTCCACATTAGACACTCATGTTTTTATCGTCTTCTTTCATTGGCATTGTTTCCTCATCTCTCTCAAATCAATAACTGTGAGCTCTGCTCTGGAAATACTAATGCTCAAGGAGATGCCGGGCATTTGTAAAGGAATCAAATCTGCCCCGAAAGAACTTTGTTGGGTGTGTTTCTTTTTCCCTCTGCTGTGTGTGTGCATGTGCTGCCTGTTTGTGTCTGAGGTCTTCTTCCTGGAAACAAGATCAGCTTTTCTTTTTCATCCAAAACGGAAGGGCTGCCAAATTTTAAACTCCTGTTTTATTATAACCCCACGTCGAAGCTTCCTAAATTTTCTCCTGTTAGCGATGCATCAAGTCCATGCGGTGCATCTTGAGCAGAGCGTTTGAGTACAGCGAGTAATCGTCACAAAGAGAGCAGAGACCCAAAGCTGTCATCGCGGCGTCAAGAGAACTGGATGCTATAGCAGCTCTTCAGCTTGTGCCGCTGAATAGAGGCAGACTTTACCAGCACAATGAGTGTGTCAGAGTGATTTTGTGGGGATTTTATGCCCCCCCCACACCCCCACCCCCACACACACACGCACACACACACCACCCCAGCACAATAAACCTCATTTGTATTTTTTGCAGCTCAAACAAACATTCCAAATTTATTTTCTGACTTAATTGTCACATCCATTCTGAGAGTAGGAGCTGCAATTATTACTGCAAATCCTTTTTTGTTCCCTTTTATTGGAAACAGAGGTGCAGTGTTTGTGCGTTTAGAAGGACTGAAAAACGCGCATATGCAATTATTAATAAATATACTGTTTCTAAACCTCTGTGCAAATATTTAGGGATTACATTTATCGCAGCCAGGTGCTGTCAGTCTTTCAAATGTTGCTGTTTAACTGTGAAATAAAGAGCCGCTGTTTTTTTTTTTTTTTTCCAAAAAACACATTTACTTCTAAGGAAATAGCTACTTTGACATTTCTGCTTTCCCAATTGCCTGTTTAAGGATGTCCTTCTGACAATTAAAGGGACCCTACTTGTGTGAAATACAATTTAAAACAGACCAGTTTGTTTAAAGTCACAAAAAAAAGTCACAGTCAAGTTTGTTTTGCTTTTACCAAATGAACAGGTTCACTTGTAAGGAATTGCACACTTCGCTCCTCCGCTTCCCCCGCAGATGTGACTCTCCACATAGGGGGGCAGCATTTAGAGAGAGGTGTGTTCTTCAACTCAAAACACAGGGATCGCAGTATGGACTTACTGTCAAAATGACTTCAAACTATTTGTTCCCGTTGGCACAAAAGTGCCCATTTTGTATCTCGAGAGTATCTGTATTGGTGTCAGGATCCACAACACTGGCTCTGTAATTACTTGATATCGGATCATTAAAAACAACTCACAGTGTTGCACATCCATAATATAATGGGCAGCGGTTCCATGGAAGCCTCTAGTCCTGTTGGTGTAATTCAGACTATCATGACTTGGGGGATGCATAATCGCATGACTCCTTCGGGGGCAGCGAGATCCTGCCAGTATTGCTGCAGCCAAAGTTGAGATGCAATGCTGTGGGTGGGAGCAGGCGGGGAGATGAAAGTGCTGTGGGGAGGCTCCCACACTGAGTCCGCCTCAGAACCCCCGCCCCGCCCCCCCGAAAGTCCACACACATTTGGAAATATTTCAAATGAGATGTAGTGTCGCGTCTCAATCTGTGGCTTAGAAAAATCAGTTAACCGGAGGGGTGCCGCCCCCTCTCGGGTGCGTTTGTGCGCCAGAGCCTCAGCATTGCCGGCCCTCCACACAATTTTTGAGTTTTAGTCGTACTGAAATATGAAGGGGCTGTTGTTCGTTCGGCTGTTGCAATCTGAATATGGTAGCGAGGCTTAAAGATATGTACATTATGCAGATCTGCCTGACAAAGCTGCAGCCTGCACGCCGGCTGGACTAAATAATGCCTTGTGATATTTGTTTATATCTCATCAGCGCTGTAGATGAACAACTACCCTGCTGTTGCCAACCAAGAGAAATTATGGTTTCACCTGTGTTGGCAGCAAGTCTAATTTAAAGAAACAGAGTGAAACATTTCATAAATCAGGAGAAATAATAATATTTTTCTGCTTTCTGCTTTTCTCATATTTTCCTGTTTCTTCCTCACCCTAAGCAATCCCAAATCTCATAAATACAGCTCATTATGGCAGTAAAGTGAGAATGATTGCTTCTGCTGAAATGACTGATTATAAAACAATTTCTGATTATGCTTTTCTCAACAAACAAAAGGCCGAGCTGGAGAGACATAAATCTGATCTGAGAAGCGCCTGGGGGCGTTTCTACCATATTTTTTTTGACTCTGACCCTTGATGTGCTCAAAACAGCGCTATTTACACCCTTGCTGAAATTTTATTTCCTGCTGGGCCTTGCCGGATGCATATTTGACACATCAGATAACATCAGTTGTTTCGCAGTGAAATAAGGCCACGTCTGTTTATTATTAGAAGGTCTTTATATTCTTATTTTTATTTGCTTTTTGGCTGGTTGTGTTGCTCTCGCTGCAGCAGCAAGTCAACTACCTCTCACATGACAAGTGTGCAATTTTAAATGCCACCTGCTGCCATTGTGTACATTATACACACACACACACACACACACACACACACACACATATATATATATCTATATATCTATATATATATAGATATATATGTATGTATATACTTATTTTTCCATTGCTGCAGCTGAGGCGCGAGTTCAGAGCAGCCAACAACTGTGGAAAAACCTCCAGGCCACCAGCGGACTGGCACTAATCATCAGAGTGAGTGGCTGTTGATGGAATTAGAACAGCTCCCCTCCAACTATTAAGGAAGGACAGAAAGACGTAAACAGCAATGTGTTGAAAGGAGGTAGCGCGGGAGGGTTGCAGGCGGTGGGGAGCGTAAGGGAGGCAAGGGCGTTCATTAGTGCGAAACTCTGCAGCGAGATGACCCCCCTCTGTTTGGCTGCCCGCTAAGTGAATTAGAAATGTAGTCACTCAGCCGGACAACCATCAATTTAATCGAAGGGCTCGCCAGATAGATGGCGGATAAATCTTGTGTCTGCACTGTGTCACTGCGAGCTGCATTTGAAGTTGCTTTAAGCTGCGGAATGTAACACTTTGATAAGTGATTAGATGGAGCTGGAAATGTGTTCAGAATGTTTTTGAAACGACTTGGGTCCGTTCCAGAAACTCATCGGCTGATGAGCGGTCGAGGGAGCCAAGATTGGCAAAATGAACTGGCGACTTAAAGTTGGAAGACCGATCAAAGCTTTATAACAACTGGAGATGCACCGTGAGATGGAAGACTCAGGGGCATATGTGCTTTATGGTTCTATTGGTTGAATTGGTTGAATCAAAGCGAATGAAAATGTCACTTGGGGTAAAGCGAGAAATAATAAAGCTTTTAGATATATGCTCATCAGCCATTTTATTCTGAAAAATGTTTGATCGGTTTAACATCAATGGCTTATCTTCTAAATACAGAGCTTCAACTCAGTAGATTTGCTGAAATTTAACAATGTCAGGATGCAGAATAAAGGTGATTTAGGTGACTGAACAAGGTGAAGATGGTTGTTGGTGTCAGACAGGCTGCAGATTTGAGTATCTCACAAATTTCTCGATTTGCTGGGATTTTCTCACTGACACAACCATCTGTGAGGTTTATGGAGAATGGCACCAGAAAGAGAAAAAAAAGTCTTGCTGAAGTCAAGGGTCAGAGGTCAGAATGGGCAGACATGTTGGAGACCATAGAAATTCAACAGTAGCTCAAACAGGCACTGGTCACAACCAGGGAATAGCATCTCTGAACGCACTAGAACACCAATTTATAAATGTGGCCCCTTAATTAGGTACATGTTAAGGTACACCGAATAAATTGGTCAGGCCAGTGAGTCTATGTTTGAGTCAAACGGACAAATCAAAACTCTAGATGAGACTGAAACACAATTTAAAGGGTGTTTCCTTTTTTCTTTTTCAGTTTTTTTTTTTTTTTTTTTTTAAATTGAACTTCAAAAGACTTGGAAAAAAAACCAAAAGCAGAAAGCATCTCGCCCCTCGTCATCCCGCCCCTCTTAAACCTCCCACCAACTCTTCCTGTTCCCTACTTCCTTGTCAGGATTTTCCTTCAATGCCGGGTGTTCCACTGACCCATTTACTATTGTACAGATACTGGAGTAGCCTCATTTGCATAATTCGCGAGTCAAAGCCCTGCTCTCCCTGGGCGTGAAACTGTATTCTCCCGCCTAAAGCTTGGAAGGAATCATCTATCCCCACCTCCAGAGCTGGAGCTTTGTGAGTGGCAAACACCACCAGGGCATTAGACACCACCGTACGGCACGTGTGTGTTTTTGCTGCTTCCATCCAGCAGATCCAGGTTGAAGGATTTTCCGCAAGGGATTATCTTTTTGTTGTTGCTGTTGTTGTTATTGTTGTTGTGGTCAGCAGGGAAGCTTCTTTATGGTCATCTCTAAAGATACCGTGCGCCACTTACAGTAAGGTTCAGTAGGGTTGTTTTTTTTTTTTGTGTGTGTGTTTTTTCATCCCCTCCAGTGAGGCACGCTCTGTTGTTTGTGGCAAGTTGCCATTAATCATTTCACTCTTACCCATTTTCAACATCCAAAGTTGGTGGCTGCCAGCTCTCTGTGTTCCTAGGCAGATTGTCAATGTTTTCTGTGAGTAGATAGGTTGGCCACATTGCACCATCTGTTGCCAGTCCAACACACACACACACACACACAAACACACACACACACACACACACATCGTCCTCATCCCCTGTTTGCATTTCCTCTGCCTCACTCCCATTTCAGCTGCTGCAGAGAAGTGAGTTTTGTGAGCCCAGCTGATCTAGAGTGATCTTTCTTTTCTTTTCTTTTTTTCCAACAGCCGCCAAGGTGTTAGGGAATGAGATCGACTCCTAATTATTTTTTCATTATCTCCATTAGCAGCCTCCTTCAAACTGCACTGCAACAGTGAAAAGGGTTTCTGGCTGTACGAGAACAAAAGGCACCAACGTTGAAGTCTGTCTTTTCAATTAAGAAAAAGGAAAAGAAAAAAAAAAAAAAAGCCCACCTTACAACCAACCAGTGTGTAGAGATCGCATTCAGTATGTTTGCACTATTTTTCTAATTATAACAGTATTCTTTACTTGCTCCAAGCCGTTTTCTGTGTTGGCCTGTTTTGAGCAGCATCTTCTGTGCACAAACACAAAGTTTGTTTTACAGCTAATTTTGTCAGTTCAGTTCAAAGCTCATCAGCAGCAAAACTCCTCTTTCCCTCTCCAACTATGTGGTAGTGACAAGTTCTGGATAAATCATTCCAGGACTCGCAAGTCATTATTACTTATCTCTACTACTGCTAGCTAGCTAACCACAATGAAGAGACCGGACAACATGTCACTTCTAACTCCATTAGTATAAACATATCAAGTATTAGTTCTGTGGGAAAAGCAACAGCTCTAGCTTCTTGTTTAAACTCAGCCGGCCTCCTCAAGCTCCCCTTACTCTCTGCTACGAGGCTGAGCTATGAGTGAACCAATCACAATGCACAGGCCATTTTCCATGTATGTTTCCCCTTTTACCAATGCTAATCTGTCAGTCTACCATCAAAAAGATAATTTTCCTGTTCTAATCAGTGGTTTCAGTGGTATGAATCAGTGGAGACTGGGAGTGGGCGGAGCCTGTGTACACAAATGGATTTCCGCACACTGGGTGACTGACTGAATGACTCGAATGACTCATAAACCCAATTATCTTAGGCGAGCGATGCATATAAATTTCAGTAAGCAAAAAGCTGCTGTGTTGTGCAGTGTTGCCTCACATCCACTAGGTCAAAAAGAACAGTTTGCAGAACACTGTTGTGCAAGAGCTGGAAAAGAAAAACATTGCTTGAGATTTTGCAGGAGAGTATCAACACAGAAATTTGTAAAACGCATTCCTTGAAGAAAACACTGGGCTAGATATCATCGCTGTCTGGGCTCTGGATGGTGGGTATCTGTCCATCTGCTTGGATTTGTGGTAAAAGAGCACCGACATGACTGAGATGTGTAAAGCTGTCAATATTCCTGCACTACAAGACCATAATTCTTTAAAAGCCCTGGGCTGTGATCACACTGGAAGATGTGAGACACATAGCAATCCCTTTCTCCCCGACATCACTGATTCCAATCGCTATGTTGGCGCACTGCAGTGCATGGACATTAAAAAAAGCAAAAAAAAAAAAAAAAAAGAAATGTCCAAGAACGCAAAATAGCAGCAGCGACTAACGTCTGAAGAAATTCCACCCTTGAGATTCCAGCGCTCCGCTAACGCAACTCTCAGCTTGTTTTCCCTTTACAGTCGTGGCGAGTTACATTGGTTTAATCAGACAGTGTAGCTCCGGGTGTTCAGTAATAAGCACTACTCGCCTTTATTCTCCACTTGTGCCGCTGACACCGCCCTTGGAAAAGCTCTGACCCCCGGCTAACGATTGAGCCACAAAAAGAGAAAAAGCTGTGATACCCTCGAGTGTTTATTTGTTCAGAGTTGAACTTTCTTCCACACTGAGACTCTTGCGAAAACACACAAAAGAACTGACGGATTTCATAATTGCTTAGCGATCAATTGGCAATTTAGAGATGGGCAGTCTGGGGTTGTTATGTTTCTTACCATTAGACATAAGCTCCTGCAAGATAAATTGAAACATGTAGATAAGTACAGGCTGATTATATGAGTCTGATAGACTTTTTGTCTCCACTGCTTTATTTGCTGCTGTCTGAAAGCGAGATGCTTCTAAAGAAGGTCGGAAGTGTCTGGCATAAACACAATGGATTGTTGCTTTCAATCAGGCCCGACAGGAAGTACAATGTATTTAAAGTATAATTGCAACTGATCGTTAATTGTGTCTGCTGTCATACTTCATTTGCAAATGGGCTGGTGTGCCTGCTCGATGTACTTACTGTCAATAGCAGGAGGGGATTCATCAGGGAAACAGGTTTGCACAGGCGTCGGTGTGGGCCATTTTTACGAACTTTAAAATGGTCAGTTTTCTAATCACAGGATTCACTTCACCATCACCTTGTCAGAGTTGCCAGTGTTCCCTCTCTCCTGAGAATGAAAACACAGAGGTGGCCAGGCCAGGCAAGCGGAACTAACATATGCATATTTTTTTTTTTTTTGGCTGAAGACGCCGAGACAAGGGGCTAGCATCTGGTGCTAACTGGACCATGCTCGCTCCTCGGAGGTCTGCACATGACAAGGTTCGGTAAGTTAGCTAAGGGGCTAGCATCTGGTGTTAATTGGACCGTGCAAACACCTTTAAGAGCTTTGCTGCACTTTCTTACAGTTGGTTGGAAGAAACATATGCCCGGTGTGAAGAAGGCATGCTAACTCGATTCACCGTGTGGGAGGCTCGATGCAGCTCGGTGAAGGAGCAGCTGCGTCAGTGTGAAGTCGAAAAGATGAATTTTTTTCAGCCAATTGATGTTGTTTCAGGGACTGTCTTTGGGTTTTTGTACCTTTTGTACCTACCTTTTGTTCCCCCCGATTTTCTACAGCAATAATTTAATTCAGTGAAATCACAACAGACTATATCTGTAACAATATCTCTGCAGTGCTGCACTATGTGACACTAGTCATTGTGCCTAATGATTATCTAATACATTCTGCTGAACATTTGTTGGATCCCATACAATTTTCTTCTTAATACGTGGGATCAATTGAATCGGGTGCCTGTGCAAAGAGCCACTTAACTTTAATTTGAATCTGTCTCTTTAAATGTGGCACTGCAGCTTCTCATATATCTCTATTATGGCTCTCCTTAAACCCCTAACTGGCATATTGAGTTTGAATTTTAATTTCAATATTACACCAACTGGTCATTACAATGTTTTGCCCTCCCTGACAAAGTGGCAAATTGTTCAAGGTAAATTATGACCAAAGTCATTTGTTGTTGAGCTTTGGTGCACAAGGGGAACAAAAAAAAAGGCTGTTAAATCAATTTTCAATTGAAGCTTAGATTAGAGGGAATAACTGTAAGCTTGGCTGCTACTAAAAAAAAAAACTAGCATGCATGCTGCAGTTGGCTAGGAGTCAGTGGCTCATGTTGTCCATTCCCCCAATAGGAAGCCTTGAGCTGTAGCTGGTAGCTACAAGACTAAACCAGCTGTGTCAGAACAGAGAGTAAATATGTGTTGTGCTTGTGCAGAATATTCAACGCTACAACTATCTCTAGTAGCTAACTACAGCTAAGCTAAGCTAAATAAGAAAACACAGGCGAGTATGAGATACACATGCATCGTGTTGCATTTGAAACATGGAACTGAACTTGACATCCATTTGCACATCTGCTGTTCATTTTGTTGGAGATTCAGACTTCATACTAAAGCTGAGTACGAGCCATTTTACTTAATGAGTACTTTTCATTATAATTTGTTATTCAAATATCATACTTTGTGAAACAGAATGCACTTAACAGACCAAATTATTCTTCAGAAACTATGAATTGTGAACTTACAAGTAGTACCATTACTTGTCCACTTTGGTTTGACTCAAAGAAGAATCATTTGCTTACCTTCTGAGTTTCACCTTTTCAAACATGTTTTACTGGCGCTTTACTAGAAAGATTTGCAAGCGAAATCAAGGGGATTCAGGAAATTATTCTGGAGTGCTAGGCTAGCTATGACCAGTACTGACTTGATTATGTATTGTGTTGTGTGTTTGTCATTTGTCTACATCTATATATAATTTGCATGTGCCAAGCCTATTGACGGTTTCTGGTCAGAGTTGCCCATAAGTTGAGCATCCAGTGTGTTGAGCAGACTCAAAACTTTGCTGGAGGTCGCACTGGGTCACGCTGCTCCCGTGCACCTGTCAAAACTCTAGACCGAGGATGCCGTCATGAATAAACCAAATATCTCCGGCTGCCTGAGGTGTCCTGGCCCTGGATTGAAATTCCTTTCAGCAGAACTGTGGGGTAGGAAGGGAGCAGCTGACAGGTTCTCCATCTCTATCTGACACTGCTTTTCCCACAGTGTGACAAAAAAAGATGCTATCAAGATAGCCTTGAGTTTTTTTTTTTTCCTGTACTTTTTTTTTCCAAACTGAGAGCAAACACTGGTTATTTGTCAACTTCTGTATTTCCCTTGATAATGCCACACAAGTCATCCTTTTATTTTTCGGGTACATGTTTGCGCTAAGGCTCACAAAGCGATGGATTGCGCATGATTCACCGCACGTACCCGTTTGCCTCTCAAGGTAATGTATGAGGCTGCTGCGTGGGCACCCGCTACAATATTAGCCGTGATTTAATGCCGTCGTGTCCCCGCGCTGGAAATTGAAATATGGCCATACATCTCCTTTTAAATTAGTTGGCGCTGGCTTAAGCTACTCCATTAGCGGTCCTTGAATGAGGCCTTCACACTGTAACAGATACAGCTGTAACTTATCGCAGCTGTCACTGGCGGGAAGCTGCAGCTGGATGCAGTGTTTTTTGTTCTTCTTTTGTCGTGACGGCTGTGTCCGGTCCACTTTGCAGTGTTGCACGTCATTATTACCGTCACAATACAGCGGGAGGATGATATGAGAGCTTGGGTATGCTGTATGGTTTCGCGCACGGGCAGTGCTTCTGCAGACATGAGATGAGTGTGCGCGTTTGAGTGGGACCAAACTAAGTCACATGTCTGGCAGGGAAAATGATCAGAGTCTGTAATTGGTGCCGTGCAATGAGTGATGTGAAATCCCAGAGCAAGACGACATCTTGAGGGGACATGTGATACTAATGAGGGACGAAAAAAATCACTCTGGGAACTACGGCACACCCGCAGCTATAGGGAAACACTCACCCACCACTTTATTAGGTGCAGCGTTAACGCAAATAGCCCATCAGCCGACGGCATGGCAGCAACTCAGCACATTTAGTCGTGTGGACATGGTAAAGACCACCTGCTAAAGTTCAAACTGGGCATCAGAATGAGGAAGAAAGAGGAAATAAAGGTCCAGTGTATAAAATTTGGTCTAATTTATGATTTCCATATTGGTTAAAGCTAAAATATACTGCCCGTAAATATAATAATAAAAGTATATACTCGCAGTACTATAAAAGTTATTTGCCATCTTTCACCGTCATATTTCTAAGGAAACTGGCGTAGACAATCCAGCCTGCTTGACAGCGTGGTTCGTATTCAGGGAGAATTCTTGCATCTTCAAATAAACCAATGAAGAAGAAGGTGGACGAGGTATCCAGGTTTGGGTGCGCAGGTCACCGTAGTTCACTGGCAAGATTGGGAGAAGGAGGGTGAATGAGCACTGCAATCTAAGATCTATCCAACTACATGACTGAAATTTCCACACTGTACCCTCAAGTGATTTTGAATGTGGCCGTCGGTGCCGGACGCGATGCTGGTCAGAGTGTTTCACTGCTTACCGGCCGGGATTTTCACATTGACACAGTGTCTTTCCAAAAAGAGCAATTAACATCCAGTGGGCGGCAGTTGTGCGGTGGAAACAGCCTTGTTGATGTCAGGGGTCAGAGGTCAGATAGACTGGTTGTCGTCGACAGAAAGGCTGCAGTGACGCAACCTAACCACAGGTTGTAACCACAGAATAGCATCGCTGAACGACGCAGCATGTCCAACCTTGAAGCACACATGCACTCAGTGGCCACTTTATTAGACCGCAGAGATGAGCGCCCACCCGGTGAACGCAGTACCTGGCGAGTGTATTCCAAGGCACCGTCTTTATCCTTTCCCCCGGAGCGGAGGCGCCGCTTATCGTGTTAAAGTAAAAGCTTGTTGTTTTTCACGGCGGAGTGCAGAGTAAACTTATCCATTCACTTCGGAGGCCTCCCGCCTGTCGAGGGCGACGCGAGCGAAGAACATCATCAGCCAGCCAGCCAGAGGCGGCACGGCGAAGCCGCTTCATTATTTATGTGGCCCAGCCAACGGTGCGCCGATGTAGGCCGGGGCGCCGCTGCAACGATTGAGTGTCAAATTCCCGTCGCCCGTTTTACCCATTCAGCCGCCGCTGAAGCACCATTTTGCCAAGAAAAACAACTTTGCCCGCTCGTAACTGAGCGCCGGAGGCCAGCGAGAGAGCGACCTCCAACTTTCCCCTTGCACACCTCAGTGAGTAAAAAGGAAAAAGGGAATATCCGGGGCCGCTTGATTAATTCATGAAATCCGGAGAACATAGTGTCTCTTCTGTAGTGCAACTCCTCGGACCGTACGCCCCTGCACCTCTTTCCCTATGCTTTATTTGTACCCAGGTTAGGCAATTTCATAAATAAGTACTCGCTCAACAACAACAACAAAATAACACAAGGCCGAGCAGAGATCCACGACAGGGCCCCGCGTCGGCCAGTGGCGGGTGCTGGTGTTTCAAAAAGGGGAAACTCATTGGCCTCAACATACAATTTGTCCATTTATTTGGATGTATTTGTAGGTCTATTGTATGTCACTTTGTGCAGTTTGTTAGTTGCCTTGCTGCCCTATTGCCGATCGAGCCTGTAGTATGAAGCTACCACAACTATATTAAATTCAAATTGTAATAAGCAGGTGTGACGACTGAAGCAAGAGGGCAATAATTGTGTTTCATTTACAGCGTATTCATTGAAATCCAAAAGCAAATCGGACTAGAGAACGAGAAGCCGTTCCTCTCCGACTCCAACAAACTAAACTGTTCCGTTGTCTGTGTGAACTGTCAATCAAAAGGGGAGTGTCCATGACTATCCCATCATAAAATGGAATGCCAGTGCTGAGGTTTACGCCCTCCTCCATTGGCTCCCAGAGAAGCTGAGTGCCTGGGGGTGGGACTAAATGCATTTACCCAATGTATAAACTGCTCCATTGAAGCTCAACTTCAACGGACTATAATTTTAAATTCTTATAAAACATCCCTGGCTTTAAGTTTCTGATTCTGAACAAAGTTGTCACAGAGTTGAACACATTCAGATGCATTTTTAAACAATGAAATTGAAACACAACGGTATATATTTGACCTTTTTTTATTTTGACTTTTTAGCGGAGGCTGAGCTCCCCTTGCAGTCTTAGAGAAATCGCCCCTGGTGTCGACGGCTTTCAATCCGACAAAGTGCCGGGGGAGCCCGTGCGAATCCATTCCCCGCCGCCGTCGTGGAGAATGTGATCGTGACATGGGCGGCAAAATGAGATTTCACCCCGTCTGACGCATGTCTGTTTGTGTAGCACGAGCAACAGTTAGCAACTGCGTCCTCCGAGAGCAAGGAGGCAAACTGGATGTCACACACACACACACACACAGGCGCACAGCAGGATTCCTTGTTAAAGCAGCGGGTCCGATAATGAAGCAGAAGCCAGCCAACCTGCTCTGTATGCTTTGTGAACCAGAACCTCAATTCGGTTCAGCCCCTGCACAAATTAGCCGCTTCATCCTACAGACAAATTAGCCCTGTTTTGTCCCATTTTCCCACCCATTTTTTTTCAATCGCTGCTTCATGATCCGATCATCTCCAAAACATACCTTGGATTTTGTATTTTTGTTATAAACAATGCGTGTAGCGAGTGAAGACGATGGCTTTTCACCCTCATGGAATTTTGTGTGCCTTTCCCCCAGCCTCCATTTACTGGCAGCACTTGAAACTCCCTCGCTGCAGCTGATAAAAGGACTTGCAGGAATTAAAAGTGATGGGGGGAACATGCCTCAGCGCTGCAGAGCCTCAGCCTCACACTCGGAGACGCTCCGAGGTCGATCACAAGGGGGGATGGCACGCCGTGTAATTGCATTTGTTAAAGAAGTGAAATGTTTTTCCCCTCCTTTTTTTGCGCAAGACTTAAATTCTGCCAACGCGACAAACCCCTCTGAATTATGTATAATGAAAAGGCATAAATTGTGGGAACAATTCAGGTTGAAAATACATGGGGTTAGTGTGTACTGCAGTAATGCACATTTAATTGGATGGGAAACAGCATGTATAGCCCTTTGTTTGCAGTCTCTTCTGAAAAAATATGTTAAATAATACTAATAATAATGTTTTAAAGGCCCCTTATTTCCATTTTCTCTACTGGACTCGACTATGCCCTATGTTTGCAGGTCTGATCAAACTGCATTCATCCAAGCTGACATTGTTGTCAGGCTAGCAGCTAGTCGAGAGGTTTGCGCTTCAACATCAGTATGAATTAGGTAGATGGAACAAGGTAGTGATCCCCTTTGTGACATCACAAATGGATTTCCAGCACAGGTTATTTACAAGGTTGGTCAGTCAAGATGAGTGAAAATGGTAGAAATGGTGAATGGACTGCACTCATATGGAGCTTTCCAGCACCTTCATGGCACCCCAAACTGCTTAGCGACGGCCTCTCATTCACCCATTCACACACACGTGCAGTGCATACACCAATGGGTGGCTGCTGCCATACAAGGTGCTGCTGGGCCCATTGGGAGCAATTTAGGGTTCAGTGTCTTGCCCGAGGACACATTGGATTTCTTTGACAGACCTTCACACGGATGCTTCACACGGAACCTTTATCTTCCTCTTTGTTCATGTTTGGTTCGACCCGTCGGCTAATGGTGGTCAAAGCACATGAATAGATATTGAAGCAAACTGTACTGAAACTCATCATAGCGAGGATGAAACCACGCAGGGTGTTTCACCGCTCTCATCTCCCCGAGTCGTCAGCGGCCAGGCTGGGTCTCATGCTCCACTGGGTAATGTGCACTAGTCCATTGCTGCAGATGTTGTCTGCATGGGGACCCGGGAAGTGAGTAGTGACCAACGGAGCTCGGCACGGAGGAGGGACGAGCGGCATGTTCCACAACAGATGTTACCAGCCTTTGTGCGTTTTGTGTCGTTGGGGCTTTAATCTGGTCGGCGAAGGGAATTAGAGTGCGCAGAAGGCGGAGGGCTCGCTGCGTTCACGGGCACCCGAGCAAGAGGACCCCCGCACCATCACACCTCCACCTCCACCACCACCACCACAAGGCATCTGACAATATGTGTGTGCGTGTGTGTATATATATATACATATATATATATCTATATATATATAGATATATATATATATTTCTTTTTCCCGAAGACGTCCTTCCTCACCACGACTGGGCGCTGTCACGCACACACCTAACTATAAGATGTGCACTTTGTAATTGGCCCAGAATTAGGCCACACGGTGTGTAGTTGAACCTGCGGAGATTATGTTTTGTGCTTGAATCAGCAGAGATTATGCAGCGCCGGGATATTACGCCTCCATTTTACCCGATTGCCTCTGTATTATTTCCTGCTGCTCACTTTTTTATCCCTTTCCTCCTCCTTCCCAATATTATAACCACCCCCCCCATCCCTCCCCCCCAAAAAATTAAAAAAAAATCCTGTATGTTGTCCCTTCCGCTGTTCTCTTTCTATCTCTACCGGCTCCCCCCTCCTTCCCCTCCTCCTCCCCGGTCCCCCCTCCGAGGGCCCCATGGCTGTCTCCCCCACGAGTGATGTTCTCCTGGCCAGATGATGCATTCAGCGTCTCTTGTGTCTCCTTGACGCTAACTCGCGTCGACGTCCGCGTGGCATTGTGGGGATTGCGCTCTCGGTCATATTTCATGTAATGATGAAAATGATGACGCTGATGAGGATTCGGGGTAGAGAGCGAGAGAGAGAGACAGAGAGAGAGAGAGAAGGAGGGAAGACAGGGTCGGTTGCTTCCATTTTCTGGCCGCTGTCTTTGGTATCAATCAGCTGGTTGTGTAGCGGTTTGAACTTCCTGCTTGTGTATCTCCGACCGGGTGTCTGCTTAATCAGCAGGTGTGTTTTCTCACACTGGCACCTACCATATGAAGAGACGGAGTGTGGAAAGTGATCGCTCACGGTTTTGCATTTTTCTTGCCAAAAAGAACGGAGGATGAGAAGGAGGTGCGATTCCTCGACGAGACAGGAGGAGGGCGTCGTCACTGTCACTGTGTTCCATGGGTTGGCTTCTTGCAGGACCGGGGGGGGGGGGCAGGAGGCGGGTGGAGTCGCGCTCCGTCTCAGGGACTCGGCGGTATGCAAAGCTGTGTCAGTGGATGGAGCATCTCCGGAAGAGAGATTTCTTCACAGTTCTTCGCTACACCCTAATTAATCTGCTTAAACCTGCGAGGGCCCGTCTCCAGCAGCCTCTCTCACTCACACTCACACTCACACACACACACACACAAGGCTCTGAATCCAAGCAGGATTTTCTTCTTGGATGCCGGCGGTGAGGTGGGAGGGGGGTAAAAAAAAAAATTATCCCTGGCAGCACAACTGACAGCTTTCGGGTGGAGGATGTGGAAATGCACACAAAGTGGGGAGATAAACAAGCGCCTCCTCATTTCCGTTGATGGAAGCCGGGTCTGGCTGGGGGGGAAAGAGGCTAGCTGTCACTAGGGGTCATGAAGCCCACCCCCTAACACATACACACTTGAAACAATCATGTTGGTCTGCATCGCCTGCCCGCATCCTGTCTATTGGATAACAGGCACTTGTGTGGCTAACAGACGAAGCAATTTGTGGTCAGTTGTGTTGTGCTTAGCCTTGCCCAGGGCTACGGCTGCTATCTGGCCCTCCGCTAATACCCCCAACAGACGGGTGACATTCACTTTCTGACTTGCTCACTCATCGTTACGGCTCTGAACAAGTCCTCCTGGAAATTTTTAATGGAGTCAACATTTTGGGGGAAAAAAAGGTCCACATTTCACCTTAATCCCACCAAGCCTTGACAATCACGCTAAACACATCCCGCAAAGGAGTCTGCCATTATTACTATTGTTTTTGCTTTTAGCGGTGGACTGCACGGGTCCCAAATTGAGTGGATGAAACAACGGTTTCATCCTGGGAGTCGTCTTTTTTTTGTAGAAAAGTCCCCATGGCCATTTTGCTTCACTTTGTAAAATATTGAAAGCAGCGGCGCTGTAGTTCAGCTGGATGGTTTGGCCGTTCAAAAGTTTTTCAAACTGCGACGCAACTTGTCCAACAAGAGCATAAATGTACTGTGTATATTGAGTTCTCCTGGATACTCAATCTGTTTTTTGACAAAACGTGGTCAGTTACTTTGCCAAATGTGCATCTTATCCCTGTATTTGAAACCAGGATGAGCCATTATGCCAATTTGTGGCACCTAAGAACAGAATATTCAAGTAGACACGTTCTTTATACCCAAAAACTGAACTCAAGCCAAACCACCCTCAGCTAATATTAGCAAAATACTATGCAGTAAAAAACTCGGCAATGCTATGTAATGTCTCAACCATGCATAGATCAGCTGTAGTAGTCATTAAACTCAGTCACTGTGACCACCATTCATGACTGCATGTCTTCACCCACTGATCCCTTGTTCAAAACGATAGCAGTGAGATCTTGATACCCACTGTGCTAAGCTCAGGATAATCAGACATAGTGTCATGTTTCTCGCTATAAAAGAATGCAGCATTTCTTGCTGTAAAAAGGAGAAAGTAATGTTGATAAATATATTACAATCATATAAGTTGCAATAATAAGAAATGTTTTTACCATTATTCATAGTGTGTATGAATAAATGGGTTCCTCTTATATGTGACACCATATCATGTGTATGATCACCGAAGAGATGAGGTTAATAATTGGGACGCTAACGCGAATGTTAAGGTTGTAACATTTAATTTACATTTAAAAAAAAAAAAAAAAAAAAAAGTATAAGAAATATGGCCTTGTTTTGGCTCTCAAAATGGTTGCTTTTAAATAGCAGCTGCATTAGTGCAGTAACATCTGACTTCTAGCATTTGAGCTTGCTAAGCCAATGTCTTTTTTTTCTTTTTTTGCATTTAAAGGCTTTTTAGTATTTTGAGTAAATGTGATTCATTATCCAGACCTAAGAGTTTTTTTTGTTTTTTTTTTTAAATATGCTAATGATATTATAAAGGGAGACAAACTTTTGGAGCTTTTGTCATAATTAATTTGTATTTTAAGGCATTTCACTTGTCCATAGAAAAGTGGATGAGAAGATAAACAAAGCACTGTGCAGGTTTAAATATCAGGTTTTGTGAATCACTGAATGGCACAAAGGAGAGAGCTGAAGAGAACCACACGTCAGAGTTTTCTGGCAGTATACATTTTTGTGTTTTTGATACCTTGTGACTGGGGCACTTCCAGTATATGTATGTCCTTTTGAAGTTCAAATCTGATTTGTTCTATTTCCGTTCTATTCATTTGAGCTTTAAGGTTTGTTTGTTTTTTTTAAACATATTTGTCAGACTTTAAACTTGATGCAGGCAGTGAAATGAGTTTAAAATTGTTTGTCCAAGCTTTAATATTATTATATACAAATATAATAGCTGCAGTCTTCCAGCTGGGTTCAGTTAATATAAACATCCAGAGCTGATCCTTTTAGAAACTTTCAACCAGACTTGACTTTGAGAAAATGATTTGGCACGAGGTATTAAAAGTATTCAGAGACTTGCTTCCGAGTGGAAGAGTTGCGATTGTACACGATACAAGGAATAAAAGTTGCTCTACAATGCAGCGCGGCAACTGTGACACATCATATTTTCATGCCACAGCAGTAACCAGTCAACCAAATCTATCTTCTTTCTTCAAGTGATAAATAATGCAAGGAGCTCCGCAGCATGTGTACAATTTCTTTTGGCACGTTTCCCAGTTCTTACCTGCACGGCTCTACGACCGGGCTCCGCGCTGCTATTTTGTGCTTGGCCGCACAGGTTAGCATGTCCGGCCGTTTGGGGATTGAATCACTTTGGTAACGAGGCTCGAATGCTGATGCATCGTGAGTGTGAAGCCAAAAGTGACCTTGTTGAAAGAGGCTTTGAAGAGGTTGTGACTCCCTGCTAATGAAGTCACAACTGAAACTTTTTTCAGAACAACGTACTGTTTCGCTTTGCCACTACAGGCTTTCAATGGGTTGGACCTCATACCCTACTTAAAGCTCAACTGGCATCTGGGTAAATGGGTGAAATCTCAAATAGAGTGTGTTAACCGCTTACTACACAGGAACAAAACTAAACTAAAAGATTGCAAGATTGTAGGGAGTAGGTGGAATGATGTGAAGAAGCTCTGCAAGTCCAAAAAGCAGTCACGTCCGAGCGCTGCTGGGAGAAATAACTCCACCTGGTTTGTCATTCAGCGTGCACATCCGTGTGAGTGAACTTGAGGCTGTGTTCCGTGCCTCCTGTAAACTGGCCCAGATTACCAGCTTTTGTCATGACTAAGTAACATCACAAGTCTCCCACTGCGCAGCCATCCAAACAGGACGATTCCCAGCATTAAATATGAGCCTTTTCTTTTTCATTTCCTGTCTGCATATTTTATTGAATTACTTCATGTTTTCATTAACTATTAACCACACTGTGCTCTTTTAAAAATATATATTTATATTATTATAGGCCTGCGGTTGGTTCCTTTCCTCTGGTGGGGTCTTGGTGCTACAAAAAAAAAGAAAAAGAAAAAGAAAAAAAAGTTTGCAAATATTTGGTTCTGTTCTTAAAATAGATAATTTTAATATCTTCAGCCGACTGTTATAATTAACCAAATGACTTCCTGACAAATTGAGTTTAACTTTGGAGTTATCATGTATAAATTCATTATCTTCCATGCAGAACGGAACATTATTAAAATAATTTATGTCAGTTGTGACCTGATTCCACTAAGACTTGTTAAGACTCGGCCACACTGCTTGTTCAAGATTCAGGCTCTTTGCAGGATTTGGCTCAGTGGAAGAGGTGTATTTCAGAAACCAGGTTAGAGTGATGCTCCTCAATGTATCACTTTACCTGCTTATGTAAATAGTTATGTCAGCAGGTAAGTAGTTATGTAAGGGATGTGGCACGGGTTGACAGGACCGACGGGAAGCTACAGTATTGAGGCCTGGATGGCAGCCGTGATAGACTTCCTGGCTGACTTTTCTGCCAGGCCTCGTTTCAGCACAGATATTTGTGTTTTTTCTGGTGTGAGCATCAGTCGCGCAACGCTGCATGCTGACGCTGACATAGAATTTATTTTGATTTAGTCTCTGTTTGACAGGAGCTTTATTGGTTTTCTCCTCCTGCTGTTGTTTCAGCTGCTTGTGAGATTGGAGCAAAAAAAAAGGGAGGCAATAAAATGGGCAATATAAAGACAAACAAACCAGAAAAAAACAAAAAACAAGTGCAACCAGCCCGACTGTGCTGAGCAAAAGATGGACTCCACAGACAAACAAAGCAAACCTACAGGCGATTAACTTATCTACTCAACAGAGTACAAGGCTGTGAAGTAGTATCACAGGCCAGGGACATAACCTGTGCATTTGCAACTTGTAAAATTCCATGATGCTTCTCTGGCAGTTTCTATAGGTTATTACAAAGAATACTATGCAGAGTGCAAAAAACATAACTGAGAAACATGTACAATGTTGATAGTATTTCAAGATCTCTGTCTTAAATGACGTTAAAGTAGCCTCAGTAAGAGTGCAGTCATCCCGTGATGTCAGGTGGCTGAAAGTGTGTCTGCACTGACAAGAATGAATAGAAAATACAGTTTACTTACAGTATACACATTCAATATTGGTGAAACTGGTAAACTATTATTGTGATGTAACAGAAAAAGGCATGAGCTGTTAACATGTTTTTGCATTAAAACTTCAGACCGTCAGTGAAATTTCTTAGGTTGACAGTGATTGAAAATGTTAGCATGCAAGCTAACATTAGAATTCGCTAGATAGCCGTTATCTGGTGCTTTAATTTGGCATTAAGGCTATGGTGTGCACTTGTTTCATGTGCAATAAGTTTTCACAACAGTTGCGCTCAGTGTGTGGTCGATGATGTGTGGTAGATGTGTGGTCAGATCCTCGACGAGTTGTGAATATTCATGAAGTGAAGCTGCTAGCGTTAGCCGCTGTCCCTTGTAGTAGGCAATGTGTGATTCTGATTCAGACTTTTCAGATTCACTGACTGGGAGAGAATGGAAGGACTTCACTGTCCAGCTGAGACTCTGGCTCACTAACATGAGGAACTGTAGCTGTGAAAACAAGGACTGCTTAAAAACTCATTGTGTTATTAATGAATGACTTAAGAAGCCGCTAAGACTGTTACAAAAAAAATGCAGCACATTTTTGAACAAAGAACAGTTTATGTCGACAAACTAGTCGTGTGACTATTTAGTGACATGACAAGAAGAAATTGTGCCAACTTCAGAGACTCTGAGCTAATAAAGTCAGAAGACTGTCTTTTGCAATTTACATCAAATCAAAGTGTGTAATTGTTGTTGTTTGTCTGAATAATGGAAATAATTTCCCCCAAAAAAATCTGTCTCTCTTGATGATGACGGATGTTCAAACCACGCATCCACTCTTTCAAGTGCTGCTGCTGCTGCTGCTGCTGCTGTGCACGCCAACACATGCACGCGACACGCGGCGCCGCAGTCGCAGTGAGCAGGCAGCCAATCAATCCGACGACGCTTTAATTGAACCTTGGGCGGAAGTTAACGCGGAACAATTCCGAAACCCGGCGCTCTCCTTCTGTGTTAGCATAATTAATCCCTGATTGGCGTTAATTGCTCGCGCTCGTTCTATCAGGACTCAACTCCGCATATGGAGGAGGCGGCTGCACCGCTTTCTCTCTCTCACGCTCTCCCATTCTCTCTCTCTCTCTCTCTCTCTCTCTCTCTCTCTCTCTCTCTCTCTCTCGTTTTTATGTCTTTTAAAAGCCGCTTTTCCCTGCCAAACAAACCAAATATTTGATGACAAAGTATCCGGCTGCCTCCTCCGTGTCTCCCTTCCTGCTTTTGATTAACAAGCGCCGAGCAGGTGCGCTGGCCTTGGTGTGGGGCCCGCAGATTTACATCCGCGCACGCCGAGATTTATGCTGGCGGTCGACGCGCTAAATCAAAAATTTACCATCCAGAAATCCGCAGGGCCGCGACCGCCGTTCCCGGTCCATTAAAACGCTGGGCTCCCGGTTTCGCTCAGGCTATTAGCAGCTGTTAAGCAGTCTGACTAAACCGTGAGCTAATGATTAGAATGCATCTGCGAAATCTGAACTCCGCAGAACGCTGCATTTAGCGACACTTAATTAATCTTAATGGATTCGGCAATAAGCCGGCCAAAATCTTATCCATAAATTCCCTGCGCCTGCCGATGGAAACGCTCTCTCCCGCGGGACGCGTCAAAGGCTCGCGCGCGCGTCAATGTACACGTGGCATACGTGGAAACACTCAAATTATAACATGAGTTTCCCCCCCCGCCCCGCCGAGGTGTTTACCACAACATTAGCTCCTGCGGCCGCCCACATCGTTTTTCCTTTTGGCGTCATCATCGATGATTTGTTTCCTTCCCCTCCCAACGCGGCGTTTAGCGTAACGCCTGCCGAGTCGTGACGCATTAAAAAGCCCTGTGTTTGCGATCGCAGAGCCGCAAGTGGAGCTAAGTTGTTGAAGGGGTGCCATTTCAATTCCGGCGCCGCAGTCAAACGAGCAGAGTTTATTTATTTATTTATTTTGTATTCAGTGAGCGGTATTTGCAGGTGTAGGGTTGTTTGTGCGCGCGTCGGTGTTTGGTGTGTGTGTGTGTGTGTGTGTGTTTGTGCAGCGTCTGCCGCGGCGTCCTTATCACCTCCTCGCACACCTGCTCCAAACCCCCCCCCCCCACCCGAAGTCTGATCCCACCAACCCCCTCCACTTCTTATGTCCCATCATCAAAGCCGGATCCAGCCACAGTTGTCGCCTGCCTCATCCTCCCCCGCCCCTCCCCTCCCCACCCTCCCCCGTGGAGCTGGTCTGGCCCGGGTTCAGCGGCCGTCCCCCAACCACCCCCCCCACCCATCCAGCCCCCCGACTGCGTGGTCCAAGCAGCAGCAGGGCCGTCGCTGGTGTCGTCTGATCCCTCGCAGGGATATTCATGACGCCTGGCCACCGTCCAGAGAACACGGGCCGGAACTCCTGGAGGGATTAATGAGCATCAGGACACGCCGCAAAGTTGGTTTTTACACCTGGGGGGGGGCGCCCGCCGACTGCGGATCTGATGTGTTTTCGCTCGACGCGTTTATCTCGCCAGCCAGGAGTGAAATAAGCCTCAGCACCTGATTTGAAGGTGCTGTGTTATGAGACCGTTTCCCAGCATTGCACTTCCTGGAGTTGAGATGTGAAGCCAGTTCTTTACCACGAATGCTGGCTCTGTCTTTCTCAGTCCCATGGTTCTGTAATCGGCCCCTAGTGATGTCACAGGGGGGTGCTGATTCCTCGCTCAGATTAGTGGCACCACACCCAGTCTTCTTTTCATCTTTGTCCTTCACTGTCACATTGTATCCATCAGCTTCCAGACATGGAGATAGTTCCACAAAGCATCACTTTTAGCAGGAGGTTCTTTGCAGAGGGCTGTGAACAGAGGGCTATATGTGCTATTCTGTTTCCTGTGCTGTTTTGTCCTTTAGTGGATGATTAAGTGGATAAAGCTGCTTATGCTTAAGTCCAGTGAGGAAAAATAAAGACCTGAAAATAGTAAATGATAATAGATAGTTATTATATCGTTTTTTTTCTTTACTATTGTCTCTGGCTTTGATGGTACTTTGTATTTGGCAGTAATTTCAAGGCAGCAGTAAATAATGTGTTGTGTTTATTTATAGTTTATAGAAACAGTGTTGGTTAGCACTGTCAGTGTCAGTTTTTATTGTATCACAACTGTAAAATTAACGGTTGGCATCATTTACAGCAGGTCGAGGCTTCACTTTACACTGCGGTGCTATCGAGAGTTCATGTAAATCAGCTGAAGTGAAAATAAATTTAAATTCCTTGACTTTTTGCCCTCTGTGGGGGAGCTCATCCACGGCGTATCTTCCCTCTCACCCAATGTCAACTGGGATCAGCTCCACCAGAACACCCCTTCACCCCCGACCCACCCACACACACACACACACACACACACACCTCCGCCTGCCACCCCTGGTGAGGGATAAGTGGTGGCAGATAATGGGTGAATCAATTCTTTTTTCTTTTTTTTTTTGCTTCGGAAGTTGTCTGAAATCAAAAGAAAATGTCCGTCAGGCTTTTTCCATTGCCAGAAAAAAGACCTTTGAATCACCTGCTGAGGTCAGCCAAAAACCCAAACACATTCAGTCCAACCTCCTGAGACTCTAAAAAATGGGTAAATATTATTTATTTTTTTTTTAAAAAGAAAAAGTACAGGAGGATTCACAGAAATCTTTGACATTTAAAGATTCAAACAATCAGTACAATTGCCTCTAGGTTTTCTTTTCTTTTCTGTTTTTTTTTTTGTTTATTTTTTTTTATTTTTATTTTTTTTTCCCATCCCCGCCGAACCGGAGATCAGCGCCCAGATCAAGGTTTAAGGCTACTGAGTCTGAGTCAGTGAGCAGCAGTCTCCAGTGTGCGCACAAGTGCAGGCGGCCAATATTTAGTGCCAAGCTATTCGACTTAGCCCAGAGGCGATGCAAATTCCTCTCGGTAACATATCTTGGCTACATTTAATTCTCCCTCTAAAACAAACATCTTTTCTTCTTCTTCTTCTTCTTCTTCTTCTTCTTCTTCTTCTTCTTCTTCTTCTTCTTCTTCTTCTTCTTCTTCTTCTCCTGCACCTCGCCGAGTTTGAGTCCTCCAAGCAGGCAAATGCTTGAGATGTCCAATTGTCCCCCGTCTGTCTTTCCAGTGCACGCAACATGAAGTCTTCTCTCTCCTTCCACCCTTTTTTCTTTTTTTTGCATACATCATCATAGCAGCACTGAAAGTGTGCACATTTTTAATTGACTTTGCCAAAAGAAGGGAAAGTCTTTGGATTTCTAATTAACAGGGGTTGCGGTGTTACTGTAACCGGGGCTTGAAACGAAAAATTGCGATCTCTGTCTCTTTTTCCCCTCCCCCGAGGAGAGGATTTTTTTTTTTGTTCTTGCGTCTCAAATAAATATCCAGCGCTGTGTTACAGTGCCGCGCTTCTCCCCACTTTTCCTGATTGCTTTGATAACCATGTGTCTCTTAGAAGATTACTTCTCTCTATCTCCTTCTGACACTCTTGTGCCACTTTTTTTTTTCCCCCTCTCCCAGCTCCCAGTCGCTCACCTTCGGGAGTGGGCGATGTTCATTTCATTCAAATAATGCGACCCTCGTCGGCGAATGGAATGGAAACAACTGTGGATCAGTCTTGGCGGAGCTTTTACAGCGGCTGCAGCATGTGTGTGAGTGGTGGTGTCCGTCCCTCCCCTGGCTGCCCGCTCTGCCCTCCCCGGGGAGCTGCGGCATTAATAACTCTAAGTGGATAATGCTCTAGCTCGAATTCCGATCAAGGTTTAATAAGAGCACGATTCACTCGGCCAGTGGCAGGCAGGAGCCGGTCTGCACTTGTGTGGGTGTGTTTGCAGGCGTGTGTGTATGTGTGAGCGTGCGTGCGTGCAGGTTCGTGTCCCCCTGAATGTAAAGAGATAAGTGCATTACTTCCGGTGACCTTTTTACCTCCACGCCCCTTTTCTTTTCTTTTTTTACTTTGAGTGTACGTCACATGCCCGTGCTGGCATTGGGTGGGGTCAAGCCGTGGTCAGTTAACAAGAGGATGTCATGAGTCATTGGTAATGCAATAAAGAGGTTCTGCTTGTGCACCTTCCTGAGATACGAACCATCGCTGGGGCCTCTCTCTATTTTTTTCCCTGAACTGGTGAAGGAGTCGCCTGATTATCTGATGGTGCTAAAGGTCATCTTGCTATATATTGCACCGGTCTCAGGTGGATGGGTTAAAGGCCGGGCGTGAAAGATTTAGTGCCATCTGTAGGTCATGGGGCGCATTGCAGACTATGTCAATGCTAATGTCTGTTTGTCAGTAGCATTTCAAACAACTGGAGACACACGGTAGGGCACTGTGGCCAAGTGAAACCCAACCCTTATGTTAATGTATATGTAAATATTACTAGCAACTGAAAACACAACACTTTTAGTGACTTTATCAAGGCAAAAACACGTAGAATTTGGTTGAAGTTCATGCAAATAAATCTTGAGATTTAAATGTGTCTCATTGAGCCTTGTGTGATGTTACCTTCCCAAAGGCCTGGTTTTGAAATACTGCTGCAATTAAATGTTAACTACAAGTAAGTATTGCATGTGTTTCATATTTGTAAAGAGAATTCCTAAACTGTTCTGGGCTCTGAACTTTATCCTAAAACGAATTCTGATAAACACTGCTTGTTGTTTTTTTTTTCTCTTCCTAAAAGATAGATTTAAGATTAAAGGCTCTTATGTTAACTCTCTTACGCATTGAGACATGAGCAAAACCTCCCGTTATTGCGTCGTCCTCCTCTGCGCGGCCGCCCTCGTTCCTCGTCCTCGGATGCTTCCGTGATGCTGCTTGTTCTTGTGTCTTCACACTTTTCCCGCTCGCTAAAGTGTAGATGCCGCCCGCCGTGTCCAATCAACCGCTGCATGGCCTCGCCGCGCGTGATTCCGCACTCAAGTATAAATGTGGCCCAACGGAATTAATTGGAGCGTTGCACGGGTCCTGCATGCGGGCGCGGCTTCAACAGCCAGCGTACTGATCCAAACAGACTCGTCGGCACCGCAGACGGCGACTGGAGCAACACACAATGGAGGCAGGAAGGAACGGCGGGAACTTAGCGACGCCGCGTCGCGGTTTACAAGAATTATTAATATTTTTGTAATGTATTATGTAATATTAAGTCCCCCACTGCACCACCCCCCCCCGGAATGACAATGCGGAGGGAGCATTATTCATGTTGCTAAGACGTGCGTTATTGCTGGAGGGCCGGGCCCATTAAACATGCTATCTGCTCATTGCCATTAGCTCCCGACGCTCAGAGGAGCGAACCTGCCTGTGACATCTAATCCTCTTACTTCGGAGAGAGGGACTAATGCATGCAGCGCGTTCCGCAAAAACACGTACATTTGTTCTTCCTCACGTGGGCGCGCGTTTGAAACATTGCGGAATCGGTGACGAGACCACCACCGCCTTTTTCTTGCTTATTCATTTCTTTTCTGCCTCTCCCCCCGATTTCCTTTGACTCCCTCCACCGTCCTTTTCCCTGCCCACCCCCCCCACCCCCATCCCCCCACCCCTTCCATCCAAACAGATGGCCTCCCTCTAACGGAGCGCTGACACCAGATGTGCAGTCCCAGTGTCGGCTCGGGGACCAGCTGGGCTCAGTGTGCCAGTGGTTCCGTTAATGAAAATGGCTGCGCCGTATGTGCGTGCGTGCGTGCGTACGGCTGTGGTTCAGTGGCATGTGACAGTTGTGGTGGGTGGAGGAGGGGCCGGGGGGGGAGGGGATGGAGGAAGAGGAGGAAGAGGAGGAGGGGGGCCGGAGAGTGACTGGCGCCGCAGTTGGACTCGCCCCGACGGCGGAGCCACCAAGGTTGAAACTATACGACAAGCCATCCAGAATAAACACTGCGCTCCGTCTCTCTCTCCGTCAGCCAGGTTGGGTTTGTCTCTCGCAGTCTTTTCCCTCATACATAATCATATATTCTTTCCTCTAACCTATTTAGCGGCAAGGGGATTGCTGCTCTTATTACTAATTCATACGTACTCCTCAAACAAAGAAGTAGGCGAACAAACAGTCTGGGGCGGAATTTATCCAGCTGTAATTGCTTTGGAAGAAATATGGTAATTTTTTTTCTTCTTCCAGGTAGGAGGGTGGGTAGAGGGTGCAGTGTTGGGTACATCTCTAATTTGGATATTTCTGCAGTCACGTCCGGGAATTTAAGGTGAGATCTTGAAGATAGTGAAGGGAAAAAAAAAAATCTCCCGTTCCGGCTAATGAACTTGTTACTACATGCGGCCGTGCTGTAATTTAGGAAGCGGCCCCAAAACGATTCATTATTACAGATCGTCCTGCTGATCAATTAAATGATAAGGAAACAAAAAAAAGAGAAGAAAAAAAAAGCCTGTTTGCGTGGCAACAACTCCGTCAGCCTCTATAGGGCGAGGACGAGCGAGCTAAGTGAAAAATTTCCAGTGGTCCTTCTTTAAGGAGAAAAAAAAAGCTAGATAAGGAAGCCTACACCTCCGCGATAGCCTAGTTATCTCTGCTGATTACATTCTGCCGTGTCTGCCGGCGAGGAGATGATGAGAGTGGGGGCTGTGGTTTCATGCAGGCACCAAATGGCTGACGAAGTGCATGAGATTCCTCAGGCTTTTAGAGCCATGCACTGAAGGATGATTTCCACACTTGCAGGATAAGTCATGGCCCTTTTGTTATTTTTTTTTTTTAAAGAAATTCAGAGGGGAGCAGAGTCCGCTCACCTTCACGCTGCAATACTTTTATTTATTTATTTATTTTTTAGATTTTGTTGAGCCAGGAAGTGGCGCGACACAGCAACACTGGAGTTAAGGCTCCCAATAGCATTCGGCCCATTAAGCCAATGGGAGCAGAGATTGTGATTCCAGACCTTTTTTTTTTTTTTTTTTTTTTTTTTAAGCTGGGCGGTAATCTATCTGGCTCAACTGCAGGCACGTCAGCGAATATTTTTAACACGTCCTACCTGACATCGACTGATAGTGTCGCCTGAATATCCACGCAGCCTCTCAGAAGGCTGGTCGGCTGTCAGCCGTTTGTAAGCCGCCGCACTGACGCGTCAGCAGCCGGCGAGTTAGTTGCACTCGCGTAACGATAAACAAATGAGAGCAAGTTCAAACCTGTCTGTGTGTTGCGCTCCAATGTGAAATGGCTTGTCTTGACCGTTTTGTTTTTTTTATCCATTTGGTTCTGCAACTACAGCAAGGTATCAGACACAGGCAACTCTTTACCCCTGCTGACACCGTTACATTCAAGACGCACTATTCAATCTGATATAAGCATGACAAGGAACCATGCATGAACTGTGGTCCACTCTCCTTTGTGTTGTCGACACTCTTCAAGTTCTGGACGTTTACTTTCAGAATACAGCCTGAAAATCCGCACAGCTTTATAGAAAGGTTAGCAAATACTAGCTCAGCCTCTGACCTAAGGAGGTCGTACACTGTATAAACACAGACAAAATGTAACACATTTGGCACATAATAGTATAGTATTTAATGCAGTCGCCACTTTCTGAAACGTAGGCGGACACAGCTGTGTCACTGGATCATCATTATTATTATTTTGACAGATTTAGTTCAGCGCTGTGCTTCGTGTAACCTAGCGTGGGCTCAGTCCTCTCTTCTCACAACTAGAATTCATGGACTGAGGAGAAGCCAAACCAAGCAATTGAAATTGACAATGCAGGTACAAACTAAAATGTGATCGGTGGCAAGTAGAACCAACACCAAACAACAAAACATTGTTACATGTCCTTTGTCGCATTCCAAAGACACACCACAACAACATTTATTTTCGAAGGTCAGTCTTGCCAGTCCCGCCCGTCGCCACATGTCTTCCTCAAACATTTTGAGTCCCCGTCCAATCCACTCCATAGTTGTAGAGACGTTTGAGTCCAGGAAAAGAGCAGAGTGACACCGGCCATTTCCTGTCCAATAATGCAATAAGTGGTATTACCAGAGCAGACATGAAAGTGACCTGTCTCGTTTTGTGTCCTACTTTTTTTTCCCTCACCCTTTTAATTTAATGGAATCCATTCCAGCGTGCGCTGCTGCCTGAGAGGAAGGTTTCCCTGTGAAAAGTCGTGTTTTCAGTTTTTCACACACGCGCGGGCTGACAAACACATTAACACCTACTTGCAGCCTCAGGTCACCCTGACCTGCAAGTGGTTGCTCCCAGCAGAGATACAGGAAGTACACGCACACTAGGCTTGAGTCTCAGATGTTCCTTACCTGCCATGGCAGATGAAATGTTTGCCAAATCTAGTGGATTCATTTCACTTCAGTATTTGGAAAGAGCCCGTGGAAGAAGTTTGGGTTTGAGGTGGAACACAGCTTTGATGATCGGAAGCCTGTTAGAAATGGACAAAACTCCCTCCAAAGTCGGTCTGGTGTTCAGTCACAAAGCATTTTCCCTCAAGGAAATCTTTTAATGTGCAAATGTCATCCAGCTCTGTTAAAACTGCCATCACAGCAGCAGCCATGCTAATCTCTTAAGCAGTAGCTAGGCCCACAGTCGCCTCCTCTGTTTCTTCTTCTGTGGTTTCCAGGGAGCCGTAATGGCTCACTGATTTCATCGCAAATCAGATCCCTCAACCGTGAATGCTGCGACCGGCTGAACATCCTTGTGGTTGGAGTTGCCAAGAAGAGATTGCGGTAGTGGTGGGTGGATCAATCCAGATATCAATAATATTGATCCCATGGTTGGTATCGGTATCAGATCAATACAAGCAGGAGGAGATTGATCAGAGAATAGCTATATCAGTGCACGCAGTGTTCCCTTCCCATCCTGCGTTGCACACTTTGCTCCTCCCTCCTCCTCTGATTTGCCCGTTTGTCATGTAGTCACTTGATTCAATAGATAGGGGGCAACCTTCATAAAGAGTTTTGTTCTTGAAAGGTATAAAAGTGTTACTTTTCTATTTAAAATGTATCGTTGTTGATATCTGTATCAACGATACTGACGACTGGCTATCGATAGAAATATTGCAGTGACAAACATCCCTATTGCAACGTTGCCAGGTTAGCAAGCTGGATACAGTGTTGGTGGTGCGCTCGGAGGTTGTCCTTCCTTTGAAGTCACCTTTTACACCTTCCGCTAATTCCATTTCATGAACAACAAGGATTTGATGCGCTTTGTGTTTGGTGATTAGTTGACTTGTACAGCTTTGGAATGAAAATGACTTGGGTTAAGAGCAAAAGTGGCAGGATGCGCGTGGGCTCCAGACGCCGTGTGTCAATCTCTCAGCCGATTTGCCTCCTGCAGCGCTGATTGTGCGGCCTACCGAAAGCAATTTAAATGCAGCTGCGTTCAGGCGCGCCAATGCCACACGTACACACTCCAGCTTTCACTCGGGAAATGAGAATTATGATGCTGACTGTGAAATTTAGCACAATTTCATACACCTAACGCCGAGGGGAGGCTGGTGTACTGTATGCGTTTGACATTTTGTGCGTTTGCATGCAGACGGTGCTTCAGCTGTGCACCAAATATGATAGGTGATAAAAAGCAGGTAGACTCCGCACATACTATGCCAAGCAATAATTTGCTGGGGGACCGGACGCTTCAGTGGGTGTGTTGTTCCGCCGTGTCTCATCAATTACATTCCCTGGGAGAAAACACTCGGCTGTTTTCTGTGTTTTCTGGTCCTGAGGTTAATGGTGCTTTTTCTCAAACGCCTCTGCTAGCCGGTAATTGGAGCAACTCAACAGTCGTAAGTGCAGTCTTTGTAGTGCAAAGCGGGCTGTGCACAGCTTTATTTAGCATAAAAAGCCATCTTCTATTGATTGACCTTGTCTTCATTTCTCAAGTCCCGCCCTCCTTTTGCGTTTCCCAGCCTGTCAGTTAATGTGCTACCTACTGGAAAAAAAATGCTCCAGCTGCCATCTCGGAGGGACAGCATAATGGAAGGACAGTGAACTTGCCTTCAAGTCCATTTCAGTGTGAATGTGGTGGCGCATAGATGCTGATAGGATTCAATCATGAGTGGTGAGATGGAAATAAAGAGCAATTTTTGCCATTTTTAAATGGAATAATGCTACTAATACTGTCCCCATTTTTCAGGTTGAGCCCACAGACTCTATATCCAACTATATCCAACAACCCTCTATAGAGCTTTTTACCAAAAAAAATATTATTTTGTTCAACTAAAATGAGATTTTGTTGTGCCTTTGTGTGTGTGTGTGTGTGTGTGTGTGTGTGTGTGTGTATATATATGTATATATATATATGTATATATGTATATATATATATATATATATATATATATATATATATATATATATATATATATATATATATATATATATATATACATATATATATATATATATACATATATGTATGTATGTATATACATATACATATGTATATATATGTATGTATAATCATGTCTGATTCATTCATAAAGCCAGTTTAAAGCCAGACATCCTGAAATGATCTTGCTCAAGTTGCTTCTTACTGCCTGGATACTCCCTGCCCGACAAGAAGTCATTACCAAGGGGAGGTACTCAAAAGCCGTCCTTGGATTTTAATGTAATTACTGTACGTGATCTTATTATTTTGACTTTTTAAATATTTCCTTTTTGAAAGTCGACTGAGCACAAGGAGCTCGGGACGGCAACTGCGTCTGTCTGTTTTGTTTTGCGCCGCCTGTTGAAATGTTGCAGCACCGCTGGTTGATTTTTCTTATCCGGGAGATTAAGAAGGGATTGTCACACTCCTTCCACCAGCTACCTCCAGGGTATGCATTGGCATCCACCAGTTATCTATTACACGTCTCAAACTTCGCCCCCTGCTCCTGCAGAGAGTTGATGCAGACATTGTCTCCATTTCTTCCTGCGCTCACCTGAAACCCCACACCGCCGGGTCTGGCGCGTGGTGTGATATGCAGATCAGACAGGGAAGCCAGTGGAGACTGGCTCCAGCGTGTCACTGCCAGAGCAGCGCCGCTCCCTCCACTGCAGAGTCAGCCTCTTACAGTAGTCATTTTAGCATGATTTAAGGGCTTATTGCATTGCCGACAGGAAAGAGGGCCATCTCTGCTGCACTGCGCTCTATTCCATGCGGGGAAGCTCTTCTGTTATGAGTGATGCCAGAACTCTGACTGACAGATTATGGAGGCATCAACAAATATAATTTAATTTTGATAAAATCAGATAAAGCGTACCGAGCAGCAAGAGAGTGAAGCAGGCCAAACCCTCCTTAATGCACAAACAGAGGGCTGAACTCATATGTTTGCCTCTCGATACGTGGAGACGTTTGGTCTGAGGTCTGTCGCTGTCGTCAAACTTCTGTTATTGTTTCAACAGCAGAAGAAAAATAGAGGACAAAATAAATGAGGCAGTAATTGACAAATAAACAGAAAGTGCTTTTGGGTTAGAAGTCCTTCACCCTTGTCTCGCCCATTTCACACTAATTAAAGTCACGGGGCAGCAACAATTTGCTGAGCGTTATTGTTAATGATGTACCACAGCAAAACTCCCAGTGCTTCACCAGCATTTCTGGAAAATAATGTTTTGTATGTAAGTTACTGTACTGAATCATTATCCTGTCTTTTAAATGTGCACATCAGTCAATGGGTCATTAGGGTTTTCTTTACTTGTTAGATCTGGGCTGTTCAGTTTTCTATCCATCCATCTATCTATCTATCTACCTATCTATCTATCTATCTATCTATCTATCTATCTATCTATCTATCTATCTACTTCCTGAGTAGTTAATTGGTGTGATGGCTTATAAAAGTGATTTGCTATAGTTGTAGGAGGCATCAGGATGTGGCCATGTTCTGTCAATGCGGCCCCACGATGCGGCGTGACGAGCCGCTAACCAAACAAGCCCCCTCTCCAGGAGCTTCGCAGCTTATCATATCTGAAAGTGAGCGTCGGGCCAGTCTGCTGCCTTTAGCCCACTTGGCAGCCTGGTGGCCGCTGCTCATCTGTCCCCGAGCCAGTGTGAGCACATCGCCGATCTGGACTGGGATTAAAGGACCTAATGCTAACATCTGCGCCGAGATTAGCCACGTCACTGTTTACAGTTATTCTGTCAAGCGGCACTCTCTGCTTAAATAATGAGCCGATGTATTCAGTTCGCTCTGCTTCCCTTCATTTGGACCTTGGCTTCGCTCTCACCACGATAGGCACTGTTTCAGTCTGCAGGGAGACAATTATGGCAAGGTTGATACTGAGGATTGTGTGTAATTTGTGGAGAGCCACCTGCTTTGTTTGAAAAAAAAAGAAAACTGTCAAGATGAAGGTGTGGGCAGCAAAAAGAGGCTGACAGAGGATGAGGAGAGAGATGATTAACTTGAAAAGTGAATGTGAAGAGTGTGATGGATCAAGCTGGTTTATCTTCAGCCTGTGTGTGTGTGTGTGTGTGTGTGTGTGTGTGTGTGTGCGTGTGCGTGTGCGTGTGTCAGGGAGAGAAATAGAGAAGAAAAGATGTTTTATGCCTTTGTGGTTTCCACACAACCCTCTCCTTCCCTTCGCCCGTGTGTACCTTTTCCAGCAAGCGCATGAAAATGTGCCTGTGGGTGTGTGTGTACGTGTGTGTGTTTGCGTGCGTGCGCGTGTGTTCACATCAGAGGCGACACGCTCCCTCAGCAGAGACTGATCACCGCCATGATGGCCGATCACTGGAAGATCGGCCTGATTTTTATTATCTATTTATTATTTTTATTTTTTTCGCTGCATTCCTCCCTACCTGTCTACGGAAATGTCACGTATAAAAAATGCATGCCATTTCCTGAGGTGGCGGCGCGGCGGTCTTCGCTCTGACAGATTGCGCTTTTTAATCTGTGGAGACAATGATGTGATGAAGGAGGTAGGCGGGACAGAGAGACAGGCAGGAAGGTGTTGGGGGGTTGGGGAGGGGGGGCAGTCAGCTGCTCTGTGTGCGGCGGAATCTGCGCTGGGCGGCTGCAGGTTCAGCAGGGTGTGTGTGTGTACGTGCGTGTGTGTGTGGATGTGATTAACAGAGATTTGGGTTGAATAATCTACTAAGCTGCTCAACGGAGCATCGTTCAGGGGGGCCGTTGGGGGTGGGGGTGGAAATGGGAGTGGCTTACTCACTGAGTCACAAAGCGGGGACCACCTTGCCATGGAAGGTGACTTCTGGCTTTTGAGAGGCAGAAACATCAGCATCAGGAGATAAATAACATTTCTAAAATCGTTTTTTAAAAGGGTTTTAATTCCTTCCGATCGCTGGCTAACAAGCATTTAGGTGTAAAATATGGCTGGCTCACAAAACAAATATATTTGGCGGAAGATTTCATTAGAACATGACATTTGCAAAATTCAATTATGGCAAAATAATGTGCTTGTGTGCTGCATTAGGCAGTGCCTTTTGATAAGTGGTTAGAGTTAGCGCAGAAAAGCATTAAGCATTTGGTAGCTAATGTAAAATGCATTTGTTTTGACAGCGTAGAATCAACAAGGCAAAGCCACATACACATCATTATGTGTGTTTGTTTTAATGCACAACACTATTTGTTCTATTGCTAGGTACCATAATAGCAAGAGTCAAAAGATTTTCTAACCGTTATTGCTGTTATTCTCTGACCGTCCGACCCTGAAGTTACTCTGAGGCTCAGCCACAGAATGTCTCAATGTCATGACAACTTCGACAGCCACTGCATTAAGAACACCTTGCTAGTAGCGGCTACCTAATAAAATGTTCTGCGAGCCGTTGGGGATGATAGAAATCCCATCAGATCGTACAGTGCCGCGTTCAAAGTCACTTTGAATCTGGCGTAGTCATCTTCACCGGGTCTGTGTGCTGGTGGATGCACTTGCTGCTGTGCGGGTTAACGAGCAATTGAGCGGTTTACCTAATAAAGTGGCCAGTTAGTGTAAGTTTCACGTGCATGTGGGAAAGAGGTCATTGGAGTCATGTGGAAAGGGCTGATCCCTTTGAAAATGTGTGTGTCTGTGTGTGCATGTGTATGTGTGTGTGTTGGAGCTATTGGTTTGTCACCTTGGTTCAATTAGATTTCTTCACTGCCTGCAGGGGGCCGTTCAACAGTACAATCCTTTTGTACTGGTGTGAAGGGGGCAGAAGAAGATATTTGATCTGTCACTTTAACTCAGTAAATTGTCTGCTGAATTTTCTTCTCTGCTGAGGAGTTTCAACTGGGCAGCGCATGTGCAGCAGATTGAGGTGGGGGCTGGGTGGCGTGCACGATCCACTCGAGACGTAGAGCGCTGTGCAACAGCGGCAAACATCGTTCTGGGCTCAGCGCCTTTCAAAAGCACAGAAGAGTTCAAGTCATCGTGCTGACAAAGAGAAAGAGAGAACATTGAGATGTTGCTCCCCTGCTCTTTATTTCAACGAGGGAGAGGTTTCCAGTTCTGGTTTAAGAAAACCATCTTGTCAAGTCAAGTCGAGTTTATTTAAGGAGCAGATTTTTTAAAAAAAACACTTCAAGCCAAGTCAGACACGTCTCCGAGCTGATCAAAATCAGTCAAATCAGTCGGCGAGAATCGGGACCTAAAACCAGCAGGTGGTCACCGATTCGCCCGTCGCAGGCCACACAAGTCTCATGGCCCCACCCCCAACTACCCCCACCCCCCTGACATCCCCCCCACGCAAATATTTGATCGTTTCAGTTAATTTACCCATTTGGAGATCAAAGGTCAAATCAGTGCAATCAAAGCAACAACGCGTGGCGTATTTTATCGGCCGCCGCCGCCCGCAGCATTACCATATTAATTACAGTGCCTTTGTGCTGAATGCTGGCAGCTGTGGGGGAGGGGGAGTGGTTTCATAGCTTTGAGCTGGGATTTTTTTTTTTCCGCTCCCAATGCATTTAAATGTATATCTATACACCAGGCAAACATGCACACATTGCGGCCCGTCTGTGCGTAAAGCAACCAGCTCCCTCCCCTCTGCGTCTCCCAGCCACCTCTTCCAAGCAGCAGGGAAATATGATCGAGGCTTTTCTCTCGCAGGCGGCCGCCGGGATTACGCTTGAGATGCGAAGAATCAGATCAAGTCTCGCAACCTTTTAACGGCCCGTTTTAGAAACGCCTTGAAGATGTCGCTCGCCCGGCTCCCTCCGCCCAGAGGACGCCGTTGCCGCTGCCAACGACAGCGTGGAGGCACGGTGTTTTTTTCTTCCAGTGGAGAAAACGGCCGAGCGCAGGGAGGGGGGAAAAAAGTGTGCTCTCTATCCTTGGGTGGCCGCTGCTTTAGTGAAACTGGGCGGATAAAGGGTGAGATTCTGATCCCTGACTCATTTTCCACTTCATGTTGTGCATCTCCACTATATTGCTCCAAGGGCCCGTGATAGCCACGCTTCGTGAGGGAGTGGGGGGAATAAAAGCGACAATATTTTTTCTATTTTTTCCTTTCTCTGTTTTCTCTCTCTCTCTCTGTGTCTCTCTTTCCTCTCGCTTCAAATCCCTTCACCCAAGGTGATGGCCGTTGGTTCTGTTTTCAACCTCCCAGTTCAGTCAGAGTTGGGAGCACTTTCTTTAAGTTGTAGGAACAACGCTATATTTGAATGAATTCAATTCAAATAACTTTATTTATCTGTTAGGAACTGCATTTGTGTAAAAGCATTACAGTTGAATACGGCAGAAAAGAACACAGGAACAAACCACACAGCAAGGTAAAAACATCTACAGGACAATCAAAGTGCTTTGTTATCATTTATTGCTGCCCCACAAAACCCTTTACTTTCATGTGAAGAAGAAAATTCCATCTGATGACACATGTGATTGACAATGGCTTCCTGTAATTTGCAATAACGTTTGCACATTTGTCTTTTTTGAATCAGCGCAAAACGTGCAAAATGCTTTACGAGGATGGGTTTGCTGAATTTGACTCTGACGTAGCCAACAGGCAGGTCGTCGGTCGCTTCCTTCTTAAGCAGGGAAACATGGCCGTCACATTTTTGATATTCTTTGTTGGTTCTGGAGGTTCTGTGGAGGTGCAGGTGCTGGAATGTGTTGTCTTAATACAAAATGCCACTGTCGAGATCAAACTGCTTCATGTGTCCTTCCAACATGCAAACATAAAAGAATAAAAATATCAGCATTTCAGAGACACGATGGATGTGATGAAAATAGAAATTTCCAAACCTGATTAAAAAAAAACAAGTAAATGATTATTTTCAAGAATAAAAATCAAGCGTTGCACTTGCACAATGCATTGTGATGAACATCGCTGAAGCGTGATTCACGAAACCGCAGAGCTAAGAGCAAGTATTTGCACGGCTGCGACGGCAGACGGGTGCGCGTCCAGATTTATAGGTGCGCGGAAGAGAGACAGCAGTGGCGGCGGCGGTGGAGCTACATAGGTTTGTCTGGGAGATGGAGGAATGTGTTTGGGGGTGAACAAATGCATGGAGACAGCGGTAATTAATTATAGATGTGGAAATGTGGTCCGGGGCAACGCTGCCACAGTGACTACAGGCGAAGCAAGTGAGAGTGGAGGGAGGGGGGAGGGGCGGAATCTCCTCATATACCGTCCACAACTTCAATTTGCATCACATGACGAGAGATTGGAGGCTAATTAAACACGACAATGGCAGGGGGTTTATTGTTAACCCTTGGCGGTGGCGCTTGACTGGCTCCCGGCATCACAAAGGCCAAAGAATGCATAAAAAATATATATATTTCTGTCTCGTCTCACCCCAAAAGTGTTCCTTCACATGCGAGGAGAGAGGTCACGGCTGAAAGGGACCCCTGGAGTTTGGCGTGGCTCAAATCTGAAATGAGAAATAAAAACCTTGTTTAGAGTCACAGTTTCATGAGATCAGCAGGATGAACATCCACCATGCCGTCCCCCAGTTTGCTGCATCCCCGGTCGCTTCAAATTAAATTGCTCTAAAACTATGATTTTTTTTTTATATTTATTTATATAGTTTTGCTGCCCCAGGTCTGCTTACGTTTTCCCCAAGCGTCTATTTCTAGATTTTATGTTGACACTAATTGGACTTGACACTAATGATGCCAAAAAAAAAAAAAAAAAAGTATGAGCAATGTAAGGCAGCGCAAGGTTTTTCTGCAGACTGCAGGCTTCTTGGGGTTCCTGTGGGGCGCTTGAACGCACCCTCAGCCTCCCCGCTCACACATTGCAAAGTCAAAACACACTCAGGACTCACATGGACGTAACGATGCAGGGATTGCCGATAGATATGTGTTTAAAAATGAGCAGTTTTTAAACTCTACAGCAATAATAATAAAAAAAAAACTAATATTCATATTCAATGTCCTTAAAAGAAATGTTATGGATTATAATGAGCCCCCTGTTTATGGCCTCCTACAAAAAAAAACAAAACAAAACAAAAAACGCTGTATTTTAGCAGTTGATGTGTTTGACCTTCCACATTTTTGGAAGAGAATAAACCTGCCCCTTTAATTGGGCGGAGTCACCACCTGACTTTAGGTGTGAGGTTGCAGCTCAGTGCATCAGTGCCCTATGTGAAATCATAAAGGTTGACTTACTTCGTATTTTTCACAGACTATCGCTATAAAAGGGAGCAAGCAGAGGACAGAAAGGACGGACTTTCCTCTTTTCTGAGGATTTCATTGACAAGTTAAAGACACACTGGTCTCCACGCTTGAACGCTTTAAAGAACCTTCCGACAAAACTAACCAACATTTCTGTCTGACGTTTGGGTCCCTGCTATTGCTGCACACATCACAATCAGAACCCGCATTCCAACGCGCCAGCTACCGCTTTCCTCTGTTTAAAGTGGGTCTTAATTTCCTTCTATTGCGCCGCTCCATGCTGTGCCGCGCCATTGTGAGGGCTGAATTATAATAATAGGTACAACGCGCGGCTGTGCCAGGCCGGCAGCCTCAGGGGACGCAGTGTAAACGCTCCTCATTACCCCGCTGATCGTAGTCCTGACTGATTGCTGATGACTTTTTGGGGGCACGGACATGTTAAGTTGCTTATTTATAAGAAACTACAGTGGGAAAGAAAAAAAAATGCTCAATGCAAACAGCAAATAGTCATCTCAACTCTTTGTTTTCTGCATCAGCAAAGTTTGCGACACGCGACGTTCCAGCTGCGTCGTGGTTTGGGTGCGTTTGTGTGCGCCAACATGAGCGTGTGCGTCGCCAGGCGCTGACCCTTGTGACAGATATGGGACATCCTTTGACCGCCACCGAGGGAGTTGACACACCCCTAAAGGCGACGGACGCTCAAAAGGAATCTTCAGCAAAAGTCCAAAGCGCAATTTAAGCAGAGGCTGTCGCAAGAAATCACTTTAGTCGCTGTTGTGCGTTTTCTTTTTCACAATCCGCGTATTAGGGTGAACAGCGCAAGTTGACGGGACTGTCTGTATAGAAACACAACAACAGAACAAAAAAACAACCTGACTGAGGTCTAAAAAGTGCTATTTGGTGGGCTTTGTCCACATGCAGGAGTATCACTTCTTTGCAGCATCTGCAATTCCCGCGTGGACGACGCAGCCATCTGTTACACGCAACAACTCGCAAGATGTTAGCGTCTTCATCCCCCGCTCATCAACAATTCTGTTTCTTCTTTGCCGCTGCAGCACTATCGCCGCTCTGCACCAGCACCACTGTCTTCCGTGCTGTGTTTTTGAGAGGGGGAGGCAGAGTTGGGGTTGTGAGGTGTGAGGTTCTTCAATATTCCCTCAGCTGCGCCTCCCAGGCTCTCTCTCACACACACACACACACACACACACACACAAAAGCAGGCAGAAACCAGTATGCCCAATTAAAACCAAGAAAAAACAAAAACAGAAAAAGACAGATCGCTACAAAATAAACATAACTCCAATTTTAATTAGCCTCCAGTTTTTTATTTATTTTTTTCCCGCCCCTCGCCATCTGCGTGTCAAAACTGCTCTACTCACCATTTTGTTTTCGGAAGTGAATGAACGTCTTTCTCAATTAACTAATGTTTGGGTCTTACTCAATTAGTGCTAAATGAATAGGTCAGAAATGGTGAGGAAACACAACTGGTTAATTGTATCAGAGTTTGCAAGTGGCTGATTCTCCTGCCGGGCTCAGGGCAGCATGTGCACAAGAAATCCTGTTGCCGAACATTTGTATGCAAACGTTACATAGATGTAGTGGTACCTTCGTTGATTTTTTTTATCCAAAAACATCAAACACTTCTCTGTGAACATCTCACAAATTTACATCGTACCAAAATGGTGGGGGAAAAAAATTACTTGCGCAGCCGTGTCTATAGGTATGGTGGGCAACACTGGCGCACAGCATTGCTTTGAAAACAAAATTTAGCCTTGATGGGGGGAAAAGGCTGCAACCATCATTGTCAGAGAGCATTCTAAAGCCAGATAAGTAATTTATCCTTTTAAAGAATTGCAGCAGATCGCTGGCCCTAAAAGGAGAGCCGAGGGGAGCCGCACTTGGCCCAGAATGAAAACAGCTCATATAATGAGTCCGACTTCCTTTCTTGACAAGACAAGTAGCAGTAAATGCATGCTTAATGGATGCACAAGACATTAGCTGCGCCGAAGAAGACAGTGAAGGCCGCGCCAGTTAAACATATTGCATGCATTTGGAAAAAAACAAAACAAAAAAAGAACACTTCCCTCTCCCCCTCTGCAGGAATCCACTGTCTGCCTTAAATCCAACTGCTCGGTGCCAAACCGAGTTGATATTCAGCAGCTGAATCATTCTGGGGGGGTTGGGGATTGTGTGTGTGTGTGGGGGTGGGGGCGTGCGAGCTCAGCAACACACATCGGGATCTCAAGTGGGATCTTCATGGATTTTGTGCTGCGAAATGGTGAAATTAAACTCTCGGCCACACGGAGTGTCGTGGCCTCAGGGAGCGTCTCGAGGTGGGAGGCGGGTGGCGGGGGGAGGGGGGAGGAGGTTGGATGTAGTGAAAATGTGAAACACGCAGCCCTTCCCACCGTCCATCCTCGTTTACCATAAATCAATCTGTTTTTTAATTTTTATTTGCTTTTATTCCCACTTTATCGCGCACTTTCGCCGCCTATTGTGCCTTTCGGGCGATGGCCATTTACAAATCACCTCACCAATCAAACCTCCTCCTCATTCGATAAGTGAAAAACGGCCAAACGAGTGACTGGCCGTGAAGCAGCTCGAGCGAATAATTGAGCAACACTCAATCAGATGCCGCCACCGCTGTCTTCAAATAATTACCACCCTGCGACAGCCGACACGTGGGCGCCGCCTCCGCAGGCGCCTGGTGTTTCTAAGAGCTGTAGATTAGAGCGACGGCGACGTCCTCAGCTCTCATTGTCTTAATGGAGAAGCACCTACAATAACCTGCTGAGGCCTCCGGCTGGGAGCGGGCGACTCGGGAGGGTGGGGCGTGGGGGTCGCCGCAGCGTGCCAACGCATATTGTTGAATTGAATTGAATTGAATTCCTTTATTGTCATGATACAATTAACCACAATGACATTTAAAAATGTATTCCCTTGGTGCATAGAGTAAATTAGATTAATAAGCAGTAAATACGAGTAAAAGATAACCGATAAAAGCAGGAAAGGAAGAAATGAATCCCACTGGTTAAACCACTGGTGTCAGTGCCTGACGCCCCGTCCCCGAGCTCCTCGAGATGTACACTTAGCGAGACGCTACCAGTCGCTTTCACTTCGCACTGGCGAATCTGAGCTCTGCCTCTTCTTCTGGCACCACTGAAAAAAAGGAAGAAAAAGTATTCCAACTCCTTCCTTCCCACTCGACGCCTGGAGTAGTCCAGCAGTCTGCCCGGGCTGCACTGTCTCCTGAGACGAGCTATGCTGATCCAGAGGAATCTTTAATGTGACAACTCGAGGGGGGTCAGCGCGGTAGACGCGCGGCAGGAATGAGCCGACTGTTTTGTCTGCAGAATGGGTCACCCAGCACACCGCGCGACAGCCAGCTGGGCATATGTCCGTGTCAGAGCAGCGCGGAGCAACTGATACTAATGCGGCGCAGCACAGACTGGATGTGATTGACAGCCGGGCCAAAGGGCCTCTGGCTCCTTCCTGATTCTCCCTCTCAGCAGAGGTGTCCCGTGGGACTGAGAGTTCATGCTACAGTATATTGGCAGAGCGGCTTACGGCTGTATTGAGAATGAAAGCCAAAGCAAACCAAGTGTCCAAGACTGTTTTTTCTTTTCTCCTCTTTTTTTGAGGTTTTTGTTGTTGTTTTTTTACCACTGTGGTACGTTTGGCAAAAACGTTGGGCAGTTTTCATGAGATTCCATCAGATTGCTGTACGTCGGGTAACGCAGGAGGAAATAAAAGGTCATTTTTGGAATTTGTATTGTTTATGTTTTCATGGTTAAAGGCCCAGTGTGTAAGAAGTAGTGGCAACTAATGGCAGGAAAGCGTATTGGAGTTAACAGTGTTGCGTATTAATTAATCTTTCCAATCACCGCTGTGATGTCAGGGTAAAATTATGAAAACTCGAGCAGATCCAACTGCTGGATGCTAGAAGATAAATATCAGAACAATAGAGCTGTCTCTTAGTGGACCTGCTTTTTATGTAAATATAAATACTTATTATTACAGCATGAAAATAGAAATCCTTTATTTTTAGTGAATTTATGCAAGTGAAAACAAACATTTGCATATGTTACTCCGTTTTCACGACAGTCGCTCCCTCCAAATGACTCACTGGGCCTTTAAGATACATCAAGAAGAGCATCACCAATTAGTTTTTATACTTATACCTGAAGTGTCACACAAAGGCTCCTTTACATCCACAAGCTGACAAATCTCAGTTGCAATGCTTTGCAACTATTTCCTTTCATTTTTGCCATTGTTGTCACACGCGGCTCTTTATTATTCAGACTCGGCCTACAGAAAGACTTTTCACAAAAACAACATGTCACGGCGAATTAACGCAAAACCACCGCCGCCGCCACCACCGACGCTCATCGCACCATCTAAATCTTGATCTCTATTTTTAACCACAATTTCAGCAATGGTTATAGAACAGTCACTGTGTCCTGTGGCCACTTAAAGCAGCATATTTGGAAGATGACGTTTGACAGAAGAGCATTGACAGAATGAGGAGGGTTTGAAGTGCTAACCTTTTAACGAAGCAGCAGCTAGCTTGCTCAAAATGCATGAGTATGGCTTTTTATACAGACATATTCTGACAGTGCTTGAAGTTCTGACTCCTTTGATGCTGTCAGGCTTCTCCAGACCAAGTATATTAAAATGCTCGTCCGACAATTTGAAAAAAAGAAGCTCATAAATTGTATTTTTCATGAACTCGAGTCAGAAGATTGTAGCATTCCTGGCATTTTCACCATCTATATTTCAAGCTGCTGTCAGAAAACCAGGTTGTTTGTTTTTTTGTTTTTTTTTTGCTAACGTCTCACCCGTGTTAGCTGCAGTATTGATTTATCTTAAGAACAAGTAGTGCCAGACCTTCGGCGTATTTTCAGTTTATTTATTTATTTCACAGAAACCACACACACACACAACACCTCAGCGCAGTTTGCTGTTGTTAATGAGATATGTTAAACCGTTTCGCTCCTGGCCCAAAATAAGACCTTGCATCTCCCCAGTCATTTCATTAACTATTCTAAAGGAGTGCCTGAGTCAGCTGGCGTCCAGGGTCGCCGTCGCTTTTTCTTCTGCTTTGCTCATGCAGTGGGTGAAACCTCATTTCATGCAACCAAGGTCTGACCCTGTATCTGCTGGAAAGTCCACACTTCCCTAACATTGTGTTCTTTTGATCCCGGAGTTTTCTGAAAGAAATGCGCAAAAGTCACAGTAATACCTTTAGCCACAGCCAGCTTCACTGTCACTCCATGTTGTCCCTTTTTTATTTCTCGGCCGATTTTCGGCTGCTTGACTGCAAAATCCTGAGACCAGGTGAAAAAGTTTTTGGTGCTTATCAAGATGGATGAGTGAGAATGTTTGCCAATCCAGACTGGCACTTTGCTAAATTATTGCTAATTATTATGATGATGATGATGATGATGATGATGATGATGATGATGATGATGTCTGTTGATCATTAAATGATGTAATGCTGCAATGCAACACTTCTGTTTTATTCTTGCTAATGGTTTTGCTTGACTTTTTGCAGCAAACCACACCTATTGGGTTTATATACATAGATATATAGATCGAAGGAGACGGGTTGATCTAAGCTGGCTTTACACATCAGTACTTATGAGATCAAAAAAAAAAGAGAGAGGCAACTTGGCCCTGCGGGGGAGAGCTTTGTTATTAAAGCTGAGAGATTGCAGAGGGTCCCGTGAGTCTTGGTAGAACTGCCTTTAAATTCTCACATTAGAAAAGGTGCTGGGGGTCAGTCAATCCAAAGGCGGCTCAATCTTAGAATTACTTTTTTGATGGTGATAAAGGTGCAGTCGGCATGACCATCCCTTCTCTTTTTCTCTCCCTTTATTTTTTTTGTTTGTTTTTTTGTTCCAGTGCTACGGGACGACTTCAGGCAGAACCCGCAGGACACGGTGGTGGCGGTGGGTGAGACGGCCACCCTGGAGTGTCAGTCGCCGCGCGGCCACCCCGAGCCCACCACCTTCTGGAGGAAGGACGAAGCTCGCGTCGACCTCAAAGATGACAGGATCACGGTGAGCGTGACCCCCCCACCACCACCCCCGACCTCCCCCTGTCCGCTCCTCTTCCCCCCCGCCCAGCCCTGTCCTCAGCTCCAAATCACATCCTCGACGCTTCTCCCTAATCACATTTACCTGGAACAGCTGGAAAGCAGTTTGTATTTAGCCGGTCTCATGGAAAATTGTGCTACGCTCTTTTTTTTCTTTTTTTGTTTCCTTTGGGGGGGGGCGGTTGCAGGTTCGGGGAGGAAAGCTGACAATCTCAAACGCTAAGAAGACCGATACGGGGATATACGTGTGCGTGGCAGCCAACATGGTCGGGGAGAGGAAAAGTGAAAAGGCGCAGCTCTCCGTCTTCGGTAAGAAGCATGAGATTGTGTACCCCCATCATTCCCCCAACTCCCCTGTTTGGCCTCAGAAAAGAAATAAATCACTTCCTGTCGCTGCACGCCCCGGCAGCACATCCACTCTTTATCACTCTGCGTTACTGATGAAGTTTGTCTCGCCTCCTCACCTCATCCAGAGAGGCCGGCGTTCGCGCAGCGGCCCGTGAACCAGGTGGTCTTGGTTGACGAGAGCGTGGAGTTCAGGTGTCAGGTGCACGGCGACCCCCAGCCCACGCTGCGCTGGAGGAAGGATGACGTGGACGTCCCCCGCGGCAGGTGAGGAGATTGTGGGACTTCAGTTTGTGCTTATTTTTCCCTTATTTTCATCATATTAGAAGAGGCTCCCATGACTTGACATTGACCCTTGTGAACCTTGAATGCACACAAGTTGTGTTGCAGTGAATCTTCAACGCCACTGTTGGCCTTTCAAAGAGCTTTGAATCGTCACTGATCTGCCTCTTACGCACACTTTCCGTGTGCTTTTGCAGTTCTCCTCAGTTGTGTTGCATTCCTGGTATTTGTCCTTTTCCGCCTCCTCCTTCCCTACCGCATTTGATTGACAAATTGAATATTTGACAGCCGCTCATTACAGATTAGGTTCTCGGAGATGCATTCACTTGCATCGAGTTAATTGAGCATCAAGTACACAGGAAACAGAACTCGGCCGACCCAGAGCGAGCCCAAACGTTGCAAGACCACTGAGAGATTTGACCAAAAAGGACGTCTGCATCCTTTGAGAGAATTGTTGTTTCAATCACGATTGTTTCAACTGTTTCACTCCCTCACGATGGAAGTCAATGTCTCCTCATGACAATGTGTGCTGGAAAACTCACCAAAATACCTTTTTTTTTTACTGCTAAAAAAAAGCTGTTCCGGAAATTGGCCCTGCTTCCTCCCTCCGTCTTCACCCATACGCACATGGTTTACCAAACAAAATGTCACTTTCATCAGGATAGCACGACACTTTTTATTTGTTAGTTTTTTAGAGGAGGCTGTAAACAGGACATATTTTGTTTTGTTGAGATTTGTGGAAGTTATTTCTGGTGAGAAATCTTAATTGAAGATCTGAAAAGGAAATGAATACCCGAGCTCTTAACTTTTCAAAAGGCCCGATGAACCGTCACCTGTTCAGGGGTCTTGAGCAGGGTCTTGAAGAGGAGTGCCGTACCCCTCGCTTCCTCCCAGTTTATTGTGAAGCAGACCATAATAACTGCCTGTCTGCCTCCCCGAGTCGTGCCCTCTGCCTCGGCACCCCTCGACTCCGGCGCCGTGCCCTACTTTCAGCCCTGGACCGCGTCTCACTTTTCCTCCTTCCACCTTCGTTGATTCTCCTCCTCAACCCTGCTGGCCTCCTGGGAAGTCCGTATCTGGGTCAGAGATGTGCCGTGAATGGAGTCTTGCCGGCCGTCGTCCCGCTGGCCCACTACGGACAGAGCTCCTCCACCCCACCCCCATCGATATTCTCCCCACACCTTACAGAACAACATTTTTTTTTTTTTTTTACTCCAATGCGACTTTTTCTCACCCCTTGCGCCTTTTCTCTGCCTGACTTCCATCCCATCTCGGAATCAGCATGGCTGGCTAGACAATTTCACAGGATCTCTCACGCCAAAAGGGACCCCAGAGAGGAGGAGGGGCTCCTTTGCTCCTCTGCTCATTCAGCCCGCAGCCCCTCCGAGGCCCTTATCTAAACTCTGCTGGCCGAGATGGGTCCCCTACCCTCGGCTTGCCGCCTTCCAGCGCTGGTGGATGTACACTGATGCATGGAACATATCCATGAATTAGTCATTTCTCACTGCGAGGCTCATTCATCAAACTCAGTTTGTCAGAGCCGGGGCCACTCCCTCGCTCTCAGACTGTTTGTCTAACCCTCCTCCTGTCTTCCTCCCTTTCGCATTCTGTCTGCATCACAGATACACTCACTCACGCACACATGCTATAGCCCCGCGCCACAGTGGGTGGCTCGTCTTTATAAATATTGAAATAGTGAAACAGCCAGGGTTCCAGCTGAAAGCCCCTTTCATTTTGCCATGCCTTCATCTCTGAATAATTGCTCTGCCTTTTTTTCTTCTTCTTCTTCTTCTTCTTCTTCTTCTTCTTCTTCTTCTCTCTGTAGAGGAGAGTGTGCAGCGGGGAGTCTTAATTGCCTTAGAAAGTCTGCCTTTATTCCATCAGGAAATGACACAACCGTTACCAAAAAAAAGAAAGAAAGAACACCTTCCATCCTGGCCATCACACAAGCGTTTGTGCCACCTTGATTCATTGTTTTGCAGCTGCCGAGTGTGTTTACCTCATTAGCGTCGGCCTTTGAATATTCACGTCACAACAGCTTTCAACACGTCGCCGTTCTTGTCGGCAGGTACGACATCAGATATGACAAAGAGGACTTCTTGCTGAGGATTAAGAAGGCGTCGGTGGGCGATCAGGGGACCTACGCCTGCCTGGCGGAGAACCGCGTGGGGAAAGTGGAGGCCTCCGCCTACCTGACCATCAGAGGTGGGTCGTCGATTTACGGCCGCAGCGGTGGCAAAGCTCATTAGCCGTTCGTGGTCATTTTTTTTTCTCTAAATCTCCCTGAGCAGGCCGCAGGACAATCAGTTGTTTATTGGCCACTTTACGAGTGTTATTGCCCCCCCCCCCCCCCCCCAATCCTCGGCCGGACAGGCCAGGCCTTTCTTTCACATGGCAGGCTCCACGCGGTGGGTTGTTCAGATCTCCAGCTGGGCTCCAGATATGAACAATCTAGCCAGTTGTGGTCTTTCCTCAGGGGGAGGTCTTTTTTTTTTTTCTTAATCCGGACCCCTCGCCACAGGTTTCCACTGCACTTCAGGAAGATGAGGCAATTTCACGGCAATTGTGACGAAATTCTACGTAAACTTTCATTATTGCAGCCGGAAATAGTGAATAAGTGCATCCCACATCATCATACATACAGAGTCTCATCAGCACAACCAATTTCATGGCATTAACATTTCATCTGTATTGTTCTGTTGCCGTGCTGGGTTTCTTGGTTCTTGCGTCACTTGTGTCGAGGGAGATTTGCCACTTTCCGACCCAGATGACCTGCTACGCCAGGTGGAATCTCACCGAATGACATCCACGACTCATAAAAAAATCTGGGATATCTGACTTTTGGGTGAAATATATAGAAAACATTAGAATATACAGTATATAGAATACATTAGTATTGTATCACGGATGTAGGCCTTTAAGTGGAGGCATGCAACAGTGGTGGATAGACCACCCCAACACAAAATGCCAACATCTCAATACTGTGTCATGTGACCTTTTTTGTCCAGTGTCGTCTCAGTCTCATGGCGTCAAAATTGTCAACAGCATGGATGATCCGCCAATCATGGATCAGACTTTTGTGTTTGTGTTTTTTAATGGCTTTGTTGGAGGGAAGCATGTTTTTCAAATAATCCTGCAACAGTCAGACATGCACGTTCAAAACTTTAGAGATTGTTTAAGGAAGAGTTGAAGCAAAACCAATGTTTTTTTCCCCGAGGTTTTCATATTGCATGAAGACAACATCATCAAGGAAACCTCTTTGAGTGTGTTGTTGTTGTTGTTGTTGTTGTTGTTGCTGTTGCTGTTGTGATAACCTTCAGATAAACCAATCAGCCAGTGGCTTTCTGTTACATTTCCTCCCCACCGACGTTACCTGAAGGTGTTTGGGCCATGAGCTCCATGCATTCGCCGTCTTTGAGCTGCGACCTCGTCGCCGCGCCTCGTGGCCCCGCCCACCTCCACCCCCCACCTCAAACGTCATGGCTGGAAAACCCAAATTTCCACCGTCATTCATTTCTGATTTTCATTCTTTTTTTTCTGTCCCCCCTGTTCTGCTCCTCCTTCCGCTTTCGTTCTCTGTGCGTTGTGCGTAAATCTCACCCGCACCATTGTCGTGTCACCAGCTCGCCCCGTCGGTAAGTAACAGAGCTGATCCCATTCTGCATGTCTTTTGCTATTTTGATTATTTTCTCCCAGGTCACGGACGGATATGCATGGCTGCCACGGCATTCCACAAGCACATTCACATGCATTATGATTCACCACTCTTTATCTTCACCAAGATTTTGGTTTTTCTTAAGTAGAAATACTGAGATTTCACCTTGTTATTGGATGGGAGGCCACATAGAGAACAGTTAATATACCTCTGTATAAAAGGTTCTTTATTGTAGTGAATGTAAATGTAAAATGTCTCCAATTGTATTGACTTCTATGTTGTAGATCTGATGCATGAGCCCTTTAGTTTCCAGGCTGAACACTTTCCCTTTAGAATTAAACCCTCCCTCCCCCTTAAATATTGCACACACTTAAAGCCTGTGCAGATGCTTTGTTATGTCTTATGTATTTATGTGTTTATTATTTGTCACTCCTGCATCAAAGTGTGTGTAACTTTTTAACCTCAGAGGCGCCCCAGTTTGTGGTGCGACCACGGGACCAGATCGTAGCGCAGGGCCGGACTGCCACGTTCCCCTGTGAGACCAGGGGCAAACCCCAGCCGACTGTCTTCTGGCAGCGGGAGGGCAGCCAGGTGAGGCCGCCTATCTCTCTTTAAGTCAAAGTTAGAGTAGTAGCTTCTCTAAGCAACATTCTCACCACGGAGGCGTCCAGGGTGAGTTACCTGAAAGCCAAGATCGCAGCTCAGATCAGCCGACTGTTCTGTTGTTCCACAAGAAGATAATGAAGTGGTCATTCATCATCAGTCTACGCCAGCCTGACCGGCCAATTCACCCGAGCAACAAACAATGTCATGTACTGCATTAAAGTCATTAGGCATAATGAAAGCGGGCTAATGTCCTTTCCTGCCCATCAGCCTGTCTGCTCGGGGTGCACAAACACAGACAACGCTGATGCCTTTATTTCACGAGCGTGTCTGCAGGTTTTTGCACCCGTGACTCTTTGGCTGACACACGCAGACTGGATAACAAAGTGGCCCTGGCCCACTTTTCCAACTGAGTAAGGTGTTTAATGTTCAGTGTATGCTAGCATATTGAAGGTATATGTTAACGCAGCAAATTAATTTGCCATTTCCTGCTCAGCACTTTGTCTATGGAAGAGTTTCACAAAGACGACATAACCGGAAGTCTGCCGTGGCCTGTTTGCCCAAAGGCATGAAAACAGCAATTCAGAACAAAGCATGCTGCATCCAAGTGTGCAGAAGACTCACTAGTCCAGTTGTCAAGTCAAACCTCAAGGTTTAAACAGCTTAAAAGATTGGATGCTTTCCTGTGATTCTCTTGTGGAGTGGATATTTTGGCTGAAATATGGTGCTAATATTAACATTTTGAGTGAAACTGGATCAGTGAGTCTTGAGGACACTTGGATGATGTGTTTAATAGATTCAAGTACATGTCCACCATATAGACACCTCTTGTATTGGCACTATTTGGTAATTTTCCGTTCTGTGCAATTGCAGAACAGTCATGCGGGTTAAAGTAACTCCATGTTCAACACAGTAATAAGTAGAGAGTGGGTGAAATTACTTCCCTTCTATTTTCTTAGAATAAAGAGAATTACCAGTGTAGCACTGTTCAGCTAGATGTCTTGATTCCCGCCAATGAAGCTTTCAAAATGTACAATCTTAATAAATGATTTTGTTGCAACAATGACATTTGTGGTGGACACAAATATTTTGACCTTCTCCAATCACAGAAGGCTGGGAACAATGAACAAATTGCTGCTTGTGAGAACAGCTGGGGAAAAGAGTCCTGTGATCCATTCAGAGTGGACAATATATCAATTAGAAAGAAACACGTTGAATGAGGCCTCCATTTGATGGATTGCAGAGTTCTGGGTCGCTCTAAAGTGCTGCATTGTTTTCACATTGCGTCCCGCTCTCTCGCTCCCTGCAGAACCTTCTGTTCCCCAACCAGCCAACCCAGGGAGATAGCCGCGTTTCTGTGTCCGTGAACGGAGAGCTGACCATTTCATCGGTGCAGCGCTCCGACGCGGGCTACTACATCTGCCAAGCCCTCACTGTAGCAGGCAGCATCATGGCCAAGGCCCAGCTTGAGGTCGCAGACGGTGAGGACAGACACTCAAACACAGAGGGAATGTGATTATCTCTGCACTGTGCTAAAATATAAAAAGGCACTTGTCTTTTAGCTACGGTAGGAACGGCACCAAAGTGTGCTAATAGCAATTAGCTTTGAACAGTTTTTACCTACTTTCCATTGTCGAGGCTTGGCATGTCCGTCACGCACCAGGGAGTTGTTGTACACGGTATTAGTGAGCACTCGAAACACTGTTGTGTGATTGTACGGCTCAATACACCGTTAATTTCAGCAGAGTGAAGCTATTACCTGCTTCCCTACGGTGCCGCCTGACTGCTTTTTAGGATTAATGTTATGTTGAAATGTGTAAAGTTGTTACTATGACAGCTGTTTGTGATTGACTTACATTCACTTAGAATTTGACTCGATTTAAAGGACCCATAGTATCCCAATGCTTTTTGACAGTATATTATTGTACAGTTAACACATTTATTAGAATGAGAAAGTCCACCTCACTTTCTCCTTTGATCCTGTTTCCCTTTATGCAAAATGCTCCTTTGTGATGTCACAAGCAACGTCCGTTCCTCCCTCATGCTAGTGCCAGTCCCACGTAGCCTGTTATTTAGTCTTTCCCCGAGATCTCACTTTAGTCTCATTACAAATCTAAGGCACAATCTAACAAAGCAGCAGTTTTAAGCCATTTTAGCCAACAAGCTTTTTTTCGCTGTCTGTTTGCAGGTTGCAAACATACAGCTCAATGTGCTGTTTTCTGTTTTTTGAATACTTAATCTTGCAAGACTGCTCAACTGGAGTCCAAGATTCAAACGAAGAATCTCCAAATGTTGATAATATGGGTACATTAAATATTTGAGAATATGCACACACACACACACACAAACACACATATATGTATATATATACATGTTTTGTAATTTTCCTGTGTGATATTACTCTGTTTTGGCCTTGAAGAATTTCTCTCTTGGCTTTAGTAAAAGAAAACATTAAGTAAAGATTGACTGGATGAAAAACAACACAAACAAAAAATGCCAGCCTCAAAGGTTGCTTTCCTTCCCACGCAGTGAAGATGCATCTACAGGTTGGAAAAGTGACTCACCCACGGTCGAGCTCTCCATTAGCACTTCACTGTGGGAAGTTTGAATGGGCTGAAAATACTAGGGCTGCACTGCATAAAGTGAAATTTATTCGAGTGAAAAAAATGAAAGAGCGGAAAAAAGAGGACCTCCCCTTGATGGAGAGACATTTCATGTCAGCATTAAGTGCTGTGTGCTGCCTGGAAGCTGTTTATGCCCCTCCATTTATTCCTCGTATCACCCCCGCCGCCACCCACCCAAACCCGCTGCATTATTAAATTTGCATCTTTTGGAAATTTCCTTTTGGTAGAGGAAATAACCACTACTCTGTCATGCCATTAGGATGGATCAATGTCAAAATGTTTGTGGGCATGATTAGCACCTGTAAATAGAAAGTAATTATAGACTTTTAAACACCTGCACTGTTGTTTTTCCTGGCTTGTTTTTCTTGTCCCCCTCTTGCTACCATAATGAAAACTTTACCGCAGTTTCAAGCCAGTGCTTTTCTTTAGATGTTACCTTCGATGTTTGACTGACAGCTTCTATTGCTTCGCCGTTGGACTTATGAATGTTGCGCTGCAATATGAAGTCGAGGCTCTGGGGTGTTTATTTCTGGACACATGACAGAGTGCCAGGCACTTCTCCAGGCTGCTCACGCCGACACCAGCCGTTTCGCAAAGCGGAGGTGACCAGGGTTTCGCACTGAAGTTGTTTTGAACCCACAGAGTGCACCGATAGAGGGTTAATGGATGTGAAAGTGGGTCACTCAGAGATTCTGTTGGAACTGTTGGGAATTCTCGCTGACCGCTGCTGCCCCTGCGGAAAAAGATAAACTTCTTTCAAAGGCCGAGGGGGCTCTGGCCGCCGGGGGCTCTGCATTTGATAGAATCCGAGCGTTATATCACTTCAATATGTCAAACACATTCCTACAGGCACCAGAGGCACCGTCAGGTTGACTGCCGGGACCTCAGAGTCAAACCTCTCACCTCTCCCATTCAGCTGTGGCCCGCGCCGATAAATAAAGCCAACACACGCCTCGGCCAGCTGACACACTCACCTGATCTGTGTTTTAATAATCAGCGCAGCCACGGGGGCAAGTGCTCCGCTACTAATTAGGTCTCCCAACGTCCCCTTATCTGCAGCCCTCCCGGAAAAAAAAACTAACGAAAAAAATAATCTATCTTATTTGGCGCCCGGCGTCACCCCTGGTTAGAGCTTGGTGATAAACAGCCTCGCAAAGCTGCGTTGTGTTATTACCTTTGTCACGAAAGCTCCCGGCCATGATTGGATTCCTTACAGCCAGCGCCACGGTAAAATTAGACAGAGCGCCGTCGTGTTATTGTTGCCTCTATAATCACTTGGGAGGGCAACAATAGCTTCCTCTATGTGATGGCGATTTATTCATTTATTTATTTATTTATTTATTTCTGTTGAATACGCAATGCAATGCAAGGATGTCACTTTTCAGTCAATAAAAAAAAGGTTCGTGCGAAGAAGCTCTGAGGTCCCCAGCTAGTCGGCTGCGGCACAAAAAAAAAAGGAAAAAGAAAATTAATTTTGCTTTCTATTACCACATAAATGCAAACTCCTTTTTGGGCCCAATAGAACTGCCATAAAACTTGTGGCTTTGTGGTCTGTTCTGAGGTTCATCTTATGTCGAGGATATTCTGCTGGAGCTTCTGTGTTGCTCATTGTGCTGGAGGAGGTCTGATGGAAGATACAGGAGAGGAGTGTGTGCGTGCATGAGGGTCGGAGGAGGAGGAGGATGAGGAGGAGGGTTTGTGGGGGTTTCTGCTGTAAACACTTGTGCGAATGGAGACGGGCCTGATAACGGTGAATAGCAGCAAGGAAATTGGAAGCGGGAGGGGCCGAGAGGGGCCGGCCACTCCAGAGATTACTGTTGCAGAGTTGAGGAGGGTGGGTGGGGGGAGGGGGGACTTGTGTTTCGGATGATACGACTCGCTCTAAAAAGCTTTTAAAGAGATGAATCGAGGCGCTGCTCCGCAAGCTAATTCATCGCTAAGTTTCCCGGGGTGGTGGTGGTGGCTGCGGGTGGGGACGCAGCGCGCGGGGAGGCAGAGAAGAGTGGAGGAGTTGGGGGAGGACGAGCGCAAATGCGTCGGGAGGTGTCAGAGGAGGGGGTGTGGTAATTAGCACTGCGGGTGAAGCGCCGTTAATCCTCACCTAGTAATTAAAGCTCAAAGGTGCGACGCGGTGCCAAGAGCACGCTGCCCCTACTGTGGAAGCAAAAAAAAAAAAACTGTCACTTCTTCTCACAACAAATCCAGGCGACTGAATGGGAGCATCCCGCTCCTGCAGACATGGACGCAATTACAACGTTCACAAATTAACACCTCCGGATAAGGTCGCGTCTGTCTTATTTCTTCTCATATCAGGAAAAAATCAAGCAAGAGAGAGATTTATTGGTTCGTGCCAACAGCGTGACAGGGAAATTACAATGTGTGTGTGTGTGTGTGTGTGTGTGTGTGTGTGCGTGTGCGTGTGCGTGTGCGTGTGCGCACAACAGACATAGTGTGACGCCCTGGTTGTTGTGTTCAGCTTTAAAGGATCGCCCACCACCCATCATCCGCCAGGGCCCGGCCAACCAGACGCAGGTGCTGGGAGGCGTGTCGCTGCTGAGGTGTCAGGCGTCCGGAGAGCCCGAGCCCACCGTCACCTGGAGGAAGAACGGTGTCAGCCTGGCCGGGAAGGACCCCCGCTTCTCCCTGCTGGAGCACGGCAGCCTTCAGATCCAGAACACCAAGGTAGCGGGTCTCGCTGTTCTGGTCGGGGAGGTGATTCATCACCTGGGGAATGTGAAGACTCTCTGTTTTCACTGCGATCCCCTCTGCTGGGTTTTTTCATGTATTCCCTTTTTTCTACAGTGGCAGTCAGCTGGGGTTAACGCAGGGAATCATGAACTCACTGAAATAATGCCAGTGACTGGCACATTACTCAGGAGAAACGCAGCTCCGGGAGCATGATATGGATTTCATGCCGGTGCCGATTTTCGAGATATCACAAAGTCGGCCTACAATTCCAAACGATGCATCTTCCAGGTCAAACCTGCGGGAGAGAGAAGTGGGAACTGGGGATGCCGTCAGCCTGTGCACGGCCAATCATCTTTCACTGATTGAGGAGCAGCGGAGAGAAAGTTTGTGGAGTTATAGATGGAAGCGATTAGAGCTTCACCAAAGGAGAGCTTCGAGAAAGGAGACGCTCATCACGAGCATCTCACCCTAATCTTCTGATGGGATCATGTCATCCCTCATATTGAATCTTTTATTCAAAGAGAAATCCATTGAATTCAAATCTCTTTCCTATTCTTTCAATGAATAGCAGTGCATTGGGTATCATTGCTCTCACTCAATACTAATTTTCGTGATTTTATGTCTAATTTCTAATTTTTCATGTCTCTATTGACATGGTCACAAAATCATCCATGTGGAAGGGAATATCACTATTGCACAACTGCGAGTCTGCCTGTGTTTGCACAAATATACCGTATATTTCACCTGTGGGAAAAGCAACAGCTTGGCTTTCTTTTTTCCACTCTGCTCCTCTTTTCCCTCCCTGCAATGAGGCTGAACTCTGAACGAACGGCTCACTCAGGTGCTCGCGCCAAAAAAGAAGAACAAATCACTCACTTGCTTTGGCAGTGTAGCGGTGGTGTGCGTACGTCTGCGGCACTCTGACTCAAAAAGACGATTCACTGTGGTCACTAGATCTGTGAAACCAATCTGGTTCTCCGTCACTCCATTCCACCCCAGCAGTTGCAACTTCAACGTAAGGCTGCCGATCAAGGTTTCCGGTCGCTCCGTTGCATCCCAGCCCCGCAGCCACTGTGAAGGATGTGATCATCTGCCCACTGATGTCGGCAGAGTGAAATTCAAAGCTTGCAGTCGGGTCACTCATGAAAGATAAATAGTCAATATTGATTTTGTTTACTTATTTATTCTTTCTTCAGAAGATGTTAACTGCCGCAACTCAGTCTAGATCTCCGAGGGAGCAGCTGAACTCGGAGACTCGAGGGAAGGAGTCTGGAGGGGCTCATATAATGGGGGGGGGGGGGGCGCTCCAATATGTTGTGTCCTGTCAGAGTGTCGGAGTGCTCCTCCAGTGTCCCCCCCCCGAGACTTCCCAAAGTCGTCATTGGCTCTTAAAGGCGCCGGCCACATAAAACAGACCATCATATCACTTACACCCCCCTGTGTCAGCGCTGACCATGATATCGCTGATGGCTTTTGGAATGAGGGGCGACTGTTATTGGAGGAAATCAATTAAGAAAATTAATGTCAGCTCTTACTAGGCTCCTTCCTCTTTTCATTGGCCCGTGTTAAAGTTTCCTCTCATCCACTCTCCCAGGCTTCTCTCCAGCCAAATGCAGGCCAGTGGAGGTTAATGCATTTTTACTGTACCACCGACTGGGAAGCTCCTTGAAAAAAAAAAAAAAAAGTCCCTCGCTGACGTAAGAGCTTGTAGAGTCCATCTGGGATCGGGGTTAGCAAAGCCACCGGCGCGGTGCTGAGCGAGCCTTTGTGATTTGGATGAACGGAGAAAAATCTTTGCCAGTGTTTGTTTCAGTCTTTGTTTATTTGTAATTTTTCAGAATGACTGTGATTCTAAAAGTAGTCAATCAAAGTTTGCCACGGCGCCGATGACCACATGTAAGTCTCTCTTCCTCAGCTCTCCGACATGGGCTTGTACACCTGCGTTGCCACCAGCTCCAGCGGCGAGACTTCCTGGAGTGCCTATTTGGATGTGAGAGGTCTGTTCTCTATGATTCCAGCGCCACAAATGTTTTTGAAATGACCTCGCCTGGCTCAGAGTTTGCGGATATTCACTCTGTCTCTTATTTTTTTTCTCTCCTTGGTCAGACTCGACTGACCTCATAGACTTCGTGTCTCACAACGCCACAGCCCTCCCCGGGCCACCCTCCAAGCCAGAGGTCACCGATGTCACCAAGAGCAGTATCTCGTTGTCATGGGAACCCGGGCCGGAGTCTGGCTCCCCGGTGTCCTCCTATGTCATCGAGGCTTTCGGGTATGTCTGCGACCTATAGCTCCGGGCTACATTTAGTGACCCCGAACTTTCAGGCGATCAACAGATGTGGGGGTGTTGTGTCCGCAGGCAAGTCAATAAAAAATAGAGGATAAGTCTGAACTGGAACCCTGGGAGGGTTATCACAGTGGATCAGAACATAGGAATGTGGATTGTTGTTTTTTTGTTTGTTTGTTTTGTTTTGTTTTTTTGATGTTGTGTTATTGAACAAATAAACTCTCCCTGTCAAAAAACAAAAAACAGATAGCGAGAATTAGCTTTTGAATTCCTTTTATTAAATAGCTGCCGAGAATAAACAAAGACTACAAAGAACGTGATTGTTTCTCTGATCACTCTTTTGCCTGTGAGACAAAGTCTCAGGGGGAAACAGCAACGCTTTCCTCGCTGATGCATTAAAGGTAGAGTTTTATGCAAAGATCTACTTCAAGGCTGCAATCCAACTGTTGATGTCACAAAGTCGATAGCACCTCACCCGACACTTCACCCACATCAGATGCGACTCCCCCACGCAGATGTTGACCCCACCTTTGACCTCTTTGCTTCTGTCTCCTTCCAAACGTGAGGAAGATCCTACAAAGTATCGGTTTTAACAGGAAGCCAATGGCAGGTGTTTTGGGAGGAAAGCGTCAAACAGTGGGCTAAATGCATTTGTTTTTCTTTATATGTATTATGAACTGCTCTACTGGTGTCTGGGATGAAAAATAAATATATGACACTGGCTGTGATACTTTCTCTCTCTCTTTCTCTCTCTCTCTCTCTCTCTCACTCTCTGTCTCTCTCTCTCCCTCTCCGCAGTCAGTCCGTGAGCAACAGCTGGCAAACGGTGGCTGACCACGTAAAGACCACTGAGTTCACAGTGAAGGACCTGCGACCCAACACGGTCTACCTGTTCATCATCAGGGCAGTCAACGCTCAAGGGCTCGGGGACCCCAGCCCCATGTCTGAGCCTGTGCGCACTCAAGGTACACAGCAAAGGGGTCGCGCTAAATCCCCAGTGGTCGCAGCAGCAGACTTCTTCTTGTTTTTTCCATTTTTTTCCTTTCTTCCCAACGTCACTGCACTGCACTTCTGTCTCTGCTCCCCCAGACATCAGCCCAACAGCACAGGGGGTTGACCACCGCCGCGTGCAGAAGGAGCTGGGCGACGTGGTGGTCACCATGCACAACCCCGTGGTGCTGAGCTCCACCGCGGTGCAGGTCACGTGGACGGTGAGTGGTGTCCCTCTCTAGCTCGTTTACGAGACCTTTGCGGGATCCCGAGCAAACCGCGCGGTGCTCCATGGGTTTCACGATGCAGGTCTGTTGGGACCATCAGGAGCCACTCGTGGCACTTCTGGACCCCTGTCTGTCTGGGTAATGTTGCTGCAGGTTATTGGCACACCTCGTCACCGCTAAAGCCACATCTGCTAAAGATGGCGCTGAGTGACACATGCACGGTCGATATGCACCCGTGTGCAGGGGCTTCTGGAATCAGCAGGGGCGGAGCTACGTGGTGGCCAGTGTCCACACCACGGCAGGGGCCAGGGTTCGACTAAACGCCTTACACTTCCACACTGCAGCATCTCAGGTCATGTCTTTGTTGATAGATGTGCAGTATCTTTTTGTTTTACGTGTATTTCTGACTTGATGATTGGCTGGATTTTATTCTTGGTGGGAACAAGACACTCAAATAACAATTTTAATGTAACCGTGACACTAGGACAGCAGGAACAAGCTGACATAGGTGTATTATTCATTTTAAACAATAGTAAAGATTTGCTGTTGCCACACTGAAAAATGTAATAAATACAAACTACAACAGTAACAATTAGAATAATGATGAAAACAAATATGTAGACAATTCAGGTATCTACTTATTGCTATTCCTACGCATCTGCATGAAAAACGAGGCCCATTTGCAAGTCATTGTCACGCTTTTGGTTTGTTGCAACTGGTTATTTTGTTTTGCCGCGTTTCAGAGGGAGACACATTTTCTTTGCTTCTTTGTTTTACTCCTCTTAAAAGATGACAGAAGGCTTTAGTGGCTTACTCCACGTCATCCATTCAGTTCCTGCAGGCTGCGTTTCAGCTTGTATCCTCTGTGTGCACCATGAAGATCATGGTTTTGAGAATCTGGGGGGAAATAATGTGAACAGAGCCTTCAGAATGCGAGATAGACATATATGTAATCCTGACTGTGTGCTCCTCTGTTTTTTTTTCCCAGGTAACCAGTGTGACCAGTTTTGACAGTGGTCAAAAAATAATATATAATGAATTTAAATATTATATTTCAACACATTTCTCTCAGACAAAGGGACAAATTATCTTGTATCTTTAAGGCACTGAATTTATTTATAAATGATATTTTTAAATGAAAAGTGCTAATGTAATAAATAATCACTAAAAACTGAAACAAAACCTTGCGCCAGTTGTAAAAACAGTCCTTGGTCCAAGTCTTAAAGACAGATGCGCTTGCAATGACTTGTACCCACTGCATATTTTCTCACTGAGTATTTCGATTCCCCTTTTGTCTCCGCTCCCCCCACTGAAGGTCTTACCCTCGGTTTCATTTCCTGTGTCTCAGCCACTAATTAATCTATGTGATTAATTGGGTGTCCGCCAACTAGGTTCCGATCCACAAAGTGGCCTCCACGTGGACGCGCGACCCCTCCCTCATCGTTTATGCTCGGCTTCAACTGCGATCTGTCCTCTTGTGCCTTCCAACCCCTACCCCCCTCAGGTGGAGAACCCATCCCAGTTCATCCAAGGCTACCGTGTGCTGTTCCGCCAGACGTCGGGTCTGCCCTCCCCGGGTCCTTGGCAGATACAGGACCTGAAGGTGGCCTCGGAGAGGGACGTCACTCTTGCCGAACTGAAGAAGGGCATCGTCTACGAGATCAAAGTGCGGCCGTACTTTAATGAGTTCCAGGGCGCCGACAGCGAGTCCATGACGGCGCGCACCATGGAAGAAGGTAAGGCTTTGCACGTCTCTAGCAGGGAGGCTCGACTGAGCCGCTTTCATTTTTTTGGAGCGCGCTAAGACAGTAACGAATAATGGCATTTCAAGTGTGTCCACCCACGCAGCCGCGCCGCCACAGCGCCAGGGTCCTTTTGTGTGTCAAAACAAGTTTCCCAGGCGGCGCAGCGGGGACCTTTGACGAGCTGGAGTCTCTGTCAGCTGGTGGGTGAAGGAGGAGGAGGACCAGAACAGTTCCACTCGACATAAACTATACCCGCTGCCTGTAGCATGTAACAGCGGACAATTGCTGCTGTCATGTAGCAAGCAGCTAAAAATCTTTTTTGGACAGGAAGGGCATCAACATCTCCGGGGATATACAGTGGTGGGGGGAGAAAGTTTTTGGACACTCCGTACATTTCAAGAGTCGTTCTTTAGATCGGGTTCACACCTATAGGTCGGTTTGCTGGTCTGAATTGTTGTGAATTGTTGCAACTTTTCACTTGGTCCAGTTGGCATTCAACAGGCGTTGACATCTCATAGCAAGAAGGTCAAAGATTCAATCTCGGACTGGGGAGTTTCTGTGTGGAGTTTGCATGTCTCACTGTCTGTGTGGCTTCTCTCCTGGTTCTCTGGCTTCCTCCCACAGTCCAAAAACACAAAGCATGTGAGCCAAATTGGGAACTCTGAATTAGCCATAGGTGTGAATGGTCTTTCTATGTGGCCCCCCAATTGCCTTCGCCACGCAACAGCTAGGATAGGCTCCAGCAGACACCCGCAACCTTGAGTGCAGGAGGAAGCGGGTATAGAAAATGGATGGATGGATGGATATTGGTGCTGATCTGGACTGCACATCAGCAGATGTCAATGACTGCGCACAACAACGGATGGTAATCCTGCTGGTGTTAAATAATATTTCAATGAATGCACATAACGGAAGACACTGCAGTCAGCTTTGTCATCTTATCATTATATCGAAGAATATCATTGAAGGTGATCGACTAAGTAAATTCTGATAACGATAAAAATGCTGATTGTGAATTTAGATCCTCCTTGTGGCCGATGCTGTCTCTGGCAAGTGCAATTGTTAGCCAGATAATCGTTAGTTCAGTCAAATAAAAAGCTCAGCGTGATGACAGCTGAGTGGGTGTTGGTAAAAAGAAAACATGTATTCCTCCTTCCACTGACTTTCAATCTATTAAATATACCGTATGTAATGTCATCTGTCAAGAGACTATGCATATAAATATAGACCATAGAGTTTATCCTTGATTGATAGTCCATATATCCCCTTATTGCAACCCAATGAGGTCTGTCAATTTGTTTTGGTTACCTAAGCCCTTTGATATCAAGTCTTAGCAAGATGAAATTCCAGTCAGCGCTCAGTCGGGATTTTTTATTTATTTATTTATTTTTTCAAGCTCAGGGATCATTTTTTAAGGAGCCCCTTGGTTGGGTTGCGCTCAGTGGTGCCATAACCTGCTGCCCTCTATGGAACTGGTCTTGTGCTCAGAGCGAGCCATGCTGAGGTCATTAATGAATCTCTGTCCCAGCAGAAGCATTAGAGACTATGAGCAGTGGATCAGACTCGATAAGTTACCACAGCGAAGGCCAATTAAAACAGCCACACAGGCTCACCGAAGGTCTTCTTGGGCTGTTGCACATGCCCCGCTTGCTTGGGGGGACCTGGAAACAAGGGCTTGATGAAAGATGAAAAATTAGCTTGATCTGTGGATGCTCCTGAGCCCAGAAATGTGCTGATCTGTTGAGTTGCACGGAGGGAGCACACTCCATCAAAGGCACATTGGGCTTGTAGCCCCTGCCATTGAGAACTCTTCGTCCATGACGTCCATGGGGTGTGTGTGTGTGTGTGTGTGTGTGTGTGTGTGTGTGTGTGTGTGCGTGTGTGTGTGTGTGTGTGCCATCCCACCGCAGTAGAGGAATAAATTGTGCATTAACATTGATGATCCTCACAAAGTGTTGTTAGCAAGAGCGGTGTGACCATAGGCCGGAAGCTCTCTAACATCTCCGTCATCAACACCAAAGACTTTACTGCAACGTGTGTCTCACTGTCAGTGTCTTGTTGTGTGAAGGTTTCAGATAGAGGTCGTCTGGAATAAGGAATGGAGGCTGGTGGGGAGTATAGTTACCATTAGCCCAGCTTTTCCCATCATCCTTTGCACTGCACTTTCTCACACAAATCCAGCAGAAGTAGAGAGAAAGTAGAAAAATGTGACCAGGTTGGTGGAACTGAGGGTGATTCATTGAGTTTAAAACTGGTGCATGGATGGTGATTTGATTCAGTTTCTTTTTTGTATTGCATACTAGCAAAGATCAATCCTAGACGACGTCAGACTGTAATACACAGAGTCAGGCCGACAGTTCACGTGTAGATTAATAAGCTTCAAGTCCCCCCCAAACCCCCACCCACGTCTTTGCGTTAAAAACATCGCACCACAGCGTTTTTGCCCAGGTGTTATGACATTTTGATATAGTTATAATCCCCGTGGCACATTATTGAAAGTGCTCTGCTGTGCTTCTACCTGGAAAGATGATTTATCGCCACACGGCGGGAAGGCAGGAAGAAAAGAGTTTTTCCACGCACTGGCGCACTCTGGCTTCTTTGCGTGTTCGCCGCTCAGACAGGCCCGCTGACGGCGAGGCGACAACTGATTCTTGAATTAATTAGCCTAATTGGTACACTCATTCGACGAACGGGTCATGTTTACCACTTCACACCCAGTATAGCAGTACATTAACCAGCTAAGTGGCTTCCTGTTCCACTGTGCAGCAGCTGCAAACTGAAAAAAGCAAAGCAAAGACCAAAAGAAAAAAGAAAAAACCTAATTGCTTTAAATTGTTCTCCAGCTAGCGAGCTCATCAGTCCAAATATCGGTATTAGTCACATTATTAAGAGCCCACTCTCTGACCTTTGTTGCTGTTCTGGGCGTTCGCTGTAATGTTACCCTCGGTTGTTACTGGTACTGCGGCCATTACTCATCCATCCTTGTTCTCATACATGTGAAAACTGCCGAGCTACACTTAATGGTTCCTGTCTTCTCCCAGCGAGAACGTCTGACTGCAAACCTCTGGAGGCCCATCAGTTTGCTGAAGTAGCGGAACTGAAAATGACATTTGGGAGATGGTGCTCAACTGGCTTGATTGCGCACAGGCTGAGAGTAAACAGAAATAAATGTACGGTTAGTGAAACTATCCGCCTTATTACGGCGCCGGCGGCTGTATTAGAAAATAACTTTGAGGTCGGTGTCGCCATAGCTGCTGCGCCTGGTCCCAGAGCTGTGCCCTCCTTTCAGCCATGCTTATTCAAATTTTGATGGAATGGATAAAATGTGCTACATTGAAGCTGCACATAGAACCCAGATCTTGAACATTTAATGTTTGTTATTTTTTCTGGCTGAAGCTTTTTGCAGCTGCATAATCGTGAGGTTAATAACAACTACATGGTCGGCTCGATTTTTTTTCTCCAATGTTTTTTAATGTATTTTTTAATTAATGCTTTTTTTTTAGAAGTAATTTGTCAGAGCACAATTTTTAACGTGTGGAAAGCGTGAGATCTTAAACTCAAACGTCTCGAATACGGAGGAGTTCTTTTTACAGGCACACAGAGAAAACTGGATATCCACGTCACTGTACGCATTTCAAATATTAAGGTGTCCCGATTTATCTGTGTTCTGTCTGAAATCCCGAATGTTACCAGGAGGCTTAAGTGAAAAGTAAAACTACGAACACTCCATCAGTGCTTGTAGAGTGGGTCCAGTTTGGTTTTGTTCATTCATTTATTAATGTCTAATTTCGCCTCAGTTTCGTCGAAATTCACAATGTGAAGGATCGACCGGAAATTCTGACCCAGACAAAATCATTTGAAGCCTTGCCACATTGCAACTCCCTATCAATCGCCTCTTGACTTTAATATCTGGCTGCCGGCTCAGCAAAGACGTTTGGCATTCCGAACAGTGCAATCACCGCTGCATCAATGGAAACATTATATATTGTGATATAAACTGAATCCCTGTATTCTAATCTGCATGATTTGGTTTGACAGCGGCCACTTCAGACAGTCGATACGCGGGCGGCTGAATTTCCAAACTGAGCTGATTTAATATGTTAAATGTGATAAAAAAAAAAAAAGAAAAGAAAAGAAAGAAAGAAAGAAAGAAAGGAGTGAACCGTGTCTCGTATGGCATATTTGATTCCTTTGTTCTCCACGGGCTGCCGAATGTTTCGCTGACACGCCATATCTGTTTGGAGGTTCTCATCTAAGCAGAAGCTAAATCATTCAGTGCTTGTTTCATCCTCGCCGCATTAAGGAAAAAAAATCCATTGTTGATCCATTATTTATGGGATAGAGTGAGTCGGACAGCCGATGGCAGTCGTCGGAGCGCAGGAAGAGGTCGGTCTGTGGGTTTATTCAAAGATTCCAACTCTACTCGTCCCGCCTGTGACCTTCGCCACGTGTTGATTGCTTTTTCTGTTTCCCTGCCATTGTTACCCATGCAGCCAATCCCATCTGGATAATTTAAGTCACAGTAATAATGTTGCACTCCGTCCAGGTGGCAACGCAGGAAAAAAAACCCTCATAGCCCACCTGTTTTGGCCTCAGCGCCTTGCTTGCATTACGCCGCCGACCGTTATTATTTTGTGGCTCCTTAATTGGGTTCAGAGTGGTTATTCCATCCACTCACTCGGAACATAATGATAGTTTTAATGGGAATCATGGAAAACGGCGTCCCAGAGCAGTTGTGCAGTCCATTCAGGCCGGGGATGGCGATTTGCTCGGTTGCATCAACATGGTGTCGGCCTCCCACTGGCAGGCGAATGGCCAATCTGTTCTTGTGAGCCATCAGGCCAGTTTGGTCTATTGAAAATGACCCATGAAAAAGGAAGTTGGAATTTGGCACCAGGGTTGGGAGAGTGGGCGGCTCAGCATTATTGCTGAGGTGCATGAATATTAACCATTTAATTTGTTTGTCTGTATCTCCAGAAAGGACATCAAGCGTCCAAGTGTAAGATTCTGCCTTAACTATTATAAAAAAGAAAAAGAAAAACATAACCTGGAACAATTATTGTGGGTTTATTAATGCTTTGACTTTTGCTTTAGTTTAGTGGATAAACAAGATTTATCTTAATTCTCATTCTGTAGCATTCTGTAGCACTGAATAAGATGCTGAATCATAATAACACTGTGGTCTAATCCAAGTCATAGCTTCAGAACTGTCTGTTCTGTTGATAACTTAGGTGATAGTTTGTTTTCGGGTCTTCCCACCCAGTGAAATTTAGGGCAATGCTAAAGCTTAAAATGTCTGAGTGATTTCTGTTGGTTCTGCTTGTTTATGAGTCTGCCAGAGAGCCTTTAGCAACTGTCTGAGACAGCATACGGGACATAAATACGCCTGTGGAAGGTTGTCGATGGAGTGTTTTCGGCTGTGTTTACAAATAACTAGTCAATAACAGCGTCTCACAGACTACACAATTGAAGCATAGTATAGTATAGTATAGTACAGTATAGTATATGTACTTTTGCTGCCAGTAATTGTAACCACATAACTGCCATTTTGATCTCTTCATTGAGGGCTGCAACCAACTTTTGTCAATATCTTGAATCCAGCCTTGAAACATTCATGGAGACATAAATGTTAATTCAATCCTTTTTTTGTTTGTTTGTTTGTTTGTTTGTTTGTTTGTTTGTTTTACAATATAAAACTAGTCTTTGCGGCCGATCAAAATGAAATCCCTTTCTTATGGCAACACCTTGAGACTGTCAGCCAATGAAAGGCTACTTTGTGTTACCTTGCCATTACAGGCAGACTGCAGGCCATCCATTCACCAGACAGCTTTCCATCCAAGTGCAGATGGTCTAAATCCATAACACTCAGGCTCTTTGTGAGTCTCCTCGATGTTGATAACGTTTTTTCCATTCAGATGTGGTGCGCAGACTTGGATTGGTCTCCGGGAAGCTTACAGCCATCCATGCTGTCTTAATTGTTTTAATCCATCGCAGAAGTGGTATTTGCCACTGGGCACTGGCCAGTCTTGCCAGTCTAGTCCAAACGGCTGTGTGCAATAAAAGCACAATGTAGGACTGTTATTCGCAATATGGGTAACTCTTAATGCCTGCAAGATTAAAAAAGGAGGGAAAAAAGTCTTGAGCACAGTCCGGTAAAAGATTAGAGTTCTTTTTTTGGATCCTGTTGCTTTGCTGAGAAACAAAAACTCTCCCATTAGGATGCGAGATTGTGATAAAGTGGTCCGGTTCGCCATCTGCCACGTTGGCTGCGAAAACACGCTTTGTTGCATCACTTTGCTATGTAAACACATACGGATCCAACAGTGTGAGCGACGAGCTCCCCTCCCGCTAAACCATTTTATTCCTTCTCTTTTATCCCCGACGTTCAACCTTTGCATTTCTTCTCTCCCTCTCGTCAGCGCCCGGCGCCCCCCCACAGCAGGTGACGGTGTTGACAGTGGGGAGCCACAACAGCACGTCCATCAGCGTGTCGTGGGACCCGCCTCCCTCCGACCAGCAGAACGGCATCATCCAGGAGTACAAGGTGGGACGGTGCTCGGCGGCAGGAAACCTCAGCTGGCCGACGCTGTGCTGTGACGCCGCGCAGCCGTGAACCTGTCTGAATCTGCCTCTGTGTCTCATCTCCATCAGATCTGGTGCCTGGCCAACGAGACCCGCTACCACATCAATAAGTCAGTGGACGCAACCATCCGTTCAGTGGTGGTCGGCGGGCTGCAGGCGGGGGTGCAGTACCGCGTGGAGGTCGCAGCCAGCACCAGCGCAGGGGTGGGCGTCAAGAGCAAGGCCCAGATCATCATTTTGGGTACTGGCACACACATGCACACACACTTGGAGTCAAATGAATTGACCTCATAATGTCAGAGGTGGTGGCGGACGATGGGGGCGATTGGGGGAGGATGGAGGGGGGGGGGGGGGGTCTTCATTGCAGATCGCTGCGGAGAAAATGATTTATCAACTTGCTGCACGTGAAGAAATGAAGATTGCGCTTTACAACGCAGGCGTCCGCCAAGGAATCAATAGCCTTTCATTAAGTGCAGTGTCTGGTAACACTGTGCCAAGAACTGTTAGCCGTGTCAATAATCCCCTTCAGAATGTGGGCAGCTGGCGCTAACAAAGTAGACAGTGTTTTTGCAGGAGCTTATCACATCTTATCAAATAGCTAAAGAATGCCCAGACTGTATATAAGCCCAGAATCAATATCTCGGGGCCTCGGCCAGCTGCTCTTCATCGGTGACTCCTGACTGATATATAATAATGCCCTTAACACGCAGAGAAAGGGAAACACAGACCTGGCGGGGCCCCCCGAGCTTAATGATGGGGGGGCGGGGGTGAGGGGCAAGGTTGGGGTGTGTGTGTGTGTGTGTGTGTGTGTGTGTGTGTGAGAGAGAGAGAGAGAGAGAGCAAGAGAGGGGAGGGGGTGTTTCCTGCTGGAGACTGTGAATCTAATTTCACAGCACAGTAGCCGCAACAGAAAATCAAACTCTGTCAGAGCTGCTCTGTCAATCTCGTGTCTCGCAGCTCAAGTTGATAAGTGCACAGCTGAATTGATTTACTCTGCCCACATATTGGATGCCCTGATGCTGTTTTTTTTTGTCACGTTTTTTTTTTTTTTTTTTTTTTTGCTGGGGGTGTAGGAAGGGGAGGGGCCATCCCTGCGGTCCATATGTCTGGATCTTTGATATCTGGAGCCTTGATTAACAAAACAATCACTTGATCCAAAACATGCATTTTTTTTGGTCTTATTTTACCTTCAAAGTGACAACATGACAAAGCATCGTGGACTATTGGCTGGTTTAGTTTATAGCCATCCACACTGAGTGTCCACTTTTTTGTCTTCTAGCTCGCATGATGAAAATGAAATGGATTTTTTTTTTTTTTTTTTATCGTAACTAATCATTGAATTTTCATTTGTTTGCCCGTTTGTCTTGAGTCAGTGTCTCTCTGCCCGGAGCGCGCTTAAAAAATTCAAAACAGCCACGTCAAAGCAGAAAATGCAATCAAAAAAGAAGACAAGTCAAGATTTAACCCTGTTGTTTTTTCCCCCATTTTTTTCTTGACTCACTCATCCAAGACCGACTATCCATGCGAATCTGTTTGATTGTGCTCACGTGGTGAAGCCGAGCTCACCGGCCTGTTTCCTTCTCTCCCCAGGTGCAGAACTGAGGGACATAATGACGGGATCGGACGACAACAACAGCATCTCAGACGTGGTGAAGCAGCCGGCCTTCATCGCCGGACTGGGGGGGGCCTGCTGGATCGTCCTCATGGGCTTCAGTGCCTGGGTGTACTGGAGGAGAAAAAAGAGGAAGGGACTCAGCAACTATGCAGGTGAGGAAAAGGGAAAAAAATCAAGCAGAAGAAGAAGAAATCAATTTACATGGTTCTGCATCAACACAAAGTCTGAAAGCGGGCGGCGCCGGGCCGCTCCCTCCTCGAGAAACTGCTGTCGCTGTAGACGGCGCTCCGTCAGAGCGACCTAAAGAGCAGAACAAAGGAAATATATTCAGCACGGATGGAAATAGGCCCTATTGACTTTAATTCACTGTGCACTGATGTGCATCAGCTGTGCGCGGCTCCATCAGTGCCTCAGCTTAACACTCAAATACATGCAAGCGAGATAAGTAATTTAACACTCCCCTCCATTACCGGACCGCGGTGGGCGTTGTTTGCACATTAACAGGGAGGCACGTCCAGGTTTACATCTGCAGTATTCTGCTGCGAGTCAAGCAAGCGGCCGCGTGTCATCGGCAGGAGCTGCCGCTGTGGGGGCCACGGGGCGGCGCGCCTTCATTTCCTAAATCAAGAAGGGATTTAAGCGACGGAGCGCTGCTTCTCTGATCTGATCTCCTCTGTCAACGCAAACTGTGGAGTTCAATTCTGAAATTCCTCCATTAAACTACAGAACCGCGAAGACGACTAACACACTCAGTCCTTCTCATGTAAAATAGTGACAAAAACGTCCCTTGCGACACTTAATCCACTCTGCTAATGTTTTTTAACGTTTGGGTTTCTTTTCCTTTTTGATCACTCGCTTTTTGTGCCCTTAGGCACTCAGTTCTTAGTGCAATCTTGTAATCAATCCCTTTGTGATGTCATAAAGGGCACTGATGCTTCCTCTGGGTTAGTTCCCAGGTATCTGTCCATCTTTTTTTACATTACAAACACATCGAAGGTGCAGCAAAACATTATAAAATTTTATTTATTTCTGGGCTGTAAACAGAGGGCTAAATATGCTGTTTTCTCCTGAGGTATTTGACAGATATTGACGCAGAGCTGTCGTCTGAGATGGAAAAACGGCGCACTGACAACGGATATAATTTGTTGTTTTTTTGAAACAACCCATCTGGCAGAAGCCTCCTCTCATTCCATTCCAACTTCCCCCCCATCCTCTAATTCTAGTTTGGAGTGGGGGTGGGCAGGGGTGACTATTAAACGGGCCGTTGCGTCTGCCCTCAGGGGGGCCACCAGGGGTCAGACGTGTCACCTTCACTTGAACTTTATCCCAGTGGACAATCAGCTTATTCTCTGTAAATGATGGAGTGCGGTGCTCAGATTTATTGCTGCCCCCAAGTTGTGTGATGAGATCATTTGGCCGACACACAGCCGGTGATGGATGGACAAACAAAGCAGAGATGAAAGGACACACTCCTTATTTTCACACTTAATTTAATGGCCATTTTGCTTCTTTTTTTCTTCTTCTTCAAACGGCAGCATTTTCTAAATATGAATGATTCATGACTGTCTTATCTTCCACTCAAACACATTTTCTCTCCTCTGAATTGCAGTCCAGTCCTTCACCTTTACTCGCGCCGGTGAGTCTCTATATTGAAAAATCAAAGCAATTTGCCTCCCCGGGTCCTTCAGATTCTGTGTTTACTTCTTTTTTTCCCCTCTTTTCCCCTTTTCCTTACAGTGACATTTCAAAGAGACAGAGGCCTCATCAGAAACGGAAGGTAAGAACGCAAACGTGGGCCCTGCCAAACAGAAAACCTTGGACGCACACGCTGGGGACTGGCTGTGACGGCCGGCCCGCCCCTCACGCTGACGAGATGCTAATTGTAACACCTGTAATGACGAGGTCGCTCCCCCGCCAACCCAATTTGCATACGCGGCGAGACACTGGCGCTAGCTCACGTCGGCGCAGGATTGGCCGTGACGTGCACTTGATGAAATCATTAATCACCCTGAGATGAGTGCGACCAGTGACTGATGACATTTCCATACTGCTCAGGCTCCGCCCACTGCTGGACCCTTTAAGTACGGTGGCCTTGTGTTTTCCAGGGGGTGCTTGTCGCGCGAGGGTTACAATACCATAACCTTTTTTTAAAATGATTTTTATTGTCCACCTGCTCTCCCTCCATTCCCCCGTTTTGATGACGGTGCCATTTCGAAAAGGTTTTCGCAGCAGAGTTCACCGCCGCGGGTCGAGTGGGAATGTAGCGGCAAAATGTTGGACCTTGACACTTTGACATGTCGGCCAAATGGAGGCCTATTTTTGTACGCAGCAATATAAGAGGAAATGCAATGAAAAGACGAGAAGAGCTTTTGCGTTGCGTTACATTGTAATGCTCCTTTTTCCATTCCGCTCGTCACTCACGTTCATTCCATCTTTCCACATTTGTCACGGCTAAATGAGCAGATAAGCCCAAAGCTGTGGCAAATGTTGCAAATAATGGGACCCCCTCCTCCCTCCCTCCCCAACAAAAAAAAACACTTTTCTTGCCTAATCCTTGTGTGTGCCTGAGTGTGCGGCAGCGCTCTGCAAACGCGACGCGCGTGCCATTGTTGCCGGCGCTGGCACCCGTCTCCCAGTAAATGTATGTAAATGTGCCTGCGCGTGCTTGTGCCTGTGTGCGTGCGTGTGTGTGTGTGTGTGTGTGGCGGAAATTATCAAATGGAAATTATTGACGTAATTGTTTGAACACCTTGGAGCCGTCAGCAAGTCAGCTGTGAACAAGTCCCCTGACGCGCGACGATTCAGGCCCCGCTGGAGGAAAAAAAGAAATAAATAAACAGCGGCGTAGCCTCGCATAAGTAAACATATGCGGACGGCGTGCAAGCGCTGTGCCACTTTTATCTGCGGCAGCTGACAGAGAGCGCTTGTAAATTGTCTTTTTTTCTCTCTCTCCCCCTTAATTGCTGCCCGAAACTTTCCTACCTTGAAGTCAGAGTCTGGATTCATCGCTGCTGTATTTTATGAAGACAAATTAACAACCCGTGCGCACGCACACACCAACACACAATTGCACACAAACACCTAATGCGCCCCCCCCCCCCTCCACCACCTCTATCTCTGTTGCTATGGAGACTGCGCGCCAGTGTAGCTGATCTGCCAGCGGCTGTCCATGATTCTCAATTTAAAATGTAAATTTCTGTTGTGCTAAGGCTCTAAAGTGGATTTAGTGTGTATTTAGGCCTGCTTTGTATCTCCGAGGGGAGTTAGGGGCGGCCGAGTGAAGGGGGGTGAGGCAGAAGTCTGATTTATAGACTTGCCTATTTACGTCCACCCCCCCCCCACCTCCCGTTGTTTATTGCCGCCTGCCGCGCGAGGCGGCTCCACGGGGCGACAACCCGCTGAATGAGTTTTTTCGCATCAATTTGTCGTTGATGCAGCGGAAATCAAATGACCGTTTGCCGGCGAACGGCGAAGGGCTTTGCATACTCAACTGTGTCCTGCCTCCTTTTGTCTCTCTCCAAACCATTGGCCGCAGCCGCCCGGGGCTGCTGAAGGCGGGCGATCCGGGCCTGCCCTGGCTGGCCGACTCCTGGCCCTCCACCAGCCTCCCGGCCAACGGAGGCTTGGGGAGTCCGAAGGGCGGCGGCAACTTTGGCCGAGGAGGTAAGAAGCATAAACAGGCAGAGGGAGTGTCGGGGAGGGGGTTGATTTTAGCAATGCCTGGTCGGACAGTTTTGATGCTCATCCAATGGGAAGAGCAGTGACAGGACATCAGACACACGCACGCACATACACACACACACGCAAATTAAAAGAGCCTTTGAGGGCGGCACTCCGCTGATGTGATTTGACAAGTCTGATATTTGGCTTAAGTTTGTGGCGTTCGCAGACATGCCTGTCGTGCTGGCTCTTGCCCTTCCATTGTGTGTGGAGTGTTTTTTTAATCTCTGGCAACGGATGAAACGGATAGCTGGAGCGAGCGTGTTGTTGCGCTGATGTCCACCGGGTCGCGTGACCTCTCAGCTCACTGGGTTCCCGGTGAGACGAGAGGCCGCGCTGCGCCTTTTGGAGGCGGCAGCGCTGAAGGTTAGCGCCGCTGGATCGTCCTCTCTTGTGTCCGCCGGGCCCCGACAGCGCGGCGCTCGCTAATCACGCTCGCAGATAATCACTTTCATTCATATCAGGCCTGTTTTGAGACCCGGTTTTAACTAACACAGAGTGGCCAGAGCAGCGGGGAGCGCTAATGACCTTAAAGATCGTTAGCGTCACGCCGACTCACCCCTCTGTTGATCCCTCTCACTCGTCCTCCTGTCGCCCTCCTCAGACGTTCTGCCATCCGCCGCCGTGGAGAAGACGGGCACCATGCTGTCCGACGGCGCCATCTACAGCAGCATCGACTTCATGGGGAAGGCGGGCTACAGCAGCCCGGCGCGAGGCAACCAGCCCACCCCCTACGCCACCTCCCAGATACTGCAGTCCAACAGCTTCCACGAGCTAGCGGTGGACCGACCAGACCCCCGCTGGAAGGCGTCTCTCCAAGCCCAGCAGGAAATAGCAAACCTGGGCTACTCGCTCACCGACAGACGCCCTGGCAATGGTAGGAGCCACCAACAGAAGCTGTTTGTGATGGCTTGAATCAGTTTATTTCTTTCTGTTTGTTTGGAGTGAAATGTGATCGTGACCTCACGGGGGGAGTGCACCATGACAAGAAATGCAGAAAATGCAGGAAAATGTGTTAGTTTATGGTGAAGAAAGAAAACAAAAAACAGATGTACATTTTGTTAAGGAATTCAGGGCAGGTTGATGGCGCTCTGAATCAATCAATCAATCCATCAGCACCTTTCATTCATGAAAACACAGGGTGCCTGACAAAGATTAAGGGAATGCGGCCTGCTGACAAGCTCAGCAGAGCAGTTATTTCATAAATGTATACAAGTATATAGTCACATAAGTCGGTGTAGTCGATTATGAGTAGCTCATATTCAGTGGTTAGTTAGTTAGTTGGTGGTTAGTTGGGTCAGTATAATAGCTGAGTCTGTCCATATTTGGCTAAAGTTCTCTATTTACTGGTGTGTTTATGACTTGGTGTTACTATCACTGTCACAGTATTGACTTTTCTGCTTCCACGACAAAGAAGAGGAATGGCCCTTTCTTCTCATTTGAAGCAAGTTATGCAGAACAGGTTTGCGTTCACACCGAATCCAACGCTGCAGCGGAAACCTGGTGGGCTTTGAGCAGCGGTTGCACTGTGTGTCGGTCTTGCATAACAGATTGCCACAACAAGTGTTGTGTGACACTGAGTGGTGCAGTTAGCAGTGTTGCATAAGTGTCAAATCTCTGAGGCGTACGACCGCAGCAACCAAAGAGTTGAGGGTGGCGCGACTTCGGGCACCGGGATGAGTCCGCGAGCAAAAGTCAACCAGCACGGCAGCATGAGCTCTCAATTTATTTTATTTTTTTCAATATAAAACATAACCCGTGAGACAAAACAACCCCCATAACTCCTAGCAACTCCTAATACACTGCCGTGTGAATATTCATCCATGCCATTATGAAAATCTCGTTCCAACATTAATTTACTGCACATGGAGTGACTGGTTTGGGTTGTGCCCTTTACAAGTGGCATTCTGTTGTAAAATCATATGCACATGTGCTTTTCTTTTCTGGGACACATTGAAATCAGGAAGCCGCCAACCTGGACTGGGGAAAGAGCAGAATGGAAAGGAGTGAATTTATGTACGCGTTCAGTGAAAAGGGACCCTCGGGATAATGCGCTTAATTACTCCTCTGTCTTCATCACAATTCTACCCCGAGAGCTTATCTAGCCCAGAAATGTCACGCAATCATGACGCATTGTTTTGGGTTAACTTGATTAGTGATGGAGCAACCCCCCCAAACTATCCACTTTATTTATGCAGCACACTGTGTACATTAAGTAAAGTCGTGGAGGCATTTTCCTCTCTGCGCGCACAATGGGGGCTGCGCAGCGAGCTAAATGTCAGGCTTACCGGAGATAAAGCAGACCGAGCGTGGAGGCTGCGTGGAGGCAACTTTAAGTGGCTTGCCGCGGGTTTTGATGCCTCTTTAGGAAATGTCAACATTTAGAAAAAGTCCTAATGCGCTGTCAGGACACGGAAAAGGCGAAACGATGAACGCCGGGCGGGAGACGGGTTTTGGAAAAAGTTCAGATAGCACCGGCAGATAGACTCAAAAGGGGCCAGTGCTTTGAAGGCTGTAATTGTGTGCTGTAGCTGAGGATAATGGTTTACTTCAGCAAAACTGACACCCTCCTCTCTTTCAACTCTACAGGTGCAAAGGTTGGGAAGAAGAAGAAGGTGAAGGGTGGGACAAAGTCCGGCAAGTCAAATAGCACGTGTTGGGCCAACATCCCCCTGCCTCCGCCACCCATGCACCCTCTGCCCGGCACAGAGGTTGACCTTGACTGCTACCCACAGGAAAGCCCCGGCGGAGGGTAAGATTCATTCACGCCTCATCAATCTCCATCCAGGGACGCACATCAAGGGAAGAACGTCGCCTTAAAGGGTCACAGTAACCTGCACCTGTGTTTGTTCGCCTCCATCAAACAAGGTTCACAAGAGATCCGACTCTGGCTGCGTTTACCTTTGACTGCTTATTTACATGACGACTAAACACTATAGCACGCTAGTTTAACAAAAGCAAAGTATTAAAATGCATTTAAAAGTCCCATGTTGTAGCGTTAGCGTTTTTTAATTGTCTTCCTTGTGCTTTAATGGCTAGCAGTGTAGTTGAGGTGACAGTGTGCATTGTGATGTCACAAAGGGCCCATTACATTACTTTACATAATGTGTAAAGGCTCTTAGTGTTTTCCACTGTCTCTCTCAGCTTCATCACATGTACTGCAGAAATGCTGAGACAAAAACTAAAAAAAAAACATCTTTTACACAGGAAAAATAAGCTTGATTTAAAAAAGAAAAAATCAATATTGACTGAAAAAGCGAAATGGACCTGTATAGCACACCAGAACGTTCTGTGAATGACATCACTTGCATAGGTAAATGTCGCAAACACAACTTGTGTTGTGTTTGAATTATTTCACCCATTTTACAGCCTCAGATTGCTCGTGGAAATGCAAAAGAATTTTTAAGTTGGCTCATCAGTCTGCATCAGATTTGTAGCGGCTTATTTCTCCAAGCCATTTGACGGCTTTGAACTTTTTGACATTCAGGCTGTTTTTGGAGGCGTTTGGTATTGCAGCAGCAGGTCGCCGCACCGCGGAGGGAGCAGAGTTATCAGGTTCCCTCCCTGCCAGTGGGGAGGCGGAGCCAACTGGCGCCAGAACTAAATGCCAACGTCCAGGATTTCCCACCAGAATATTCCAGCGAAAGGACTCGTGCTAGCAGTTATCGCTTCACTGGCTCCTTGCTGTTTAGCCGATCAGCAAAGTCAGCCTGTCCTTTATGGCTGTCCCCAGGTACGACAGCAACAGTTGGGCCCCGCCCATGTCGGTTCACTCCTACCGTCACCAGAACCTGGACAACGAGGTGGAGGAGGAGCGAGGCCCGACTCCCCCGCTGAGGGGCGGGGCTTCCTCGGCGGCGTCGGCCGTTCCCTTCAGCCAGCCTTCGTCGTCCTCGCTCAGCTCGGCCCACCACGAGGAGATGCAGTCCATCCTGCAGGCCCACTTGGATGAGCTGACCAGGGCCTACCAGTACGAGGTGGCCAAGCAGGCATGGTGAGGCTCCGCAGGAAAACCACCCAAGCTGAACCCTTTTCTCTTTTCTTTCTCTTTCGGTGTTTACAGACTTTGAGAAGGAACCTGTCATTTTATTCATGCTGTTTCGTTGGTACTTTTACAGTTTTGCATATCAACAGCCGAGCGTCTTTTTAACAACGTCGGCCCCCTTAAAACCTCACGAGTGATATTTAAAAGAAAGAAAGAAAGAAAGAAAGAAAAAGACAGAAAGAAAGCAAAGAAAACAGCTTCTCGTTGATTACACCTTTGATGGAGCTTCGGGGAACTTGACAAGTCGGCGGCGACACGTGTTCAGCGGGGGGTGCCGGGAGAGGTAATGACTGGGTTTAGTCTAACATGCCGCTCTGACATCAGTAAATAGAGTTGGTAATTATGCATGCGGCTCCTCCATGGCGGGATGCGAGCCATCACGGAGGACAGCTGTGGGGGAGATAACAGGCATGTTGGTGACAGCCCTGCCCATCCACATATTCTTTACTCAGTCCAATTACAACACTATTGTGTTAGCACAACACACAGCGACACACACGGAAAGTAATCAGCGGGATCACTGCCTGGTATTCGCGTTCTTGCCTGAAAAAGCTGCCGAAATTCCGCATTCTGATACTCTCTCTTTTTTCTCTCTGCTCTGCGCTCTCTTGCTTTTTCTTCATTCGTATTGACTATTTTTCCGCCATTTCATCAGGCACATGAAGGGCAGCCAAAATGTGTCCAACACCCCCATCCCTCCAGTCGACTTCATGTCCGGCACGCTGGGCTCGGAGCTAGGAGGCACCCTCCTTTCAGAGGACGAGGAGGAGGAGGAGGAAGAGGAGGAGAGATACGCCATGGTGTCGAAAAATCTGTGCGGCTTTGAATACACTCCCGGCCACAGCATGGATGGCCTGGAGGCGGCAGGTACGTTCTCGCAGGAGGTAAAACTCTGCGTCTAGCGTCTCCCACCTGCACGCGTCCCCTTCGCGTCACGGCGCCGCCGCTCAACACCTCCGTCCAAATGACACAAAGGCGAAAGCTGAAAAACAAACAGGGAGCGACCAATATTTGGTCGCAAATTACCCGTCAGATAGGAGCCGGAAGAAAAACAAAAATTTGTGTGCACATAATGAGACGCTTATCTCTTGGCAGCGCAGAAAGAACGTGTTGGAATTGGGGACAGAAGTCCAAAACGAGCCAGTGGCTAAATATTTTCTTTTACCACAAAGTTTTACAGAGAGCAACTTTGACAACATTTTTACGGTGTTTCTTTTTTGGTTCAGGCCAAAACATTGCTTATTAGTTTGTTTGTTTTTTTAAAATGAAAAGAAGAAGAACCGAGAACAGAGAAGAGAGAAAACACATACGCTCTTAAAAATCCACGGGGGCGTGGTGGGTGGGTGACGCGTCTGAGCCTGAAGGTCACCGGTTCGATTCCTTCTTGTCCCTGTGTGAACGTCTTCCTCCCACAGTGCAAACACAGGGACCGTAGGTTAACTGGCCACTCTAATTTGCCCTTAGGTGTGAGTGCAAGTGTGAGTGTGGATGGTTGGTCACCTCTATGCAAGAGAGGGGGGGAGAGGCTACTGGCACTCACTTACACACAAAAGTGTCAAATGGTAAAAAAAAAAAAAAAAAAAAAACTACTATTATAACATCGTAGATGAACATTTTCTCTAAAATGAAACGTCTAATTTGAGATGGTTAAAAAAAAAAAAAAGCTCTGAATTGATTGACTGAGCGATGGTGTGCACAATTAGGCCGCGGACGTCTGACAAGGATCGGATAATGACATTTTCATTGATGACGACCTGTAATGGAGCTGTGAAAAGGAAAGAAGAAAAAAGAAAAAGCGGGGTGAAAAACGACCGCACAAGCGTTCCGTGGCAGATGTGACTAATCATTTGAAAAAATTGCAGACACGTTATTTTTATTTTTTTAACCTCCACGTGTACCTGAAATGGCTGCACAGCACACTCGGCACAGCACCCCGAGGAGTTTTTGCTCACATTGGTTGGCTGGCTTCACTCGTTGACAGTTTAACTCCCATGGCAGCGCTGGGACCGCAGCACTGCCTGCGTTCCAAGGGTAGCGCACGTCCACAGGAAGCAGGTGGGGGCGCGTCAAGGTCGGGGAGACAGGCTGGATGTGCGGTTCTTTTTTATGCTGGCGTACCACCGTCAGAATTCCGTAAACTAATCCAGACAACAAAGTGCCAAACGTTGGTTTTCATGGCAAGCCTGCAATCATCGGCTCATTAGAGACTTTGATTGACTTGATTGTAAAGACGCTGGTGTTAAACATTGTGGGTTGCCTTCCCTTTTTATTCCTCCGTAATGTCCCTTGTTCCAAAGATATGCGGGCCGTCTTGTCTGTAGCTATTTGAAGCCACCGTCTCTGAGGCATCAAAAGACAGAATTCTGAAAAGACGTTCAAGGCTCCATTCTCTAAAAGTTGCACATCTAACATTTAAGATTTGATGCACTTATAAATAGGTTTCTGTCAGAAGGCATTTCATTAGAGGGGGAGGAAGAGAGACTTGAAGGCATCTCCCACAGGGACACGGCAGGCACCGTTTTTAGACTTGGTATTTTGACGGGCCTGTGCATTGAAAATGTGTTTTTAACACTTTTGATGAGCCCGTCTTAAGCCCGGAAAGCAGGTCATTGTGACTAAAAATATTTACAAACCATTAGCAATGCAAACATTTTCGTAACCCCACATTTTGCCTGTCAAAAGCGGCTCGAGGGAGGCTGAGGAATCGTTTGAATGACGAACAAAGGCAGTTGCGGTGGCAGTGTTTCCGCCGAGGGCTTCCGGTTGTGTTTTAAGTGGTACATTTTGCCAAAGAACCCTGTCATGAAGTAAAATAAATACATAAATAAAAACCAAATGCTGCCAGAAGAATTATCCGGATCGTCAAAAGTGAAGCTTGTAGAACTGGTTTCTTGAACTGTTGGCCACTGATTAAAAAAACATTCAATCATTATTTTTTCCCTGAAGGGCCGTTGTCACCAGGAACTGCAACTCTAAAGATAGCTGTAAATTTGTTTACTTATAACCCTTTCTAACACAACTGGGCTGTTGGGTCTGTAACAACAGAGGCATGTGAGACCCGTTTTCTTTTAGTGCAATTTGGAGGACCATAAAAGCACAGACGGCCAATGAAATTTTAACAACATTTACAAAAACAAATGTTAAACACACCGCTCAATGGTCCAGTTTGTTGGGATCAGATTTGATGAAATAATCTGCCTTTCAAAAAGATGCAGTAAAGAAGTAGGACGTCCTGGATGTAGTTTGGCCAACCCTTGGTTTTGCTGACTTGCATTAATTGACTAGGATTGTGGACAAACTATATACGCTGGAAACTAAACAAATAAATTACAGAAAAAGGTTAAACATTAGCATCAGATTTCTATGCACTGGCAACTACACAGAAACACTGGAAAACATATTCATGCCATGACCATGGACTTACTTTTGCTTCTTTCGACTGAAGCCTATGCTTCTTTTTGGATGTGGTGGATTGCTGTGTTGTTTGTCTAAACATTTTGTTTTGTCTGTGTCTTTTATTTTGTCTTCTCACGTCCGAGATAAAAACCTTCAGATCAAAATCAAAATCCTTCTTTCCTTCTTAGGTAAAAATTTGCATCAGTGTCGATCAGACAACTCTGTCGCCACAGACCACGGCCTACACAACACGCATAGCCTTGGCCACAAGGGGGCGCCACTGATCGCCCTCAAGCCGCAAGCGGACAAGGTGGGCACCCTGCCTCGGCGACGGGACGCGGCCGCGGACAGTAAGTTGAGGCCGTTGAAATTCACTCCCTTGTTAATGCATCGTTTCCACGCCGCTGAACTGAGCGGAGTGAGTTCCAGCGCGGCAGCGACTAATTGGAACATTTCTGCTCTCGCTCGCCGTGCACTCAACAGCCCACGCACCCGCCATGAAGTCGCTGTCTCGCATGAACAGCTCGTGGGCAGCTGCTGCCTCGGACCCCTCGGAGGAGTGCATGGTGACCGTTTCAACGCTGGAGCGGCAGCATATGGCCTCCTGGAGCGGCACCACATCAGCATCCAGCAGGGCCACACTGGGCAGGGGATCACACAAGAGACCTGGCACGGATCCCTCCCACCACAATAGCCATGCTCCCACCAACAGCACGGAGAGGAGGGAACACTGTGAGTGCCGGTCCCCGCGAGGACCTCCGCGTGCTGCACTTGAGAAATAGCAGGTTTCATTGAAGCTGTTTAGCCTCATTGCACACTTGTTTAAAATAAAAATTAGCGCATCAAAGGCGTCCATTGCTAATTTTGACCAAAGCCAGCCCAGGATGCAGACCTCCTCTCATCTCCTCTGCTTTGCAGATTTTTAAGCCCCTTTAACCAAAAAAAAAAAAAAAAAAAGTATTATAGAAATTTTCAAACCTTAATACCAGACGTACCTTATCTCAAATATCCATCACATCCACGGCCCAAAAATAGAATAATTAAGTGTAAAGAAAAAGCTAATAAAGGGGTTTCATCTTCCTGCTTGCAGATTCAAGTGGACCAGTCAGATTTTGTAACTGCCCAATAAACAGCTCAATGCCTCCTATTATTATGAGGGGTGACATCGGAGGAATGTCACGGCCTGTCACGAGCGCCGATGCGCCACAAAGTTTAATTATCATGTGCCAGAGAGAATTGGAACAAACAGAAAACATGTTGAGCTACAGTCTGGGCAATTTGTTTTTCCCCTAGCACCATGCCATCCATTTCTGTTCAAACTGCTCCCACTGCAGCATCCATGCTAAACCTCTCTAGCTTTAGCTAGGCCTGCAATCACTTCCTGTGGGGGAAGTTCCTTTCTTGTTTAATCTCGGCTGCAAGGAAGCTGATTGGCTTTTGACATCTGCGCAAAATTGGAGCATAGCTGCTCTATTTATAAAAAGGAAAAGTTGTTTCAGCCTGCCAGTGCCACACAATGGCACATTTGAAACAGCAATGCGGTTGTCATGAGCCAAGTGACACCAGAATCCTTTATTTATTTTTTTTGCTTCTTTGTTTCTTTCAGAGTCTTCGCGAGGCGTTCTTCCCTGCAGTTGCTGCCCGTCCCAGGACACCTTGTTTGTAAAGCGCCATGAGATTTTTTTTCTCTCTCTCTCTCTTTCTCTTTCTTTCTCTCTGCGAGTGACACAGAACGATGTCGGGAAGACAGGAAGGAAACAACGCGGAGACAGAGGAAGCGGAGCGCGAGATAAAATGCAGAGCTGTAAATGTCATGTACAGACACAGACACCGATCTCACAGTGTTCATCCCACCCTCAAAAAAGAGTAAACAGTATGTTATGTGTCCGCTTCTGTTTCCTGTCACACGCTGTACAAAGATTCACACAGTGAAGGCGAATAAGGAGAAATTACACAAAATGACTACTTAAAAAAAAACACGAAAAAGGGACTTGCAGAATTTGTAAATATATTTTTTAAATGTTGTTTCCATTTGCTTTGCTATGCAAGCCGAACCCGACGTCGTCCCCTTCGTGATTTATTAACGTATGGTTTTTTTTGGGTTATTTTTCTTTCATTAAAGCTCAAACTGTTACTTACTTTGATGAAGCGACTGTATTGTTGTACTTTGCACAGAGCGTTTGTTTTGTTTGTTTTGTTTTGTTTTGTTTTGTTTTGTTTTGTTTTGGTATGAATAAGCACAAACCCATTGTCAGCCGAGCTGAGGAGGAGAATCAATAATGGCAAAGAGGGACGTTTTTTTTTTTTGGGTGAACAGAAAGCGAGGCAGAAGCTCCAATTGTCCTGAGAAATGGCCCTCTGTATATTATGTCACAAGGGAACAACACTCAGTTGATTACCTGGAAATAATACGTAGACGGCGCAGCCCGCTGTGTTTGTGAGCGGTTACCCGGACAGTTTTATGGTAACGGAGCAACACGCAACTCGATATCCAAAGCAAAGACGGCAATGAAAGGCACTTGTCTCTGCACCGCCACTGTCGGAAAAGAAAGACTATAATGGTAAAAATGGTTTATATATTTCCTTAAAATCTCTTTTTTCTAGGTACATACAGTGGTATGATGAGTGCAATCTAGTGAGGGATCAATGGGAAGGAAGGGGAGATGTTTGCGAAAATGTCCTGATGTCACCTGGAAATCAATGGCACGCTGAGTTTAACAAGGACTGTATGATATATGATGTGAAACATCAAATAAGATAGAAGTATATCAGATTAGCTCTTCTATTTTGCACTGGTGGAGTGGCTACGATTTGACCCTGTCACTTTACAACCATGTACAGAATGACTGCCAAATCTACCGACCTGTTGGTATATTTTGTTTTGTTGTTTTTTTAATCCAAAAATATATTTTCTTTCTACTTTGGAAAATGCTGCCAATTTGGAGCTTCTTCTGTGGAGGTTCACTCTGCCGTGTCTTTATTGTGGTTTGGATGTTTTTTCTTTCTGCTCATTGCTCTAGTAACGGCTCTCCCTCAGAAGAATCTTTACCCGCCATACTGGTTTTGCCCTCAGGAACACACAGACACACACAGTAGGGCCTTTCCTTTCAGTTATTTATTTATTTGTTTACTTTTATTAACCCTTTGATGCAAAATAAAATGTGTACATGTGGAAATTTGCGAGTATTTTCATCTGTCTGTCCGTCTGACGTTTTGCATTTGCAGCCTCAGTTGGGTCCGTGCATGTTCTCAAAGCAGCTGGAGGAAAAAAAAAGTCTATACATGTACGCCCATTACACTGATTCGTGACATTTTGCTGTAATGCTGAAACATAACTTAATGCAAACATTATGCCCATTACTGTCTCAGTAACACACGCGCATTTGAACCCAAAACTAAGTCAGTGTTTTCTCTGGCGCCAGGGAAAAAGACGACTGCATGGACTGTCTGAGCTAAGGTAGTGCTAGTTATATAATGCCTCCAAGGTTATTTCTCATTTCAGTACCGCTAATGCAATGCAGTGCATTCCAGTTTAGATACATCATATCTGATCCAATCACTTTCAGAGTCTTCTGCCTTCAACATTTCCTGGCTGGTCTGAACTTCAGCAGGTTATCTTGACCACGCCTACATGCTTAAATGCAGTGCTACCATGTGACTGGCTGATTAAGCATGTGTGTTGATGTGCAGTCGGTGTGTCATGCAATGACATTTTGGGAGTTTGTCAACTCTGGCTATAGATTTTATTCTTAAGGCCAGTTTGGGTTGGGTTCCATTCAGTTTATGTTAGTTTTGGGGATTTTTTTTTTTTTTTTCTTCTCCAACTGAGCCTAAAGCGCTCTTGTTGACCTGAGGGGAGCGCAGCAAAGCAGTTTGACTGGGAACACCTGTGTTTGCCAACTACTTTTCTCCAGTATGGCCGCAGTGGAGAAGATCTACCGTCAGGTAAAAAAAAAAAAATCAACATTTTGATAGTTAAACAGCTGTATTGAGAAATAAGTATGTAAACAAGTGGAGTCAAAAAGTTGGTCACACACATATATGTGAATGAAGCATCAGCTTTATTTGGAGGGTTTTTTTTTTTTTTTTAAATCATTGGACATTCACAAGAGCAACACAGACTGTTTTTGATCCGCTTGCTGGGACAAAATAAGAAACAACAACAACCTTAATTTGCGTATCACCTGTGTTAACAGCAAACCTAACTTTTGCAATCAGGGGCTACCACATCTGATATATAGACAGTAAATCAGCCACATTGACAGATAAGATCTAAGAAGCTTTATTTTTTTTTATCCTGGATTACATTTACACTGAAATCTTTTTCCTCCATTGAATGAATCCTGCTTTGATAAGACAATGAATCAGCACTGCTTGCAGCTTTTTTTCCCTTTTTTTTGTATGCAAAGTATTAAAGACAGAGCACTCATATCTTTGCCTCACAGCAGATCCTCCTCCCACTGCACAGCCTCACCCCCAGATCCAAATTAAACTCCTCAATAAGTTCCTGGGTTCCTGCATGTCATTAAAAAAGGAAGACAAGAAAAAGCCCACAGAGGCCAATTATGAGGCCCGACGCCTACATTAGAACATTAACAGTTTTATAATTCTTCTTAAGATGTGGACTTATATTCAGCTCTCGAAATGGTGGGGTCACTTCTTGAGCTCTTGTATTTTTCATAGATATATTCATCATCCTAGTAGATTTAATGATAACTGATACAATATAAATTCTTGTCTTTAAAATAAGCATTTAAAAAAAAACCTGTGCTGCCTAAAAATGAAATTGCTGCTTCTTTTTACTGGTGGACACCAGATTAAGTGGATGAGGAGCTGGAGAGCTGCTCTGTCTCTGACCCTAACCTTTCATTCCCCGGTAATTGAAGGGAAAAGACAGTTTCACCTTTAAAGATGTTTAATGTTGCCAGGTTGAGTGTGTTATTATATTACATACCCCACACAGAATAGACCAGCGCTGAGATGAATTTCAGCTCTTATTCACTGACAGCATTGAATAAATATAGACTAAAATAAAAGGAAATGAAATATAAACCTACACAGGGTTTTTCAGCGGCCTCTCTGAACAGAGTGTAGACCCTGTTTGGTGTCTGACACATGTTTTGTTTGTCTGTTTTTAAATATGTGTCTTTTTCCAATTCTGTTTTGTGGGGACATTGTGGGATGGAGATGGTGCTGTGGAAAAGAATTTTCTCCAGGGGACAATAAAGTCCAAAGTCTTAGACGTGAAGACGCCGTAAGTTAGTGCTTCCCGGAAGAATCTGGCTTTACGATTATGGATGCGAAAGATACATAAATAGCTTGTTTAAGTAAGCAGATAAATAGATAAATAAACCTCTGATCCGAGCTGATTTTATGGTAACAAAATCAGCCCCACACAAGCCCCAACAGCAGTCATGTTTATTCAAGATACAACGGCAAGCATAATTATTAGTGCATTAACATAACAGGATATTCATAACCCAAGAGCCACCATCCAACAGAGGGGCTAGTTTTGGACGTGGAAGTCATGTCAGCGTGCATGACTTGAACAGTGTTATTTTTCACCCTGTAATGCTGGCCCAGAACACAGCAGGCTTTTTTTCTCCTCTTTTTTTTCTTCATTTATTTATCTTAAAGGAAGCTAGGCTTCACGTGCGCTTCAGTAACTCCATGCTAACTTCGCCAACATGTGGCAGGCAACCTTTTCAGGATGATTATGTGTAATAGTGCCATGAAAGGCTGATTTGTGACTCATGACATTTGGCTAATTGCAACAGTGCAGTGGTGGTTAGCGCGAGCCCCAGCTGAGACGGCAGGTCCCGCCTTGTGCCTCCGCCACCCCGAGGATCAGCTAAAGGCCAGTGGTCTCCTGGTCTTTGGCTCCCTCAGAGACCAATTTATTTTCATGTTTTTCACCCCCCCCCCCCCGGTGCTTCATCTTGTGTATCGGCACCGCTAACATCACAAAGCCTCTCCTGGAGATCTCTGATACACAGGCTTTTAGGTAAACACAGGGAAAAAGAGGATATTTGCATGATAGTGATAGTGGTTCTTTGTCCGTACCTGTGTTTGTTTTGTGCACGCGCAGTTACTACGAGCTAACGGAGCCCAGACAGAGTTTTGGTTGCTGGAAGCTTCCCAGGAGAGCTTCATGGTGCGGTGGTAGTTTTGCCTTTTGTTATAGCACACAGCTGCTGCACCATTAAATAAACATTTTATTTTACTTGCCTCACACTTGTCTGCTAAAATCCCCTCCGAGGCAGAAATAGTTTTCAGTCTCGAGTGAAACTGAAAGTGTGGCGTTAAAAATCCAGTTGTTTAATTGCACATTTGATTTCAACAAATGATCTGTTGAGTGTGTTTGTTTCCTGAGAGTAAACACAGTTATTTAGGATGGTTCTTCTTGAGGTCCTATTCAAGCCTTTCCTAGCAGGTTTTTTATGCCTCCCCTATGTTTGTATTGGCTCCCTGCGGGTACTCCAGCCCACTCACACAATCCAAAGGCGCACGGAAAAGGTTAACTGGTCAGTCTATATTGCCTGGCATAGATTTTAGTGGAAAGGTGTTTGAAATGCCAGCAAGGTTAAGGTGCACCTCCAATCATATGTGGCCTATAATCATATCTTGAAAGCATTCCTAGATGGAAGATTTCATCAAGCAACATGGATTAATCAAAAGTCCAAAGTTAGGGGAGTCAGTCAAACTGCTTATCTATCTATCTGTCTATCTATCTGTCTGTCTGTCTGTCTGTCTGTCTGTCTGTCTGTCTGTCTGTCTGTCTGTCTACCTATCTATCTATCTATCTATCTATCTATCTATCTATCTATCTAGCTATCTATCCATCACTAGCCAAACCCTTGGCAAGCTAGCTAGCTAGCTAGCATTTACCAGTTGTTATTTCTTTTTTGTTTGTATTTCTACTTTGGAGCTTATTTGTTCTCTATACCTAGACACAAACCCAAATAAACACTTTAGGAACTCTGAAAAATACTATATCATTATACATCTACAACTTTTAATTGCACCATAACATCATATCTACAAAATGACCCTTTTTCATAGAGTGCTAGCAGCTCTTTCCCTCCGTCTACAGTCAACTTTCACAATGACAGCCTGTAATATATCTCCATAAACAAATTGGAATTTATCACTGCTGGATCAGGCTCCACCTAAGCAGCAGATTCATTATCTCTGACACCTCCTAATTCCTCACCAACTGCCTGCTTTAAGAGAGAGTAATCTTTCTCAAACACGGCTGCAGTAAATCTGAACTCATAAATATGCACTCATTACTCTTGCAGCGCCCCCTCCACTCCCAGGAACAACTGGTACCACCACCACCACAACCAAGTGCTCAGCCTTGGCATCATCCTTGTCTCAGAGGATGTCGGCAATATGGGAAGAAACTGCCGGCGAGGGCTTTTAGAAAAATACCACCTATCTCTGACAACACCTGTTTGTGTCGCTGCTGTGAAGCTAATCAATGCCTTCATCACCACAAGGCATTTTTTCCCCTCCCCAACGTGACGATGCCTTCTGCACATCCTCCACAAATCCCATTATGCTTGAAATCCTATTGGTGCTTGCACGCACCACCTCAGATGTTTATGGGAAATATAAGCCAGATATTTAATCAAAGTTTTAATCACAGCCTATCAACAGTGATATTTCTATATTGTATTTTATTTATGGATTTGCATTTTGTGCACAACGGTCTGAGAAGTGAAGGCAGATGGAAACCATGTGGCGTGGCTCAGTTGCCAGGTCAGCGGTGGCATTTTCATTCACAAAGCAGCACTCAGCCATACTGTCGCTGTGCAGTATGTCTGTCGCCCCCTTCTTCTAAAGAGTGGTTCAGCGCTGACAGCCATCACTTTCACTTTTCCTGTCAGCCTCTCGAGCGATTCCGACACGTTTGCCCTAGCTGTCATGGCCGGCTCTTTGTCAACAGATTGCAGAGAAGTTGCCGGATAAACAAGGCAAAATCGAAAATGAAACTTGGCAGCAGCAGCAGCAGCACGTGCGTGTGCGCAGACACACGCACACACACACACACACACACACACAAAAAAACAAAAAACAAACTTGTGAACAATGTACTGTAGACAGCGGTACTTGAAAGTGAGAGAGAGAAAAAAATGAAAGAGGGAGGGAAAAGTGAACGAGACGTTTATTTTTATTTTTATGCTTCCATGAGACAGCATCACTCCCTGCTTAATTGGTTTGGCTTATAATGAAGCCTTCTTCTTCTTCTTCTTCTTCTTCTTCTTCTTCTTCTTCTTCTTCTTCTTCTTCTTCTTCTTCTTCTGCCGCATTATCCGGGGTCAGGTCGTGGGGACAGCAGCCTCAGCAGAGATGCCCAGACCTCCCTGGCCCCAGTCACCTCCTCCAGCGGGACCCCAAGGCGTTCCCAGGCCAGCCAGGAGACATAGTTCGTCCGGCCTGTCCTGGGTCTTTCCCGAGGCCTCCTCCCGGTGGGACATGCCCGGAACACCTGCCCAGGGAGGCATCCGGAACAGATGCCCAAGCCACCTCAGCTGGCCCCTCTTGATGCGGAGGAGCAGCGGCTCTACTCCGAGCTCCTCCCGGGTGGCCGAGCTTCTCACCCTATCCCTCAGGGTACGCCCAGCCACCCTGCGGAGGAAACTCATTTTGGCCGCTTGTATTCGCGATCTTGTTCTTTCGGTCACTACCCAAAGCTCCTGACCATAGGTGAGGGTGGGAACGTAGATCGACCGGTAAATCGAGAGCTTCGCCTTTCGGCTTAGCTCCTTCTTCACCACGACGGACCGGTACAGCGACCGCATCACTGCAGCTGCTGCACCGATCCGCCTGTCGATCTCACGCTCCATCCTCCCCTCACTCGTGAACAAGACCCCGAGATACTTGAACTCCTCCAGCTGAGGCAGGATCTCCCCACCGACCCGGAGAGGACAAACCACCTTTTTCAGTCGAGAACCATGGCCTTGGGCTTGGAGGTGCTGATTCTCCTCCCAGCCGCTTCACACTCGGCTGCAAACCGCCCCAGCGCACGTTGGAGGTCCTGGCTCGATGAAACCAATATGACCACATCATCTGCAAACAGCAGAGACGCAATCATGTGGTTCCCAAACCAGACTCCCTCCGGCCCCTGGCTGCGCCTAGAAATTCTGTCCATAAAAATGATGAACAGAACCGGTGACAAAGGGCAGCCCTGCCGGAGTCCAACACGCACTGGGTCTGACTTACTGCCGGCAATGCGAACCAGACTCCTGCTCCGATCATACAGGGACCGCATGGCCCTTAATAGAGGGCCCCGGACCCCATACTCCTGGAGCACCCCCCACAAGATGCGTCCCCACCCGGAGGTGGGAGTTGGTCAGACGGGTCGTTTAAGATGTCTGACGGAGGTCAGACAACACGACAACAAAGTCGATCATCGACCTCCGCCCCAGGGCATCCTGATGCCAAGTGCACCGGTGGACACCCCTGTGTTCAAACATGGTGTTTGTCACGGACAAACTGTGACTAGCACAGAAGTCCAGCAACAATACACCATTTGGGTTCAGATCGGGGAGGCCGTTCCTCCCAATCACGCCTCTGCAGGTGACACTGTCGCCACCCACATGTGTGTTGAAGTCCCCCAGCAGAACAACGGAGTCCCCAGTCGGAGCACCATCCAGCACCCCTCCCAAGGACTCCAAGAAGGCCGGGTACTCTGCAATGCCATTCGGGCCATAGGCTGAAATGACAGTGAGAGACCTGTCCCCAACCCGAAGGCGCAGGGACTCGACCCTCTCGTTCACTCCAACACGTGACGGCTAAGCCGTGGGGCAATAAGCATGCCCACCCCAGCCCGCCGTCGCTCACCGCGGGGCAACGCCAGAAAAATGGAGAGTCCAGCCCCTCTCGAGGAGCTGGGTTCCAGAGCCCATGCTGTGTGTGGAGGTGAGCCCGACTATATCTAGCCAGTACCTCTCAACCTCCTGCACCAGCTTGAGCTCCTTCCCCCCCAGCGAGGTGACATTCCATGTCCCTACAGCCAAAGAGGTTGATTCCGAGGCCCGGGCTGTCGAGGCCCTCCGCCTCAACTGCCGCCCGAACCACACTGCACCCGACCCCTACGGCTTCCTCTGCGGGTGGTGAGCCCACAGGAGGTAGGACCCACGTCGCTCGTTCGGGCTGGGCCCGGCCGGGCCCCGTGGGCGAAGGCCCGGCCACCAGGCGCTCGCATGCGAGCCCCAACCCCGGGCCTGGCTCCAGGGTGGGGCCCCGGTTGCACCATACCGGGCGACGTCACGGTCCTTTCATTGTTATTATTCATAGGGGTTTGTGAACTGCTCTTAGTCTGTCCCGTCCCCCACCACGATAAGGTGGCAGTTCAAGGGGGGAGTTATAATAATAATAATAATAATGGAAGCACAACCACTTCTAACAAAAAGAATATATATTATTAGCACATTTCCATAAAACTTTTTAACTTGTAAGTTTAATTCAAAACATTTTCTTAATTCAAAGGTGAATGTTCAAGAGTGAGCTATAAATTCACCCCATTTTATGGAAAGTTTCTGGTCTCTGAAAAACATTACTCTCACTCACTTCTGTGAGTAGCTGCAGTGAATCCATATGATACACAATAAATGATATGAAGATATTTTCGTTTTGAACAGCAATTTTTATTTCAGGGTTTTTTTTCAGTGAATTTAGAATGACATATTAGTTCCATCTATAACTTACAGAATAGGGCTGGAAAATATGACCAAAAAATCTATAAAACAATGTATATTTAGTTTTACTATAAATAAACATATACATATATTCTTCATACATTAGTGCCTGATATTATTTACTTCTTTTTCCTGTTTCTTCTAATGTGCTTAAAATATTTTTTAACGGTTTTTTGTTTGTACTGCTGACTTTTTAGGCAAACACACTTCAGTTGAGATGATTGCTATTCCTGATTTAAGGGTTTATCAAGTGTATTGTTTTGAATTAAGCATATTGTCCAGCCTTACTCTTCAAGTTATGTCCAAAGTCAAGGGAAACACAGGAGTAAATGAAGAGGACTCAATGTAGAAAAACAGTAAATGGAACCAGTCCATAACCATGTTCTTGGGTTGTCCCAAAGCTCGGACAAAAAGCCAGTCAAGATGTCCGGTAAAAACATTGTACATGTGAATCTGCATGCAAGTCTCTTAGTACAACAACAGATAGTCAGAATGGAATCTGGATGAAAGCGCAAATATATGCAACGGAATTCACAACCACGTTTAACAATCATCTTCTCAGCCGGTAGAGAGCTGCTGAAACCATTAACGAGACAGATATTCCCCCCATCATCATCATCATCATCATCATCATCATCATCATCATTGTAATCATAATAATGACTTCAAATAAAATTAGGTGATTGTGCTTTCGTAACCAAGGTAGGACAAATAATACAAAGACAAAAGATGTACATCACTTATAAAACATTAACACTGTCATTATAAAATCTGAAGCACTTCTATGGCAGTAAACAGTTTTCCGAGGATTTACAAGGTGGCTGGCGATGCTGAGCGACAGTTACAGTGAAAAATAAGAACAATGACGTCTGACGGGCAAAGCTGGTGCGTGGCCGGGTCGCGCCTCGCAGCGTCGCAGTCCCGTCGGCGCCGTGTGCATTCGTCTTCCTCTCCCGAGCAGCCGGCAGCGCTTTGGGCTTCTGGAAGCTGCTCCCCCCACTTAGCAAAAACAGTGAACAGTGCATGGAACTAAAGCACCAGACTGAAATGGAGAGCTTTTTCCCATTTTTTTCCTTTTCTTTTCTTTTCTTTTCTTTTCTTTTTGCTCAAACATCTAATGAGAAACTTGAAGTAGAAAACAATAGCATGAACTGTGCGGTCTTTTTTTGTTTGTTTTAACCCCCTCCCCCACCCACCCTCCATGTGGTTAAGGTCATAGTCTTTTGTCTGAAGCAGCAGCGGGAGCTTCCATCGTGTGCTTGCGTCTCTTCTCAGCTCTCCGGGAACTGCAGGGAAACAAGATCGCATCACATTTCTCCACTTGAACCCAAACGCCCTTCAATCATCACTGCTGAACTGCGTTGCAGTGCATTGTGAAATTTAAAAAGTTCTAGGGGTATTCTATCAACCAAATTGGAGGCAAATTACAGCCCATAATTTATCTGTCCGTTATGTAATGTGCCTGAAATTAATTTAAATGAATTATGAGCCTGATTGTGAGCCCGATTTGCCCTCCTGAACACTGAGGGACTTTGGCCCTAATCGGTCTAAATGTGTGTGTGGTGTGTGAAGCAATTGTGTTGCTGCTCCCGACTGAGGCGTAGCCTGATCGTGCGTTATGCGGATAAGATGTTTTGTGGTCTCGGACCCCAGGAAGACAAGCTGTCACTTTGTGCACTGTCTAACAGGGATCCGTGTTAACGAACAATGAAACAAAGCCCCGTGTTAGGCTAATGTTGAGTTATTTCATGGTCTAGGCCTTCAATGGTGTGACACCATCTTCTTTGTCAGGATTTCACCCTGATTCTTGTCCTCATTTGATTTTCAGTGCAAGATACAAGCCAAGACAGCCACCAGGTGATGGTGAGTTCTACTGTAGTCAATGCTGATCACATTAGGTGTCGTTTTAGATCGCATTACTGTGATAAAGGTATTTATTTATTTTTTTGATCAGCGGTAATGAGCAGATGTTTTATGGGAACGCTTTTGTTAAATTAACCCTGACGCTGACCTGTGCGTCTTCCTGGATGTTTCCATCACAATAGTTCCTCATGGTCCGTGCTTGCTAACCTGCAAATTGCTCATTTCTTGAATACTTCATTCTATATCTGTTTAAAGCAACAATTAACATCATCATTATCATCAGACAGTTTGTATGAATTTCTCCATGAATTGTACATGGTGCAGAGCAGCATCAATCCAACCTTTCACAAACAACACTAGAGCTCTCAGAGGCTCTGGGTCTCACTGGAACTCCTTGGGTCACGAGAACGTAAGTTTGTAAAATACACCACTTGCTGTACCATAAGTTACTGTGGGCTTTTGGTCGTGGTTCTTTACATGAGTATGGTTTGTCTTGATGCATTATTTATCTGGTAAGCAGGACAGTTGAAGGCGGGATTTGAACCGCCAACCCTTCGCCAACCAACCATACTGGTACCACAACTACTAGTACTGCTACAAATGGTGCTACTTCGACAAGTACTGCTACTATTACTACTACTGCTTCTTCTCCTACTGCTACTACTTCTCTTTTCATACAGTGTAATGCTAAACAGCAGAATGCAATACTACCATCGCCGCTGGTGCCAACTCGGTAGAAAACGTACCTCTTCCGCTCGTCATTTCTGTTTGGTCCTTGAGTCTCCACACGGCATCAGGCCCGATGAACCCGCGCCATCGGCCTCCCTTTGAGGGTGGCCCGATGGGAAGGACGGGCGACTATACAGGAAGACGTCCCCAAATTCTGGCAGGAAGACAGGAAAATCATTGCACTCAAGCAGTCGGTCTCGACAAATCAACTGAGACAAAACTCCCTCCGCTGGCTACCTGAGTGCTGTCGGCTTCTGCTGCTCCCTTTCGCTCCTTGTGGATTCTTGTGCTTGTCCTGGCTCTCCCTCTGCTCACTCTCGGCCTCTTTGACCCTCTGCATCCCCGTGCTGCCCCGTCGACCCCGCGCCTCCCCAGAGCCCATCCGCGGCAGCGTGGCTCCCCTCACTTTGTAGTCGTCGAGCGGCGGCGCCTGGCCAGAGAAACTCAGGGGCGTGCACGAGTCTGCGGAGGCAGCGCATGACGGGGCATCAGTGCAAGAGGGAGGGGAAACGCGAGAGAGTCCGTACTTGTCATTCACGCGGTGGACTTTACCGTCATTGAACGCATCTCTGGGTTGGTAGTCCAGTTCGCCGTACTGGTTCTGTTTGTGCCTCCTGGGCCGTTTGTGCGTCAGTGCGGGACTCATGTTGCTGTCCGTGGACATCGGGCTGCTGGGCCGCGGCAGCCTTCGCCCTGGAACCGTCACAATTAGCACCACATCAGGAAAATGTTCTGCAAAACCATGCTGGGTTTGAACTGACAGCGAGGACCAGGATCATCTTAAAGCATCTGCATTAGTATCATGATTTATATCATTAGCAGTAATGGGGGGGTCATTTGGTTTAATTATTTTGTATCATATATGATATGATTTTAAATGCAAAGATTAAACAAGACAAAATTATGCAATTAAACAAACTAACTCCCTCTGGCTTCGCCCAGCGTCCCCACTGAGTGCTTAAAATGACAGAGAAGTAATTAAAAAAAAGAGGTTCAGTGTTATATTATTGCAAAATACACCAGAGAGCTGTGACTTAAAAAAAAAAAAGGGGGGATGAAGAAGGAGGAATATTAAGCAGTTTCCATAAGGTTTGATGTTGCAACTGAAGGTCATCATTTTTGAGGTGGAAATAAAATGATAGATTGCATTCGTGCACAATTGTATTTCTACAGCATCTAATTCACTGCGGCCAGATTTGTATGTATATTTTATTGACCTTTAAGATTCAGTTACATTAGAATCTCTATGATGAAGAACCATTGTGTGAAAGAATGACTTGGCAGTGTGTCTTACACATATTTCTCTCAACCTATAAAAACTGGAAAATGTTTCCACCATGCAGTTCGACCACTGCCTTAGTTTAGATTGGCTCAGTTGTCACAATCTCCTCATTAGCTTTGCACACCTGCCACCTGTTAAACTCAACTAGCTGCACTTTAAAAGTCTGGAGTCAGTTCAGGCTGGACTTTTGTCACCATATTCACACAACAAAAAAAAATGTTTAGATGTTTCGACAGAACATCCCTGTGGCTGGAACCACAGAGTCTGATTGCACGAGGTGTTGATGAACCTTACACAGATATCAGTTGAGTCTGTGGTGCAGTTAACTGCAGTTAACTGCAACTAGCAGCAACGTTGCTGCTAGTTGAAAAGAAAAAGTGATTCCTTCACGTGGAGAACAAGGGTGAGTTGTTCACCATTGCCCATAGAAACAAAACAGCAATGGCTTTGTGTAAATTGGGTTATTTTGTGACCTAAAACTGAAGGGAGTGTCTTGCATGTGGCTTATTTGAATCTGTGTCATGTTATTTTGCTTAACCCCCGTCCCCACCTACTCCACCCAAAGAAACTGTATGGTCACATGTTCAGCTTGAACAAATGACATCATTCCCTTTTACCTATTTTTACCTTTAAAAAAGTGAAGACAACAGGGTTTTTCTTGATTATGCAGGTCTGCAGCATTACACTCGTCTCTGCAGCTTTGTAATTTTGTTTTTTTTGAACCCTCGACATTATCGTATTATTTCCAAAAAACCTAAATTGCCTTAGTGCAAACCACAATTCATGTTTTGCAGCAGGCAACATTTGTTTTTATTTGCATGTCTGCCAAAGACCCTTGCTCATTTATCTTCATTCAGCATTTGACTATCCAACTGCGATTTTTGGCTAGCTATAGTGCTAGCGCCTGTTGGTATTGTTGTGTGTGTGTGTGTGTGTGTGTGTGTGTGTGTGTGTGTGTGTGTGTGTGCGTATGTTTTTAATTCCTGCCTCGCCTGCTTTTCCCTTTTAACTGCCCATTTCTGTGCCATGTTCCAATCAGTGCCACAGGGTAAAATGTTGCAATTCCACGAGGTGACTCGATCGGCTGGAGTCGAAACACAGTGATGTCATCGACCAGCGAGGCCTCCATGATACATTTCAAGCCGCTCCCATCCTTGACTGAACACCAACCCCCCCAAAAAACCGAGCGCCCCCTCCACCCAGTGCTCCTGCATATCAAGCCCCGCCCCCCAGAGCCAACAGCTCTGATTTAACTAATCTGTATCAGTGCAGTGAAATTCCTCCTAACCTGATTCCTCGGGGTGTCTGCACATACGCAGGCCCATGATGTCCCGCGACGAGGCCACCGCCTGGTTGAAGTCGCCGTCTGTAAAGAATGACCCTTCCGAGGTGCTGACAACACTGGACCTGCCTGACGAGATGTTGTCCTCGGACGCTGAGCCCCAGCTGTTCACCATGGACCCTGCCACTGACCTGTCCAGATCCCCCGTGCTGGAGGCGGCCGAGGTCTGCTCCAGGCCATGCAGGAGCAGCTTGTGTTGCGAGGGGTGCAGCTGGGCCTTGCGCTTGTTCCCGCTCTGCTGTCGGCCGTAGCGATTTCCCGCGAGCTGCGCGTCCATTTCCCCATCCTCCTCCTCCTCCCCCTCCTCATCCACCCTCAACTCCTCCTCCTCGTCTACTTCCTCTTCATCCTCATCTTCTTCCTCCTCATCGTGCTGTATGGAGCTGTAGGTGTGCGTTGGGGAAAGCGGGCTCAGGTTGCTGGTGGTGTGTTGGCTGAAAGATACACTAAAAGAAAAATAATAATGTTGCAGTCTGGCTGCAGGAAGGCACAGAAAAAAGAAAAGTCCTGTGCTAGTGAGGTTTAATGTGGTTACCTGAGCTGCTCAGTTTCGTCCTGCAGGCCGTTGCTCAGCTCACCCTGCGGTGGTGTGAAGGGTGGGTGTGTTGGGGATGAGACTGCGCCTCTGACTGGTGGAGCAGGGCAGCTCTCTATTCTCTGCTCTGGGCGAAAACTGCAGAGAGAGAAGAGAAGATTCAAATGATCCAATTATATTTGTCACTGCTAGCAGCCCAGTATTGGGCTTCTAGTTGGTTCTTGCTGCACTATGCACTGCTGGTCTTAACTGATCGTGATGGGATTATCGGCCCTTTTTAAGGGAACCGAATCTCATGGCTCCATTCATTTCTGAGAGGCAAGAATCAAAATAATGGCTCATTGTTTTGGTTCTATTGTTTTATTGTTTTGTTTTTATTTACCCCAACTCAGTTTACTTTGTTCAAGAGTTGTTCAAAAGACTCAGAACACTGGTGAACATCACATCATTAACTGAACACTTGCCTAAACCAGTCTCCAGGAAGGTGTAAATATTATTATTATCATCATCATCATCATCATCATCATCATCATCATCCCCTTGAAAAGCCTTTCATTTTTTTTGTTACATCTCACTGTTAGCCGCCGTCCATTTGTGATAAAACCACCACGACTGCAGCGTCCTCACTAATCTCTTTAGCAGCAGCTAAGCTCGCCGTCGCTTCCTCCATTTCTTCTCTGCCTCCCTTATTGTGACTTTCCGAGGGCAGCTAGCAGCTGTCGCTTGTTTTGTCACAGCAAAAAAAAAAAAAAAGAAAGAAAGGAAGAAAAAAAGGCAGCTGCTCATGGAATCCAGTCTAGTTTTCAGACTGGCTGACTGACTGAAAATGCTTTCTGAGGCTCCCGTGCAAGGTTAATTAGTCGCACGGCAGATTAGAACCTAGCATAAGCCTGCAGTTTTGATTACGGAGATCCAGTGACACAGGAGGAGAGTTGACAGGGTCCGATGTTTGGTGGGAAATGAGCAAAAGTTCAGTTCTTTTTAGCCTCACCCTGGAACGCAGCCACTGCTGAAATCGCTGCACATCCCTGCACCCCCGTCAGAAACCCCCACATCCCCCTCACCTTTTATCCAAAGGCACGCTGTATTCATCACAGTCTCTGGCATTGGCATGAGGAGGAGGAGGAGACTGGCGTTCTCCCCAGGTTACCGTGGTATGTTTTGGGATCTTTGGGGCCCGAGTTGGCTTCCTTTGATTTTGGCTGCCTGAGAAAAGAGAAGGTCGGGAGGGAAACATCAAGGTAATGGTGGATGTATGGCTCACATGTTTAGAATGCACGGCTGCTGCTGCTGCTGCCGGCCTCACCTGAGGTGCTGTTGCTGCCTCTGTCTGAGCTGTTGTGCGAGCCTCCCGTGCCGTGGTTGTAGGGGAGAGTTTTGGGATGGAGCGCGCCTTCGCTCCCCTGCAGATGATCTGCCAAGGCAAAGTTTTTCATCAGCGCGCTTCTTTACAATTCAGGCAGTGCCAAATAACTGCAACCTTCACCTTTATTGAGCCCGTTTTGCTCCATGATGTTGTACTGCATCAGCGCTGCCATCTCCTTCGGGATGGGGGGCAAGTTGGGAGGCTGGTTCCAACACGGCAGGTCCAGAGGTTCGGCCGCGGCAGCACCGCCACCACCTGCCTTGTTCTTGATGTTGGCCTGGATGAGCTGCGTGGTGGCGTAAGGGATGGGCTCATAGGTGGCCGAGTCGCCGCTGGGGCTGGCGTAGCACAGGCCGGAGCCAGGGAACATCTTCATCTCGTTGAGCTTGTTGGAGAGGTTGACGTCGCTGTAGATGGCAGCCTCGGAGCCCTGCTGCTTGTTCTCGCCGTGGCTGCCGTAGTTGGCGATGCAGTCGGCTGTGATGGATGGCGGGAAAAGACGCGCAGCGTCAGCGCCAGCGCGCAGCGTTCTCAGGGACGCCTCGCCGACTCATTACTGCACTCACCTGGGCGGCTGTACGTTGTCATGTTGCTGTCACTGGTGCCGTTGCCATTGTTGCAGCAGCTGCTGATGCCACAGTCCTTGTGATTGGCACACGCGTTTGGCCAGTTGTCTGGCAGCCACAGCTGGTTGTGAGGCTCACCCACACTGAGGAGGCCGGGTCTGCATCGAGGAAGGACACGCGGCTGTCAATCACACCTGCTCCAACTCACCTCCACAATCCCCTCTTTCTTCTCTGGGAGAAGGAGCACGAGGACGCTGAGACGGCTCAGCTTTTGAGGTGGCAACACACCTCCCCCTAGTGTCTGATCGAGGCAAGTGCATATCTACTGTCGGCCTTTCTTTCTTTTTTTCCCGATAACAGAGGAGAAATAAAAAATATCGCTCACCTGCCAGCGCTACATCCAGAGTCTCCCCTTTGATACGCGACTGCAGAGAGACAGAGAAAAACATTAAACCTTGATGAGCTGTCAGAAAGAGGAAGTGCCAAAGGCACAGAGTGACGCCATGAAACAGCTCTTAAGTCAAGTCTAGACTCTCTTCAATACCCGTTTCAATCGACGGGGCACAAAGTCTGGCTCGGCGGGGTTTTAATGTGCACGGAGGCAGCACAAATAATTGCCTGTGCCTTTTACCCGTCGCAGCGTAACTTGTTTCAGACACTTTCTCTTCCACCATCAAACAAAGAGGGGGTTGGTGGAGGGAGGGTTGGTTACGCAGACTGTGCGCCATATTTCTTTTCTATTTCTTCCACTGTGATCAAACCTGGGAGCAGATGCTTTGCGAATCTATTGGCATGATTATGCAAAAACAAATGCTTTCCTTTTAATAGCCAGTGTGATCTCGTATTTAGTGACTCACACACCTACCTACACAATAATGTATATGTAAATATAAGTACAATTAACACACTGTATTCCCACTCTTTTGTATTTTGATTAATTAGAAGTCTTTTGATTTTTTTTTCCCATTCTTCAAAGCCTGTGCAAGAGACATTGCACCCCCCCCCCCTTTTGTTTCCATACCATCTTTTTTAGCTGTGTATCTCCACCTTTCCATTTCCCCTTGAACCAAAAACAACAACAACCCCGAATCCAACACATGACATCTCAAAGAAGCATCAAAGGATGTGATCTGATTTCCGTCGCGGTCGGAGGCGAACAAAATATCAAACTCTTTAATAATTCACTTGCCAAATACATAAAATATCACAGAGGCAGGCAGATGGAAAATGGTGTACATACCTGTCGGCGTGAAAGTGAATGACGGGACTGTAAGAACGAGGAAACAGGCAGGAAGAGATCATCAAATTTGGTTCACATACTCGCTTTTTATTAAGTTCCCATAATATAGTTGCATTGTTGTTTTACAATCCCTGTTCGACTTATACACAAAAATATTAAGAACTAAATGCTAAAAATTCTTGCTCGGCCTCCAGAAAAAGACCTATATAGCATTCTGTTTACGGCCTGCCACACAATTGGAAACAAAGCAAGGCATGTTGGAGGCTAGAGACAAAAGCAACCTTTGTGACATCACAAAAGAGGAGTTGAGGATGAAGATGATTTCTGGTGAGTTCATTGGACAAAACGGTGACAGAGGTTAGTAAAGTCTACCCTGCATAGTATTGGGTATTCAAATGAATATTAGTAACTGAACACTGTTGCTTTGTTCTGATCTTCTGCGTGTGGGGAAAAAAAAACTTATGTGTACAAACATTAAAACCCACGTCTTCCTTTTTTCCCTTCCCGCTGACAGCTCTGACACGAGTGCCCGGCTGAGGGTTAATGGGGGTGACTGGCAGTCAGAGCGGGAGGTTCGGAAAAATCACAGCTGTATTGTAGCAGCAAGACATGGTAATGGCAGGTTGACAGGTTTGTGGCTGTGAGCCGAGAGGAGAAAATGACACTCGACAAATGAGCGGCAGAAAGGTCAGCCTTTGACTGTGTGCGTCTTCTTACAGTGTTTGTGTCGAGGCAAGATTATTCCACAGTATTTTTCACCCTTTTGATGTGGCGCGCTTGTCACCCTTGTTGAAAATCTCTTTTGAATGTCCCCGAGATGAAGAAGACTGAAAGTCAAAGGGAAATTTTGTTGCCGCTTCAAACTTGCAGCTCGGAAGGCAGAATTGCGATTCTCATTTCAGCCTCATTTTAGTTCCTGTTCTGCCTGATCTGTTTTCTCCAAAGACACAAGATATTTTGCAGCAGCAGTCTTACAGAGGCGTGATTCAGAGGAGGTAGCTGGGCATTCAAGGCCAATGGGTGCCAAACCTGCGAGGCAATACCAAATAATTACTATAGCTGGCCCGCTGGTATTATACAGCACATGTACTGCTAATACTACAAATCCCAGAATGCTCTGCTGGTATTTTGATGCATAAATCAGGAGAGGCCCAATCAATACCCTCTCCTCTGTTGTCAGTATTCTGTGGAAAAAGGTTACTGTCGGAATTTAAATCAGAAGGCTGCAAATAAAAAGAGGCATACGATTTTTATTCACATTTCTTCTTCAATAGTTTTTTTTGTTTTTAATTCAATTTAGTGTGTGTGCAATATGAAGTAATTTATTATATAGTATTAAGCTTTGCTTGTTCAATATTCAGTGGTGAAGCAAAACTTGTTTGGGTCCATAAAAAGATTCACTTTTAAATCTGAAGGAAGATTTTTTTGAATAATGTTGCCCCGTGATTTTGTCCAAGTTTTAAATTTTGTCCCACTGTGTATCTGAGTTTGGATTGGAAGGGATCTGGAGAGGCAGTCATTTTGAAGGAGGAGCTTGTTTGGAGTGCTCTGGAGAGTGATGGGTCTGAGGCCTGAAATCGAAGGTGCGATGTTCAGTGTCGCTAGCGGTCATGCGCCAGAGGTCAGATGCGGGAGAAACTGCAGAGGGAGTCAGACCGAGCGATGCAGGGTTTCCCCAGAGGTGGTGATTGGTGCAGACCTCAGTGGAGGTGAGGAAGTGACAGGCAGGTCTGGTATCAGCAACAATGAAGGTGGTATAGTTTCAAACAGGGTGAAATGACTGCAGTGAATAATATAACTCCAGAAGAGGCAGGAACATGTATTCTGAGGTCCAATCTGATTTTGTAATCTGAAGATCAGAGAAAGATTATGTGTTGTTTCTTTCCACTGTAGCTTGTCATGAAAGTTTTTGCATAAGGATGCCTTACTAGCAGCAACGCCTGATGGTGCCAAGTTGTGCCTTAGAGGGAGTAGCCATTTCATTTTGAATGTTTCGAAGGTTTTAAGTGCAAATGGTTGAGGCTTCATAAATTTGAAAATGACAAGTCAGGCTAGTGCAATAAAATGCCTTCATTGTTATTTGTCCGATCTATTTTGCTTTTCTTCATTTTATTTTCATAACCAGCCTTTTAGTTAAGTATCATTAAGATGTTAATGAAGCTCCTGACTTGATCAGCCTGAGATCGACCCACAGGTTTGAAACGAGTTCTGGGGTGAGACTGAGGTGGATACAGCGTGTTCTTTGATTTCTCTGCTCATGATCAAAGAGAGACACTCAAACTGGAAACTTCAAGAAGTAATGGAGAACATGATGAGATCAGTTCTAAGGAGTCCAACTTGAGATTCTGACAAATATTGTAATAGACCTGATGTTTGTTTTTTTTTGTTTTTAGTTTAGTTTAGTTTTTCTTCACACTTCCTGAACATGAACAATGCACACCTCTACCTAACAGAGAAACACGCACCTTTGCGGATGCCGGTGTAGGTGCTGCTGTGGTTGCTCCTCTTCTTGCGGTGCCGGTAAAGCCACACGCTGAATATCATGAGCACCAACCAGCAGGGGGCGCCAATGCCGGCGATAAACGCCGGCTGCCTCACCACATCCGAGATACGGGAGAAGGTGTCTCTGTCCTCACTGATATCCATCATCTGGCCTGCAGAGTCTCACAGAGAGAGCAGTAAGGGCGAGTTATTGGAAGATGCATTCGCTTCAAGTCGAATGCAGTTGGAGGGCGTAAGATTTCAGTTTGCCGCAAACATCTGGGGGACGCACGCAACGAGGATTCATCGTTTGAGGCGGACTTACCTTCCTCCAGCGTCCGCGCCACCATCACCTCGCTGTCGCTTCCCTGGAACTCGTCAAAGAAGGGGCGCACTTTGAACTCATACACGCAGGCTCTCCGCAGCTGACCGATCACCACCCCCTCCTCCCGCAGGGCGCGCACGTCCCTGACGCTCCACTGTCCCTCAGGCTGGCCGTGGTCGGCCGAGGGCCGGTACAGCACCTTGAAGCCCTGCACGTACGGCGACTGCTGCTCCACCTGGCAGAGGCAGAGGGCGGAGGGATGCGGCGTAAATGTCAGGTCAAATGACCGAGATGAAAACAGACAATCTGGTATTAAATCAGGGTCTGAGCTTCACCGTCCGCCTTTGCACGCAACTCCCAGCTGTATATGGCGGTTGGAGGATAATCGTGTGTGAGTGTGTGCATGTGTGCGTGTGTGAACATCCTGCTGATATATTGGGATAAACTCGTTCATTCCCTTGGCCTTCAGTCTGATGCGCATTAATATCTCCTCATATCTGCCAAACCTCACCGTAAACCACAATATGAGGTTATTAATAGTTTCCCCTCAGCAGACTTCTGGTAAAAATCAAGCCACTTTCCATTCATAGCGCATAATTACGAGAGAGAATACCTCGAGAGGTTCCTGCAGAGCAAAGTGGAAAGCAGCGTACCACATATTCACTCCTCTAATGCAGCTGATTTATTATCTGCTAGTTTTAATAATGTTTTAGAGAGAAATTCAAATGGAATTTCAGCGTGACATAAGTCTTTGTGTAATGCCCAGCTTTAACGGGAGCCACTTCTATCTGAGGTGTTTTTCCCTTTTTGGAAGAATTTAGATTTCTTGGAGCACTCCTCAAGCAACGATTGCTCGTTCATCACTGAACTAACACCTCTTCCTGTTTCTTTTAAGAGAAAGGGCAATTTTAAAGAGGGCAGACTTACACAACCGATTAATATCCACTCTGGGTTTACAGGCAAGAGTGTACACTTCTCTTTCAAAAAGTTTCCACGTTTATATAAATATATGGGGAAGTTAATAACAGTGTGGACCACCGCGGTGCCCTTACCGTCCACTGCACCCTGACGGCAGAAGATGAAATGACGGTTGGTGTGTGAAGGCGGATGACCACATTTCCCAGCTCCCTCTGAATGTGCCGGTGATCCACCCCCGGCATGGTGGAGACGCTGTCTGCAGTTGCAAAATGAATAGAGAGTAAATAAAGCGGTGACACTGACCCGACGCTTTCAAAAATAAAACAAAGATGCCGCTCTGCTCTTCCAGTTCCACTCAATAAGAAGTAGAGCAGCAGCACTGACCCTGCGTCCTCACTGAGTCGGAGATTGGACTGGGGTCGCTGAGGCCGTAGGCATTCACCGCTCTGACCATAAACAAGTAGACAGTAGCCGGCTTCAGGTTCTTCACCACAAAGCTCTGGTTCTTTATGTGCTCAGCCAGGGTCACCCATCTGCTGCCCAGTGTGTAACTACAGAGACAGAAAAAGGAGAAAGACTCAAAGCTAGTCCCTTCAAATGACGGCTGGTGTTTCCTGAGATTCAGGATATTTGTTTCCAACCTGAATGCCTCAATAAGGTACGATGCTGGCTCTGCGCTGGGACTGGGTTTTGATTTCCATGCCAACGTGATGGAGGTACGGCTGATGTCGGTCACCTCAGGTTTGGACGGAGCGGCTGGAAGCAGGTTGGGGTCTACCGGTTGGCTGGACTGAACAACTCCGAATTCTGGGGGAGAAGAAGGAAACGGGCATTAAAGAAGTTGTTTTCTCTTAACTTGCAGTGGAGCTGGGTAGCTCAGATCTCTCCTCTGATAGAAAATATTTCAAGTCCATCCTATGTTTTACTGGATTCCATACCAAATCACAGAATTATGTTATTGATGAAGAAAGATGAGTTGTGAGAGAGGTTTTGCTGTGACAAAGGCCAGGGGGAAAAGCCACAGCCACAGAAGGCTTTTCTCAATCGGAACATGTTTTCATTTTACTCTTGGCTGACTTTGGCAACACCACTGTACAGCCAGACATGGGGTGGTGAAGTGTGACAAATGTCGGCGCTCACACCAGCAGGAAGACTCCAGCTAAATTAATGGGAAAAAGTCTGATTTGACCTCCCTACCGACATGGCTGTACTTATGGCGGCACACTTGCACGCAGCAGCTGCTTGGCTCTCCAGCGATTGGTGCTTTTTAATTAGTGTGCTGCTAGTTTACTTCTCACCGAGTGACACTCACGCCTGGGCATATTTTTAAACACAGTCGACAAGAACTTGTCACCATGAGTTCAAATTCTGAAAGCTGCATTTTCCCACAGCTCCCCAGAGAGCACAACCAAAATCGCCGAGGCACGAGCTAGCTTCCGCCACAATCCACGACTTATTCCCACCAAACTGGCCGAGGCTGCTGAGCTAGTGGGCCACGTAAGCACATGGAGTTCACAGTACGGCAGAATCCAGATAGGGAGGACTTTGTTTAGCAGTGAGGAAAAACCTTTCCCCTAAAGCACACTATTGCTTTCTTTTCAGATGACATGCACAAGTGGCAAGTGCAGCAAGGTGCATCAGGGATGGAAAACCTACAGGTAGGAGATACAGAAATGTTCTTGTCTGTGGGTCCTTTTTGACAAACAAGCCAAAGTCAGATGAATAGCACAGGAATCCCACAAGGCTGGATGCTGAGCCCCTTCCTTTACTCCCTGTGTACACGGGATTCTACACAGCCACAACAGACCAACGCTATCATCAAATGTACACGTGACTTTACAACAGTGAAGTCTATCAACTAGCCCAACGAGTCTGTCCAATGGGAGGAAGTGCAAGGGCTGAGTGTGGTGAAAAGGCAGCAACCTTACAGTAAAGGTACAAAAAAAAAATGAAAAGAACACAAAACTGACGATGAAAAAGAAGGATGTAGATACGCCACCATACATGAATGGCAATGCAGTGGATAGGGTGGCAAGCTTTAAGTTCCCTGGGACCTTCAGCACATGGGACCTCATTTGGACATTTAATACCAGCGTGGCGATAGAAAGCTACTTTTCAACAACACTCAGTTGAGCGTCTCACGGCATCCTGGTGATGTACAAGAGCATCTCTGCAGCGGACACGGAGGCTCTGCAGAGATTTCTAAAAACTGCAGAGCGCCTCACCGCATCACTCTTCACTACCCTGAACAACATCTTCACATCTCCCAGTCTGCAAATGTCATGTTACGCCCTCAAAGTCTCTTCCCATCCTGCCAATCAACTTCTCCAACTGCTGCCCTCCGGCAAACACACAGATCCATTAAAACAAGCACCACACGATTCCTGAATGCCTTTTTGTTTCACCCCAGAGCCATAACCATAGAGAACAATGAACTAAAAAAAAACACCCAGCAGGAGACGCTGTGCAATACATTTATTATTTTACTTGAAGCGAAATGCTTTTCTTAAGTGCAACGTTGGCACTAAATTGTGAGGAGAAATTAATATATGCTGGAAAGTGTGAATGTGTGACGGTGTCTATCTATAACGCATGAGGTCGAAGGCCAACGATAAAATCGTTTTTCAAACCTTCCACTTTCAAGTATGCAGTCCAAGAGGCCTCTCCATTTGGACTAGAGGCAGCACAAGTGTAGAGGCCTGTGTCCACGTGCTGAGGGAAAGAACGGAAGATGTTAGAATACAGGCCTTGACTCACAGAATAGTTTCCTCTCATTCAAAAATGCGTCAGTGACCTTGGCGTAACGGATCTCCAGGGCGCCGCTGTCTGTGATGGACATGCGAGAGTCCACCGGAGGCAACGCCACGCCATCCTTCTTCCAGTGGATTGTGGGACGTGGAGATCCAGTGGTATGGCAGTCCATGACCACTGTGCTGTCCAAAGGCACAGTCTGGTTGGATGGACCCTGTCTGATCACAGGAGGGGGATGGTCCAACCCGGCTAAAATGACACAAAGATCACCTCAAAATTGGTTTGCATGTAGAATATGCTAAATGCTAAATTAGGATGAATTTATAGGCCACATGTCAAAATATGTCAGCTTTATCAGTGTTTTTTGACAATGCTGTGCCTCTCTGGCCTGTTAGTGAACGCCCCCCCAGTATACTATTGTCATTGTCCCTCATACAAACATGCGAAAAGTCCAACACTGCATTAGTTTTAGGAGTAGGAAGATCCAAAACATGGCGGAATATGCCAGTGAGTCGAGATCTGCAGAGATAACACAGTCATTTCATCCATGTTAACTCTTTATTTCAACACAGCTTTATAAATGCACTTTACTGTTGAAAGGAAAACTGTTCTGTAAATGACAGGTGGTATTAAAAGTTTAAAAAGATGAAAGTACAGAAAATCAACCAGAAAAACAGGCAAATGTGAAAAAAAAATGAAGATAAGATGTGAAAGATTCAGAGAGGCGAATTGGTTAAGAGTGAACAATGGGTTTATGTGGCGGTGCAGAAAGCAGAGGAAAAAGAAATCACCTTTTCCCCTCCAGCGGAGGGCAACTAATCGTTCGCTCGGTTCTGCTGGAGCAAACTCCAATCACGACGGCGAAGCCCGACTAATAACAATCCCACTTAGATAACACAGCTCCTCTCTCTCTCTCTCTCGCTCACTCTCTGTCTAACTTCGCACTTTTTCAAACCTGTCGGATGGTGGTGGGGGAGGGTCTGTAGATTAATAAAAAAAAAAACTCCAAAAAAGAGAGAGAGAGAGAGAGAGAGAGAGAGGGGGGGATGATGGAAACGCGCCTTGAAAAGTGCCGGAGGTGATGCGGACCAGTTATTTCCATACAAATGCGCCACTCCAAATGGGGATGAGAGGAGAGTGGTGGGATGGAGAGAGTCTGGGGGAAGGGCGGGGTGAGCAGCCAGAGAGGTGCCGCCGAGACCACCGGTGGTGGTGGTGGTGGTGGTGGTGGGGGTGCAGGGGGATTCAAGAAAAAAAAAAATCCACAACCCCCATATATTTTCATTACCTGTGGCAGATTGAGTGGACGCCCTAATGTGTAAATGCAGTAATTGTTTCTTCCCCAGGCGATTGTTTTTATTTGACATACATGGTAAAAAATAAAAAAAATGAATAAAAAAAAAAAAGTTGCCACACATGCATGTGTGCACGTATGTGCAGGTAATTTAATTGCGAGCTCCACCACTCTGCTGGTGGTGTTTAATCACCACTACGCGCCTCCCAGCACATTTAAATTGCTTTCAAGAAAAAAAAACATTACATTTTCAAGCCTTAAATCAGGAATGATTCAAGAACGTGTGTCAACATTTCAACCCTGTTTTTTTTTTTCTTTGTCAAACCACACAAATAATAAAGTGTCTTATTAAAGCCTTTTATGAGCGTGGATATTACTTGTTTTCCCTCCTCCTCCTCCTCGTCCTCTTCATTAAGATTATTTGATGTTAAATGAGATAAGGCTCTTTACAGACCGTCGCCATGGAAACAGAGCATTTTTTGAGCTTGCCGTGCGTGTGTGAGTGTGTGTGTGTGTGTGTGTGTGTGTGTGTGTGTGTGTGTGAACAACACCTACTGCAACCCCTCCCCAGCTGAAATGCCTCCCATGGCAGTTACTGTAACTACCACACCTGCAAAGGACACTGGCGAGCCCCGGCCTCCAGCCGAGGTCGGCTGCTCGTCTAATGCACGAGCTACACAAAGGAGAACCGCTGCTGCTGCACCGAGGGGAAAAAATGGCCTTTCCAGAGCAAAAACAGACTCTGCACTGCAACGCTGCTCCCGTCACTTACAGTCTGTGACCTCCAGCAGGGCCTTGGTAATGAAGCTGCCGGCGATGTTGAGAGCCTGGCAGCTGTACAGGCCGCCGTCCGAGTGCTGAACGTTGGTAATGGTCAAACTGCCCGTCTGGGACACGGAGAGACGGCTGGCGGGCTGCGGAGGTTGGGAAGAGAAGAGGAGACTCTGGGGGAGGGGGGGGAGAGGAAGAATCGCACACTTTAATAACGTTCTCCCCGTGTGATTCAGCGCGACGGCCGGCGGAGGAGCGTCCGCCTCACCTCACTGCCCTCTTTCTGCCAGAAGATGGCAGGCTGCGGGTTGCCAGTGGCCTCGCACTGGAAGACGGCCATCCTGCCCGCCGCCACCACCTGGTTCCTGGGCCGGATGGCGAAAGCTGGGGGAACTGCAGAGGGAAAGGCAAAAAAAATCTATAGTTATATCTCTAATTACACAGCAGCATCACACATTTCACCGCAACTCCACCCAGACAGCATGAATTCTTTCTGGAGACTTTGCTATTACCTTTTTGTTTCAGCAAGAGGACAAAACTCGCATTACATACAGTATGGATGGATAGAATAACAGCGCCAGACAGGAAAATGACAGTGGGCTCATGGGTTCCTGTAGCTGTCTGATGATGGATGTGGAATGGATGGATGACAACTTACCAGCGTTGACTAAAAAGAAAGAGAGAGGAAGAGAGACACAGGAGAGCAGTGCAGTGAGTGAGGAATGGAACGTGGAACCATAATGACACAATGAGGCACTCAGTAATTCCATATATACAGCATATATTTACTAAATGCTTTCATTACATTTTCACAAATTTGCATCACGTCTTCCCCCCAAGCTTATTTTCCAACAGTCGGTTCTTATTATTATTCCCTGTATTTCTGCAAATAGTGAGAAAAATGAGCTCATTCATGCATCTGTGGTAGGTAGGTGATGTATCACAAAACGGTCGAGCCGTTTCCGCGTTTGCAGTCGGACGCTCCAAATTAAAGTGAAATGAGGTTGAAGGAATGAGCGGCTTCTCACCATAACAAGCAATGCGTTGTAATAAAAATATCTGCTTTTGCTCTTGCTGATTGAATAGAAGAGTGTGTGTGTCCTTGACCTGAAGGGTTAATACGGCCTTAAGAAGTTTTGTGTGCTGATTACATGCAAATTGCAGTCTGCTATACAACCGCACATTTTCAAAATAAAAACATCTTTGGCATCTATGGATTTGATTTATGGGAAACTGAACGGTTTGCTAACTAATTGGTTTTGGAACGAGTGCGCTGTGGATTTTTAAAATGAATTTTACGCTGAACGGTTCCTTTTTTTTTTTTTTTTTAATCCAAATCACATGATGGCGCACAAACCTAGCCTTTCAGGACACCGTCTGAAAAGGGAAAAAAATACTATCGTCATGACGGGCGGCGTTATTTATTTATGCAGCTGTTTCCCCCCCATGAGGTTGTGTTTGACATAAATCTTTTACATCATTTACTCAGCAACAGTACGAAACTTAGGGAATCAAATAATTCCACGAGGGACCAGCGAGAGCCTGGCGCTGCTGTACGAAGCTGCGCAGGACCCCGGACATCTGTTTCAAATAGCAACTTCTTAATATTAGCCAAATGTTCCACGTCGGTTCAGCTATTCTGTGGTTGGTTCTTTGGCTAAGCCTGAGCCTCTGAGGGAAAAACTTCTCTCTTTCTCACTCTCTCTCTCCCTCTCTCTCTCACTCTAAATATAAAACGTCTATTCACTGACATGGCCCTCTGTTTCCTGCCATGATGCATTTTCTACTAATCCTCCAGTTCTTCTTGGCCCCCTCAACTTCCTGCGAACGTTAGCCGAGGACCCCTCGGACCTCCGTCTCTCTGCCTCTTGTTTTTTCGGAGGGACAGGAACACAGTGTAATTGGAACCGTGTCATTTCCCAGCATGCAGCCGGCCCAACCTTATCTTTAATTAAGTCCTAGTGTCCTTACAGTGTGAGTCACCCACTGTGCCCGTACGTGTATACTGTACACGGTGCAGCTCTCGCCTCTGGAACCGCGAGGCGTCTCGCAGCTCATTTCCTCGCCACTAATTTAGGGACTGGCAGTTGCCGGCGCGGCAGGAGAGACTCGCAATCTGTTTTTTTGTTTTTTTTCTGCGGGGGTTGCGCGGATGTTTTGCAGGCTTTGCAGAGTTCAAGCGGGACGTTTCTGCAGAACTCTGCCAGGTTCTGCACCCGCTTGTCGGTTTGGAAAGGGATTCTTGTGCAGATATTGCAGGAGAGACACACAGAAACCCGTTCGATAATTCTTCCCGTCTACGGAGTCTCGAGCGGAACGGCAGCCTGAGGCAGGTTAATGAAAACTCGGTCTGGATAAAAGGTGAGATGAGAGTCTGTCTGGATAATTTGTGATGCTACCAGGCTGGGTTTGCTTCTCCGGCGGAAGCTGGAAAATGATACCTCGCTAACGTTGATAAAAAAAGGAACAAAACGTCTGCAGTGAGAGGATGTGTGACTGACCGTGCACGGTGAGTGTGGCCGACGCCTCCGACTTCCCCACCATGTTCTCCACCACGCACGTGTAGGAGCCTTCGTCGGAGGAGGTCACTTGGCGCACAATCAGGGTGTGGTCCTCCAGAATATCGAATCTGTATGCAGGGCGGGCAAACAGAGTCAGGAGATGAAAGGGAAGGCTTGGAACACGCTCGGCATGGCCAATTAGCTGCTCGGCCGTTGTAGATTACCTGCCCTTGGGCAGGTCGGAGTCGTCTCTTCTCCAGCGGACAGTGGGAACGGGGTCTCCTCGGACCACGCAGTGGAACTCCACGCTGCCCTCCGCCAACGCCACCACGCTGCTGGGCCGCTTGACGAAGGTCGGACGCTCTGGAAGATAAAGCTGTCGTCAGGGACGCTAACGACAACGTCTGTTTTTGTGTTTGTGTTGGGCAGGTGGCAGAATGTCTGCACACAAATACACAAAAAAGAGACTTTGTTTCCCTTTTTTTAATCGTTATCGTTGATTTATAGTTCCTTGAACGCAATCTACCACAGTATATTATGCTGCTTCAGTCACTTTCATTAATTTGGGTATCTTCAGCTGCAACTTATTTCTATAACTGCTGACTCAGCCAGGGTGTGAAAGCGTCAGCTGTTTGTGGGTTTGCAATAACAGAATTGTCGTTTTGACTTAATTAGAATGTGAAAGATTAAAATTTCGGATTCTCTGGTCAACAGGTGCAAGTTTTTCGGCTTCGTGGAACTCGAGGAAGTCCAGTCCCGTCAGCACCACCACCCAACTGGAATGGAAAAAATATGTCCATCGAGTTTTTAATGTAAAAGATTGTCTGATTGTGTTTTGTATGGCAGGTCTTGCCCATGATGGAACATTCAAAGTTCAATCCTTTGTTTTTGAAAATGCCAACTTCACTTGTTACCAATGTATTATCACACCTTGAAGATTCTAGGTGTCACATCCTGGTTAAAAAAAAATAGAATAAAACACAGAATAACATGATAGTATAATGGCTTCCTTAAGGGGGCAGAACATCCTTGTATAAATCAGAGGTAATATCTGTTTTTGACAGAGGGAGAGAGAGAGAGAGAGAGAGAGAAAGAAAGAGAAAAAGCTCCTTCACTCGAGCATCCATCAGGCCATTTCTTATGCACTTGTTGAACAATATATCCTGACCTGGGTCTGCACTCGGCAGATTATCCCTGCAGCCTTGAACAGCTCCCCACTCTCCCCAACCTCCACCAAGGTCGTCCACGCTCGTGAAACCGATAAGAGCTCCATTCCGATGGGAAGCACCTGGTGGGGGTTGGTTGGAGAGCGGAAGGCTGGAAAATGCATTCAAAGGCTTGCTTTTGTGTGGAGAGGTTGAAGGGCAAGCCCCTCTACAGGAAAAAAAAAACCTCAAAAAAACGAAAGCAAACTGGAAAAAAAACAAAACAATAAACTTTTATTGTCCCAACGATGGTTAAACATTTCTACCTAGCACGGTGAGCACGGCGATCTCGCTCTCCCTCTCGCCCAGCATGTTGGTCCCGATGCAGACGTACTTTCCCGCGTCACTCTTGTTGGTGTTGGTGATCATCAGCTTGCCGCTGCGGATCTGGAAGGGCACACATACACACACACACACACACACACACACACACACACACACACACACACACACACGCATCAGAGGAATGTTTGCGCAGCTGTTCAAGCGCTGGCACTCGTCATCCGTTCGAAAGCAGAGTGACGCGAGGCTAAATCGGGTGTTTGGGATTCAAAATGATGCACGGCGTCCTGGATTTACTTCCAGCATCGTAACCTGGTCCCCCCCCTCGTGTCGCCTCCTCCACCCGCCGGTTCTTACCTACCGTAATGATGCGCCCGTTCCCATCCCGAGCATCTGCATGCATCCCTTCATCAGGAGGCAGCGAGACGCGCCTTTCAAGCAGCTCACAAGGTCACCCATTATAATTACATAATTCATATCTGGCGCTTCATTAGCGCAGAACCGTGGGAACAAAAAAAAATGCACTTCCTCTTTGCAGAGACCTTTCCTCTGATGTTCCGCCGTCGCTGGTTTGCTTCTCCTAAACTTTTTTTTTTTTTTTTCAACCTTGCGCGCACAAACTCAGGCGTGCACGAACAACAAAGAGCTGAGCGATAAAGGCGCTCCACACTGTTTCAGCTCTTTTAATAATCTTACCACCGCGTACCCTGCCTTCGCCCCCGCGGGCCACGGTGGCTCTCTTTGACTCGGAGCCGCTGCACTGATTCGCAGCTACCCGGGCATCAGAGGTGATGCCAGATGCCGGCGGTTCACATCTGCTCACCGCCGGCTCCGGTGGCGGGAGCGCTGATTCAAAGAGCGCCGCGCATGAACGAGACGCCGCCGCCTCCCCCCGAACCAAAACATCTGAAACCTTTTTCAGAACAACTTCAATTAAACTTTTGAGCCCAGCACTCCCCCGCGCTGTAGCGTCTCAGAGGTGGGAAGAGGATGAACGCCAAGTAATGGCCCCGTTCTGTTTGCTGTGAACAGAGGTCAGAGGTCAAGGCTGACTATACTGTTGTGCCCATAAAGCACGCTTTCCAAGCCAAGATATGGCTGAAAAGCACTATTAAATCAGGCCTGGAGGGCTGAAACCGAGGGCTTTATCACGCACTTCAAAACCTGGTGCATCACGAACAAACAAAATTGAAACCGCAATATTCTTGGACGATTAATTTTGAAATCTTCACATCAGAAAACTTTCTGCCACAGTGCAACATAACTGCATATAGAGGCAACCGTCACGGTGACGGAGTCCTCGATCCCCAGCATTGATGAAAAATATTGTCGTCCTCCTGGCCAGAAAAAGGGGAGCTTGATTCATCCCATTCTTCAAGCCAGAGACAGAGAGGGAGAGTTTTGCCAACACGTGCAGGAACTCAAAGTCACGATTTTAGTGGCAGTGGGACAATTTGAGGACCTTTTCTGAGGAACAGGAGGACAAATTACCGGGAGCCTGTTGACCCTAAACACCACCTGGCAGTTTATTAGAGGTAAATTGCAGATAAATTATAATATGTAGTCGTCATATGAGCTGGCAGCACCAGACCTGGCAAGGTGTTCTCCGAGCGCTGTCAACTCTAATTGGTAGATGCTTTCACAGCATCGCATATGTGATTAAAATAATGGAATTGCATCGCTTTCTCACAATGGAAAGTCTGCACTGAATGTGAAAGCACTAACTAAACAACTAAATGAACGAATGAATCAAAATGAATCACACAAAAAAGACACACCCTGTGTGTAATGTCTTCCAGTCATCAGCCTCCTGGCTTAAGTAGCTCCTAGTCTTCATAAATGAGGAGGTTAAAAAGCTGGCTGACATTCTCGATACATTGCAAATACTGTAGCTTCAGATTTGACTGACTGGTGTGACTGGTGTGTATATTTCATAGACATTAGCAATATGGACTTGTACACTAGTCAATCCCGTCCAAAACTCCACTCATACAAAGGGCAACTCAACTGTTGGCTAACAATTTAGCACAAAGCTTCATGTTCAATTGGCTCACTTCCATCAATAGATTTAAAAACAGTACATCTATTGTGCGGGCTGCTCATTTCGACATAGGCGGCACACTTCCTGCAAGTCATTACAGTGTTTAAGTCACTTCTTCTTCTGTTCCTCTTCAAATGGTTGCGATTGCAAGCAGATGCCAAAGACAGTCAAGATGTCAATGATGAGTGCTGAGTGATGAACCACAAACACACACATCACTCAAAAAAAAGCCTGATTGAAAATGTGCTGTTATAGCTGGAAGTAAGTTAGCCTGCTAGTCATGGCTAACGTTAGATATAACTGAGAGGCTGAAGTGTCCATCGTGTTCACACTACATATTTTGGTGCACTTGCTTTGAGTGCACTTCGCTACGTTTTTGCATAGCCACCAGTGTGAATGCAATTCACACCAATGCTCTGAGAGTATTAAACATTTAGCACCAAAGCATGCAGCTGGGACACACGTATACAGAGATTAGCAGTGATGTTTTCATTAAATGCATAATGTAACCAGCTAATTGAACCCGAGTGAACCCTGGATACAGATACCAGTGCACAAACCGAGACCGCTGCTTCTGTGCAATAAGACCAGTTATGAACTGGCCAGCAGCGATGCCCGGAAAGTGTTCCCAAAAGACAGCAAATATGATCCGACTCTGACCAACGCTACCGGCTCACATTGCATTTCAGCTCTTTCAGTTTACTCTAGAGCGCTAAGCTGCTAAATAAAGATCTGTTTCTGGCTTTTCGGACTGGCTGCCTTTTTGTTCCAGTGATAGAAAGTCCAAGTGCGGTTTCACCAGTTTTGAAACAAATGCCCTTTCTTCTTTTCTTGTCTGCACACACAGAACACAGAGCAGCCTGCTGTACTTGCATATATCCCTCAGTGTTTTTGTGTTTTTTAAACTAAAGTCCAGCCTTTTTTTTTTTTTTGCTGTTATGTTGATAATGTTATGGAAAGCAGCTCTTGTGCTCATCAGTCAAGAAACTACGGTGCCACAGGAAGAGGCTATTAATAACTAGTGGCAGAACCCTTTGGTCTTTGAATGGTAAATCATGCCTTTGGTCGAACTCTCGTGGCAAGCATGTCCTCATGCAGAAAAGATGATTAGGAATGACAAAGCGAGGCACGCAGGAAGTACAAAGCAAACCGCTGCCTCTATACCCCCCCCCCAGAGGAGAACCCTCCTCTCCTTCCCGGCTCTGATCCACGCCAATCCTTAAATCAGAGGTAGCTGCTCTGTCCATCACAGCGCCCCCCCGGAGAGCCTCTACCTGTCACTCTGCACTAACATGAGCTCATAATCCGCTCGTGCGCACTCCCAGGAGCACGCTCAAGTAAACAATTCAGAAAACGCACGCGTGCAGCGCGGCACAGCGGACGAGCATGAACCGTGATCCCAGTTCATGGAGTGACAAGCTTGCTCGGGAACAAGGCCAGTGATGTGTGCCGTGATGAAACATGATGCATCAGACTCGGAGCACGCCGCCACTCGTGACGCAACCTGTTGCCGTCACTTTTTTGCAGACGTTCGTTCTTTGCATTTTATTTACTGCATCATGCCTATTGAGATTGAAATTCTTTTTCCACATGCTATCAATTTCATCAGGCAATTCAGCCCCGAGCGGAGTTCTCAGATTGTGTTTTCACTTGCATGACAAGCTATCTGGCACATGTTGGAAAACTGCTACAGTAGACGTTGAATAGATATTTCAAATGAGAAAGAGACAAACGGCAATGTCAGAGGTTTGACTTCGCCAGAAAGAGCTACAATAGTCAAGGGGATGTCCCCATTGATAGTTAGTTACTCTGTTTTGTGTGTGTGAGAGCATGTGAACACGTGTGCATGTGTGTGTGAATAAGAAATCTAACCCTGCACTGCAGCTGGAACAGCTAACACTTTACACTCTGGCCCATCCATCTTACCAATTGATCTTCATAAGAAAGCATTCTCTGTTTGTCTTAACTTCTCATAGACTCCATAACGGCATTCTTTTGGTTTAAGTTGGGATGAAACCAAAGAAGCAACTGCCTCCAGCTGTCTATTGAAGCACCCAGTAGAAAACAAACAAAAAATGCAAGAAGTGGCTTCCTGCAAATCATGAAAAAAGGACTGAAATGATGCTGCAGTCACAGCATTTTTGTTCGATTGAATTGGTATTTTAACATGAATGGGAAAAAGTAAAACAATGCTGAGGACCTTCTTTGGGTACACAGTTTTTACATTTTGGTTGATGAACTATGGCAATGGTTTAGTCCAGTACTGTAGACATGCAGCTGATGGAAATTATGCAGCAAAATATCTGATTGGTCCACCGGAGAGTGATAAACACAAGACACTTCCAATCACCTTTCAAATTTGACCTCCCCTTTGCTAATGCTTTCTATGAGCTCTTCACAAGATGGACGGATGAGACAAGTGCAAAGTATCTGGGAAGACGCGTGGTGCGCCAGGTGATTAGAAATGCTACATGCGAAAAACTGACTTGTGACTGGATGCAACTCTTACCGTGATGCGCTCGTCGCGGTCGTCAATGTGGGCGCGATCCTTTCTCCACGAGATGGTCGGTTCCGGGTGCCCGCGGGGCGGTTGGCACTCCAGCACGGCCGGCTCACCCACTGCCACCATAACGTCCACTGGATTCTGCCTGAAGTCATCGCGTAAGACTGGAGCACAGAGAAAGGCAGAGAAACGAAAACATTCAAGTACATTTTAATGGTGTTTGCATGCGATTCGATGATGATGATAAATCAGAAAATCTGCCCTTGCTGCTGGCAGGGTTGTATTTATTTCCACTACAGGAGGATGCAATTTCAGATCACTGGCGGGTATTTTTAAAGCTCATTATGTTGCTGATGTTTACTTTTATTGGTAGAACCGAGGGAAATACTTTTCACTTTTTAGCAGTCAGTCTCTACAAAAGCAGAACGATTGCCTCTACTGTGTGAACAAAGCAGCTCTACTTTGCTCCAGTCACTCAGAGGTAAAAGCGCTGTTAGTGTCACCCAAGCACAAATACAGAATTCTGCTACATGCACAGTGGGATCCTTATTAAGTTATTGTCTCATGTGGACGAGACCACATCAATTACATTTTTACATGTTTGCCTCGCTTTTTCTTCACATATTCTAAAAGCAGGAACTCAAACCCTAATTTCTGTCATTGTGAGGATCCCTCAGCGTGTCTATTATGGCGCTGTGTGTCGTTCAACACCCATTCTGACTGACAAAACCTGCCAGAATCCATCATGCGGTCGCTCCCACACGCTGAATATCTTGCGAGCAAAGCTGCTGAGAAAGCCCATTGTGTGAATGGCCATCAGCGAGACGGGTGGAGGTGGGATCCAGACAGCTCGGCTAGCGCACAGCGAACAGCTACCGCAGCAATTTATCATCTCCCCACCAATGTGAAGCCTGCACAGAGACGAGAGCTGAACTGAAGACAAAGCAAACTTTGCATCCATTCCATAGAGCCCAGCGGAGAGGTGTGATTTCTCCAGGCCACAGGCAGCTCCCTCTTGTCTGAGGCTTGCATTTATAAATGAGAGCCTTGCAGTGGAGAGAGGATGGGTTGCCTGGGGGGTGGCGAGAGATTCTAAAAATGGGTGCAGTTGAGAGGAGTGCCTGGACATGAAGGAAAGTAGTGCATGTCTAAAATGAAAACAAACCATTTTGCGCAAATTTCTGCTCCTGAAGAGGTGAAGAACATGTGCTAATGTAGGCGCCTGTGCTTGAATGACTGCTTTTAAGCACTGCCAGTCTTAAATTACAAGTCGGGGGGGGTGGGGGTAACGAGCCGAGAGAGCTGAACCCCACGCAGGCAGAGGGTAACTGCAGAACGCAGCCGAGCCGGCACTGAAAAGATGGAAAACAATGAGGAAAAGGCATAATGGCTCCCAGATGGTGTCGGGAACAGTGAGCTCTTGGCCACGGATTTGCACATAACGCCAGAGCATGAAGGGTCGAGACGGCCGGGAGGGTGGAGGGGGTCTGCACGGATATGGCCAAACAAATTGGGATGACCTTCTAATTGAAGGTATTTTTGGCCCCCGCACTCCTCCGAGCCGCACTCTGCCGCTGTGGCCCTGCGAGGCCGCGACCGGCTGGCTGCAGTTGACTGAGTGCTGATGGGAAACAGCTGTCGGACAGCCACCCCCCCGCCCCCCTCCCCTTGTCCCAATCCACCCCCCACCCTCCCTTACCACTCCACCTCTCAACAGCACCCCCGCCACCGCGTCACATGATAAAAGGCATTTCTTGTGGGACACAAAAGGCACGTTTGAGGTTACAGCAGACAGGAAGAAAGTGAGACCTTCGCAACCATTGCGTACAGTCTGCGTCTGTGTGCGTGTGTGTGTGCGTGCGTCAGAGTGTGTGTGATTGATCGACTGATATGATCTTACAATACCGATAGCAATCGGCTTACACATCTGTTTTTACTATTGTGTGAGGTCCAAGTGTCTCTGCAGGATCTTAAAAGCCTGGACCATTTCCCAGTAGTTTTGTAAAAGATTTATTATTGGTTGTGGCCTTGGACTGAGTGTCAGAAGTTGAGTGGGGGAGATAAGAATTATAAGCAGAGGAGGATTAGGGAGGTTGGAAAAGAATGCTCTTACAAGGGTGCCTGTTTTTCTTTTGTTTTTTTCTCTCTCTCATCTTCTTCTGTTTTACGACTGAACGAGGAAGTGGCGGGATCAGATCTGTGTTACCCTGTTGCGCCGCTTGGCTACGTAAATAATCCGGAACACGTGTTTTGTAAAGCTGACTGATTACGTTACCGGAGGAAAGAAACACATCTGCTTATTATGGTTGAAGGAATTGTGCGCGCTGACGTACAGAGCCATGAGAGCACAACGCGGTGTAAGCATGGCGATTATCGAGACCCAAACTTTGCTAAGTTGTCTAAACACCGCGGAATGCCTTCTCTTCACAGGAATGCCTTCTCCTGGCATCACTTAGTGGCTCACAGAGTCAGAGTGAAGAGTGAAGGAGGTTAGAGTACAAGAATCCGATCTCAGAATAAATCTGAATTCACCACTTTTGCTCGCTGTGTGGCCGTGAACTAACTCATTAGGAAAGTGGAAACGACTATCCTTGAAATGAAGAGATACGGCTTGGCAAAGATAGATATAGAAGATACCAAAATGAATAAAAACAACACAATATTGTTTTCAGAACAGCTGCAACACATCTCCTGACGTAATGAATTAATCCTGTACTTCTCCATTTCCTGCTTGCTAATTAATACACTTTCAGGAATGCAATGTGTCTCTTGCAAGTTTCCCATTATTGTCTGCTAATTGATTTGTGCCCATGTGAAATTCTACAGCACCCCCACCCACACCCCTCCCCCAAAGCATGTGGGCCCTGCACTTCTAACAGCGTATCCCACCTCTCGAGCCAACCCAGCTCCAACCCAGCTCGCCTTTATAGCCGGAGCTTTACACCTCTTGCTGTCTTCTTTTTCTGCTTCCAACTGATCCCTCCAGATGAGAATCTCGTAGGCCACTTCAAAGCCTCAGCCCGGGGCCTCACTGCCCTGGATCTGACAGTGTCTGACTTGTTGTTAGTCCTCTGGAGCCTGAGCCCGAGCTTGAAAGGCCTACTGCAGCCAATCTACAGTAATCCTCTCTTCGGAGTCCAACTGGACCAAAAAGGAACACAATGTAACCCTAAAGACAGGGGTGGGATGATGAACACAGGAACTTTATCATGATGCACAACTTCATGATGAAGCTTGGGCAGCTTCGGTCAGTTTGGCCAAAAGAGCCTTTGCCTTGATTCTGAACACTGTGCATGTCCATTTTTAACAGAAGTTTAGTGGCCAATTCGTTGCGAAAGGCTTCCCAAAACAGCTGCTTCCCCTTCAACTGGATGACTACAATTAGCAATCAGAAAAATACATTTCTATTATTGTTATTTGAAAGGTTTGGATTCCAACAACCATAAGACCAAATTTGGACATGGTCACAAATTTGCAGAATTAAAGCATTATCAAGTACGGTTTGGTGGGAAATAAGTGTAAAATTCTTCTCAACGCAATCTGACGAACCCCGATTCATTGCATTCTCTCCACAAGCATCTGTTGTTCCCAGCCGCCGTCAATCCATGCACTCATATAACAAACGGGGCATTACAAACAATTTTCAAGTAATGCATGTGCCAATTGTTGTTGTCTTGATCCACGTACTTACTTTGCAATTTAAATTTAAAGCTACAGTGTGTAAAATTATGCCAGAATTCTGCCAATTCTGCCATTTAGTAGTCTGATTGATTGCAGCACTCATTCGCTCATCCCCCCCTCTCCCAAGCTTGCCAGTGTACTGCAGTAGCCTGTGCACACAAACCTGAATCCCTAGTCCACCTTCTTCTTTGTTTTTGTTTGTTTTTTTGTTTTTTTGTTTGTTTTTGAGGAGGCGAGCGTTCACCCTAATTACAAACCATGCTATCAGGCGAGCTGGATTGTCCACACTGGGCCAAATTTAACACACAGCTTTTTTCAATCAAATATTACACACAATTAATTCTGAGAAATGTCATGCAGTTTTTACATCAGGATATAACTTCAATGATTGTTGTTGTCAACCAATTAGCAGTTCCTGTGTGGGCTTGTAGATCTCCTCATGGTTTCAGCAGAAAGTGAAACAGTGTCAGCACTGTCACCTCATGTCAGAAAGGTTGTGGGCTTGGGTCTTGCCTCCTATCTGTGTGAAACTTGTATGTTCGCGCCTGCGTCTGCATGGGTTCACTCTTGGCTTCCTCCCGCAGTCCAAAGACATGCACATTACTCGCAACTTTTAATTGGCCATAGGTGTGAGTGCGGTCTGGTTGTTTTTCTCTCCGAGGGCTTGATGAAGAACCTGGAGCAGCAATGTCTATGACTTTTGAACATTAGTTAATTAAACTTATTTCAACAGACTTATATGAAGGAAACTCAAATAATGGTTCCTTTTGCACTGAGGTAATAAGAAATAAATAAATACAGGCATCGATGACACCACACTAAAGTTTTAATGCATTTACTATTTGGGTGAGCATACAGACCAGAGTTTCTTGACTAAAACAGCCCAGAGCACAGGCTTAAAAAAATACATAAACATGATGAATACCTAAAGCTAACCTTACAAATAAAGCACCAGCTCAGTCCCAGCAGATATGAAATCCTTGACTTTCTCACAATTTATCTCCTGACCTCTCTCTCCGCTAGCTCCCGTCTTCCACGTCTTCCCCTCACCCCTTCCTTTCCCGCGCTGCAGTCTGCAGAGACAGCGAGCTGCAGGGGAAGCAGCTGCTCTGCAGACAAGAAGAATCCCAGTACATGTTGCCTGTGCACTGTATAGGTAGGCATATGGATTGGTTGGAGGTAGCACACTCACACACAAGGTCCAGTGGGCCCTGTTTCCCTTTAATAAGCACAGACCGAGGCCAACCACATACTACAAGCTGCAGCCAAGCAAATCAAGGAAAAGAATGAAGGCCTTTCACGCACAAATTGGGACACATACATTAGCGCTGTCTCATAACTACGCCACATGAGATATGCAGAGGAGTGTGGCAGACCGCGGGAAGTGCCGCACACAAAGGAAACAAAAGAGAAATTTCCTTGCCTTTCCTCCCTAAACTCCCCTAACTGAATTTCATTTTCTGCAAAGAAGTCATTACTCACAAAAAGTCCCAGGGCAACCAGATTTTAATGCAAGCAGGCCCATGAACTCAACTTGTGTTTGATCTTTAACTTTGGGGTGCAGCAGTGGGGGGTTGTGGCTCATAGTTTAATATTTTGAAGCAATTTTGGGGATATATTTATATTTGCCTTTACATGTACGGACCTGCGCTAACTTGGCAAGCCAGACGGAACGTTTAAGAAATACTTACTTACCTCATGCACCCATAGAAGCCCCAGGAGAGAAAGGGGAGGCAGAACTTGGAGCGTGATGAGACGAACCATGCAAAACTGTCACGTTCTGGCAGACAATCAATCTTTCAATCCCAGTTTAGTCAGGAAGCAACAACTCAAAGGCTCCTATTGTTGGAAGGGGCAATTGTGCCGCCATGCAGCCCGTGTTCGACTGGACTCTTGTCAGAGCCAGTCAGGAGTGAAGGGAAAGCATGATGTCCAACAAGAAAAGTCATCTCTGATGTTTCGTTGTGATTATTTGATGCAAAAATCCCATCTAGGTGTGCAAAAATTGATGGCTAGGTACAGCTGCACCACTCAGAAACACCAGTATTCTTAAATTACATTCAACAGTCATCCAGAACAATGATTGCATATAGGTTACGGAAAAAAACAAAAAAAACAATCGTAGGCTGGCAAGATGGATGAGCGAGTTTCCAAACCGACCTAGATGTGCATTACTTTGCATCAGCATTCACATATATGTGTCAGCAGGCAGGTAGAGAAATATGCTATGTTTGCACAGCAGCTCTTGATGCACAATTCAAAGTCACACTGCAAAATATCAGATACATTTCAGAACTAGGACCACATATGGGAGTGGTCTGGATAGCATTTTTAAAAAAAGAAAAAAAAGAAAAAATCAGAATTGTGCTGTTCAAAACATCTTTAAAAGATCGGACACATGTAGGCAGCTCCAGTCTGAACATAACCTTGGTTAGTCTACATTTTGTCTGATGCTTTGTGAGTACGTGCAAGAGGTTTGATGAACAGGTTCACAAGTTCTTGGATGCTCCGACACCCTAATCCTGTTGATGTACGTGCAGAACATATCACTAGAGAGGGGCAGACATTAAAACCAGCTAAGGGGATTGTGCAACCTCCATTTTTTTTAATCTCCCCTGCTCATCCCGTCCCACCGCGAGAACGAAGGCACTATGATGAGAAAGAGGCGAAGGCTCTCTCAGAAAGGGAAGAGGGCAGACACGCAGACACATGACGGACATGAAGCAGATTAGGAGAATTAGAGACGGGGAAGGCGGACGGCTCTGATAAGGTTAGCAAAATTGTCAATCTTGCCCACGTCTAAAAAGGTTGATTCAAAGTTCAAATTCTTGTCGAGCCTCGATTTACCTCGCAGGGCTCAAACTAACGACGGGCGGGTTCACCGCGGTTGAGGCTGCCTCCGATCGCAGAGAGACTTAAAACGGCTGCATTTTCACCTCTGAGGGGGTGTTACTTTCAACTTTAATAAGATAAAGAATCCTCTAGTCTTCAAACAAGGCAAGGTGTGAAACAACTTTGCCGACAGAAGACTTAAGGTCTGAGGTTCTATCAAGTGTGGCCGGACATGTTTATGAGGTGGAGAAAACTGTAGTGGGTGCACTCGTTTGTCAGAGGCCGAGGGGAAACGCAGGCTGACGAGTTGATACACATCCACTCAGGGAAAACACACGCTCTTGCTTCTTTTGTTTATGGGATACAAAGTGCTTTTTTTTCACTTTGTTTTATTGAAAACATCCCCGTATGTGAGCCCGTTTCGCCACAGCCGAATGAGAGCACTTTTGGCCTTTTGAGATCCGCCTTTCAACAAGATAATTCATCCTGCTAAGCACACCTGCCATGCATCACTCATTTTTATTGTAAAATCCCTATTGGTACTGCAACTGAATGCTATATTAATCCCCCTTCATCGTCAGATGCCTGAGCTTTGGCCTAGAAAGACGTGTGTGCCAGGTCCGACAGTGCTAGTCTGTTTCTCTCTGCTCAGCGACGGTGTTAAATGATTACTGCCATACCATCCCTTGGTATGTGGAAGCCTGAAGTGTGGAGAGTGCAAACACTCACGGCGATGAAGCGGGAGGCACCCCCAGCTCATTCTAATGACCGTCATTACCTGCTCTTCCACAAACACAGGTGCCACTTCCACCACACCCGGTGCATTCATTGTACCATCAAGTCGTTGAGCTTCCTTCTGCTTTCCTGCAAATATCCAGAACATTTAATTGTCCAGACACTGGCAAATACAGTAACTGCTCCAGGTGTATCCCAGTCGATCAGCAGCAGTTTGTGAAATACTCCTAGGCGTGCAGCCCGTCTGGCGCCAACAACCATGTTTACTACAGTCACCTGAAGAAGCTCAAATGAGCATCATTTGAGCTTCTTCTCCGCTTCTGTACGCCTGAAGCCACTGATTTGCTACTATTGGTTGATTAGCTATTTGTGTTAACAAGCAACTGAGCATTGCACCAAAAAAAGTGGCCACTGAGTGAATGTCTGTTTTTGAAATACTCCTCAGTAGGCATTGTAGCCATTAGAATCTGGCCCAAACTCCACAGAGCAATATTATTCTGTTCATTTGAAAGAACATTTACACCAAAGACCACTTTGCCATGTGACTAAAGCAGCAACCAGCAGTGAGCAAGATCTTTTTGGATAGGTTAAAATCGTAGCTAGTGTTCCGGGAGATTTGAAGCAGCAGCGGAACAAGATTGCGGAGCATAAATCTGCATGTCGCACATCGTGCATGGACACGTTTCGCTCCCTTGTCTGTCCCTTCGCTTCGGTTGACATTATTAATATTCCGCTGCGCTGATGATGCACAACTTAATCCATCTTTGTTCCCCCGTTTTTCGATAAGAAAGATGAACTCTCACAGGGCCGATCTATGGAATGTGATCCACACATGTATTTGATACATGACACATGCCGGCCTACTTGTTCGCCTCTACGAGAGGCTGCTGCACTTGTTCATACAGTGCGCAGTCAGTCGGTCGGGGTTGACAGGATAAAGGTGCGAGAGATGGAAAATGATGGGAGGGAAAAAAATGAAACTGCACCAGCCGAGAACCACTTACCTGACTTATGTCGCTGTTCAAATGGCAGCATGCCTTGTACCGACTTTGGTGCCGAACGCTCGAGGACACTCTGCTCTCCAATAATGTGCTTTGCATGCAGCCCGGTGTGGAACAGTGGAAATGTGACGCGCAAAATGGTGAGGGACACATCCTTAATGGCATGGATGCATTTATACATAAAGGAGAGCCAAAATGCTAAATTCCATCATGATTCAGCCTCCCACAGCTGAGGGAAGCTCGGGTTTTGCCGGGTATCATGTGGAATAGCGCGGCCCATTTATCTAATTTACAGGAAAATGGATATGCAGCACTGTTCTCAACCAACAGGGAAATGTAAAATGCTTCAGATATAACATTTTCTAAATTTGGTGGATGTATTATTCACAGTCATGTAGGGAAGCCCACAGATATTACCTGGAGCAGAGAGGCCTCTTAAAAACAAATATAAAGGGATTGTGCCTTTAGAGCTCCATGACAAACAACAACGGAGTGCAGTGTTTATCATTCCTGTTTGTCGGTCACAAGGTAAAGCCTGCCTGCTTTGTCACTTCACTCCTTATTTTTTTTCTTTCTCCTCTAAATCTCAGCACTGACTAAATGCGCAAAGATGACAGTGTTAACAGAAATCCCACAATGGAAATTCTGTCTCGGAAGTCGATTTACAGATTGTCTGCGGGACTTTTTCAGCAGAATTATTTCTTTATTGTTTTTATTTTTAAGCTCAAATGCCTGTGTTTTAGCTTAAGGTTCAACTCCTTTACCGGCTCTGTCTGATAGTCTCTACCATTTTGATTGTCCTGATTAGTCTCAGTTGCTCTCAATTATCTTCTGCTGTTCCGGGTGTTTGCAATCTCACCTGTATGCTATGAGGTAATCTGCCCCTTGTGTATTCAAGACCCTGTCTGCGCATCAGTCATGGGTAGTTGTCCATCACGTGTCTCACTGTTTTTTTTTAAAAAAAATATTATTAATTTAGTTATTGGTTTTTCTGGTAATCTATTTAAATATTTCTTGTTGGAGCATGTGTTAGTTTCGACCAGCGTGCAGTTCCACGCTGATTAATCCAATCCAAGCCACGTGTTAAGCAGTTTCAAATGATGCATGTCATTATTATTTGCAATAGCGTTATTCAGTTTAACGCAATCATTCAAATTGCCACACATGTTAATCGCTTTTAACTGTTTTTCACCTAATTAAATTTTCTGTGGTTTATTACGACTCCATTAAATCAAGCTTGTATTAAAGGGAGTAAATGAATGGAAAGTAAATCAGACTGAGGGTGGCAGCCGAAGCCATTTAATCATTCGGTGCAAAGCAGTTTCCCTTCCTCAGGACTCTCACTCGTGTGGAATGAGTATAGAGAATAATGGCGCTTGATGTATTTCCATGCAATTGGTTATTGCAAGGAATGATTTAAACGTCAATGTTTCATTCATAAAAATTCTCATAAAGAAATAACCCAAAACATTCTGATTGCCCCTGATGGAAGGGTCCAGTACTCCAGAAGCCCTTCCTGTTTCCAAGCAGCTCATAGAACCTTTGCAAAACTGTATCTCCAAATCCAATTATTTCCTCATATTTCCTCCATACATAAAAAGGCAATGGGATCTTGAAATGTCCAGCGAACTCAATGCGACAGCGCTTCTGCTTGGTTGTTAATGGATTGGCATGACCAGGGATAGGTGAGACCTCCACAAGTCCAATTACTGTCCAAAAATATGATATCCAAGTAATGGTGCTGGCTCCACAATGGCAGCACTCGTATACAGAATAAGTTAGCATCACTTCTGTAAAAGGAGAAGCTGCAGATCATCATCTTTATACACTTTATACACCTTTTTAATTCAGAATTGTGTGTAGACAACAGTCCTCCATTAGTAAATAGAAATCCCTTTCACAATCCCAAACCAAACTCGAGTGCGTCCTTGCATAAGGGGTAACAATAGGAACAAACAAGTAAGAATGCTGGGCGGGTGACGCTAACGAGCAACAGCCAGCGAGAGACAGGAGGTGCATGACAGGGTGTTGACAGTAGCAGGTTAAAATCATAATAAAGCGCAGACAAGACCTGGCTACAGCTGAATGACCTACATGCTGAGACCCGCAATAACAATAGCAACCCCTTGAGATCTGACCTCACTGCAAGGAGATGACTTATAATCTGTTCCAAGTGGCACACAAACCGTTGCCGCTGTCGACAACATTCCCACCTCCAAGTCACAGTGTCGTTATTCTGCTCTTCTGGGTTTCACAGGTAGATGACGACGCTATGGGCTCAAACATTTTAAGTTTGGTCAGCCAACTGACTCAAAGGTAAATGTTTTGACCTGATAATTTTTTTTTTAGCACATTTATTTCAGCAAATGAAAAAGTTCTTGGGATTTTCCATTCTACCAACTTTAAAGCCTCTTCCAGTTGTGAACTAATGCATTGATTCACTTTAGAGGACATTGAGAAAATTATGATTGACATCTATTGTAAGACATCCAAAAAGCTGCTCAGAGAGTTGAATTGGACAACGGTATATATCTGAACCCTCTAAATGATATTAAGCACGCACACACACACACACACACACACACACACAGCACCCTTTAACCCTCTCATTAGTGTAATCCTGTGCATGAGGAGTAAATTGTCATGAATAAATCCACTTAGAAGCTGGCAAATGAAAGAACTTTCACTTTGAGATGGTTGCATTTCCATTTCAATGAGCGCGCCACACTGCAAAACGTTGGCGGTGTTTGACAGAGTAATTGGGAACATTAACGAGTAGATAAAATATGGTTAGCACAACGAAAGCACGCGCGCAAAAGAAACTGAGTGCCCGCACGAGTGTCAATTAATTTCTTTTTTTTCGGCACTGACAGACAACACATTTCCAGATCCCCTCACTAATAAGGCCAATGAATCCGCCGCCTGAAGGAGAAAGATTTCCGTGGAAGGCTTCCGCTTTGTTCGAAGAAACAAAAGGAGCTGGGAAGCAGACAGACCTTGAGACACAACACTGCCTCATAGAGACCTCTGCTTGCGAGGGGAGACCTTAGTTACTGAGTTTGGAAAAACACCTTGGGCTAGGTTGAGTTCTAAATGAGCACTTTCTATGAACTGTACACACACAAAAAAAATGCAAGTGGAGCCAAACTTTGGGCTACGTGCAATTACAGCCTGCAGACAGAACATCAATCTGCAGCTCAGCAGGCTGCTCTCTGTTTAAATGACTATCTACCCTAATTCCTACCTGGCTTTTGTTTGTGGAAGTCGGTTGAGGTAGAAATAATAATAAAGAGCAAGAAAAGCCCAGGAGACGCACTCAAGGGGAGGAGCACAACCGAGGTCACAAAGGGAGGAAATGGAGACGAGGAGGAGGTAGAGGAAGAAGAGGAGGAGGAGGAGGAGATACGAGGAAGAAGAGCTGCTGCTGGGGCGGTGCGCTAACAAAAAGAAACCTGAGCTAGACAAAGACGTACAAGCACGGGATAGGAACAGAGATGCAGACACAAAGAAACAAAGAGCCACGGCGCCCACCGCTCGCTAGCTCCGCTGCCGAAGCAGGAGAAGCTCCTCAAAAATAACACACACACACACACACACACACACTCGCACCTGGACAAATGCAAATCGTGGCCCTGCACGGCTACGTTGCAAATCCCAATGCATACCCTGAGGAACCTTCCCACCCCGTCATCAATCTGCGAGACTATCTGCAGACCCAGGGGAGAGAGACAGAGAGAGACAGAGAGAGAGAGAGAGAGAGAGAGAGAGAGAGAGAGAGAGAGTGCTCAACTTGCAGGTACGCTGCCGCTTTCTGCCATAACAGAGACGGCGGCGGTGATGACGACAACAGGGGGAAGAAAAAAAAGATTTCGATCAGACAAAGATTCCAGTCATGCCAGAGAGCACAATATATTCTGCACATTATGTTGACTGACGGGCGCGTGTGTCGCGTCGGGATGCTCAACATTACCCGACAATGCGTTTATTCAGGGGGAGAAAATTGCATCCGAGCGACGGAAGAGGAAGGAGAAGATGCTGAAGGCGCAGGGGGCAGATAGTGGAATCACACACCAGTCCAAGGAAACGCGCCCGAGGCTCCATTTGAAGCCCTGTACACTTTAACAAAGCGTGGGGTAAATAACGCTTCTGCAGACGCAACAAGCCTTGTGTCGCTTCCTGTGGCCAACAAACACTTTTTTTAACGTTTCCAGAAAATGCGAGCCAGGATGGCCTCGGACAGCACAATGTCATCGGCATATTTAAACATGCGACCGGCGGCTGCTCCCAGCCTTCGCCGCAGTAGAGCGAGCTGGAGCCTAGCCGATTTCAGAGCCTGTCGGAGAAGTGGAGTTTAACTCCGAGCTTGTTTGCCTCGGACTGGAGGGCGGCGGGCGGGGATGGCTGGAGAGAAATGAACGAGGGGTGAAAGATGAAACTTTAATGATCCCTCTGGGGAAATTAGGTCCATTGCAGCGGCGCGGAGACGGGGCACAGTGGGGGTGGGAGACTGAGGGTAAATAAATAAATAAATAAAATAACTGAGCAAACACGGGGCAATCGTGGACGATTATATGTAACGAAAAACAAAGTGGACATAATGGGGGTTATTTAGTGCTGTCGTCCTCAAGCAGAGAGGAACACGGTGAGAGGGTTTCTCTCTCCGGCGCTGTGGGGGGAATAAAAGAAAATCAGGCGGGAGGAGTTGAGGGTTAAATCCGACAGCCAGCGAGCTCTGAGAGCGGTTTACATGTCGAGGAATTACAGATGGAGCAAACATCGCGGGAGAGGGGAAGAGGAGAGTGGAGACAGACTGAGCAGAGGGGGGAGCAGGGCAGAGCAGGGAGAGGATTGTGCTGAAGCAGTCCCCCAACCCATTTAATTGGTAGGAAACAAGAGGTCTCAGAATAAACACCCGCCACCAGAGAGGGCCCGCCTCCTCCCACCTCCCCCCTTACTCCCCCTCTCCCCAAGTGCCCCCTCCTCCTCCCTCCCTCCCCCTCCTAGCGCTTCTCCTTTTTTTCCTCCTGAACGCCTCCATGGGAGCGAAGTACCCCCCCCCCCCCACACACACACACACACACACACACACACACCCAGCTCTTCCCGTTCACTCGGCAGCAGCGCCGGCTGTCTGTCTGCTCTGCCGTCTCCTGTGTATCGGCCGGTTGCTGGGACGACTCTCCAAACAGCATCTCCACACAAACACAAACGACAAAAGTGCGCTGGCTTGGCGTGAACCGTGATCAAACCCCCCACCACCACCACCACCACCCACCCACCCACATCCCTCCAGCAAACTCTCTCTCTCTCTCTCTCTCTCCCGCTGCTGGCCTGCAGTTTTCCCTAGTTTTTTTTTTTTTTTTTTTTTGGTCCTCTCCCCTAATTATCTTGCAGTGGACGAGGTAGCCCCCTACCATCCCCCCACACCTCCACGGCTCCTCTCTGCTGAAAGACCCCAGATGAATAATTTCAGGTTTTTTTCTCTCTCTCGCACTCTCTCTCTCTCGCACTCTCTCTCTCTCGCTCAAATTGATTATTGTACAGAAAGCACAGCTAAGAGAGCAGCCCAGCGGGTGATTTGTCTTTCTGGCGAGCCGACTTCATGGCTAGGAGTGCGCGTGCGCATGCCGGTGTGTGTGTGTATGTGAGTGTATGCAGGGGGGTGGGGTCCCGTTACGAATGGTGCGTATGCACGGGGAAGGGGAAAAAAATCTCCATCCGTGGCACTCTGGCCCTCGTCCGTTTGATGTGGCGGCCAGACCGTGCAACCGTGGGCCTGCGCAGTTTTGCACAGTGAGAAACACTCTCGGAAACGCAAGTTAATTACGTTCCCCGACGTGCAACCATGATCACGCTGTGAGGAAATAAAGCTAATACGTCCCCCCTCAACCATCCCCCACCTGCCTATTTCTACATCCTCGGTGTGTAACTGCGCTAAATCCCGGTCACAAACGGCGCCGCAGCCCCGTGGCAGCGAGCGCTCGTCTGTCGGCGAATAAATAAGACCAACGCAGGATGGCGGCCTCCAGGTGTTTCCAATTCCCCCTTTTTTTTTTTTCTCGATGCCGTGCAAGGCCAGAGTGATGACAGGGGAATGCAGGCTATCATTTTAGCACCACAGGAAAGATCACTAAGTCTGGGATCAGACACCCACCAGCCTTATCATTAAACGTGGGGCTGTTTCGTGAATAAGCTCGCTGGAGACGCACCTATCGCACCATGACTCAGTTCTCCGTAAACACACCAGGTGACTCATCGGGCTGGAAGGGCGTGTGGGGGTACGGTACGGCGTAGATGCGACGGGGTCAGCAGAGTGCGTCAGGTTTGGTGAATTCGACACAAAATAGTTTTCTCCGACCCCCCCACCAATCCCCCACCCCCCCACACCCTCATCACGTTTCACCCTCCTCGGTGATTTCCTGTCTTTCCCCGGCTTCAGTCCCAGCCTCTTCTCTTCTCCTTTGTCTCGTCTGAGGTATCCCCCCATCTCCCCCAGCTCCACCTCGCCTTCCCCCTGCTTCAAACCACCTCCGTAGACCCTTTTAGATTAGAATACCCTCAGATCCCCCCACCACCACCCCCACTTATATTTTAGGCCCACGCGTGCGCTTCCCTTCTTTTCCTTTCCGCCCAAATCTTGTCTTGCCGTCACCAAACACCACCCGCAATCCTCCTGAAAAACCTCCCCTAACGGCTCCCGCGTCAGGAGAATACCATCGCAAACCACACAACTGCACCATGGCGTCACGTCTGTCTCTCCTCGTCTGTCATCTGCCCCTGTTTCTTTTTCACAGGAGAGGAAATGGCTTCATATTAAAAAATAAAATAAATGGCTACAAAGCCCAATGACATTATAATCCAATCATAAAGAAAATCCATCTGAAGAAAAGTGATTCCCGAAACAACAGCGAAACCTGTCACATCTCAGACTTGGCACATTCCGTCTTCTGTCAGTCCTCAAAGCTCACATCCAACAAGCCGCAGCCATTCAAAAGTTCAGCGTTCGCTCAGTTGCTTTGTGAAAGTTTCCCGTCACCAAACATGAAAAAAGCGCCACTGCTGCTAATCGGCAGAGGTTGCATGCAGTGAAGGCGGCATTTTAACTGCATGGGAGGATTTTTTACTCCCATTTTGTGGCAGAGCTTTTCACCCTTATTTAAAAATTATAGGTAATTTTCAAAAAAAAAAGAAAAACTAAAAAACTTACACCTAGGAATGATGTTGATGATACAAAGAATTGCAGAATTAAACAGGTTTTCTTGAAAACCCAAAGTGATTGGCTCAAATTGTAGATATGTGACTTTGCAACGTAGGTGACAAAACTGCGTGACTGCTGCTGAATGTATTTGCTGATGCGTGTTCTGGTTTCCTCAAATATTTGTTGTTGCGCCAGACTATGTTCTTGTGGTTAAAGCAAAAGTTGAAGGCTTTACTTTAAACTTGCGGAGAGCTGTGAAAATTAAACCCTGTGGGGGGAAAAAAAAAACTTGACGGGACACGTTTACCCTGTTGACATGAAGCTGAAGCCGCGGTGCTTCCTTGCATTAAGCAAAGTGCTGCTCGCTGCCCTTCCCTAAAACCGCATGCGGAATACAGGATTCCACAGGTTGTTATTATAAATGAGACACAACACAACAGTCACTCTGATGCACAAAATGGGTTTTCACAGTGTTGAAACCCAGTGAGGTGCTGATTTGATTGTTGATGATGCCGTGACGTGTACGTTTCGATAACGCCGACCACACACATGGTCTTATTTCGCAGGTTAAAGTGTCACACGTGAACCAGAGGTCTCAATTTGCAGCGTTCATTGAATCTGATGGGGAAATGTGATCTATTTTTCCTGCTTAAATCTTGATGTTGCATGTCTGATCAGCGCCACTTGAACCGCAAGCTGCCCTGACACATATCTTTCAATGTGTTGTTCAGTGTACTGCACTGAAATGAAGGCGAAGGAAGAGACTGCAAGAGCCGAGCGGCAACTGCAGATTCTCGTTAAATATTCACATCCACGCTGCACACACGCCTTTATTTGGAGGAAAAACAAACCCAAAGCAGGACTTTCACTCTCATTTTCTTTCAGCACGCAGATTCGAAGCCCTCAGCGGCGTTTGATCACAAAAACAAACCCGACCAGTGTTTTTTTTTTTTTTTTTTTCAAAGGCGGCGAGCACAAACAGCGGGATATCAAACAGAGCAGTGCACAGAGGAGGGAACCACTGCAGCGTTCGAGGGGATGCTGGAACAAACTCACAGGGACACGTGTGTGAGGCGACCGATAAAAGCCTCCGACTGCGGTCTGGATGTCACGTCTTTGTACCAGACAGGTACACAGGCTTCCCCGGTCATCCCAGGCAGTGACAAATGGACCCAATTTCCATTTATTTACCTATCTTTCGTGCGGACCACAGGACACCATGTCGCCGTGCCCCTCCATAAATCTTTATGTTGTTACGGCAACCACCGTATTAGCACCACCAACCAGGCGTGCCGTGCGTCCTCAGCGAAGGACGTCAACAACTCTGGGTGTGGAATATCTGAGAACATCTGACACATCAAGTGGACCATTTAAAAAAAGAAAATCACACTACAGACATGACCTCATAAAAAAGATCTTGGTAAACAATTCCGAGAAAGCAAAGCGGAGGGGGTGTGTGGAGAAAGAATTTGAGGCTCAAGGCAACTCACTGGGAGCGGAAAAATACGATTCTGCTGTGAAGAAGTGGTGGGCTGGAATTAGTATCTGATCAATATCAGGTCAATGCTCGCCGCCGTTCCATCATGGAATAGCCACGTCCAGGCAAACGGCACTCCTTTCACATCTTGCATAGATCCTAGTACAGTTTCTTCGCTGTGGAGATGGGGGTGTCGACGTGTGTGCTTTGTGACGTTAGCAGAATAAATTAACTTTCAGGGAAGGGCAAATGACTTCCAGACCAATGTGGTTGTAAGATGTTCTATATATTTGGTGGAGAAATCGATTCACACGGGGGAAGTTACAGACACGCAAGTCGCTAGATGCCTCTGATCAGTGATATTGTTTTCTTCCTCGTCTGAATCCATCTGATTCAGTAGTTGTACGCTAATCAAATTCAGATTAGCGTATAACTACCATTGCTGGAATGAGCATGCATACTTTGGATTAAAGGAGTAGTCAAATCCATCTCCCCACCTTTGCTTTTCTGCCACAAAGTTACCGGACTCAGCAGATAGGGGGCAGCGAGACAGGCCGCTGCCTCTGCTGGTGCATGGTGTCACTGGCCTCGATTAACGCTGCTGACAAACGTGTGCCTCTGACAAAGACATCCAGATCATCAGCTGACCAGGCCCGGCTGCTGCACAATCTCCACAATGAATGTTTCTCTCTTGGCAGGACATCCGCCCAAACGTACGCCCGCCACCGTCACCACCAGTGACATTGACACACGCCCACGTGCACAACTGCTTGCGCAGCTTTCGTCACGCAACCTGACAGAATGCCAACTGTTCCGATCTGGGTTTCTTGTCCTTCTTGTTGTACTTCGTCTTGCTCTTCCAATTGTCGAGCAGCCAGTGGTGTGAGTTGCTGAGCCACTGGATTTAATTAGTGCTGCGCCCAAATGGATTAGAAAGGAGACAGGCGCCCACACGAGCAGAAACTATGTCACATTCCCACCTGATCGGCTCTTAACATTGTCCCCTCGGTGGCGCGCACACGGATCCACACATGAGTACACACGCCAGAAGGGTGGAAAGGCAAGGCAAGGGGATTGGGCCGGGGAGCGGGGGGGGGGGGGTGCTTTGTAATCAGGTGATTCCTTCACTGTAATTTTAATTGGTTTTTTGCAGCAGCAGCAGTAGCAGTGCAAAGAGAAACGTAAAGGTTGGCTTGGCACCGTGTGTGCAGAGACAGCTGCTCCGCCAGGCAGGAGGAGGGAGAGGCAAAGTGAACATATTGCTAAATAGATTTTTTTTTTTTCATAGAGTTAAAAAAACAAAAAAAAACAGCAAGTCTGACAAACGGCATTCTGTCGCCTCAGCTGCTTTGGCTCCTTCTCCTCTGTCAATAATCACTTTGGGTGTCGTTCATTTCCAGTTGAATCCGTCTCAAGTGACACATTGCTGGGGTCTGACGAGGCCGAGGCCAGAGATGACTCAATCTGGAATGTTACTTCTCTCTCTCTCTCTCTCTCTCTCTCTCTCTCTCTCTCTCTCTCACTCTCTCGTCTTCCAAGCTGTCTTCCTGAGATGGAACTCTACACTTTTGGGATGCTTTTGCCAGCAGAATGTGAAGAGAAAGCAATCCTATTGTTCACAAATAAGTGTGTTCCCTCTTATTAGGTTTATTCATATAGCAAATTTGAGATAGCAAATTTGAGGACCCAGAGGGCACAAGGTTCTTCATAAAAAAAACATTAAAAGGCCTATAATTCCACATAAGAACTAGAGAGTCTAAAGGGGCAGTTCTAAAAAAGATGGGTACTCGAAAATGTTCAAATAGCAGTCTCCTTTATTTAGGGTTTGATGCAAGCAAACAATCTGCAGCCACTGATCGAAGGACCTCAGGGTCCTGCTGCCATTTCACAGCACCAGCAACTCTTAGACACAAGCAGGAGCTCAACCATTCATCACTCTAGAAGCAAACTCAAGCTTTTAAAATAGCATCCTGATTCTAATTGGATTGAGTGCAAAGACTCAACAGTAGGTGTAAAATGAGACCATCTGAATCTTCTTCTGCTCAAAAGCTCAGCAACGCAACAGGATTTTTGGACCACTTGTAGACACTTTTGAGAGTACTTACACTAAAATTAAGCCAAGCAGAGGCATAGTTAGTCATTCAGCTTTATAAATAGCAGGACTATTTAGAGTATAGAAATGTTTCTGAATTGTTCAGTTCAGACTCATGTTATGCAAGAAAAGTCTGACTAAGATCTTCTTTGTCTGTATTTTTGATCCCATCAAACATCCTGAAGAGCTCCCATAAGATGCCTCAGAGCAGCAGCTTATGTAATGACAACAACAGAGGTCCAGGAACTGTGCCCTGAAGGACACCACAGGACAGGATGCATCAAAGCTGCTCTGTCAACACCGTTGTTCTGGGCTGCACAAATATCCTAAAGTCTGGTTAACATTTGCTTTATATCAGGCTCAGGATTTATTTGTTTACAACAAGAAATCAAAGTCACTCTGGGATTTTTAACATCAATCCTTTGTATGGGAAGCCGATGCATACGCATGATGCACGTCTGTATCTTGCACACGCAGAGCCCGGAACCTTTAAAATGAATCAAAGGGATAATGCCTTGCCAGTTTCAGATGATTACATTTGACTGGAAATAGAATTATGGATGTCATGTTCCATTTCAGTCTCAGAATTCCATCCACTCTTGCGTGCTAATCTACTCTAGTACATGAAGCCTGCCATATGTGCCGTCTCCGCATGACGCTTAACAGCACCAAGGCAAATGAATGAAGATGGGAAGGTTTGATGTTTGGAAACAGCTTCTCATAACAGGAGTTGAACAGCTTCTGGGAACTCATCGCCGGATCGATGACACTTTGTTGCACCTTGTATTTTAAATTCCACTCAGTGTCCGTTTGTCATCTTAGTACCAGTGCAGATGCCAGATCGTGCACTCCCATCGAAATTACTACCAACGATTGATCTGCAACCTGTATGAGCCAAGCCATTTCCTCATTTTCCGTTCAACAGAAAACACGGTGCATGGGACTAATGGAGTCATCCATGTTGCACAGAGAGCTGCAACACAATACTGGTAATGGAGTTTAGTCGTTCTTTATCGTGATAGAGCTACTTAAACTGTCACACTGTATATACACAACCATATGTACTTACCAGCAACTTTATTAGGTAAGGTTTGTTGATATCGGATACTTAATGAAGGGCCCAGTATTCTTTAGATCTCAGTTGCAACGTGTTTATTTGATTTACTGTTGCCTTTATATGGGATCCAACCAGCCTGCCCATTATGACCTCTGACCCCCGACATCAACAAGACATGTTTCCTGCCGCTCGCTGGATATTTTCTCTTTCTTCCCTGTAAACCCTCAAGATTAATGTGTCAACATGAAAAAAGTAGATTCTCGCTAACAACCATGTTCACATTTGCAAAATTCTCAGACCCACAAGCCCATCAGGCACCAACAACCATGTTTGCCAAGTTCAAAGCCATTTAAATTCCTACTCTTTGCTCACTCTGGTGCTCATTTGAAGTTCAGCAAGTCATCTTCACCACGTCTTCACGCCTAGATGCATTCGGCTGCCGCAATGTGATTAGCTGATTAGCTGTTCGTGTTAACAAGCAATTAAACACTTAACGTAATAAAGTAGCCAGTGAGTGTGTGAATGCCATGCAACATGATGCGGGTTTCAGCCATTTTTTTTCTGCTGCTAATCAAGCTGTGCATGAATACAAATATAATCCACTGGAGTTGCAGAGAGATAAGTCATAATTAGCTCACCAGCTGTCTTCCTCTTACGGAGCTCAGCACTGGCTGCTTCAGGAGCGATGACGAATGAGGGCAGTTAGGGATAACCTTTTCTGCTAGGACTATTCTGAAGGAATCAGAGGAAGTCAAAGAAATGCTGCCTTTCTAGGTCTGTGCAGAGTTTGTTTTCTGCCCCGGCGAGTCTCAGGAGAGAAAAACAGAAGGCAGAGCGGGGTCAGGATGAAGTCAAGATGAAATGTTGTACTGGAGATCAGCATGAGGTGTCAACATCTCCACCTTATTATTGCACCATCACCACCACCCCCAGCTTCACATTATGCCAAGGGTTTTCTTTTTTAGTTCCGGTTGACTTCCGTTTTTCTAATTCCGCCTCCTGCTCTGTTACGGCAGCACGTTTCTGAATTAATTGGCCTGTTGTTGGCTGCCCTTTTTGTTTCCGCTCCGCTTGTCGGAAAAATGTAACCGCTTGGGGATGGGGAGGGCTTTGACGAAAAGCCAGGTGGCCAACATACATTTTTGCAAGAGTCTTACAAGGAACTTACAAGGTGCGATACAGGGAGATTTACCAACGACCGAAGCCTGTAATTACGCTCCGCAGGCATCTTCGCTGAAAGTTTGCGCACGTCTACCAGCATCCGTCGAAATGTACTGACAAACACGAGCCTTCAAAGTCCCCGTGTTTGTGCACTTGTCTCTGCGCTCGAGCAAGCCGGACAGGCAGGCTGTATAAGCTGTAAACAATGTGCAACGCATTTCCCGCTGTGCGTTCACGGGAGCGGGAAGTTTTCTTTTTTTTTTACGTGCACTTCTCACTCCCAAAGGCAATTTGGTACAAGAGCCATCGCTGTGCTGCTGCCCCCTCAACACACGCTTGCACTCAGTCAGGAGGCATTAATGGCTGTTTCCGTTATAAGTCAATTCCCTGTTCAACTAAAGATTTCCCTGTACAGCATTTGCACCTTGTTGTTGGCAAATGGCCACTTCATCACAGAGCAAGTGAACACTTACATAAATATTTAGAACTTAGCACTGTATTATCGGTTTCATTCACTGTATCTTACTGGTGTAAAGAAGTTGACATTTTTTTAAATCTCGACATGTTTTTGGAATCATGTTTAGAAATGCGCATGGCACTGGTTTAATCTATAAAGCAATACATGGAGTTTTTCAACCTTTTGATGGTTTTGAAATATGCACAATCTTACAAGAGACAGCAGCATGGAGGGTGGTGTTAAAGAGAAGAAGAGAACGTCAGTTGATAGTTGACAGAAAGATAGCTGGTTGCCGGGCAGGCAACCACTGAGTTCAGTCCTGTAACCGGCCAGTTGTGGGCGATGTGTTGATGGCAGTGTGACCATTCTTCTTTTTATAGTAAGTTTATAGTGATCAATTTAAAGTTACATCGTGATACTCCCACTTGAGTTAATTCCACTATTAGCAAACCACATAGAGTCAAAGGAAAAATAGTTTGATTCTGTACGAATTCCGAGAAAATCGTTGATGAAAAGCACATTCCTGTTTTTTCCAATTACAGTGAGACAGAATGACTTCAATCTAATCTCTATGAATGTAATGCCCGGCCAGGTAGTGGAAGAGACGGAATCAGGATTTATATCAAATCCGGCGTATTATCTGTGTTTTAGAGTTAAGCACAAATTGAATAGATAAGCCAGAAATAACAAATAGCACAACCTGGTCAACGGAATAAAGAGATCCAGATCAAAAAAGAAAAAACACCCAGTAAACTGAAACCAGCGGTGTTTGTGGCCGATGGAGTCAAGGAGCAAATCAGAGTGATTTAATTCATATCTCAAAGTACACGAGAGCGCTCTCTTCTGTTGCCCTCTCCCCTCTTTCTCCCCCGACACTCACCACCCACACTCACCACCCTGCTCCTCAGCACTGGCCAAATCCCTGGTGGCGAGGCGAGGCGGGAAACAGTGTCCACTCTATTACGGAACCTCCTCACATATCTGCCTTCTCAGCAAGCAGCCGAGGAAAAGACGGAGAAAACAGATGTACGCACGTACAGTGCTGTGCATGCACACGCACATACAGTACACACACACACACACAATCCCCGCAGTAGATACCTCAGGTTTGAGATAATCAATGCCAACAGAGCCGCAGCACACAGAGGGGGAGGAGGGAGGCAGACCAAAGGCCAACTTCTGCACGCAAACAGGCGAGAAACCTCGAAAGAGAATTGGCGAGGAGAGCGAAAATGCGTTCCCTGAACTAAAATATTTTGTCCTGGCGGAGGGAATTTCATTCTCCTCACACTTCACCATTTATTTGTGATTCAGCGGGCTATTAAAATTCCATGGCAAGCAGGGGGGAAGGGAGGCGGCCTTATGTGGGAGAAAGTGAGAGCAAAGAAAACAGGGAGACAGAACAGCGAGTGAATGTGCCTTGCTGCGAGAATGAGTCCGCGGAGAGAATGCACGGAGAAATCTAAAATACCTCGAAATCTAAAACACCTCGAAATCTAATCATATCTCATTTTTTTGTTTTTGTTTTTTTTTTTTAGTTGCGAGAGAAATGTGCACGTATAAAGATATGCTCGGCAACAAAGACCAACTACTACACACAACTCGGGCTGCGCTCTATTTATAAACGGCACTTTACGTGAGTGATGGAGCGCAAGTGACAGCGAGAATACAAGACATCAGACTGACGGCAGTCCTACATCACACTCGCTGTCTGTCCCCGCACATGCTGTCAACAAACCTCTGGGGAGAAAGTGACAAGATGTGCAGGTGTCCAATGGCTATTAGTGCGAAAGAAAAAAACAACCTGCTCGTCTGTCAGTTGAGGAGACGCAGTTTGTAAAGCAGCTGTCAATTAAATTTTTGAGAAGATTCTCACGGCTTCTCTAAATGCAGAGTGGCCAATAAATTGCAGCTCCGCCTGCGATTGGTGAAGTTTTGTTTTGTCCGTTAGCTTTTAGCTATTTGCTAGCTTGCAGCGTATGCGCTTCAGCTTGTAGAAAGTGATTGGAAAATAAAAACTAATTCCTAAACTCACTGTTTGCATTCTTTAAGGACTTGAAGAGGAGTTTCCTGATTTTGTTACAATTCAGAGGAAGCTTTTCATCAGGAAATCTTTTCAGATAATCTGCAGGATTGCAGAAGTGAAATTTAGCAAATTAGCAATGTAGCTACTTTGCAATCTCACTGTACTGTGCCAACATCTCAACTTGGTATATGAGCTAATCATTTTAGGCTATCAACATATGCAGACACACTGAAAAAAACATACATGCAAGCCTATATTTTGATGAAAGGTTAAGTGTCTGAAACATCAATGGAAGGGAGAGCTTTGTATCTCCGTAACCAGTCAATACAATTCCCGCTATGCATCTTGGCTTTAATATTCAGTGAGACTATAATTAGCGAGCTCGGCAAGGAGAGCCGCTGGAATAACATATTTGAGAGGAGCCTGAAAAACATATATCTGTGAATTTTTCATGAGAAATGCAAAACCCAGGGATGAAGATGCCGTGCGCCTGCGATCAATAATCAGACGCATTCAGGCCCACAATGCACCGCTGCATGGTGGGTGAGTATTAGCCAATTAATCTGATGAATGAACAGGATTATTAGACTGTACGACCTCAAAATTTGGGAAAAAGTTCATCGGCGTTTCCCATCGTTCAAAGTCTGTAAAGGTGAATAACCGAGACGCCAACAGAAAATCAAAAACCTTGACCCTTAAGCAGAAAACAATTAACTAAAGGCTCTAAACCATAACATCATGCTCTCCGCAAATGCAAATTGAGTCATTCAAAATTTGACTTGATTCCTGATTTTTATATTCATAAAAGTTTAACATACTGCCCATAAATACATTCATAAAAGTGTATACTTGCAGAAGAATAAAAGTGATTTAGTTTTCCTTGCCCTTCGAACTGTTCTCATATACAGAAGAATATACTGTAGATCCGAGTAGCTCCCGAGTATCACCAGCGGGCAAAGAGTAACATATGGAATGCAATGTTGAGAAAGCACACCCTCTGAACACATGGCAGCGGAGGTAAATATGAGTGTTAGGACGGAGGACCCTGTCATCCTCATCTTCTTTGACTGCACATAATGTGGGCGCTAAATGACTGTGGAAGCCCAGTGCAAATAAAGCTTTCAGTGCTCTTTGCTGCCACCAACGGCGTGTCATTACTTCTTCCTCTCTTTTTTTTAAATCCATGTAATTTTCTGTTTGACTGACGCTGTACATTAATTAAAGGCACCAACACATAATGGCTGCTTGATTGCCGCGCCTTTTATGCTCTGACTTTAGCTTTCCACGTCAACCTTTACATTAAACGCCACTTTGACTGTAATTACTGCCTCCGTGTGCCAGCGTGACGCTTGTTATACACAGGACCTGGTTCAATGGCGCAGTCACACAACACCTGACGCTCAACAACAACAACAACACAGTTGACGAATTTGTGTTGGACTTGTGTTGGAAAGGGATTGTTGCGAAAAGGCTGCAACATGCGCTGATGTGTGTTTGTCAAGGAGCTTCGTGTTTTCAATCAAAAGCATGAATCTGAATTTCAACAAGGGAAGACTGGAAGGGTTTAAGGCAGGCATGGCCAAACTACGGCCCGCGGGCCACATCCAGCCTGCGTGAAGGCAGTCATATATCAACCCCCCTCCCCCCACACCGAAACTTTGGCGACACGTTAGCGTAGCGCGACAGCGATAGCGTGCTTCACCCGTCAACGAATAAAATGCCAGGACGTTATGCGCTATTTCCAACCAGGCGCCCCCCCGTCAACAAAACTGTCGTGGCCCACCAACACAATGCAGTTCTGTCATGTGGCCCATTGCAGTTTGGCCACCCCTGGTTTAAGGGGAGGCTCCAGTGGATATTTTGGCTGAAAACATGTTGCTCCTTCAAGACAAATTGGTTCTGCCCTGTCTACAGTTGTGAGTCCACACATGAGAAATTAAATATGATATCATTATTTTTTTCAGTTGTTTACCATATAAGAAAACATGTCGACCGCATGTGACCAGACTGAGACTCCAGCAGAAAATGTCATCACGGAATGGTGAGTAGCAAATGGCTTCCAAATTTCAATTTTACATAGATGAATCCGTTAAATTGGTGTCGTACATCAGGGCAACCTTGACCTCTGACATCTAGAATCTATTCCAGGCCCCTACTGAACCCAGATAAATGTGAGCTAAATTCGAGGACATTCCACTGGAGGCTTTCTGAGTGTTGTGTCCCCTTAATTATGTGCACCCTTTGACCTGAGATGCAACCAGGGCATTAAATAAAATTTGGTCCAGGTCAGACAATGAGAAGGGACTAGCTGATGAAAAACCTCGGCCAATTTTTAACTGTTCTGCTCCAATTAATCACTTCACTACAATATTGTTTTTTTTTTCGACGCATCAGATCTAAGCAGTTTGATTTGATTGTGTGCAGATTCCCCCTTTTCCAGTCCTAAACATATAATTATGAAAAGATTGCGTTTGATGTGTGCCATGTTTAACTGGTGGATTTGCAGAAAACAACACAAACCAAACCGAAGTCTGTTTACTCTGCTGTCGCCTGGCAAACAGCCAAGATTCACCTCCCTATCATAAGAACACAAGGGGCTGTGAGACTATCGACGACTGCTGTGATTTATTCTCTCTGCTGATTATATTTCTGCACACTGGAATGGAAACAATCCTGGATCTCCATTTTATTGCCCAGGAGAAGGCAACCAATCAGATATAAATATAAACATATCTGCCTAAACACTCCCTCCAGGAGCAGGAACAGGTGGAATTTGTCTCGTCTTCCACTCCTTCATTCTTTCCTTGACACTGGTGCACACATATTATTCCGACAGCGGAGCAGTTGTTGACGGGTTGTCAAACAGTCAAATCAGCTGTCCGCCCCACTCTGACCTGAGGGACCCGGGACAGGAGTACCACTGCGGGCCCCGAGCACCACGGAGCGTTAAAAGCCTGCCGTGACACTCTGTCAAAAGAGGAGTTAATTAGGCTCAGAGAAATTAAAATAAAAAGGAAGACAAATGTAAATGAATTGCAAAGCAGTGATGGAGTGCTCTTTCATTTCTTCCCCTGTAACCGCAATATATTAGCTTTGAGATTAGGAAACATACTCACTTAACCCTGGAGGTAAAGATGCCAGTACAATAAAATACAATAAAAATAGCTTGAGGTGCTTTAAGTGGCTGTATGCATGTGTGTGTGTGTGTGTGTGTGTGTGTGTGTGTGTGTGTGTGTTCAGGTGCAATTACGTAGATGTGTGTAAATGAGTGAAGGAGTGCCGGCACTAAGGGCTACGTATCGCTTGGAAGATCCTTTTAATTATCTCCAGTCCCTCGTCTCTTGGTTTACCTCTCAGCCACCGCCCTCTCCCGTCAGCTGCCTCCTCTCATGCCGGCTGTATTTGTTATATCTATCCGCGATAGCCTTGGGAAGTCTGGGAGTTTTCCACCAGGAGCAGGGGGCCACTGATTGGGAGGCGTTGGGCAAACAAAGAGGGGAGGTTTCATTGGCAGAGAGACTTGGGTTGAATGGAATCTTTATATCTTTTTTTATCTTTTTCTTTTTTTTTTTTTGGAATATTCTGTGCAGTTTGTCTACCTGTAAACAACACGGACGTTTGAAAGCGCTCGTGCCGTGTCGCAGAGCGGGAAGGCTTTGAATTATTCTCTTTCAGCGTCTCGCATCTCAGCATTGACCTTGTAACAAAAAATAAAGGGAGTTCAGTATCTGGTGCGGAGACGGAAGCCTCGGGCTAATCAGAGATGGCGAATATTAAATATTTCAGCGTCCACGCGCAGACAATGAAATCGGCTGAGAAAAGAGCAACAAGGCTTTTGTTTCCGCAACGTTGTGACGTTTCAACGCCAGAAAAAACACTCTTAATGGTCACAATATGGTGGCATTAAGGGAAAAGTGATGCATGAGAAAAGTCACACAGTGTATATTATTTAGTTCTGCATGCAGTAATGAATGGTAATTTAATATTTCTTCCCATTTTCTCTACATACATTTCAAAGAATTAGACACTAAGCTAGCCAAAGGAGGGACACACCCTTTTTTTTTTTTTTTTTTTTCAATATTGCACGCGCAATTGCACGTGATCTGTGTACAGTGCAAATGGAAAAAATAAATAAATAAATAAAAAAGCGGGCAACACATCACTGGCCATCAAAGCCCTCAGCTCTCAGCTCCAACTGCAGCAGCATCCATCACAGAACCTATCTGCGCATTCCAAAGTATTCCCAAAGGGCTAGAGATGAAGAGATGCTCCAGAAGGAGGAGGGGGAGGAGGTGGCAGAGGAGGAGGAGGAGGAGGAGGAGGTGCGAGAGGAAAATGGCAGAAAATAGAGGATGCAGGGCTGACGGTGGAGCAGGCGCGCGGCTGCTTGTAGCGCTTTTGGAAAGGGCTCGTCTCATTATTCAGCTCTTGGTGGAGAGACCACTCCCACTCCCCCATCACTCCCCGTCCTCCACTTTTGCTGCACATCATAAATCATCACATCTGCAGCCTATTAGAGGAGACGCCAGACTCTTTGGTAGTGGTGGGTAAGCAGCAGGAGAAACATTTTTTTTTTTACTGCGCCGCCACACCGTGTGTGTCTGTCACCGCTTTTCCTCGTGGGTTTAATTTCTGTGAAGTACTGAGATGTGATGCAGTATCTGGTCTCACTGTAGTCTCACACTCTTTTCCTGCAGTGCTTCCATGCTCAATTTTAAAGGGAGGTTTCACTTTCTATTCCAAAATATATTAGCTCAACTTCAAACTTCAATTTAGACTCATTTTTAAAACACGTCTGTCCATCGTTCGGTGAAGTCTTTCTAATGTAAATTCTCAATAAATTATTTTATTATCAGCTAGTTGACTTTCAGAACTACTTCTTAGCACCCAAGTCAACTTGGCAGTATGGTTTCTTTTTTCAACAATGCTAAAGTTAAAGCAAAATGCTTTGTTAGCTGACATGCTTACCACGGAGGACACAAAGTGGTTTGAGTCATGCGTAACCGGGACTGCTTCCTAAAACAGAACCACTAGTCGTAATATATTAACAAAATGAAATAACGTTTTGAAAGATGATGGAAACCTCAGACTAGAGAGATAGAGAAAGAGATTAAAAGGAATTGCTAATGTCTAAATAATTAAGGAAGCAATTTAAATCTTACTGCGGCATTGACATGAGCCCAGGTAGACACGAAAAATAGCAAAAAACATCATTTGAGCTTGAAGTATCCCTGTGAAGAGTGATGTTTAATAGGTTGCTACAACTCAGTGGTTGAACTCTCTCTTATCACTCAGCTCTATGCAGAAGATATTAGCTCTAGGCTCCAAGTAAAGTACGCTTTCAACTCGTTAGCCGCACACTTGTTATGTTTGCTGAAGTCCACCCTTTGAAGACGATTGGGCTTCTTTTCGGTGGTCCAGTCAGTTAGCAGTGGCCACAGCCGTCTGGAGGAGATAAAAGGGTTTTAGCAGGAATTATCAAGCTTGTGTCTGTAGCTGATTGGCAGCTTGCAGGCAGGCATGCAGAGGGGAAGGACAGAGCAACTTAACCTGAGCTGTGTAGCTTGCAGCAGGCTTATGGTGGCTGTTTAATTAGCTATAAGGTAGCTACCTTAATGGATGTGATCAGGTCACTTTTTTCATGTGGGATTATTTAAAAACGTATATAATTACTAAAATGCATACAGTCATTTGATTATTCTGGATTTTTGACTGCTAGGTGTGTTGAGCAACTAAAAACTTGATTTATTTGACTGGGTTTATATGAGCTGCTAACAAAAGAGAATTGGGTTTTGGAGTCATTTGAGAACATTAATCATTCATAATAACTTCAAGTATAAATTTTGACACAACAGATCAATATGATTTACATAAGAAACAAATAATCCTCCAACATCAAATCATTACTCTGTCGGTATGTCAGAAAGGTGTGCTTGGATTGATTCCCCAGGCATTATGACAGTTTCTTTTATCAGCTGGCACGACGCCTCACGGTGCAGCAAGGCAGAACAACCAGTAAATGAAAAACTGAATAATTGACGCGACCTTTGGCCCTGCAGCGAAGACGGTGTTAGTCTGGGAACAGATATGAGAGCGCAGTGCTGTGAGTGAGGCGGAATGAAGGCAGTAAGCTGAGAAAAAGCAAAACCTTCTGATATGCTAGCTGGCACGCCACACGGGATGTTTCACACATTCTTTGTATTTATCTCACAGAAGAGACTGTCAGAAATGTCTTTAAGAGATGCAAACCATCTGTCCATCACATTAGAGAGGACCAATTGGTTTTGACATTGCTAGTTCAGTTCCTATGAGCCATGAGCTATGAACGTATATCTTGCCATTCGGTGGTAACAGCCAAAACACTTTGTCCACTGAGGAAAAGATGATTTTTTTGGGGGGGAATTTGAAAATACCTACTGTTGTCTATTTCGGACACATCTACTGCCAATGCAGCATCCACGCTAATCTTGTTAGCGTCAGAGAGTGTTTAAACAGTGTCTTGTTTTTTTGTTTTTTCAGAGAGGACTGATGCTTCCCACTCTTGTACCTGTTGCCTCTTTATAAATAAAGGAAGCCATGAAGTTACAGAAACAATTACATTTTGTAGATGAAATTCTGAAAACTTTGGAGGTTGTCATGATGGATGCGGGAAATTCCCAAACTGGGAGACCAAATAGCAAAATCCACTGTTTACCCTGAATATTTTCACAGTGACAAACTCACTAGCGAGACACATCATCGATTATGACTGTAAAGTGGGGCTGCACGTCGTGACTTGATAATTGGTTTGCACCACTAATTAATCGAGCCGTAAAAAAAACGCTGCCTAGCAATTAGCTGTGCAAGGCCTATTTCACAAAGCCCTCTGGGAAGTTTCTCCTGCGTGCTGCAAGACAGTACTGGGACAAAAGGGAGCATGACATCAGAGTAACCTGACACAGCAAGTAAGGGTTTTCTTTATCGGAAATGGGTGAAAACGCGCTGCGGGGGAAACGCAAGGGGCCGCCACACTGAGCGGGAAAAAGATTTAGTGTCGGGTGAAATGAGCCAAGCCAAACAAGCAACACAGGAGTGAAGCCTTGCGCGTCTCCAGCAAGACGCGGGCAGTGTAACACGGCGGGAATTAATGTGTCACCAAGAGTGAAGAACGCGGAGATGCTTAATGTCACCGGGGTGCGGCCGTGTGCACGGGAGCATGCCGCACGCCCAGCGTCTATCTGCCCACCAAGATATGTTCATTTGACTTTCTAAGGCTGCTTTGCACCCATTTCCCCCCCAGTTATGGCTCATCTGCTTCTCCTTGTCAGCAAACTACACACCAAAGATCAGCAAAAAAAAGAATAGCAAGGAGGAATAATAACAGATGCACACATGCCTATGTATATATGTATATATATATATATATATGCTTTACGTATTTATATATATATATATATATATATATATACATATGTATATATATATATATATATATGTATATATATATATATATATATATATACACACACACACACACACACACACACAGAATAGAAAATGGAGCTCCATCCAGTTTATTGACGCAGATAATGCCCCTAGACGTGCGTACTTGCTCAGAAACCCGGAGACGGCTTCTTTTTTTTATTTTCCGTGAAGGGGGCTGGGAAGCGTTTTGTGGGGGAAAGAACGATAAAGAGGGAAAATGGCAATCATAATTCATAGTATGATTCAGTAACCCACCGCCAAACGCTGAGATGTGAAGGTCAGTCCTTTGTCTCCCGCCATCGAAGGTTGACGTACACACACGATGCTGACGCTAGGTGCCGACGCAGGCGGGACGGCAGAGTTCACGCTGTGGTAGTATCACCACACAGCAGGGGAGGCTCGCTGATGCTCTCCATCTGACGGCACTTCTTCTTCCTTCTTTCACTGTGCCGCTGGAGGCCTAGGCTGTCTCTCGCCACCTCGCCCTCCCCCCCCTCCCCTACTTCCTCTTGATGCTCCGGCTCTTGGAAGCGCTGGGCCCGGGGGGGGAACACAGCGCTGGAATTGTTTAGACAATACTCGCAGCGCACTCGGCCCACTCTCTCCAGGGGCCGTGAGGACAAACCAGCTGTCCCCCCGAGCGCCAGGGTTCATTCACCCACTGATACAACCGCGGGCCAGCCGGGGGCTCGGTGAGAGAGCGAGCCAGAGAGAGACTGGGGCGAGGGCGGGTGGGCGGGCACTCGCGGGACCGTCAATTACCGGAATTAAGCGGCGTGATGCGACTTTCCGCTGCCGTGGATGGAGAGAGTTTGCACGCGGCAGAGCTCCGTCACTACTTCAGATCTTTTACCGCGTCCACCGGGAGTGACGACAACAGGGTGTTGTCGGGTGTTTAGAGTGAGGAGCCATTGGCTGGTGGGTAGAGGAGATGGAAAGAAGGGAAGCCTGCCCCTGTGACCTCACCCCTCTTTTTTCCCCTGCTAGTTCCCAGCGCAGGATTATAATCAAAGAGGTGTGTGTGGGGAGGGGGGGACCAAGAGACGGACCAGGGGTCCCACCTCAAGCTGTCAATCACACGGTGGGGCCGAGAGGCCCGCATCCCATGATCCGCTTCAGAGGGTGCGGAGTTACCTTGAAGGCGCCGCATTCAGGTAATTGCCGCGACCCCCCCCTCGCATCTCCCACCGCCGTCACTCTCTCCAAGGTGGAAAACAAAAGTGCCGACATCAAGGCTGATGAACGGGGACTTGAGAGTGGACACTGGGGTTTGATATAATGAGATCAAGTGGCTCGGGAGCCTGGATGGCAGCGTTCGGTGTGGTGTTGGTGGTGGTGGTGGTGCAATGAGTCCTTCTCGGCAAAGTGTCTGTTGGTTGGGTGGAAGCGGGTTTGAGTTTTATGCTTGTTTACCGTTTATCACAAATATGTATTTATTAGGACTTCAAAAAAATAACATGATCGTTTCTATTTCTGTCAAATTATTTTCATGAAAACCAAAATGGCCACTTTATTAGGCCCAATATTCAATTGCTTTTTGTAATTAACAGCCAATCGCACGTACCATGGTGAAGACAATTTGCAGAGAAAGAAAGTGGCTGGTAATCGAGGGACAGACGTGAAAATAGTTCTGCCACTTTTGATTTTCAATCGTTTTTTTTGGGGTGTTGTTATTGTGCTTAACCTGCTTTTAAAAAAAACTACTGAAAAAACACAGCAAGTGTGGACAGGATGGGCGTGAGCACAAGGAGACCAACCCTGTCTGGCGACTCAGTGTGTAATTGTAGAAGCACAGAAGCAGGTTGCACACGCTGGGGAACAAAACTAGCCCTGTTTACCAAGTGGTGAGGAATGTCGCCATTAAAAGTGGGCGGTGAGGATTCGGTCTTGTTGATTACGGCTGCTTAATGACCGGAGCCAGAGCGACTGTGTGCCTTTCTCTGTGTGAGCAGAAGTGAATGCAGTAATGCTGACCTGGGCGTGATTTTAACAGTTTTCACTGTCGCACGAAAAATTGGGTTGTTGATGGTTTGGCTAGTTATTTCAAATGATGTTTAAAGGGTGGATGCAATGCACCACTGTAGTGTCATTAAAAATAAATTAAAAGAAGCTTTACAGCTCACGGTCGAGACAATAAACTTCGCATAAAATTCCGTATTCTGCAGCATGCATCGAAATACATGTATTCAATATGTAATCTGCTCTTCTTGGCCTTGGTTGCAGCCTTGTAGTCTCATGTGTGATGGGCGAAACGGATTTGTAATGCAAATAAACTGTAATCTACATGAATTTATGAATCCGACAGGCTGTTTATGTGGCCCCTTCTCTTGGCGTATATGAGGGGTGCACACGACGACTCTTAGGTTGGCTCGTTGCTCCATCGCAGCATCGGTGCCAAATGTTCGGCCCGGCCGTGAACCTCACTCCACCCCGGCAAATGGCAATGTCCACTTAGTTTGAGCCCGTCATTAATTCCTCTGCCTTAGCGAACCTAAAAACCAGCTCGGCTAGCCCATAACCTTTAGAGAACCCGGGCTGTGACTTTGCCTTCACCTCAATAAAGCGCCCCATGATTGAATCAAGTGGCCGAGGTCAATAGGACATATGTTCATTTCCCAGGGTCCTCCGGGGTCCCTGCAGGCGTACACCCGAACACACACACACACACACACACATGCATGCACGCGCACAAAAAGAAAAATATATGCTGTGTCTTTGGTGACATTTATTGGATGGGAAGTTCTGTGTGTTTTTCCCCCCAACATTTTCTCCCATTCATTTTCAGCAAAGGGGCCGGCACTAGTCCGTGTGTGTGTGTGTGTGTGCTTGTGCGCGTGAGTGAGTGTGTGTGTCTGCACAGTATTTCAACCCCGTGGTCACGCTTCAGGCGCCGGCTCGTGCTACATCTGTCACTGTCTCCGCCGCGTCGCCTCGATTTTTCGCCGAACCCGTCTCGCTCTCGCCTTGAAGGACAGACTCGTCCTCTCCCTCCCGTCCGCCGCTGTCGCTCCCTTCTCCTCCGCCTCCCCGGCAATTTCCGCCTCTGCCAGCCCCGTCATTTTGTCAGCCATCCCCTGCGCTTATTTCCATCACATCGGCTCTTATTTCACTCAAAACCAAAAGGAGGGAGGCGTAAGACGTTGTGGCGTGGCGGGTCGCTGCAGCCAAGTGGAGGCTTTTAGCAATAGGTAATTAATTTTTCACTGAGTTTTCTACATTGGCTTTGCTGATAAGATATCCAGTCATTAATGCTCTGTGGTAATGTTGCCAGTTAAATAATTTTGTGAAAACCTTTTTTTTGTTCATCAGGTATTTTATAGTGACATTTTATGTTCTGTGTTATGTTTTCTTATTCAGTCAAGGCAATGCATCTAGAGGAATTAAAGTTGGACATCGACCAGGAATTTACTCAAAGCGTATTTGGGGTGAAGCTCCCAGAGCCTTTCAAGCAAGCCAAAACACAATGGAGCCGCATCTGGAATTTTGATCTGATAATTATCGGAAACACACAAGTTAACCAACTAAATCACAACCAACATGGTTCCTGCAAGGTACAAATGCTACTATTCGACCTTAATGTTGAGACCAGTGTATTTTCATAGTTTTTTCCTTTAGTATTCCTGTAATAGTACTTTTTTTTTTGTTACATCAGAATCATTATTGTTATGGGAAAATGAGAGCAGCTTATGATCCAATCTGTCATTACCATCAAAGTGTGTCATAGAGTTCACTTCCATTAAGTACAGACTCAAATTTCAACAATAAAATGCAAACAATAGAAACATAAATGGAAATAGAAAGGAAACATTCAACTTCAATTACACTCCCATGCATTGCAAAAAAACAAAAAAAAAAACAAACGCTGATATGATGCCGTCACACCCATTTCTGAGCTCTTTTTTTTGCCTTGAGAGGTCATGATGAAACGCAGTGTCAGCGGAGGGGACAATGATATTTTTTTTTAAGAAATCTTTCTTTAATTGAAAATCATCGCCGTATTGGATTGAGACAGCAGAGAAATGCAGCCGTGTATCAGGATCTCCAGGCAGAAAATGATGGACGGAGACTTGACGAGGCTTTGGGAAAAATATCTTACTCAACTGGGAAAAACTCTCACACAGAAAGAAACCCCAGCGAAAAGAGCTGACAGCTCGATAACAGCGAGTGCAGTTGCTGCGATGGAAGTAAAGCTGCCAAAATATGAAACATCCACCACCGTGCTTCCTGGAATGGCTTGACACAGGAGGGGCAAACAGTTTGCTGAGGTTTTTTTCAGATTTTTTTCATATGACACTGTAGCAAATCTATGACCTGCTTTGACTCGGCTAGTGCCTCAATTATCTTAAAGAGAAAGTCCCGTAATTTAAACACTGTTTGTGTGTATTCTGAGGTTTTTCTGGAGCAGGTTGTGGCGTGCAGGAGCTGCACACCTGGGTGACTCACCTGTGTGTCATCAGTTAATCAACGGCAGTATGAGATGCCAGGGCTTTTCTACATTCCCTTGTTCGATTGACCGCAGGTGGTCAGAGGAACCTCTGGAGCTCAGCATGTTTCTGGTGTTTCTTCCTGACTTTTTTAAGGTTGTGCTTATTTATTTATTTTTTTTAACTAAGTTTTGCAGCTCTTCTATGAGTGCCTCCGCACACCCGAGCCTCCCCTTTCACCAGCCATCAGCTGTTGTTCAAGACATTCCTTTAGTTTCCACATTTCCCTCCATCTGCTGTCTGCTTCCAGGTCCTTTGGGCAACTGTTAAATGCCAAAGAAGCATTGTTGCAGCTACACACGGAAATATAACCGTGTGAGCTTGTGTGTGTGTTACTGCCTCTGTATCGCACCCTTGTGAATACACACTCCACACTCATCAAACGATGCGCACCATTACCAGGGGCAGTCTATGCAAATTAGTAGTGTTTAACTTTCTAAATGCGTTCGGTGCCCTCGACTAATTAGCGGGCAAAAGTTGGCAATTTGACATTTTGACTCTAGGGCTGTTGTTGGGACGGCGTATTGCACACAGATTTTCTGTGGCCATGTCCATGAACACGAAGGGCACGAGTGTCAGCTGAGAGAGGAAAAACTAATAGGACTGTACAGTAATTAGAAATCAATCAGACTCAACTCAAAATATTTCAGGAATTTACCTGACTAATAGTGATCTGTAATGTAACAAATCACACCTGGAAGTTGATGCACCCTGGTCAGCGAAAGACACGACTGTGATGAAAAAATACTCGGTAAAACCAAATCAGCGCAGACTGGTGATAGTATCAATGCTATGAGTTAACTTAAATTAAAAATGGGCACAATCATCGAAGCATCAATACATGTGAAATTCTTTTTTTTTTCTATTATTTTGCTTTTTACAACAGAAAATCCTTTAAAATAAGAAGTCTCATTTTCAATATCTAGCCAAAGTCAAACCTTGTCAACACACATTTGGTTATTTTTTTCTTATGTTGTTGAAGTCGGTTTAAAAACAGTCCCTGCACAGATTGATTTATCAAAACATGACTTTTTTTTTGAAGTTCTCATCCAAGCAAGGAGGCGAACCTCACGCTTGGCGAGGTCACACTTGTCAATCAGAAGCCTGGGAAAAAATAAGGAATAGCTCAACCACGCACACTGACAACAGTGAGGCACCTCTCAATCAAAACCAGCAACACTGGCAATGTTGTGTAAGGCTGTTTAGTAAGTTGCATTCTGTTGGTCAATTTATTTGTCGAGGCACATGTGAAAAGTTTTGCAACCAAGATTGAACCAAGCACTTGTTGGCACTTTGGATGGTATTTATTGGCTTATTTTACCTTGTCTATCTATTAAATCCAAATATTATGGGATGTCACACAAAAGAGACAATCCACACAAGAACAATAAACTCCAGTTTTAGTGACCTACAAATCTGGTCAAAACTAAATGAAAAATCCATGTCTGAACAAAAAGAGAAAAGCCACATAGATAAGGACAAAGTCTTATTATAGCAGCTACACTGTTTTTTCTAACATGAAAGAAGCCCTGCAAGCAATTAAACACCACACAAAATTTACGACCACTCCATTAACAAGACTAGACAAATGATGCGGTCCGTTGGTCCGCTGGCTCCCTTTAACACTCCCCAGCCTCTCAGTCCGCTTTATAAACTACCTAACTCAGCAGCCTGTTACCAAAGGGAGCTCTGTTTTTTGCCCTGCAGCCCCTCAGTATGAACCCATGAATCTACGCGACCTCTGCGGCTGAAATAACTCATCTGGGCAGCTTCAACAAGCCCTCTCTGTTTCTCCCTCAAACCTTTAAAACCTGACAGAAAATTTAGAGCGCTCCGAGTCTTAAACTCCACCCCTCTCCACCGACTCTGCTGTCCCAGAGGCCTGCGCTTCCCTGGCTGAGGGTGCTGATCCAGCATTACTGCGTTACCGTGCGGCCATCTCCTTTCATTGTAATTCAAAGGGTGAAATGGGAGGTGCCGACCAGTAAAGGGTATTATTATTTTAAGACCTTGGAGAAATATCTTCCCGAAGAGCCTGAGCCGTTGAGCACGGAGTCGTGTGTGCTGACCAAGCTGAGCAAGAGCTCCACCCTTCACAAACGGACTTGTGCAAGGAGGTGAGGCCGCGGCTTCGGTTGTTAACCCTTATCAGCGACACTTAGGCGCATATGCGCTGAAAGAAGGCACCGCCATTCGCCAGATTCCTGCCTTTTTGGACTTGCGGAACCTTTAACCCGCAGGGGATTCGCAGACCATCTGCGCTTGCCTCGTGATGGTCGTAAACCCTGACCCCCACGCCCTCGCCCCCTCGCGGCTGCAGGCTCCAAATCCATCACTCTAGTTAACGTCGGCCTCAGCGCGGACAAGCGTTTGCACCCAAGATTGTGGTGGATTCAGCGACAGACGCCGCAGTGAAAGGCTTGTCCGACTGCGCCTGACACTTGCAGCTTCAGTGAGTTCAGACAGTCACCTGTTAGGATCGCATGCAGGACTTGTTTGGACCCCTGCGACCAAAGAGGACGCACAGTTGCTGTCTGTCTGACAGGTGTGAACCTCCACCTGTCCTTAAGCCGTAAAAGTAAGCCATGTGAGAACAAGGCCAATAAACAACTTTTACATAATAACTATAATTAGATCAATGCCTAGGGTTAAGGTTTAAAAAGTAAACAAAAAATGTGACTGGCTGTTTTACAAGGGAAGTGCTTAAACTGAGCAAATGCTTCCCAGACTTACTGTTTTAAAAAGAACCTCAGAGAAAACCTCTTTATTTCCTAAAAGCTTGCTGATGAATCTCGCTTTTCTGAAACACTTCTAGCATTGTAAAAATCCATCAAGATGAAGTCTGTGGTGGTTTAAAGAGTCAACTGACCGTGAACTACAGTTGATGCAATGTGTGTACGGCCGAAATAGGAACGACCACAAGATTCAAGTATTTCCACATCAGCACTTCTTTGTTTGTTTTTTCCTTGACAGGTGGAGCTCAGAAGAAACCCCACAAATTATGCCAAAGTGTCCCAGGTGATGGAGAATGAAGGCAGATTAATGAATATTTCCAAAAGTTCATGCAAAAACTCAACATTTGATTATATTCATCTTATTTGCGCAAAAGGTTTGATCCTTGACAGAGTAATCTGGGATTCTCAGCATGAAAGGACTTGTGTAATGTGTGCATATATAGTAGTTTAATAATTAAATGTTCCATCAACTGGTTCATTTGGGACTCAGTGGAACTGAGTTTGCTCCCCTTCATTCTTGGGCACCTCCACACCCTGTGTTTTGTATGTTTTTTTTTTATGTACGTTTTTTTTTTTTTTTTTCGCAGATGACACTCTTGTGATGTGGTTTGCACTCATGGGTCCAACATTTGGCCACCGACGGCACTTACTGGCTACTTCCAGGGACGCGTTCCGGCTCACGGCCTCCCCGAGGTAGTTCCGGGCCACGCACACGTAGCTGCCTTCGTCGGGCTTGCTGCGGCGTCCGTGGGAGATGCGCAGGAAGAAGAGGGAGCCGGTGGGCAGCAGCATGCGGTGGGAGCGCGGGTTCTCGCGGTCCGTCTCCACGCGCTCACCGTCTTTGTACCATTCCACCGTGGGCGTGGGCCGACCCTCTGCCTTGCAGTTGAGGGTGGCCGGCTCCCCTTTGGACACGATGAGGTCAGAGGGGTGCTCCACGATGCGGGGAGGGGAGTCTTCCTGGCGGAGACGGGACCCTGAGGGTGGCAAAGTTGACAAGACGATTAAAGAAAATTTATTTCTTGTCTTGTTAATTGAAAATGTGAGGTTTCACGCCAACAGAATTAAAAACATGCCCTCTGAGGCACAATACTGAAATTAATCACATAATCCGCCCCTGCAATAAAGAGTAGCAATATTCAAAACGGCAGCGGCTCCAAAGGAATTAGACGTGGCACATTATTATTGCTCTGCAAGTGCCTCATATTAATGATGATCCAGTTTGACAGCATTATTACCAGACAATCACATGTCGCCCGTGAAGTGCTTTGCGTACGTTTGGGCTGCTGCGAAATCCCGCGAGGGATGGCAATTTAACCAAAACAACGGCCTAATGTGAAATCCTCAGGAAGCGCAATCTTTGGAAAAACACGTCTGGCCTCAGAACATGTTTTCTGCAAAGATACATTCAGACCATCGTGTCTCAAGGCTTTCCAGGCTGAATAGAAATGGGATTACGGTGTTATCTGCGGTTCCAGCAGCAAAATGCGAAAGACCTCCCCGACGATTTTAATTATTCAGATTCAGAAATTTCAGCCGTGTTTTTGTGTGTCTGAAAACTTCTACTAGTGTGGCAACAAGCGGGGGAAGGGTGTGGACGGCACACGTGTATTGTGACTAATGTAACAAAGCAAAACAAGAGGATGTAAAGGGGGGGGGAATTAGAGCGCAAATCCACAGGAAGTCAGGAGGAATCCTTCGCCCTCACTGTCTCTCACTACAGCATTCAGGACTATAAATTCATTGTGCTTGGTGATGCTTGAAACGAAATCGTTAGGGATATGAATCGATACCTCCCGACACCCTGTGACTAACAACCACGAAATCACCTGTGATGCCCAATGCACATGTTGAGACGTCAATCACGCCGGACTGCCTCAAAGACACCGTCTAACAGCGAGTCCCTGCGAGGTGCAGCACAAAGCCAACCACCCTTAATGAGATCCAGGCTCACAACTCCAGCGCCTCCCTGCGTCTTACATTCTTCCCCCTCCCAGTTACCCCCGCTGACACAGTCGATCCAGGCCACCTCCAACCACGTCCACGCGCTGGCTCCATCTCTCCCATTATTTGTTCATCGGTATTCTGCTAGTGCCACAAAGTCTGCTTTGGATTATCCAAAACATTTAGCAGGATGAGCTCACAGAGGGAGCGAAGAACGAGGACGGCTACTGTGATTGAGACTGGTGGGGGATCGGGGGGGAGTTGTGGGGGCATGATGTCAGACACGCAAGCGCTGTTTACCTGTTTTATTGCTGTGGGAACACTTTCCTGCTCCTTCAAGCTGCAGCAAACACTATCTCGCTCTTCCTTTTGCGGGTCACGCTTTAATGTGCCAATGGCCCCGTAAAGCAGATAATCACTGCGTGCAAGAGAGTGATGAGCTCCTACACTCCCGCTGCAACCAATAAATCCCACGCAGACAAGTGTTTACCCAGATAGATAACACCTCACACGCTGGGAACTGGGCGAGAATTTGATCCGCTGAGGTGCGCTGCGTATTTTTCTTCATAAATCTGCTTCTTTTTTTTTGTTTTGTTTTCCCACAGCTTAGAAAGTCATAATGCAATTTTAGTGAGAACACCCCCCATCGCTTGACATTAAAAGGCTTTCGGGAAAAATAAAGTATATGCAAAAAAGAGATATGTATGCTGACATTTGCATGTTTGGCAAAAGCTTCCAATTACAGAGATGGTAGCAGTTGGACTAAATGGATGTGGACAGCTGCGACTGGTCCTCTCACTATCTAGTGCAATTTTTTCCCCATGCTGTATTTGCTCATTTTGTCTTTTTATTTTAATGCCATCAGGCAGGGCATCTAACAGAGCAGCTGCATCCTAATGGAGGCAAAGACTGACAAAGACAGACAGGTAATCAGTCACCCACTCACTACTGTATATCAGCACCTTTTTCTTTCCTCAAGCCCAACCGGAAAGTTATTCCTTAGCAGCTATGTTACTGGCAGCTACAGAAAGGCAGGGCCCTTTTCTTGGACATTCCCCAACCTGCAAGGCTGCAAGGATCACTGAGATTGTCCATCTTGAATAGCTCCCGTCTGACATGGGGTATGCCCAGATTAATCTGTCCCTTTATTGGACAAGGACTACACGTGCACATACCCATCCAGTTTCTATCACTGCTGTTGCCCAGACCACCGGTTTATTGTAGAGCCACACAGATCAGTGGTCCTGTGTGGAGACTGTGGAAACTTTTTCATCATCCATGGCACCTCATTCTTAATTTCCATTCTCCGCAGCTTATATTTGTCATCTTTTTACATTTAACTTTTTCTCTATCCCTTCCTACTATAACTATTCTACCTTTAGTGAATGACAACATTGATGGATTATTTTATGAAGATATCAGACACATATGAAATAATTTATCAATGATAATAATATGATAATAAATAATTCAGTCTCTTAAAATAGAGTTGCCAATTAGCCGAGTGTGCATGTCTCTGAACTGTGGGGGAAGCTAGACAGAGACAGGAAGAGCATGCACACTCCATACAGTAAGGCCTGAGTCAGGGTCCATCCCGCAACCCTCTTTCTCCAAGGTGACAGTGCTCACGCCAGCACCACCGTGTTTGCCTGGACCAGACGGCAGGACGACCAGTAGCACTTTGCAGTTTCTACTGCAACATTCCAGCCCTAAAAGAAGAGCAAAGAATGGCATGAGAGGGTTTTCTCCGCTCTCTCCTGGCTTTGGGAAGAGCTTAGTTGAACACTGGCGTTCGAGGCTCTCCACGGGGCGATGACACCTGTCAAGTGTCGCCTCTGGCGCCTGCAAATCCTCGGGCTGTTACCAACCGATTCCGCTGGCAGTGAAAGAAGCGTCAGCAGTCGGCTTTGAACGTGAAAAGATCGCTGTTTGTGTCTGATCAACTCCCAAGGCTTTTTTTTCTTTTTTTCTTGAAAGGACCTCCCTCTTAGAAGGACGTGTGAATTCAATCCAATGGATTTGGGAAGGAGTCCACCTTGCAGGTCTACTACGACAGCTACTACAAACACCTAAACTGGGTCTCCCCTCGCACAATGTGTGCCATGTCATGCATTTGCTTCATTAGGCAAAATCTTAAAGTAAACTTCCAAACTGATGTTCCAAAAATACTTATTCAACACCTGGACTCTGTGGGTGTCAGAAAAAAGACCAACCTCGCTAATATTACTAGTGAGGCGGGAAAGAAATGTAATTTAGGCGGCAAAACCCAGAACGGCAGCGTTTCGGTGCGGAGGAATTCTCGTGTCACCCCTTAAATGCAAAAATAAATCACCCGTCATGTGTAATGATGAATTATGCAAAAACCTAGGGACAAAAATCGTCCAAAACTGAATAAAACATTAAAACAAAACAAACTGCAATCGTAAACAAAAGGAACGGAGGCGGGGTGGGAGGGAGGAAAAAAACAAAAAACGACACCCATGTAATTGTGAGCATTTCATTTAATACAAGTGCAATTTCGCACACTGTCTAGACGTTTGAGCCGACAATGGAACAATACAAACACGGCAGCCCGGGACACACATGCTGCCTACCTTTTCTTAATTGTGTGGGGCCGACACCTAAGGGTCCACGCGTTCTCCCTAAGCCACCTGGCATTAGAGAAAGGCAATATCACCCCCCACCACCACCACCACCACCCACCCACCCCCAGCCCTTCAGAAGGCCAGGCTTTATCTGCAAAGGGCCAGCAGCAAGCACACAATCAGTATGCAAAAAAAAGAAAAAAAAAAAACACATCCAGGAGCCACAATGCAGTACATACATGAACTGCAAAAGGTCACTTGTAGCACCTGTGCCTCTACAAACATGTTCTTATTTCTGAGCCATCCCTCCGGCGGCTCCTGTTGTCTCGCGCGGATTTGGGCTGAGAGTGAAGATGGAGAAGCGGCAACACGCACGCACAAGGCGAAAGGAGGAAGAGGAGTTTCTGTCAGCGAGGTGGGAAGGAAGCCGACTCTCTCCACATCTGCACGCCTCCTCGGAGAGTCAACGCAACTGTTCCGAAGAGGGGAGAAATCCATAGAATGTTTTAATAACGAGGTGCGTCTGGGGTTTTTGATTTGAGCTTCGAAGGCGTCTCGCGAAGGAAGGGAAGAGGGGATCAATTATAGGAGAGTATAATGAGAAGGAATGGAGGGGATGATACAAGAAAGGAAGTGGAGAGGCTTTAAAATAATAAAGCCTTACGATGGAAATTTTAATAACCCGCTGTGACAAAAATGAGGGTAATTTACCGCAGCCTTGGTGGTCTTGGGTCGAGCGACCCCCGGTGCCATATAAAGTGCAACGCTGGATGTATTTATTGTTCTCAAAAAAAAGGAAGTACCAAGACTGTTTGGGATCGGACCGAAGAAATATACAGTGTATATATCATATATCACTATCAAATTAGAGAAACGACCCACTCTGACGGTAAAACATTCCAGGCAGGTCGAACTGCATCCTCGTGCACACATTTCAGGCGAACAGCCTGGAAACTCAGGGTTTTAAATCATACTCGATTCCAACCCGGAAAACGCTGAAGGTTAATTTCAGTCTCTCCAAGGTCAACGTTGGCCGCACAATAGACCATTTGAAGCTGGATTCCAGGGCCGTAAATGTAAATTTTATAGCCAAAAGCTATAATACTGTCGCTAATAAGAAACAGGAGAAGTCAGAGTGTCAACGCTTTGCTACTTGCAAGACATTTTTAATTCCAAACCGCACAAGATCTGTTTTCATCCAGGATTTCACCCATATTAAAATCCATTTACCAGTTTTTTTTTCCTTTTTTTTTTGGAGTTTCTAAACAAAGAGTGACAATGATCAACACAAAACGCATCAGCATATAGAAAGCATCCAAAACTAAAACTATGTCACTGCAGCTCGTTGATAACATGTTGTGCCAGGTTTTTTTTGTTTTTGGTTTTTTTGGTTTTTTTTTAACTTGTCACTGTTGTTTGTCCTTGATTTCTCAAGTTTTTGAACTCAGTTAACACTTGATAATGCTCAGGTGTGTGGCTAGTTAAACGCAGCACCTGTCTGAAAAGCAGTGGGAGATTTTAACAGCCGTAAAATGCTGTGGATTGCCACCCTCAGCCGCCGCTGTTACTGCTGCTGACACTTCTGTGACACAGTCAATTTCTTTTTCGAGACCCTGACACCAAAGGCACCACGGTGGTGGAAATGATAAATCTCCACCTGCAGCACCAGCGGATTACCTGGGCTCGAGGGCCAGCGCCACTGCCGGAGTATTATCAGAGCGGCAGTCAGCCACGGCTAACAGCAGCGGGCAGATTTTTCAGGGCTTAAGAGAGTGCAGTCGGCAAACAGCTACGCCTCGTTAAGAAAAAAAACGCTTTGCCTTCACATGCAGCAGTCACTGGCTTGCCTTTTGTGGCTCAAAGTGTGCTTTTTTTTATTGACAAGACGGACACTTTCTTCGCGAACCCTCCGAGGTCACTTTTGCTTGACAGACATGCATCCGAGGACACGCCAGCAAGGATACAATAGCTAAATGACCAAAACTTCCCATTGTTGAATTCCTAGTGAACTGACAGACAGGCAAGCCACGAAGGGATGAAAATAGCATCTGGGAGTGCAACGGTAAAAAGCAAAATAAAAAAAAGTGCAGAAGCTGTTTGATGTTTTCCTTTAATCCTGAAATGAGAAATGTCAACTTTAAACAACCACTGAGGAGGAGGAAGAGGAGGTGGGGGTTGGATGTCAGACGGCTGTTTGGCACTCATCCACCTTGTTGGCCTTATGTACAGTGCATGACAATTACGCAAAAATCTAAGATCATGCACAACTGAGTGGCACAGATTGAATTCACAGATGCTGTCAGCAAGTCACTTCACAGGCTGCAGCCCAGACAGCGGAGCATTTGCGTGACAGCGTGGGTGACATTATTATGCAAGTGTTTTCCTCCGTCACCGTTCTATCTTTTCTGTATTTTCAACACATCTAATTATACAGCACTGCCAGCAAAACATCTGACAAATCCCCTCCTCTCCTCTCAGGACAGGTTCTGACTTATTAGGATTAAGCGTCAAAAAAGACCCTTATATAACACTGGGGAAAATCATATGCTCAAAAGGTTATTCATACACGATAACTGGATACAACAAAAAAAAAAAAGCATGCCCAAACATGCCAAAGCTGAAGAAGCTGCGGTATTAGCAAGTTAGCTTAAGTTGTTTGCACTCTTTTCAGCTCTGCTCGCTCCTCACGCTTCCAGACACAACCACCATGAACTGCACTTTGTCAACACCATTAGCTCCAGTTCTCTCCGTCACAACCTTCCCAGTTTGCAGGTGTTTGCTTAACATTAAATGCTCATTAATGTGTTCATTAAGAGGGATTAGCTCCTCTGGCTCTAACCAAATGGCTGCATGGATTCATTAACAACTCCCTCAGCTGCAGAAGCGCTTTAACCCAAATCTGATTGTGCAACCATTTGTTTGAGATGATATTTACCTTCTGGCTGAATTGCCCCCACTGAATGTCAGCACGCATCCTTGTAATATTTCACAATTTAAGTAAGGGAAAAAAAAGTTGGGCTAAGGATTTCAGATTTAAGCGGAACAGTTTAGGTGTGAGGACGGTAGTCAGTGACTACAGTGACTAAATCCTGCATGTTTGCTCTTGCAGAGAGAAAAGATTTGAACTCTTTACATGTAAATATGAAGCCTGTGCCTGAAGATCTTAGCTTAGAAGAGCCGACTAAACGTGGCTAGCCCATAACCCCCAGTTAAACATGACTAATCCCGTTTCCTAGCTTTTTTTTTCTTCCTCCACTGTCCTCAAACTTCAGAGCGGTTGAGCAAACAAGACCAGACGTTTTAATTTGCGCATTCGGGGCGCTAAAGGTAGAGAAGACTGTCCGTGATGGACTGACAGGAAGAGGCGAGCATTCTGTTTACAGTCTCAACGGTAAGCCCAGCCACATTAAAAGCTATAGCTTCATATTTATTGTAAATAAGAGGGTGATATATTAACTGAATCATCCAAACCTCATGAATGTTTCCCCCCAAACACTGGGCTGACTCTTTGGTAACCATTTATTTATGCTCAGCCTTGACACACACACACACACACACACACACACACACACACACACACACACTCACACTCACACATATGCATGCACATTTATTTGTGAACTAAAACACAGGCACCCAATAAATGCCTGGCATTCTTTCTGAGGCTGTATAAACTACAATTAAGTGGAGGAGCTCAACACTGTCATTCGCCCCCGAGTTTTCCAAGCAAGGAATGTGAGCGTCTCTGTCTGTGTGTGGCCCAGACAAGGTGTCTTCGTCGACGCCCCTCCCTGCCAAATTCGATCTTCTCATGTTGCGTTTTCGCAAATTGTTTTATGGATGTCGAGGTTATGTTGGGTAACAACGCAGCAAAGAAAAGGAAAAAGTTTGTCTCGCCAGCCCACCAACAACACGGTACTCAGAGAGGCAAATCTCCAGGGAGGAAAGTCAAGGTCACGGATGTGATAACACCTCCCGCAGCACAGACCGCAGAGCCAGATGTTCAGAGAGAGATACCAGCCGAGTGGAAATTTTTAGCAGTAGGCTACAGCACTGGCAGCTCAGTCAATTTTTTTGGTTTATATTTAAAGTCATTTTAGAATTTACAGTGCACATTTGACTGTACTTCAAAACAAAAACAAAAGAAAACAAAATGTTTTTATTTTGAAAATGTTCCAAAATTGGCAAAATTCCCCTGGTCACAGTTTTCTAAAAATCATCTGTGTATCAAGTGAATTTCCAATCAGTGAATTTCCCAGAAATTAAAAAAAAAAAAAAAGTTCCATCTTTGACTTTTGGCTCTTTGCTTGATTCTACTGGATTTCTGCAAATCACCCCTTGTGACATCGCAAAGGGGGCTGGAGGCCGTAAACAGAGGGCTTATTCCTGGAGCTCTAAAGAGTTTTTGAATTAATAACAAATAAGAAAGTATGATCTGATGGAAGGACAACAAGAGATTTTATTTGTGAATCAAGACATAGCATTGACGTTTAATTGTGGTGCTGTAACATAATATGTACTTTGAGTTGCCAGCTGTCAAAAGCTCTTTGTGATGGCAAACAAGGCTGCGGGGCAGTCAGAGTAGTCGGAGCATCCGAGCCAAGTGGGTCACAGCGGCACTTCAGCCGCTGAACCGCTCCATCCGGATGTCAGTGGGACAAGAGCCGGTGTCTTTGTTTGTTTATCAAGCCCGAAACTAAACAAAGGGGAAAAAAGTGTAATCCTCAGTATTGTGTTTATCCTTCCATTTCCTATTGCGGCTCTTCCCCCTGCAGTAAAGTTCACAGACGGTCTGAATCCACGTCACCGTCCGCTTTGCTTACCACCTTACCGGTGGTCCCCAAGTGTGGTTTAAATAGGTGTAAAGCTGTCTGGCTGCAAGTCGCCTCCCTGCTATGGTCGCACTGAGAATGACCTCTCTTCTGAGGCCAGAGAGGCCAGAGAGGACAGCAGCGCTTCTGAGAGGTTTATCCTCACTTGGGTTCAAGCACAGGTGGCAGAAAAAGTGGCCTTGTAGGTGAGTGATTATCTGCCGGGACGAGGTCTCCAGGTTGCAACGCTTTATTTCAAAAGCAACAAATAAAGGCACAGGGAAAAAATAGAGTCTGTTTGATAAAGTGGCACTAAAGCATTGTAACAAAACCGCAGGTTTGTTGTAGTTTATGGTTACGCATTGTCCGGAAAATTTTCTGACAGGCAGACTGTCAAGGAGGACTGACTGTCAAGGAGTGTCCCTGATGCTCGCTGCCCATTCAAAAGTTTGCATAAAAACCATGCAACATTCGATTGACGTCCACAGCCAAACATTTCCTGTGTTGCCAAGACGAGGTAACATCAATGTTACGGTTGCATCCCAAGCATTTAGTACAAAGACACTGGTTAAAGGATCTACCCTTCGGATGTGCTAAAACTTTGGCCCACAGTGAATGAGTACATTAATAAGGCACCGACTCTCTGTCTCTGCGCCTCACGAGCCGGTGTGACCTACATTCATTTTGGCCTTTAATTGTGCCCCTGGTAGCGGCGGCACAGATGTGAAAGTGCGGTCCAACTGTGGAGGTGGGGGGCGGGGATTTCACTGTCACGCTTATCCACAGTGCAGTACAAAAAAAAAAAGTCTGCAAATTCCTGTTTCACCATTGACGTGCGTGCCACCACACCCTGACACGCATCCCTCCGAACAAAATGAGCGCAGGTCGGTTTTCCGAAGAGCCGCTGCGGTTCCGTCACTGGTGCAGGAACAAAGACAGAAAACATTTGGAGACGACAGACAGAGTGATCGCAGCACCTGCCTTATAACCCTAGAGGGCATAAATAACAGAAGGTATTCAGTAAAAGATTATTACAGCGTGATGGGAGGTGTGACTGGAACTGTGTCGACAACACGTCAGGGTGACACTGTGGGAAATGTGCCGACGATCTCATTCTAGCGGGATTAAATGTTATTAGACCCAGGAAAGTGGATTATCTACCACCCCCTGCCAAAAGAAAAAAAAACATTGGAAAATGGGTAAACTATTGGATTTTTACAAACACAGCACTTTGGAAATGTAACAATGTGCACACTCCTTGTTCCGTTGCACCAGTCATTGGAACACAATGTTCAAGTGCCAGTCACTGAATTGTCTGGTTGGTGGCAGATTTGAAGGTAGCAGCAGCTGCCGTTGTTTTTTTGTTTTATTTTTATTCATTTTTTCAGTCAACGGCGCGTGGCTGACAAATTAGACGAGCACAGAAACCAAATGGAAATCACAGCTGCCACTAATGCCTGCTGCTACGGCTGCTAGCTTGTTACCTTAGCAGTGGGAGAGAGAAAACAGTGAAAAAAACACCATCATCACGTTCAATATGAGATCTGCCTCAACTTGCATAAAAGAAACCAAATGATCAAAGGCCTTTGGTAGCTATTTGCCAGTCTTTCTTCATCGGGCTGCAGCGTGCGATGGGAGACCAGTGGGCACATTTTCATATCACCGTAAGATAACTTGATAGCAGCACAGCTCAGTAATTGCTGTGCACGGGGGCAAAGCTTACATTGCAGCGCGTCTGTGCTTTTCCACGCACTCTTCTATCAAGAGCACCTGCGGGGGGCAGGAGTCTGAGTGGCAGTGAAGCACTGCAGTGGGAGTAGACAGGAAGTCAGAGTTCAGTTGGGATGAAAACCAGCATCTGGGACAAGATAATGTCCTTGTCGTATTGCTACTTTTTTATTTATTTCTTCTTCTTTTTTTTTTTTACCTCCGAGCGTACCTGTCTTTGTCTGTTAACTCCACTGGGGAATTAAACTGCTGCTGGTCAGTTTTCCTTCACTCACTTTGCTTGAGAAAGAAAAAAAAACATTACGATGAACAACATACATCTCTAGGACACACCAGAGATGAGAAAGTCAATCTTTCTCACTTGTTTTGCTTGTCCATTTTTCATAAAGTTAAATTTGCACTTCTCGACATCAAACCCGTGTGATGTTGCAAAGGGCGTGGAAGCCTCTCCCAGTTTAGAAACAACAGCCCCAGCCAAGTGTTTTCACAACCTTACAAACAAGGTCCAACAAAGTGTCAGTATTAGCAGGAAGCTAAAGTGTCTTTGCTGGAGGCTGCAAACAGAGGGCTAAATATGCTGCTCCTGTAGATAGAATTTTTTTGGGATAATTAATAACGCAGAGGATGCTCCCCTGAAGTCCCAGATGATTAATAAATTAAAATCTGAAAATGGGTACAAGATAAACAAGCAGAATACTGTAACCAATCCTCAGTCAGAGAGTTAATTGCTGAAAAAAGGTTTCTGAGAACATGTCTACACCGCTAATTAAAAACATACCTCAAACCATTCCTCGCATCAAAATTAAAAGCTAGCTCGTCCACGAGCTCCACCAACTGATTCTGAGAGCAATCAAAGCGCTCATCCAGCGGTTGGTGGCTGATTTATCTGTGTGAACAGCTTTTTGTTTGGCTAAACGCATTATGTTTGCCATTGCTGTTGATCACAACCATTGGCGCTGCCCTCTGGGTTGGGATGTTGGAAAGCGTGTGCCGTTAAAACCTGGCTTCCCAGGGTTTGCTCAGTTGGCTTTTAAAAATGAGAGTCCAAAAAAAAAATCTATCTGATTTTGCATTTACTATTCTCAACAAGTAGATGTTGTTCATTTCATTTGGCATGTTGCGATAAATCACCCTTGGTAGGACAACACTCGGCGTCTCAAAGAAATCTTGACAAACACTGCGATAATCTGCCGATTTAAAGGTTTTCTTGACACTTCAATGCAATTCTAATGATTCGTGTAGGGGGAGTGGGGCTTGAAGCAACAATTTGTGGGAGTTCCTCCTGCCAAACTACACTGTTTGTGACAAGGGTGCTTTTAAAATCTGGCTGCGCTCCACACCTGATACCAATCTCTCGTGTCCCGTTTGGAGCGGCGCAGCAAAAAGCGGCTGATTGGAAGTAAAGTGCGTTCCCCCGATTCGTATTGAAAATCACAGGCGGCGGGACAAAATGGATGCGAGATTAATGACTTTCTGATGTCTTTTTTCTCTTTTATCTCCACGTTCCAACGACGCGAACGGCAGCTAATTACCGCGTTTCGTAACGGAGCCTTCAAAGGCTGCAGATGTCACCGAGCTTCCAAACGCCATCGGAGCACCTTGACACTTTCCCTCCGCCGCACTCACTCCTCACGTCTCGACGTTATCACCCCGAGGCGCTTTCTGTTCTTTTTTTTTTCTTTTTAACTCCTTCTTCAAACACGACTGCCATTTGACAGCGTAACCTCAAGCTATACGGACTCCAGAAAATAAGGGGCCCGTGGCTACTCTGCCAGCCAGCCCAGCATGAGGGAGAGAACATAAGAATTGGGCGGCCTCGATCCCGCGCCTATTGAATAATTTATGCATTTTAATCACAAAAGCATTTGTAAAGATTTAATTTCTCAATAGCAGGTAGAAAATGCCAACAAAAATCAATGTGAAGCATAGAATAACGCTTCCAATTCAAAAATCAGAATCCACAACCTCTCCATTGTTATTCAAACACGGGCCTTCAACTAATGATGTGTTCCATGAGCTGGAACCTGCTGTTTGTTGTTTTTTCCCAGCAAGCCATTGATTCATCACGTGAAATACGCCAAAGAGCCTCCAATTTGTTTCCAGTGTCTGACCAACAGGTTAAAACCTGCAACTGCAATTCTTAAAATGAGAAAAGAAGAAAAGAAAGGGTTTAAACACATGCATGACAAGTATTTGTTACGGCCAATTATCTCCTTGGAAATCTTCATCCGTACTGGGGCGCAGCGTCATGCAATTCCAGCTGGGTACAAGCATGCACCGTCGGCTGCTGCACCAGCTAATGAGACTGCTTGTCAGAATACCCAAGATGCTTTGGGAAACTGCATTCCGACGGCGGCCTCCATCTAATGAAGGAACATTAGGTAGGTCCTCAATAACAAGGTCAGTCCTGAGGGCTTGGTACGCTCGGATTAGCCTTCCTCCTCCTCATCCTCATGCTCATCCTCAGGAGGAGCTACATGTGTTTGAAGCCGGAATAAATTTGACTGTTGGAATTGCAAATATATTCTGTCTGAATGAAATCAAACACAGAATGTTTTTGGTTTTTTTTTTTTTTTTGGAATGCCTCGAGTATTGATTCGTTACTTTAACACCCAATTGAGCTGAAAGCATCAGTGGCTCCCACTGACCGGCTCATCGATTCAATAACCCAAGTCACGGGGAGCATATGGATCCCATTGATTATTAGCCGGCCGACTGGAGTGGAGATGACTCCCGCCTAGGTAATCTTCAGAAGCGCCTCCTAGGTCACGCTATTACTGCGACCTTTAAGGTCGTCCTCTGGAAATATGAAGTCTCCCGGTTGCTCTCGGAATCCAGACTTTTGAAGAATAGCAAAGGCACACCGGGAGAAACCGCTGCAGCGTGTGACGAGAGCTGCCAGCAGCACACTTGGGAGTTGCAGTGCAGGCGAGGGAAGAGTCGTCTGTGAGCCACAGTGGCAACATCTGAGAGGACCAAAACTAACACGACAAAAATGTGAAAAGCAGGCTGTCACAAACGACTGATGCTATTTTTGACCGTATGTTTGGTTGCTGTTGTTTAAAGGGTCATATAGTCACTTTTTATTGCTATTGTTTTTTATCCTGCACTCCTGTGGAACCGCCTGACACCATTCATGTACATATATATATATTTTTTTTTTTCTTTTTAAAAACTCTATAGATTGACAGAAAACTGCATATGTCTCCCTTTGTTTACAGTCTCCAGCAAAAACTCTCTGCCAACCACCAACAACCTTTGACATGTTATGAAATGGCATAAAAACCTAACAAGGTACACTTGGAAGAGAACAATCGCCAGTTTGTGTGTTGTCACTAACTTGGGAAAGTACCCTTTGTAATGTGCACAGTTTGCCTGAAGGAAAAAAAAAGATGATCTGGCATTGACTTTATTACAGTGCATGAGAAGTTTCTTCACACATAAGTGTGTGACAAGAGACTCTAAAGCACAACTGGTTAAAGTCTACTGTGCACACTTGGCCAGACACTGATCAGAACAGAACAGAAAACAAGGGGCAAAGTAAAAATAAAATAAGACAAATCCTGAGGATAGAGCCAGTACGCTTGCCTACGTAGAGCTGCCTGCCTGCCGATCAATACGAAGAGCTTTGTTGAAAACTGACCTTTAAGTCCCGCCCCCATCGATTATTGTTGCTTTGTAGCTGTTTGTGCCGGTTGTGTTGCCGTTGTGGTGCGGGGAGTTCCCAACTCCATGAGTTATTTAGTTGCATTCTGAAGAAAATACTGTGAAATTCCTTGGGGGGAAAAAGTCAGAGAGAAGTAGACAGGAAGGTCTGCAGTGTGCACGTTGAAAGCTACACTCAAAATATGGGTGTTTGCAAAAAATATAACATAAATGAAGAGAAGCCCTCGCTCATCTCAATACAGGCATTTGACAACTTTACAGCAGGCTTGTACGTTCACTAAACTACGCTAAACGAACCTATGTTTATCGCACTATTTAGCTAGCTTACACCAAGAACTCAGCTGCCAGTGTTTACTATCGTTATCTAACACAGAACACAAAGCCATAAATAAGGTAAAGCAGCCTTACTGTCTTCATACGCTATGTGCAAGCAAAAATTTAGCCCTTAGCTGCTAGAACTGAGCACACCACCACTTTGGGCCAACTCGACCAAAGTATCTGACATGTTTTTGATGATGGTGGGAGGAAACCCATGCAAACATGGGGAGAACATGTAAAGTGCACACAGAAAGGTCCTGGGCAGCCAGCCAGCCCGGCACTCGAATCTGGACCTCCTTGCATAGAGGCCACAGCGTTAAACACTACACCACCATGCTGTCTAAACATAAACATCTGTACAAAGCAGCTAAGAGCACCACAGGCTTTTGTTTGTGCAATTACATTTGTAACAGTGTAAGATCGGACAGCAGCTGTTCTCGGGAGGAAGGACTGAAAAATCCTTCTGCATGACTCTGCTGCCAATATACTGAGCCGCATTCAGTCAGGCCGCTTGTGCCTTGTTGGACAAAGGGGTGGAACCCAATTAGCTTGACCCTTTTGACTCAACCGGCATTAAATGACACAAAAAAAATCCTAATTAGGTCCTTGTATTTTGTTTATGCAGTGTGTACCGCCCTCCAAATCGTTTCTTACCATTTTTGCTTGACGTTATTTCCCCTGAAGGTAATGTTAATTACTTCAGTGCTTCCCCTTCTTCAGTGCTGAAGAAGAGGGGGCGGGTTTCGTTGTTTTCTTCTGCATGACCTCACATTGTTGGGTAACGAAAGGGGAGGAAGCAATATTAATTTCATATGAGAAAACGTTCATTAATGCACGTTTTTTTTGTTTTGTTTTTTTTACAGTGAGCACTGATTATAATTAAATCTTTATTTGTGCTTTTAAGTATTTATTATGTTTCTGAGATCAGAGCTCAACTTTCTATTCTGGTTTCCCTCTATACATAGTGGTTTAGTCTCACGAGGGTGGGATCAGGTGGGAATATTGTTTAGAGCTTCTTTTTGTTTTGGGAGGGGGGGGGGGGGGGGTAATTGGTTACTGCCTGAGTTCCTTTAATTTACTTACGCTTTTGCATCTGTTACAATGATTTCAGCTTTATGAAACAACATTAGATGTAGGAAATCATATTCATTTCTCCATTTAATGTGCCTCCTGATCTACGTTTCATATTTAACCTTAATGGCCAAATCCCTGCCGGCCTGCGATCACTAAATGATGTATAGTATAATTAGCTTGCTACACCCTATGCATATTTGTAAAACGCATCTCGACCCTACATTTACATCCAGTTAGAAACCAGGGTACAATAACAAGGCAGGGTGAGATAGTTTGCGTTTGATTGTTAAGCGTTTGAAAGACTGAGCTAATGCTCTGCACTGCACTAGCAAAACACTTGTTATGCCTGAACCACCTGAACGGAACTGTACTAAACTTTGGCTATGAATGGAATGCAAAATACATGACAATGTACTCAACAATCACATGCTATTCCCTAACAACCCTTTCAATAGCTACATTTTACTATTTTTATGTGGTTTAGCTGAGATGTTGTTGGGTGTCAGAAAACAGCAGCAGGAACACTGCAGCTGAAGCGGCTGAACTCTGCAGTTCATTTTAGCGCAGATGAGAGGAAAAGGTTAAAGGAGGACATATGGGGGTGTAGGAGGACCCTTCAGGCGAGGAGCCCACAACATTTGTCGGGGGGCGGATGGCTATCGATCCTCCTCAAAATAAGGCGCCGCGAGTATAGCACGTGTCTATGTGCCAATGTGCATTTCTGAGCACGTCCGTGTGAGGATGCGGTGACCTGTGAACCCCGGACCCAGAGGCACTTGTTAAACACCTCGGTAGCTTCCAATTCCCCCTACGGTTGGCAACCGCTCGCAGCCTCGCAGGACGGCGGCAAAGGCAGCGAGTAAACAAGGGGAAGCAATCATGAATCACAGCTTTCGGCACACAAATCCGAAAGCACACATTGTGCGCCAAACACCATTACGTATGCATTTATGCACATGCAGTCGGAACCAAAAAAGCACGGCAGCATCTGCAGGGGTTTGAACTGCGGAAGACGCACAGTCTTGGTTCTTCTGCCAGAGCGTTTCCTGGTGAACACAATTCCCATGTGTGTTTGTCAGGTAATAATAACCGCTCTCAGACAGCACTCATTTGCTCTGACCTTATTTTTTTTTTACAAAGGCTCACTCTGTGGCACTCTGTAAAACAATCACAAAAACATATTGCCTACAGGTCAAAGGCTCCGAGTGCAGTTCTTTGCAAATCATTGTACGTGTGAAAATGAAGACAGTCCAACAAGCTTGTAAGATAAAACTAGCTTATTCTTGGAGCCGGTATGAACACCCGTTAAAGAAACATGGAAGTTGTCTTTTATGTATTTGGTCATAATACTCCATAACAGAGAGCCAAATAGTTGCATTATCCTCAAGGACAGGCAGAAATTGATTTATTTTTCTTCAGACCAAAATAAGGGCTCATGAAGTTCAATGGATGAGCTATTCTTACTATATAATAGTACCAGACACAAGATTTTACTTGTATATGGGTGAACCCAAAAAAAAATCCAAGGCTCTTAGGAGAGCCGCACATGCGTGTGAAGTAGAAAAGAGCAAGTGCACCTTTCTTCAAAACATTCTATCAGCAGATTCCGAGGTCTGTTAATAAAGCATGGGGAACCTGCCCATTAAACACATTCTGGCCTCTTCCAACAAATAAACCAAATGATCTGAGCCAACCTGTCTTGCTAGCTATGTGGCACCGCAACCAAATTTGACCATAAAATTGACCCATTAAACAAGGCTATCCTTACCCTGCTGCACCCTAAAATAATTTAACTCCAATGAACAGAAACATGTCTAGCAAACCGGCGTGTAAAAATGTCAAAATATGTAATGGCCCCGCAGTGCCTGCGTATTGTTTTTCATGTGTAAATTGCTTCCATGGGTCAGACTTCTATCTCACTGGAGAATCTTCACTTGCAAAAGCTGATGGGTACGTCAGCAGTAGTTTCCACTTCCTTCTGTTCAGCTTTTCCACAAAAATAATCCACTTTTTGCCTCTTTTGCTTCAAATCACTGCCACAGCAAAACGGACACGTGACATCCCTGCTCTCTCCAATGCAGTAAGTACAGTGACCATCAACTGCAAGCTGATGCCATATTCCGTGGCACAAAATGTTTCTGTGGACCCAAAAAGGAATCTGGGAGGAAGCCATATGGTGAACAAATACGGCCCTGACTTGCATAAATTTGAATTCCTAATTGCTGGGATGGCGATTCGCCCCGTCAGACCACATTTTGTGATTTAAAAAAAAAAGAAATTCCTGCCTCAGCCACTGTGAGATATCCGTCTGAGTTTACAGCAGACAATGAAAACCCTTCCAAGCCCCCCCACCTACCCACCCAATACAAAGACATCCTGTCAGCCCCATCATCCGTGGCGAAGAAGTCCTCATTAGCCGCGGGACTCGGCTCATCACTGTCACATCAAAAAGGCTACGGGGAGTCTTGTTAGCGCAAGGGACGGCGCAGCAGGCCGGCCTCCCCCAATCAAGCCATCATGACTTAAAGTCCGGCGTTCTGTAACAAGTACCGGGTGGCATTTTGGCTCAAAACTGTCAACTTCTTGTAAAGGCAATGAGTATCAGTCACTGAGGTAGTCAGCGCTCGACGCCCACGTGAACTCTGACCGGCTCTGCGCTGCGAGCTCCCGGCAGGTCAGCCACATGTCGCAGGCAAAAAAAACTGTTCCACATGGGGCGCTGATGAAATTAAAGCGTGCTCTGCTGGCCCTCTGAGCTCCCTATTGCGCTCACCCCTGCCCAACAACACGTGTGTGAGAGGGTCCACGAAAGCATAAACAAGCCTCGGGGGACCCTGGTCACTTATTGGAAAAGTAATTAGCCGAGTTATTAAATCTTGTGCGGTGCGTAAGCTACAGCTGCAAGGCCACGATCGTCCTTGCAGAGACCAACAGGATGGACCTTTTTGTGGCTGTGTGTTTGCTGGCCGTCTCGGTGGTGGGGGGTGGCGGTGCAGGGAGCATAATTTTAAATGGCCAGGATGCGAGGGACAAAGAAGTCTCGACACGCGCGTATGCTTTTAATGGCTATCATTTAAATTATTATGTATCATCCAATTACCGCTGGCAGATTCATTATGCTGAGATTTAACTCTCAACGGGGGAGTTGCGGCTGTTGGATGAAACTGGCCGACAGCGAAGCTCCTTGCTGATGTGTTTGTTTTAATGATGGATCATTTCGGCCACGTAAGAAGCACTGTACAGAGGAATTAGTGCATACAAGGGAAGAGTTGCTTTGGAAATAAACGGGGAAGTCGTCTGCTTGGACTCTGTTAAAGCATGGCTCGCATTCGAGGGGAGGCATGCTAGCTTGGCGGGTATCCCAGCTAAAATCCCTGAATAAGCATGTGGTAAAAACACAGGCAGACTCCAAAAGACTGCTGCTGCTGCTGCTGCTGCTGCTGCTGCTGCTGCTGCTTTAGGAGAAGACTTAATCCCCTTCTTGAATCTCAAAAACGTTTTACTTAAAATGAAAGATAAAGCAATACGACAAAATGAGATTCAAGATGCTTTTAAAACAAATAACAGCAGTGAAGAAAATATCGATCAAATAAATAAATATAGTTTTATTGATTTCCAATCAATAAAACATGTTATTACGTATTTTTAAATCCTTTATCATTATACAACAGTATATGTCTGAGGGTGACTTGCCCTCTCCGGGTCTGTGGAGAGACCCTGCCTCAGGTGGAGCAGTTCAAGTATCTCTGGATGGAGCGCAAGATCGACAGGCGGATCGGTGAGGCGTCTGCAGTGATGCGGTCACTGTACTGATATGTCATGGTGAAGAAGGAGCTAAGCCAAAAGGCGAAGCTCTCGATTTATCACTCGATCTGTGTTCATACCCTCACCTATGGTCATGAGCTTTCGGTAATGACCGAAAGAACAAGATTGCGGATACAAGCGGCCAAAATGAGTTTCCTCTGTAGGGTGGGTGGGCACCCTGAGGACAGAGTGAGGAGCTCACCCTGAGGACAGGGTGAGGAGCTCACCCTGAGGACAGGGTGAGGAGCTCAGTTTCCTTAGAGGAGCTTGGAGTAGAGTCGCTGCTCCTCCACATCCAGAGGAGCCAGCTGAGGTTGCTCGGGACTCTGTTTCGAAGGCCTCCTGGACGCCTCCCTGGAGAGGTGCTCAGAGCATGTCCCACCGGGAGGAGACCCCAAGGAAGACCCAGGACACACTGGAGGGACTACGTCTCTCAGCTGGCCTGGGAATGCCTTGGGGTCCCACCGGATGAGCTGGAGGAGGTGACTGGGGCCAGGGAGGTCTGGGCATCTCTGCTGAAACTGTTGCCCCGACTGTTGACCCGACTCCACATAAAGTGGCAGAAGATGGAGGGATGGATGGATATTTTTAACCAAGCACATTCTTGAACCTCTGGACGTTGAGGTTAGCAAATTTGCCTGTTCAGAAATTAATTTACATTTCTATGCTCTCTATTTGGACAGGAACAGCCTATAGCATGTATCCTTTTTTTGGATGCTGACTGGCATTGAAGAGAAATGAAGGAAAAACTGGATTTTGTTCAGACTGCGCCACTTCGGTAGCTGAACGGGAGCAAAACCACCGGCTAATACCTGCCTCTGCCGTTGAGAGTTTATGCAGTAATAATAAAAACTGCTTATCACAACATATTTATCTTGAAGAATGTTATGGTAACTGAGTATTATGCTAAATCAACAAATTCTGAAGTGGGACTGAGAATCCCGGGAGTGCATTAAAAAACATACTTGGAAGGAAATTTTCCTCTAGTGCTGTCAAAAAGGCACTCCGGTGGTAAAGGAAATCACTAACTGCCAGAAACGTACAAGAGCAGCAGTGGTGAAAACATATTGTTGTATGACACATGTCTGTCAGAGAGGAGGATATGCTGACACCAGTGGGATCTGTCAAAAGTTCACCACAACTTGGGGTATTAGCTCATGGATGAGTGGAACTGTAAAAAAAAAAAAAAGAGAGAGAGAGAGAGAGAGAGAGAATCCCCGCACTATCAGGCTGCTTGCAATTTGCAGCACTTATATGAAATGCAAACTGCATGATATAGACACTACATGACTCACCTAATCTATAACCAGATTAATGCTAATGCTAAAATGTAGATAAGTTGCTACATTGACATTCAAGGAAACAGATTGGTCCTCTAATTGTGTCCAGTAGTGATTCAAGTTGTTTCCTAACCTCCCTCAAATGTTTTCTATGGGCTCATCACCAAATGGAGGCAGCATTCCAGGCTACTGACTCACTCTGGAGTCCGGATCTCTTCCAAGTTTCTTCCTACAGGGGAGATTTTCCTGCCCGCTGTCACTCCTTGCTTGCTCTGGAGGGTTTCAGTTGGCTCTCTCTTGACTGTACAAAGCGCTTTGAGAAGCCTTTAGCCATGATTTTGCGCTTTACAAATAAAAGCTGACTGATTGATTACATTTTGTTTGGTATAGGAACACAGTAAACGGAGCAAGGGGTGGATTAAATCAGAAACTGGGACCATTACTCGTCGACTCATGGTTTGTCCATGTGGTTTAACCGTAGCTTGCGGTCAAAGAGTTCTGCACAAGAACAACTCAAGGCCCTCACATGGGCTCTTCTGTTCCTGTTGGGCAAGGTATCACCCCCTCCGTCCCCCTCCCCAATTTAAATACACCTGCAATAGGGTGGTTTTGTGTGCATGTGGAAAATGCCCTGTAGCCTCCACCATAACCTTGACCCTCTGACGGAGACCCAGCAGCCACGGCCGGCCAGACACAATTGTGCGTGAAGCTTTCCACTCTTTGCCTCACTTCCAGGTGTGAGTGTCAGGTTTCCCTGAGTCAATATCAAACTGCACAACACAGGGGAGTCCACATGTCTTTCCAAAAAATAACTAAGACCTAAATCAGTCATTCCAGCCCATTTAGTAGCGAGTGGCACTATGGAGCAGTTTTCCTCATCCCACCCTGCACCAGTTGCACCCCACCCACCCACCCCACCCTCGCTCTGACTGATGCAAAGGGAGTGTCCAAGGGAGGCGTCCTCTGCTCCTCATTAACCTGCAACCCGTGTAACGCCTGCGAACCCCACCGCGGGGACGAGCGGGTGATAACCCGATCCCACCGCCCCGCTGCTTCCCCTTCTTCTCACGTGCGCCGAGGCGCAGCTGATCTTATCCCCCGTACACCGAAACAGCGTGCTCTCGCGTAAGCCTGACTTTATCTTCCCTTTGTCTCCCCGCTGCGCTCGCCGTGGCGCCTCGTTTCTGCCAGAGTGATGAGAGCAAGTTTGCGAGAGGAGCGAATCGTGTTATAGGACGGATGGCTCCATCACACAGCTGGGGACCAGGCAGCGTGGGATGGGGTCCCGCTGATTGGCCCCGGTGAGAGGACATGTGGCCCTGATGCCCGCAGGGAGTGGGGCGTCCCTGGATCAAACTTTTGGCATCCATATGTTGTATTACTTCTCCATCACTACTTCCTCTTCTTCTTACCATTTCGATGCGTAAAAGTCACGATGGTACAAAATCGTAGTTGTAAAACTCACCTGAACAAATCCGCAGAAGTGCCAGGAGACAGTAAAACCCTGTCAGACAGGCAGGCATCATTCAAGTGCAGCTTAAAATCCGCTCCGAATGCTCGTTGCCCGCCCCCCCTCCCGTTTCATCCAAAGCGCAACTACTTCACTGCAGGACCGATGCGAGGTTGGCCGGGTGCAGGAGAGTTCAGGAACTCCTCGCGTAATTGGAAAGGCGCAGAGCTGATCCTCTGACTGGCAGGGGGAAAAATCTCCTACTTTGGATCAAAGTTTGCATCAGTAGGAGACATGGCTCCTCGGCGCTCCTCGGCTTTCCTCCCTCCCTTGTGCAACTCCACCCTTTTCAAATGCAGGGGCAACTTGTCGAGACGATAGTTCCACTTTAAAGGGAGGACGGGGTGGAATGGTGGGCTTCCTGCCGCCGGGATAAAGTGTATCCGGAGAGGAGAAGAGAGACGCGCCCGGTTGCGTTCGTACTTTAAAATTGGCTTAGACGCGTAATTTTCAGCCCGGTTGAGTCGTAGCGGCGCTGGTTGGATGAGGCGCCGTGCGTCTCTGCGCGCAGCCTCGCTCTGCTTCTCCTAGCCAGTCAGAGGCGGAGGGTTGGTGGTGCTGGTGGCTGAGAAGGAGGGGATTCCTGCGAGTCAGGCACCGTACAACCGCATGCATTCACGCCATGAGGCTCCAAACCAGCACTGGCACCGAGTAGAGACCGTTTGATTATTTTTTTTCTTCTTTTTTTTATTATTATTATTTTTGAAATATGCCTAAACGAAAATAACCGAGCTGTCTGCAGCATCCAAGAGTGAAGCGCGCGTCTCTGCTACACTCTGCATTTTTAAATGGCTGCACCAGTTCTGTTTAATGTGTCCATCACGATCAGATGTGTTGATGTTTCAAAGGCGTCAGCTGCTGGAAGTGAACAAAGTTTGACCTTGCTGAATGATTAATGCATCCCTTGTTTTTCCCCCTTTTCCCTCCTCAGCTGAAGACGGATGTCTTCACGCTTCACTGTCTCATTACTTGCACCTCTGGGTGCTACTGCGTCCGTAATGAGGCTGGAAACAACGCCTTTTATCTTTACCTTCTCATTTCGATGACCAGTATTGATTTATTTTTCTTTCTTCTCCTTCAGTTTTCACCTTTCATTATCTCACGAGAGTAAGCGCGCTGCAGAACGCGTCACGTGTTGATAACAAGCGCGTTTAAAGTGTCTGATTATCCCCAAGTAGAATTCTGCCACTTGAAGTACTTGTTGAGCCAAGTTGGAGCAATCAGGTGAGTCACCAGGAGTCGCCACAGGCTCGGCCACGTCTCCGTGGAGTTTACGCTGCCTGGTTTATCCGAGGAGGACAGCGCGCCCTCTGCTGGCTACAAGCCCGTAGCGCAGGCTGCGTGACTGATTTCCACAGGGGTCGCACTCGCGTCTCCAAGTCCAAATTATTGGGTGAAGTAACGGTTTCCTTTGATTGAAAAAGAAATGTATACATTTCTTATATCTAAAAAAAAAAAATACTTAACCCTCTGCTAGCATCCTGCTGAAATCATCAGTCTTAGCTCCCTGATGGAATGGTTTGACCTTCCATGTGTGCTGACAACAGGATGGGAACGGGGTGTTGTCACAGAACTGGGGCAGGTGTCACTACCCCTTGTGACTGATTTCCAGACATGCATTCTGTTTTAGCAAAAGAAGAGAGCATGACCTTACAAACTATTGTTAGAAAGCTCCATTAAAATACATTTTGCATGATAAGGTTCCAACCAAACGAAATCAATATGCATGATACATCTCATATTAAGGGAAAAAATGCTGTTTTTTTGTTTTTGTTTTTGTTTTTTTAAACAGCTAGAAAAAAGAAAATATGCCAGTTATGTTTCCACCGTTTCACACAAACAGAGGTAAAAAGTGTCAATGCTTTTGTTATTTTAGCTTCCTGTTAGCACTGGATAAATGCTGTAATTGCCCGTTCTGCACAACTGGTGGGTCTGTTGAAAGGAGTCAGTTCTCTGCAACAAACAACACACACAATAGGGTGAATTACTGCTTCACCACATGCACATAATTCTCCTTATAAAACATGCACATTGTTTTCTCTGCTTTTTTTAGAGTCTCCTGTGCCTCACCAAATGCCAAATAATGGCAACAAAACATTGTGTTTCATCCCCATTTGCCGCCCAAATCATTTGCAATTTGTTCTCTATTCTTTGCATTTTAATTGTTTTTTGTTTTCCCAGCAAGGCAATCGGCAGAGATCTGTGTTTGTCCTCTCCTCCCATCCAAGCATTGTGTGCGTTTTCCCCTGGCAGCTACACTTGGCAGCCACTGTTTGACTAAAACAGCGCCACGCCACAATGGAGGACAACATGATCTTGGTCCTGTGATGACGCCGTAATCAGCATTTCCTGACGGTGACAGCGGCAAATCGTCCGTCTTCGTGCTCGGGCCACGGCAGAGGTGACAATGAGGGAATGGCCAGGCGTGGGTTGACGTTTTAGTGATGTGCGATACCACTGATATCCCTTCCAGTCCGATACCAAGTGAAACCAAGGGCGATATTTGGCCGATACTGATGCCGATATTAAAGCCGATACTTTTCATCCCGTGTGATGTGTGTAGCATTGTGTGCCCACGCCCTTTGCCCTGCCACGAGATACTTTATTATTCCAACTGATCTTAAAAGGGACACATCTGGTATCAAAAGTATCGATACTTGAGTGTCACAAGTGTGATGCTAGACAGTATGCTTCGTTGTACGCAGGTGTTCGCAAGTGAATTCCGTGGTGCATTTGACAAGCGGCAGTGATCCGCAGCCATCTCCCCAACAGAAGTCTCTTGCAGGAACAGATGGTGGTGGTGGGTAGGGAGGTTGGTGGGGCGGGTGGTGGGGAGGACAAAGACACGCGCGTCTTCATGGCAACGCCGCAAATAGAAAAAATAAACGGCGAGAATTTCAAGGGTCCGGTGCCAAGTACGGGGACCTAGTTATATTTATTTATTTCACTCCAAAGCTGCTTTCCAAGTTGGTCTGGATCCAGGCGGCGGGGAAGGGCTGAGGGGGAAATGGGGAACATACCCCCCCCCCCCAAAAAAAAAAAAAAAAACACACAGCCAAATCCAGCAAATGTTTAGATAGGAATAAATCATTTGGAATCTCTGCGGAGCAGCAAACTTGGCCTCGGCTACAGTCTCCTGTTGTGGCTGTCCATTGTTTTGCCACTCGAAAAATACAGTTTTTGTATTCCCCTGCCAGATGCTGAGTTAGTTGTGAGGATGCAAGCGAGCGCGGGAGTATCTGAAATGCATCACAGCCATCAGCTGCACCTTCTTCCCGACATTATTTCCGCTCTCCGTTCCAGCTTTCATTTCCCCTGCTGATCCCTCTTTCTCCCTCCTGCCCATTATCTGTGACAGCACTCGGGGCGCTTTCATTTCCATCCACTTGTTTATTTCTTCGCCTATTTGTCGGCGGCTCTTGTGGCACATCAGCGCACTTTCTCGAGGGAGCTGAGGGGGACTTGGGGCTCATGCAAAAGACTCTGAGAAATATGACAGACAGCCTTCATGTTCAGCTGCGATGCCGCCGCGACAACCGATGCAGTGGCCTGCGCCTCTGTTCTCCAAAATCTCCCTCCAATTTGGGAAACTTGACAGCCACCCGCATCGCCAAGTCTTTGGCTTCCTTTCAACTTCCGCCGATCTCGCTGCCTTTTTTTTTCTCACTCCCCGCTGGGCCACAGAGGCTTTTTGAGCAGAAAGAAAAAAAAAATGAACCTCCAACCTCGCAAAAAGAGGCAGATTGACAAAGAACCCTTCCCTCCATCATTAGCTCCATATGGAAGCGCCAGTAAAAGCACCAATTGAGATTCTATAAAAGGAAATAAACAATTGTATTTCATCCAATTAGGATGAAAGACAACAGAGGGGGAAAACGGTTGCTGAGGAGATCTAGAGGGAGGTTTCCTTTTTTCAGACTTTAATTTAAAAGTCCCATATTGTACCCATTTTCAGATTTTTTTTAATTCTAAATCAGAAAAAAAAAATCCCACGGTCTACAAAAAAAAGCAGCACATTGAGCCCTCAGTTTGCAGGATTTTGCAGAAACGCTCAGTTTTAGTTTTGTGCTAGAATCAGTGCTTTCGTGTCCAGAATGCAGGAAAAACAAGGTGGTCTGAGAGAGCAGAATAATTTGGGGCTGTCAGTATCATGGGCTGTACATGTGTGCCCTTTGTGACATCACAAAGGTGTTTTCCCAGAACTGATAAAGTTTAGAAGTAAAAGATGGACTAAATTGGACCTGAGGGTCTCAAAGGGTACTGCCCGGCTGGGGGTGTCGTGAACTCTCCTAGGTCACTAACCTTGGAGAGCTGTCACTGAGGCATTAGGCCCTTTACGACATCACAGAGGGCTCATACCTTTAACTTACAAAAATCCTCGAAGACGTTGATGGACTTTTTCCATTTCCGGGAGGTTTGCTGAAATACTAGAAAGCCAGAGTATTACTCAGAAACGTAGGTAAAGTGAATTTAGCAGGGTATAGGGCCTTTAAAGGGCTAATTTACGCCAATTTTCAGCCCAACGTCTGAGTACTTAAGTGACAAAGAAAAGGGAGAGGAGGATTGAACTCTGCTGGCTCTGGACACGGCTCTGAAGGGCTACAGCTGCTGAACTGGCATTATGTGGTATTATAGTCTTTGTCAGCAAAAGGAAACACGGTCCTCTTTCCCAGAAAATTGGGTTCCAAGATTGTGTCTCTGAAAGGACAAATGGAGAAGCACAAACCGCATTTTCTTTGCAGACAACAAGCTTCACCATGGCATTTTACTTTTAAGCTATTTATTTATTTCTTCTATGTTTCCTATAAGCTGTTTTTTTTTCCAAAATAGAAAACTACTTGACAATAATTGGAAAAGCAGGTGCTATAGGAGCCAACACTAATATTTATTTAGGCAGAAGTTAAATGCAATGTGTATTATTTGACTTAAAAGGGAAGGTGCAGCACTTTATTGTCTACATACAGCGAAGGATGACCTGCGATAGGAAATGGTAATAAACAATGTGACAAGAGCTGAAGAATAACAGAAGTCTGTCATTGCAGCCATTTATTCAACATATTTGGGGTGATACAAGTGTCCCTGAAATTCTGCTCATTTTAGACTGAGCGTCTCGTTTAATAATCTCAGTCCAAACAAATTTGAATCATAGCTTTAGTATCTAAGGCCCTGTTTTCACTTGGTCACTTGTAACTGTTTTGGGTGATTGGATCACGAGAATGGATCTCGCAGCATCTGTTCGCACTTAGCCATTAACATGCGTCTCGAGCGTGCCATTTGTGATCGCATCACCAACCCCGAGTGCAAATGACCGAGTGCAAACAGGGCCTAACAGCTTCACGACACTACGACATTAAAATAATCTGAAAGTTTTGACTCCTTTGACGTGCTCCACTTTCACAGGACACATGTGCTAAAGCACATGATTCTGGAAATCAGCCTGTTGTGACATCATAAAGGGCACTATTAATGACAGCAGCCATTTTGTTCCCGCTACTGAGACAACAGCACATCCACAGAGCAGCAGCTTTGTGTTGTTGCCCACTGTCCAAAAATCAATTTTAGCAGCAAGCTAAGATCAAGTGTTTACTGGGTTATAAACAGAGGGCTAAGTGTACTTCCCTTGGGAGTTTTGTGGTTCAAAACTCCAAAACCTCAATCTTGTGTGGCTGCTCCATAGATACAACACAGGGGAAATAGTTTGGATATGTTTTGTTTCATATCTTCGGCATGTTGTTGATTGTGTGTCAAAAAGCAAAGCCGCAAGTAAGACGGATTTTATGGCTCTCAAAAGAAAAAGAAAAAAAAACCTGTGCAGCACTGAGTGAAATGACAGGAGCTCAATGAAATGAACAGTTGTTAGTTTCAGGTATTTTCATGCTAATAAAATGCATTAAATTGATCTAATTTCCCCAACACTGGATGTTTAAAAGGAAGGAGAGTGTACAGTACCTTTATATCCCAGGCTGTTGTCTTCCTCAGATGCCGTCTGAGATAAGGGTGTTTGCGTGACAACCTCACGGCCCCCTCTCTGTTTGTCTGTGTCTGCGCGATCAGAAAATCAAAATGAACAATGCAACAATGCAACATCAACATTGGTCTACTTTTAATGCAGAAGAAAAGTCACCAATCGATGATGTACAATGTTTTTCTACCTTTAACTTGCAAGTTTATTCATTGTTAGCTAATATCTAATGTGTTTATTAAAATGATGAAAGAAATTTGAGGTTAGAACAAATAAACAGGTCGATAATCCCCCAAAAACATTTCTGCATCTGCATAAATTGTTGCATAACAGCAGCAATTTCAAAGAGACGTTGGCTGAATAAATTACTTTGTCCCTTGGTGGACTGAGCAAGTCAACAAAGCACTTTTATGAATGTTTCTTTGAGATGGAGAGAGAGAAAATGATATTCAAATTTAATCAATATGGTGACTCATCAAATTGGAGTTAGGCTACAATTGTTTTTGTTTTTTTAGATACAATAAGAAAAAGAGAGCCTTTCTCTTGCCAATAAAAATAAAATTGGAAAAAAGAGCTCTTGCCTTGCCAATAAGAATAAATTGTGCACTGCCAGCACGTTTAGGTGTGCCAACGCTGAGATGTACACAGCTTTAAGGTATTTATCTCAGATGGAATATGATCCCTCCCGCGTGGTAGCACGAAAATAAATGCAATGCAAATGCCTTTCATGCAAGCATGCAAATACAAAAAGCTGAGCAGACACTGAACCTTTGGCAAAAGTCCTCATTTTTCAGCCGGTTGGTTTACACGGCGCGAGAGACGAGTTGTGCGTAATACTGATTAATTTAATGGAACCAGGAAGTACTGTAATATAGTTCCCGTATTTTCGGCTGCAGTTATATGCAGAGCTTTGGCGCTCAGCACCAACTTTTGCTTCATTGGTGTTGTGTTAAGGTACACCACTAGAGGGTAGCATCAGCATGTTTTAAAAGTACTGTGTGTGTGTGTGTGTGTGTGTGTGTGTGTGTGTGTGTGTGTGTGTGTGTGTGTGTGTGTGTGTGGCGCGGTTGTAATGAAAAGACCCGTCCGTTGTTGAGATAATGACTTGATAAAAAATGTAAACATTTATCATATTTTTTTTCTTAATTTTAAAGTCCCAGTGTATATGTTACTTCCTAAATTTTCACTTCTGATTCAATAGTAACTTATTTTGGCGAAAGACAACGTGGCAATAGACAAAAACAATATACATGACACATTTTGGGAGACACAGTGGTGCAGGGCTGGTGCAGTGGTCAGCGCTGTCACCCCACAGCAAGAAGGTTGTATGTTCAATCCTGGAGTTTGTATGTTTGCCTTTCTATGTGGGTTCTCTCTGGTACTCAGGCTTCCTCCCACAGTCCAAAAACATGCACATGAGGTAAATTAGGAACTCTGAATTGTCCACAGGTGTGCGAATGGTTGTTTGTCTTTCAATGTGGCCCTGCGATGAACTGGCCACTTGCACAGGGTGTAACCCTACCTTGCCCAATGACAGTTGGGACAGGCTCCAGCAAACCCTTGCAACCCTGAGTGCAGGAGGAAGTAGGTAATGGATGGATGGATGATTCATTTGTTTGCAATATGCTTTCTTACCACTAGATGCTGCTAAATTTTACAAACTGGGCCTTCAGGCCTTTTGTCTTCATACACTTAACCTTGCACTCAATTGAAGGAGGGGAAAAGGTTAAGAATGCCTTACCTGATGGACAGTAATATATACAAGGTTGAACAATAAGTGTTCTGCCACAAGAGGGCAACAAAGTTGCAATAGAGACCTATACTTATTTCAAGAGCAAAATGAGACACATGTCCAGCACCATAGAAGAGACATTCGAAGTGCCCAGCTGGCAAGATATCAGATGGAAATTTATTTTCTACAAAATAGGATTTTCCCACTTAAAGGGATGAACTGTATCTCCACAAGCACAATGACTGAGAGTTCTTTCAACATTGTATTACAGGATGTACTCAAACCAACAGCTTTCTTCACACAGCACGCAAAGGTTTGTTTTATCCAAAAAGAAAATGAACACTAACAAACAAAGAGAAGACGTTATCACCTGAAGCGTACACGGCGTGACACTGCTGCAGCTGGTTGACGAAGAGGAAGCTGGTTAGTAGGAAAGGGATGAGGGGTTGTAGAGCCAGCATGGTCCCAGTGGGCCCAGCCTGCCTCGTGGTGGGCCCTAAACAAACCTGGAACCAAGAGAACAGTAGCGTCATGATTAGCGTCCATTAGCGTCAAGAAACACTGCCATACTTAATATTTACTGGAGCTCTATCAGTCCCCCCCACTCACACACACACGCACATGGTGAATTCTCAATGACTCCTTGTCCTTCCTGTTGGTGGGCACCACGTACAGCCGCTACACTGCTGCTACAAAAAGAGAAGAGGACAGATGGACTTTCCTCTGAAACCCACCCGGCACGCCAAAGTCTGTCCGTTTCACTCTGATCCAATCCACACATAGCAAGGAGACGCATACGACTGCAGCTTCGGCGTTACACTACCAGATTTATTCCAACATACGAGTGAGCCTCTGTGGGGGAGACGGGCGGATATCTGAAAACCCCTCAGTGTGGATGTGCACAATTTGCGTTAAAGCTTTCCGTCACAGGCTCGTGCAGTCATACATTGTAGAGATCATCGCATCTACCTGCTGCACATCACAGCATGAGCCCCCACCCCACCTCTCCTCAGCCCCCCACCCTACACACACTCACACACACACAACTTCCCACACCCCTCCCCCAGCCCCAGAAAGCTAATACATGTCAATGCGCACACACGCAACATAAGACAACGTGCCTCGCTCTCAAGTGGGAACAATGATGAGGCGCGGTGACAGCGCCAAGGCCGCGGAGAGGAGAAGTCGGCAGCGCCGATCAGCCATCTGTGGCACAAAACGGCTTTTGAGACTCGTCTTCGCCGTCTGACGGACAGCCAGATTTCCTGGGATGTGTTGGCACCCTGCGGCCACCGGCTCCGTGCTCCATTTTAATTGTAGGGAGAAATGCGCACCGGCAGCCAACATTGTTTGCGCGCCAAAAACTTAAGTGAGGAGAAAAGAAAAAAAAAGTGAGTACACTGTGCACTGAGGGACACAGACGGAAGGCACCCTTATTTTTAAGACGGAGAAGTCGGATCAGGAGCACTCAACAGAATTAGTGGATTAGTGAATTGGTCAAAATCACAATGTAATTGATCTAATACTGAGAATGCTTCATAGGCTGTCATTTCAAAGGTTAATTGATTACACATATGGAGTATAGAATTTATTTTAATATGACTATACATTGACACTGATAATAAACAATTGCTTCAAACCACCCTTTAAATATTAAAACATGCACAAGAGCTCAACCACACCTCCTCCATCTAAGTGGCCTCCACTAGGTGTGTTCATTCACAGTTCTATGCTGGTTACTTTGTACACCTGTTTCAAAACGGTCAGTTTGCTCTCAACTGAATCACTCAGATTTCACTGCATTTTGATTTTGGAAGAACCTGTGTTACATCTTCACCTCAAGAATAAGTTCCTTTAAAGGGTGCCTTAATGATTAAACATCAGATTATCCAGTATTTTTGATGGCTTCATCAAGCAGTAATTTCAGTAAGCTGGGTTGAGGTTGTGGAATTTGATTTTGGTGTAGCGTGGTGGTAAGTCTAGCACCCACATTTAAAGAAAAGGGAGTTCAACAGATAGACAAGACAGTATTTCGTCATTTTTGGTGCAGGGACTGAATATCCAAATGTCAGAGCTGTAGACACTGGTGAAAAATAGCTGTGAGCTGCAAAGAGGGGTCAGATGTGACAGTGAGTCAACAGGGTGGAGCAGTTGATCTTGGATGATTTATTGAGTGTGTGTCACAGTTTATTGCTAGAGTGACTGCTTAAGCTCCCGTACTCAACTAATATGGATGAGGTGATTAACTTGGAATGGTGACTTTGTTAAACCAAAGGAAGCGGTTGTGGTTTGTCCGAAATGTACCAAGCGGCCTGAGGGCGACAAAAGACTCTCTGATGAGCTCTAATGTCCGTACCGAGTTCATGAGTTTTAGATGTGTCGAGCTGGTGGTTACTGTCCTGGCGAAAGAACAACTGCTTGGGCTGTTTCCCGGGAACTGTCCACTTTATTGCCGGTGATAATTTCCAGTTATGGCAATGTTATCAGCAGGATGGTCCCTGGACTGCCCTGGGATATAGAGCAGTTTGTGTAGAAGGGAAAGGGAAAGGGTGAGAGGACACGCCCATGTGGGACACCACTGCTTAGTTCCCGGGGTGTGGGTAAGAGGCCAGGTCTTCTCCAGAGGAAGCTCCACAGCCAGTGACACTATCAAGTGAATTTGATCCCTGATCATCCCCCTCACTAGAGTAATTATTGTATCCTGCCGTTCAGGTTTTATGGTTTTTGTATTTTGCCGCAGCGTCCTGTTCCCTGTCTTCACCTTTACTTGTCAAGTCTTTTTTGTGCGTAGAAAGTTGAACCTGGTTGTTGCACTCAGACAACGTTGTTGGCACTACAAGAACTGTGTCGTCAACTCATAAAGCCAGTGTACAGCAGCACCGAATATGTGCCTATTAGTTAATAGTATACCGAGCATGGAAAATGTGAAATTAAACAACCGTTACAAGCTTGCAACCTGAATTAGCATTTGACATTCAAATATAGCTGTGGCTATAGGTGTTTGTAATATGAGGGAAAACCAGGGATTTCTAATAAATTGCTCAGTTCAACAGTTTAACACACTTTTTCTTTGAGATCAAAAAAAAGTTGAACACCAACGGAACTTGCAACGCTTGCAAATAAAACAGGTAGCACATAGTTAGCATCTTAGAACAAATCTTTTCCCCAAGTTCATACAACAATACCATTCATAGTGTTAATATTGTGACAATTCATGAAATAATGGACCAGCTCTTTATTTTACAGAGACACTTGCTCCAGATCATGTGAAATGTTTCATAATACCGTGTCTTACTGAGTTTATAAACATTAGCTACTTGGAATATTAGCTTGCTTGACAATATCGTAAAAATAAAAAAAATATGTTTAACAAAAACTAACATGTCCAAGTGTTTGAATCTTTTCCTCATTCAGGGAAATTGCTTGAACATTACATGACGCAGGAATGTAACACTCAATATGAGCTACATTCAAATTGAAAACTGCTGATGTGAACATTTACACAGGCATATATTACTGGCGTGATGACCGGGGAAGATTGCATTTTGTAGCATCCTGAATATTAAATGTGGACGATGGTAATAACACTCTGATGTAAAATTTTATTGAAGAGGCTGATACAGGAGGGAGTAAGAGTAAAACGGACCTTGTGGCTGATAATATATATTATTAAGATAGTAAAAATGAGGGCTGATTAAATGAAAAAGCGGACTAATGTGCATGTGTCGAGAGCACAGTCTACGTGATCAATATTAGATGCAGCAAGCGCACGCCCTTGCAAAAACTGTGTCTAAAATATTGCAGCATCGCCGGAAGGTGAGCCTGCACAGCTTTTCCATAGTGAGAGAAACGGACAGCTCTGCTGAGGCAGTGGGCAGCGTGTGCAAAAGAGACAGGACAAGAGTGCTGATTTCCCCTTCCTCCTTGCGCCGGCTGGAGAATAATCACAGTTTACCATCTAACATATTGTCAATAAGACAGAGCAGCAGCTCCCACCCCTATGCCGGAGCATGCCGATCACACTGTAGGGAGCGCTGAGGCGTGAACAGAATGGGCTCCCTGCCTCCTCCTCCCAATCTTTATCCTCAGTTCAGCCCCATATATTCAAGACGACAGGTGCAATTCTATATGTTATACGAGGCACGCGCTGTCAGGATGTATGTACCAGAAGTAGAACCGACGTGTTCATATCAGATGCATCTGCACAGCATCTGCAGGAATACATTGAAAGCTTCTGTACCGTACATATTTTTAGATTTCCATTTTCATCCTTGACTCGAGTGGGGGATTAGCTATTAAGAAATAAACACTCTTTCTCCCTTGGAAAGCAGCATTTTTAACCCTCTGTTTGCAACTTCCTGAAGGGAAAAATTCTCTTTTTTTTCGCTTCCTGCTGAAACTGGCATTTTGTTCCAACGTGGTTGGCACTCTCACAGCATAAGAAACACCTGAATGACTAGGGTTGTTAACCAGGGGGGTAGTGGGGGGTTTAAGTGAGGTGCTGGGGCCCTTAGTGATGTCACAAAGGGATTTCCTGATTATTTTTGTCTTCTTTTTTTAATGTTTGGATAAAGGAAAGTCCAGTATTGTCTTTTCTTCCTGGGGAGTTCATTGACATTCTAAAGAAAACACAATTAATTTTGCACACATGGGGCCTTCAACTCATTCTTGGCCGTAAATGTTGTATTGGTTTAAGTCTCTCGAAAAAATAAAGTCCAGTTGTGACTGTTATTTTGTATCTCTGGAGCACAGCACCAGCAGGGTGCCGAGTGCTGATGGAGGGAAAGCAGGGGGGTTCAACAAGCAGTGAAATCTAAATCAAGGCAGCAGCAGGGGGTGTGTGGAGGAGGAAGAGGCTCACAGACGAACTCGTGTGGAAATCAGAAAATACACACAAATCACCTGCTTATGATTCTCCGTGTGAGGAGAGTTCTGCTCGACTGCAGGCAGTTACACAGAGAAACGGTCAGGTCTGCTTGGAGGAGGGGTGTAAAGCGTGTCAAGGCAAATCTTTTTTCTATCACTGCCAGCAAAATGCATTATGGGAGCTTTTAGGGCGAGACAGAAGAAAATCAAAAATGTGATTAGAAAAAAAGGCGCCTCGCACTCTTTCAGGGCTCATCGTGACCAAAAAGTACAATGGCATAGATTAGCCACAAGGGGGCAAGCACACAAGGCCACTGCCACATAATTGACCCTGAGCATTTAATATAAGACATGCTGTCAGCTACACTTTAATGAAAATGCCAGATCCCATAAAATATACGCAGCAATTATGTATTTGTATTAAGATTTGTAACATATGTAATATTTAAAATACAGTAGATAATGTAGCTCTTGCGTCAGCCCTCCTGAACTTGTAGCATGACCTTACTAGTTCATTTCGCCTCCCAAATTAGGTTTACATCCGATGCCAAAAGGACCCGAAAATAAACTAAATCCAGCAGCTGAATTAAACCCTCAAGACATTTACAGTCTGTCTTTTTTTTCATGCTGTCCATGCAAATTCTTAACATCAGCAGCTTAATCCCTTCAGAGTGATTCAAACCACTAAAGGATTTTATTATTTCTTCAAACCAGGGGGAAGGACAGAGCATCAGAGTAAACCAGAAACCCAGATTCAAATGGCAAAAAAAAAAAAGAAAAATCACACCTAAATGTTTTTTTTTTCTTTTTTAATCAAAATTAATGAAGGCCATTCGCAGCAGTGTCATCATGTATTTGGCAATGTTTCTCTTTAGAAATATCAGCTCAATCAGCTTTATTTCTTGCAAGATAAATAAAACTATTTATTTTGTCCCCCCCTCACTGACAGAGAAGCAGGAAGCAATTGCTTAAAAAATGCATGAAAATTCCATACGCTTTAAAAGATTTGACTCTTTATGTACCTGAAAAGGATGACAGGAAATCAGTATTTGGTCTGCAACACACTTTGAAATACAAATCAGCATATTATACAGCCACTAATAACTTTCAGCAACGCCACACGTGGCCAGCATGCATCTCCTCCAGTCATAATCAAGTGACTCAATCCTTCCCCGAGCTGCAACATGTGCACTCCCCATACTGAAATCAATCAACGCATAATAGCCATCGCAAAGACACAAGCACAACTTTGCGACTCACCCCTTCCAGGTTATTCCTTCAGCATTTTTCTGACGTTTTTCTCCGGCAAAGCCAAACCACTGCCAGTGAGTGTGTGTGTGCATGCGCGCGCGTGTGTGTGTGTGTATGCTTTTGAGGCATCCAAGTGCAAAACAATGAGAGCAGAGGCGGGAGAGAGAGGCAGACAAGATGTGAATCTGTAAAACGAAGGGAAAAATTCCAAAAATGGGAGCCTGTGCTGGAGGAAAAGCCTAAATAATCCATCTGTGATCCAGGAGACGCTATCAGATGGGGTGCATACAAATCACATACCTCTGCAGCAGCCTCGGTCCAATATCCTCAGGGTCCTAAGGCTGCTACACTCAGACAATTCACTCCTAAGGATTAAGTCTGACACTTCACACTTCAGCACCTCAGGCGAGTGGCGAATTTCATCATTGGTGTGATTAACCTAATACGTTTTCGATAAAATTGGATGTATGCTTTTTTTTTTTATTGCCTTTTGTCACCACAGACGAGCTACATTCCAGTCTGCAGACCGGAGCAGCAATATAGTCAGCTCTCTCCATTCTTTTACACCAAGAAAAGACTTTATAACCACCAACACATTCTACATTGCAAATAACCTTTTATTATTTGCTTGTGTTTTTACCTAGAATTCGGAGACAACATTGGTTTCATCCAAAACAAGCCTCCCAGCCATAGGCAAGTAGAATAGAAATGGCAACAGGTACAGCTACAGTATATCTGTACTTCTTGCTGTATTATAGGGCTATACAGTCGGTGTGGGAATGGTACAGCCTTTCTTGTTTCTTTCCATCAGAGAAACTGGACTGGTTTTCTCGCCCATTTGAATTTGTTGCCTTTTTCACCAATTCTGGTGCATGGAGTTGGGGGAGGAGCCCAAGCAAAAGGCTGCACAAAACACTCAATTCATCACCAAGATAGCAAAGACAAACACATTCACAAACCACAAAAAGTGAGCAACATTCAGCAATCCTGATGTTTTAATACAGCACATAGTGTCAATTGTAATAATTAAGGTCCATATCATTTTTACCAGATTGATTTTATTGAATAGATTGTGTTTAAATCTACCAATTTATTTTTTCATTGACAAAAAGGTTGTCCCTGCATATTCAGAATGATCTTCAAGTGTTTTTTGCTGACGGTTTAACCAAAGAATGTTCGGCCAGCGAATACCAACATCTGTAACTCAATACCCGGACACATATTTGTGTGCATTCAACCTTTTTCTCTTGGTATTCCTGCCACGGCTGCTGCACCGAGAGGGGCGTCAGCGCATGTGACCCAGGACAATTTTCTTTTCAACTCCACTCTTATCAACGGGGCTCTTATCGAGATCCTTCATCGAACACAGCAGTGCAGCCCTGCATCAACCTCAAGTCAATATCGTGGTCATCTATCACGCTGACGGGGGCAGAGTGGAGAGTGTGACATTGGAAAGATAATCACTAGGAGAGGAAAACACGGTCTTCAGCAATGAGGCTGCTTAACTGGTCAGGGTGACCCTGACTGCTTGAGCTTTCAACTGCGGGGTGAGACCGAAGGACATCTCTTGATTGTAATGTTGTTTTATTGGCTGTCAAAAGCCATTTAAAAAACCATCACATGCATTGGCCTTTAGTCATTGCCTTATTAAACCTCATCTTGATTCAAATCCCCAACGTTAAATCAATACTAATCTGGCACACCAGCTGGAAAGTTTCCAGGATCCATTTAAAGGAGCCCATAAAAACATTTGGAAAATCTTTCAATGACTTTGAAAGTATTTGGTGAAACTTCACATTAAAGTGGACAAATCAGATTGTTGTTTTTACAACAACATGACTCATCTCATCATTAGCTGTTCGGTCATCCGAGATGAGCTTTTTAGCAACAGCTCCATGCTTCCCATTAGTGCCGTGGCCAACATTTGATGTACGTCACCACTTTGTGGCAAGTCACTATTCGCTACAGTATTTAAAGGAGTCAAGAAGAAGAAAACAAAAACTCCAGCAGTGGAGTTTGTCTTCTGTCATTTAATGGTTCTCATAGCTCTCGCCTCTTTTTCTGTGAAGAAAGCTAATTGGTGAAAAGAAACCAATCGGTTAAAGAATCCACAGAGATCTGAAGACCAATTACGTTTTACTATGTATGTTAACTATATTATTTGATGTTTCAGCTGCAACGCACAGTAAATGAATGTTGATGACATGTTGCTTCTCAGTCTTATAGTGTATTTTTATTGTGTATATTAGGCGTCTTATAATCAAGTCTGGCCCTGAGAACAAATACCAATCTATTAAATTACATTGTAGTTTTAGTTTTATATTGTTCTTTTATCACACTTTTAAAAAGATGACGAAACATTCACTTTCTTTCTCTCAAATGCCTACTCCTGCGGCGTAACAGATTTTTTTTTTAATATCAAATAAAAACCATTGGACCTATTACCATACATTTATATGGTAATATCTTAACCCCCAGTTCCTCGGTCTTCCTCACTTGGGTTGACTGACACTTCAGATTCTAGACAGACAGGAAGACAAACAAAGCTATTTTTATGGATGGGCTTTTGTACAAGAGCTGCATGGGGAATGTGTGAGAATGCAATCCTGGTGTCATTGGCCCTTGGTAATCTCTCTCGTCTTCGGAAATTCATTTTCTCCGAAGCTTCACTCGAAAATGACATTCTGACACCATTTACATGGAAATCACTTTGCCTCTTCATCTGTAATAGCGGCCTGTCTGCAGACAGGACCTCTCTAAGGGCCAGACTATTAATGGACATTTAACAGCAAATACAGAGGAGAGGGAAGAAAGAGAGGAAGAAAGAAAAAGAAAGGCATTAATGGGCTAAGTCAGCACTTCAGGGTATTAAGAGACAAGAGGACAGAGGGGGCATAATTAAATAAATTATATTTTCCCTATGCATACGCACAGTAAAGACAAGACGTTTTTGACAACTTAAAATGAAAATGTTTCATGATTTGTAAGAATCTGACACAAATCATTTTTCAGGATCTTTCAAAATATTTGCATGAATCATCTTTTTATTTTGGAGGATGCAGGGACAATTTTTGCTTTTATCGTTTTAGCAAATCAACTATAAAGGGGGAAAATGTATACCTTCTCAAGACCTGCTACTGCAAAAACAAAAGCTGAAGTATTATTACACTCATATATTCACTATAGTAGTGAATATATGCATTAGCCCCTCTGCCCTTGTAAAATTCCAAATAATATTTATGTCAGGCATTGGCACATGAAATCGAACCCTGCATTTTACCAGGAAGCTTCACATTTTTTGTTAGAACAAAAAAATACTGATATCTTTACAAATAATACCATTTACCATAAACAAAGGAAATGTGTCATTACTAAAATCCTGCACTCACTCACAGGAGCAAAACATTGGACCAGAGGTGCACCACTGTAAATACAATACCATTCTAACATTTTTGGCAAAACAATACACACAGCGATGAAACACAGCCATCAGATGTGGAACACATGATTACTTAAATGTAGACAGACCAAATTCATGCAACTCAAGTTGACCATGTTGTGAATCAATGATTGACACCAAGGAAGGCTGAAGAGTTCAACCAAATTTCCGCAGATTTACGCTGGCATTTGCCATATGGACATTTTGACAAGAGAATATATCAGGAAATCCATCAACAGTGACAGAAACACTTAACTTTCATTTTATTGTCTGCACCATATCAACACTTTGGCCTTTACTGTGTCATGTATAAAGATATGTTTACATTTATATGATGAATAACAAGGGTAAATGGGCTCTATAATCAGACTAAAACAATAGAGAGACATCATAAACATGGCCATTTGGCCAGTCATGCCATCTGACTCAGAGAAAATCAAGCCAACATTATTGTAACACAACACACATTCCGCAATGCTTTTTATGTCACTGTGGCTGTTACATGTTTTGTTGTGATTGTCTGTGTTGACAGATTTGCAGTACATGAAGAGGAACAAAACGTATTGTTAATACTGTACATTACTGATCTTGTGTTGAGTTTGGTGAATTTACTGTGTATATTTGCACTTTCTCTGTGTTTTTCACTTCAGTAGTTTAAGCAAAAGTTAGAATTGCTAAAAGTGTTTTCAGTTTAAGTGTTTAACTGATTCAGACAGAATTAATCCTTACACCTTTTGATGTGGTCTTGCAATGAACTGCTTCCTTGTCCGAATGTACTCCTGCAATCACCCTTTGACAGCTGGGATAGGCTCCAACAGACACCCCCAACCCTGAGTGCAGAGCAAAGCAGGTATAGAAGATGGTTAGTGTACAGTCAGAGCCGGCCCAAGGCATAAGCGAAGTGAGCGGCGGCTTTGGGCCCCAAGGCCACTAGGGGGCCTCCAAGAGCAATAAAAAAATAAATTATTTTCTTTCCATGTATAAATGATGATTTCTACATGATCAAAGATATATTATTGTACAAAAACACATTTTCAACAGAGGGCAGCTGCTGATGTAGACCTAGTGATTCTTAATGCCTCTGTAGCTAAAGCTTCGCTGCACCGGTGCCTCCTGCCAAAAACAAAACAAAAAAACAAAGTGTAACGCTGGCTCCCGACAAGGGCCCCAAAATCTAATTTTGCTTAGGGCCCCATGGAGGCTTCGGCCGGCCCTGTGTACAGCTTTTACACTGAGTCTATGTTCCGTTTTGCACATGATTGTTCTGCTTAGTGTGAGCATGGTAGTGCTAATTGTGTGTAGTCTATTGAATCAGGGCCCTGTTTTCGAAATCTGAAAGAAAATAGTGACGCAAATGTGAGTTTGAATGCAAAGTTCTCTATTGTAAATGAATTAAACTGTGGCCAACTCTACGCTAAAAGTGCAAACACAAACAAACTAAGCATTCCTGAAGAGTTATGGGAAACCCGCGGGAAGAACACGTTTAAAAGCTAATTGCTTTTACACAGCGTGTAATTCCTGGAGTGCTGGGAATGCAGCGTTGTCATTGGTCGTGCGTGCCCCGCGACGCTTTCAGGGTGCATGCATGTTGATAGGTCGAAAACATGTGACGCCACCACGCAGAGCGGAACGTCTTGGAGAAGATAAACAAAAAGGAAGGAAGCCTTCGGCCATAGGACCGCGGCAAATATCGGTTCAAAACAACAATCCAGCTTGCACGCTGCGACTAACGTCTACATGTGGTCTTTTTTCGCCTAGGTCGGACAATCGTTGCGAGGCGTTCACGGTCATGGATGAGTCGGTCGTGTTTCGTATGAGCGCCTTTTCGGCGCAAGGAGGGAGAAAATACATGGAGGACGTTGTCGAGATAAGAATCGAGTACGAGCCGACGGCGCCGACGGTCGAGGATGAGCCGAAGTCGCAGAAACACGATGGGGCCGAAAACGCAGAGGAGGCAGAGGAGGAGGCAGCGGTCGAAAAAACTGAAAACACGACACCCGGCGGCGGTGGAGCAGAAACTGGGGCCGAACCCGGACCGGTGTCTGCTATGTGGGTCGAAAGTCTGCCGGGCGAGGACAATGGCAACGGCGACGCGCAGCCGGCATCGGACGAGACGGCGTCGGAACACGCAGTCGACACTCGGAAGTCCGTGGCGTTTTTCGCCGTGTTCGACGGCCACGGCGGCCGGGAAGCGGCGCACTTCGCCCGGGAGCATCTGTGGGGTTTGCTGAAGAAGCAGCGGGGCTTCTGGTCGAAGGATGACGGCGAGGTGTGCGCCGCGCTCCGGAAAGGATTCATCGCCTGTCACCACGCCATGTGGAAAGAGCTGCGTAAGCTTTGCGTTTTGGCGCGTTGGTCGTGACTACAAACAGAAAATAAAACACGTCATAGGGTCAGTTCGATCGCCTGTCCTGGAGCGGATGAGTTGCAGCGAAGAGTCATGTGACGTCTGCCAAAGTTCACCTTACCTCCACAGTCTGCGTTCCAACATTCACGCCGCAGTATTTTCAATGGCGGGATAGAAGAATGTGGGAATAAAACAACAAAAGAGCCAGGACAGGCGAACAGACTCACTCTCTGATTTGTTTTGGGTTTAGGTGGTAGCTAAGGCTTGATAAATGGCAACCCTCCCCCAGATAGAATGACTGCTGATGTGATGGGTGACCTTTCATGCTCCGCATTCCACATCAACTTGATACAGACGTCTAAATAGATTAGAAACTGTCTCCGCAGAGCTTGTCCAACTTCATCCAAGGGTCTAAACTGAATCAGCTGGACAGCATAGAGTTTAGAAATCTGTCACATCCGAGATGCAACTTACTGCTTAAGTGGAATGGTTCCAGGCCACAATCTTTTGTCTGTTGTTCATCCTGGACTGCAGGAGAGCAGCCTGGCATGATCAACCATCCAGAAAACAGGGTATTTTGCCCCTCTAAAACAATTTTTGTGCTACTACCTTTCATTTCAGGGGACTGTCAACAGCAAAGTAAAAGATGCAAATGATGGACTTCTCATTGGGAAGTTCACTGAAACTCTGAAACATCAGCAATGTGGATTTTCATTTGGAACTTTCAATATTGCTTTCACCAAGTCTAGAAACAGAGTGGCGAAAATTTTTAATTGTTACGCTTTGTAGATCTAAACCAATGTATGACTAGCAATGTGTGGTCCATACTTTTATTTTTTTATTTTCTTTAACTTAGGTTCTGCTTTTATGCCAGCTGTGTGGTGCTGGTTTCCAATCGTTTGCAGCCTTTTATACTAGAAAGCAGTTGATTCAGTCTTGGAGTATCATTATGGGGAAAAATCAGGCATGTATATCTCACAACTAATTTGGCTCTCAAACTAAAAAACATGTTTTCTCCATCGCAGCGTTTATCAGCCAGGCAGGTAACCACCTCTCTGCTTCTCATACTGCAGAAAAAATGTGTTGCCGTTCCAAAAGTCGTTTTGCTTTCTGTCCACCAGGGGTATAAAATTAAAAACAGCGCAAAGATAGATGGCGCAATATTCTGCAGCTCTTGCAAACACTGCAGCGTTAAAACTGAACATAAAACCAGGCTGCCAGGTCTTTGTATTACCAGCAACGTTTTACTGAAATCGGCTCACCTTTGTGTCCTCTTCCCCCGACAGCGGAGTGGCCGAAGACCATCACCGGCCTGCCGAGCACGTCGGGCACCACGGCCAGCGTCATCGTCATCCGTGGCGTCCAAATGTACGTAGCCCACGTGGGCGACTCCGCGGTTGTGGTCGGCGTGAAAGAAAACGACTCTGACATCGCGCTGCAGGCTCTCGAGGTCACCCAGGACCACAAGCCCGAGCTGCCCAAAGAGAAAGAGCGGATTGAGCGGCTTGGTGGCAGGTGAGTGGGTCATAGAAGCTCTGACTCATCTGCCCTGATTTTTTTATTCCTAACGTGAGGAAAACCTTGTGTTGATCCTGGGATTGCAGCGTGATGAAGAAATCTGGGGTGAACCGTGTGGTGTGGAAGAGGCCCAGGCTGACTCACAACGGTCCCGTGAGGAGGAGTACAGTCATCGACCAGATTCCCTTCCTGGCTGTGGCTCGATCCCTCGGTAAGCCTTCCTAGTCCGGGTATCCAGGTCACCTGCTGCAGCCGTTGCCCTGTGTCTTTGGGCGAAGGCTGGGTCACACACTGGACATATCGCCAGTTCGCGGGGCCGCAAAGGGGAGACGAGCAACCAAAGTGACATCACATCACACTGAGAAGTACTTGGAAATGCAACGCACTGCACTGTGCACACAGACTGCCGCCAGTCTATGCTGGAGTAGTTTTGGTTAGCAGCCATTTGTGATGTCACAAAGGGCAGTGGATCCTCTCCCAGGTTAGTGACAATGTCCCCAACCAGATGTTAGCTTTGCCTGCCTTGTTCTTGTCCCCATGCAAACGTGATGGTGATGCACCCAGGTGTCAGTTTAAGCAGGAAGCTCAAACCAAACGATGTTGCAGTGGGCTGCAAACAGAGGGCTAAGCACAGTGTGCCACCAGTTTCTCAGAGATCTTCCGGCAGCCCCATCAGTTTTTCATCAGTTTGGCCCTGTTATATATTCTCTTCATTTCCAGGCGATCTGTGGAGCTACGACTTCTACAGCGGCGAGTTTGTGGTTTCTCCCGAGCCCGATACCACCGTGATGACCCTCGACCCCAAGCGCCACCGCTACATCATCCTGGGCAGCGACGGGCTGTGGAACATGATGCCGCCCAAGAACGCCGTCAACATGTGCTACGGCCACGACAAAATGGTGGTAAGCGCTACTGTGCTAGCGGTGCTAATTTTTTCTTTTATAAAAAAAAAAGAAAAAAATTATGAAAAAGTGACTTCAAAGGGTGCGACTCCAAGCTGCACACCGTGAAACGTTTCTTTCTCCTGCTGCTCTCCAGGGGCCGAAGGGCATGTCTTGTGCCCGCCGCCTCGGATGCACAGCGCTACTGTTTTGGAAGGAGCGCATGCTTCGCGCCGACAACACCACGGTTATTGTGCTGGCCCTGCAGGAGCGAGAAGGCCCTGCCATCCCCATGCACCAGGACGAGATCGTTGTCGACATGGCCACGGGCGTCAACCACCTTCCGTTCCCTGGAACTACGTACAACACGTGTGAGGTCCCGCAGGTCAGTGTCAGAGAGGCCATGTTCATCCCGTAGCAAGAGATGAACGGCGATCCCAGCTTTGGAAAAGGATCTAGAAGAGGAGTCGCATCCTCGATAGTCTTGTGTTTCTATGCGTGTGTCTGATGTTCACTGTATTGTCCTGCATCGTATATTCCAGCCCATTATTAATTCATTTCTGCGTGCAGCAGACTCACCAGTGAAAATTTAATGAAGGTGTCGGTCCAACACCGACGGCCGCTCTCATCCACTCACTTTTTGTTTTCCCGGGGCCCAACAGGCGGAGCATGAGGATGACATGTTTTATGAAGAAGATGAGATATTTGGAGAAGATCATGAGGAATGGTCGTGCCTGGAGTTGTAGCGAGGTGAATGTTCAGTTCTTTTCAAGAAAAAAAACCAAAAATCTTCCCAGCATCGTGCCTTGCCCAGTGGATATTCAAATGACTGTAAAGGAAAATGCTTCAAACAGTGGGTTAGTCTTCAGCTGCAGCATCAACCAGTGGTGTTGTTCTCCACCACATGATTGGTAGATGGGTCAGTTATTCTACACAGTCCTGTTGACCTCAAAGAGAGAAATGTGTCATTACCAGAAAGTTTCATCCACGAGAGGAAGACAAATCCCATCCATGCATTTGTAACTGGGGATAAACACACAAGTACTGAAACAGTACTGAAATCATCTTGCTGTAGTGTTGCTTTACAGCAAGATGATTTTAAGTCTAATCTGTGACTCAGATTAGGTAATAAGGCTTTCTGTTGGTTATGATGTCAACTTCATCGCCAAAAAGTTTTTCTCTCACCGCAAGTAGTTCTTGCCACACTGTGACAGGTAGTTAAAACGGACAGCATACATTTTTTTGCCAGGCTTGTGTAGTCAAAGGTAGATTGAACCACAGTTATATGAACAGTGAAAACCCTTTTCCCCACATCTACTAACCCCAAACCTTTCCTGCTGAAAAAAATGATAATTATTCTTCATCAAAACATTTACATCCCTTATAAAATGTTGTTGGATTTTCTTCACAGGCCACTTAAACTTTTCCATTCTTTTACGTTCACATCTCTATCATGTCTCACACACCGTGTCTGGCCCACAGCATGGCCTTTCACCACCTCCTTCGGTCGGGCAACAGTGAAAACACTGCTTTGTTTTTTTCTTTTTTTTCTTTGATGAAATCTACATTTTGTAATGCCACTTAATGATAGATTTGCCGTTTAATTAAAATGAGGAAACTTGATGGCAAACATGGCTGCACCACGATGCACATGCTGGCACAGTTCTTTGCAAAAAAAAACAAACACATGCACCGCCAGTGAAATGTGAAAGTCAGTGGCAGTCGCCTCTTGCAGAGGTTGCTGTGTTGTGCAGGAAGATTGTGTTAGATTAAAACGTACAACACCCATAACAACAATGTCATAACATTTGCATATTTAGTCCAGGCTTTCAGAAAACTGACACCAGAAACAAAAGAAGCAACTTCAGCATTATTTTAGCTGCATTTCCTCGACTCACCACTTGCGTCATGATCATTTTGTCTGTATGTCCTGTTTTCAATTCAAGATAATTAACGTATTATTTGTAAAAGCCATCAAATTTCTTCGCTAGATGAGAACCGGTCTAATTTAATTCCAATTGCTTTTTTTTTTCCCCCAGTGGAGCGCTGCAGCGAGCGCTTCGTCACCGTTCAGAGACGGCTCCACGTCCCTGGAGCAGGCGTTCGGCCTGTACGAACCGGCTTTCTACGCCACGGCGGTCGCCTCAGACGGTACTGCGAACGTTTTCGAAAAGCAAGACCCTTCCTCGGCCCAGGCCGACTGCGCCTCTCCTTCGTCTTCTCCTCCTCCTCCCACTCCTCCGGTGAAAAGGTCTCGAAGTGACCAGAGCCACGAGGCTCATGGGCAGAAGGGAGACCGAGGCTCCCCGGAGGAGCACAGCATCCTGCCGCAGCACCACAACTCCGCCTTGTGCGTGTGCTAAACCTCCTTTCTCCTCTTTTCTCCCCAGCATCGTATGCTCGTGTATCAGGAGTGCCTCGAGCCTTTTCCCTCGACTTTACCCTAGACTTCTTTTTTTTTCATTCTTTTTTTTAAAACAAATTCCGTTTCCTTTTTTTGTAAATACTTTGGGATTGTAAATGTGTTGCTGTATTTTTAACTTTTTTTTTTAATTGCTTTTCTCCTCGCCCTGTCCTTGAATTTTAGCGTGACTTGAAGCTTAGATCCGTTTAATGTACACAGTCTATTTTCATATGTATGAGATTATAGAGTATATATCCAAAAGATATAAGAGTAGAGGGTGGATACAATCTTGAAACGTCAGCTCAGATGAAACGTGACAAATGCAATCTTCCATTTTGGATATTTACCAAATTAATGAACTCTTTTATATTGTGACTTGTTTTAATTGCCATAATGTATCATAATTATTATTATTATTATTATTATTATTTGTTTCATACAGTACCTCAGACCTCGTGCTTGGAGTTTCATTTAAGCATTTAATTCCATTTAAAGGGAGATTTCACTCAAAAATTGACTTTTCACCCGCCCACCCTAGCTGATGTTGATGGAGGCACTGGGGAAAATTTCTAATCCACATAACCATCCCTTTCATAGGGGGAAGCCATCCCTCTCCTCTTCCTCAATTTGAGAGGTTAACACTACTTCATACAATCAAATATCCACTTTAGCCTCTATGCCATGTCACAAGAGGCCTCCATCCTCAATTTTGGTGAAATGTCAATTTGAACGAACCATCCCTTTAATGGGAATGTGTTGTCCACAAGCAGTGGGTGCGAGGTGTTTGTGAAAGGTACTGATTTCAATGTGTCCTCATCAGTGACATGTCATGGTGTCCTGCGAGACCGTTTGAATTGTACGCCATTCGTAATGAAATTGTCCATCCCTCTGAGGTTTTAAAAAAGGTCTTTGCACAGCCAGAGACCTCAGACACAAGTAGGAAAGAAAGAAAATCCTTAAGGGAACCCAGCACGGTCTCAAATAAGTAAATAAATGATTTTGTGAGTCACAGCGAGGGGACTAAATTACAGCAAGGAGTCATTTCAAAGTTAAACCTACCCCCTTTATGGTTTGACCGGTGAAACTACTGCTGTGCTGTATTTATTGAATGTGGGACATTTCGCCCACTTAGTGCAATAATAAATGCGGTCACTTGAGGCTGAAAGAAGCTTTTTCTTTTCTGTCCTGCGACAAGCTTACAAATTGGTCTTCCTTTGTTTTCTTATTTATTACTCCAATATAAATGGATTCCTTTCTTCTGCACCAAAAAAAAAAGAAAAATTGTGCGTTTTATGGCGCACAGGAAGTTCCTGAGCTGTGATCTTCACCTAAGCAATCATCGCGTTGACCTTTATTGATTTATCAACAGCTCGGCTAGATTATTGTTGGCCTTTTTGAAGAAAAAAAATCAAATTTGCCTTAGCACAAATAAGTCCAAGGTGCTTTAATAAATGTCTTGTTTGTGACCGAGCAGCTGAGAATCAAGTCTTAGAGTGATTGTGATGCTCAGCCCATATATGTACTGTTTATTATCATGCACCTTCAGATAATGTCGCACGGCTCGCACTGCATCACACTCCACCTCAGTGTTTTATCTTGTTTTTTGAAGTTCTAATACAGTTTTGTACAGTAATATGCAATTGAAAACTTGTACAGTACATAATTATGCAACGTAAATGGAGATCCCCCCCCCCTCCCTTCCCCCAGGCGTGTGGCATGCTCAGATCTAGTCTGTGTGTTGTGACGTGTCCAGAGGCTGTGGATGTTTTGGGGCATGTTGGTTTAGTAGGTTGTTTTGTTGTTGTTGTTGCTGTTGCTGTTGCTGTTGTTGTTGTTGTTTTTACAATTACAGTGCTCGGGTTGGACATTCGTATGCAGCGTTGCCAGTTTTACAAGACTAACTGTTTCACAAAGTGGCTGGCTTTACAGTGTCTGTGTTGTAATAAAGTTTTGTTTTTACAAGCGGGTGCCCTTCTGCTCTTGTTGCCTCTGTCATTTAAAAATGGGACACTTGTTTTGCTGGTAACTAACATGTTAAACTAATGTCTTGATTGTCTTTGTGACATGTAACTTTATGCAAACGCTTGCAGATGATGTGTGTCGTTTACGTGCAAATGGCACACATACTCAGACGTTTGTTCAATTGCAATTGCATCTTTTCCCCATCAGATGGCGGTGTTGTAAAGAATGTTGCAGCACAGGCTGTGCTTGGACTTTTTTTTTTAATATGTTTAAAGAATTCCAGAGGTCCACTGTGGCTATTTTTTTTTAGATGATATTGGGACAATGACAACAATTGAAAAGCAGAATGTTTTGGTTGTTTTTCTATTGTGGCAATATACAGGCATTGTTTTGAAAACAAACCTAAAGTCCTCGATCGGTTTGCCTTTGTAATACAGAATATTAGTTCATATTATTATAGTGTAAATTTCCACAGTTTATGAATTCAGTTTGTTCAGCAATCAGTTTACAGTTAACAGAAGTTCAGTTCTGTTTTGTACTGGCCTGCCGAACATACAGTACCGGCTATGCCACTGTTCCCCTCTGTGACATCCCAAAGGGCTGAGCACACACACTACTTTTTTTTTTTTAATGAGTTCATTGATGTGCAGTCACGTTGTAACCAAAAAAAAAAAAACCTGAATTTGTCAGTATATAGCAAACTATCATATTTCTTTGATCAAATGTTTAAGCTGTAAACCGTGCTGTTTAGACATCATATTAAAGAAAATGCTGCAATGAATGAAGTCTATGCTGATGTCATCGCCATTCCATTCCACAGTAAGACTTCCCTCCTGCTGATATGATGTCCCAGTGACATCCCACACACCCTTCCTCAGTGCCACCAAACGACTCTCTGCCACGTTTCCGAGACATTACATCAGATCCACGGTCGCGATGTCTTGACTTGAATATTTTATTCGCTGTCAGCCTGCCATCTGCAGAGCTGACGAACACACAACGATCCCCACTTACAGCCGACAATCTGTCACCGTGCATCAGCCTGCGGGGCGTCACCATGCACAGACTCACCCGTTTTTCTGAGGGGCCTCGAAAAGCGAGCGCACTATTTTAACACTGCCGTTTTTTGTTGTTGTTGTAAATTGCCTGCAGTAAAAACCAAAAAAAGGCTCTACACCTCAAAAGACTGCAATTGTTTCTCCAGCAAGTGGGATTAATCGATTTGCCTGATCTTCGTCCGTCGCACTCCCCACATGTTTGTGTGTGTGTGCCTAACTACTTTTCCTCGCAGGACTCCTGTCTGACTCCCAGCAGTGTCTGGAGTGTTCCAGCAGGCCTTTAATGCCTTGCCCTCAGCCACGCTCGGGAGCGCTGCAGGGCAAGACGACTTCTCCACATGATCAGAGGTGACGTGCCCTCCTTCTCTCTCATTGTTTTGACACAAAGAAAGAAGGCCGGATCAAATTAGGCCCACCATAAAAGTGGCTTTCAATTGTGAAATTAGGCTGATCTGTTTGTCATCGTTAACGTAAACATGTTTCACTGGTACCTGCTTTATAGCAGCAGCCTGCTGGATATTTATTTATTGTCATTTTGTGATGACTCAGAATGCTTCAGGCTGTGTCTGTTACTGGATCTGGATGATAGTCGCTCAATAAGGTCACTTGTTGCGGCTGAATTGCTTCCCTTTTGTACAAGGTCACAAGATCTGTCTCCACGGTTTTAGAGCTCAGCGACCCAGTGATGTGTGTGGTCTGTGATCTTCACAATCGGGGGTGGGAGGGACTTCCACATTATGGCTTCAGATCAAACGAGTCATTCGCGCAGACTGACGATATCTTCAACCCAAAGACAATCCCCCCACTTTTTTTTAGTCAGTGCTCAAAGTCTCTTCTTTCCCCATGGCCCATAATTAGCTCATCGGCAAAGATGCTCACAAACTCACTGCTTATCACTGCAAATAGATGAAGATGTTTAGATAACTGGTCTAGGTCATCGTGCACTAGATGTGGCTTGTTTGGAATGCAAGTGTCAAAAACATGTCAGAACAATTCTCAAGGTTTAAATTGAACTATATGCTCATAGCCTACATGCAAATCTGTATTCATTTGAGCAACAATCTGATAATAGTTGCAGAAAACTTGCTTCAATTAAAGTTGTTTTGCTGCATTTCCCTATATTATTTTTCTGAGTGCGGTTTGCATAAAGGTCAGTTTTAACACACTTGCCTCTTGGTGCAGCCACTGCCGCAGACTGATAGAATAAAGTACAAATTGACAAATGAAGCCTATCGTGCGTTGAGGAGCTTGTCCTTCGAACCCCGTTCCCATTTTGTAACTGGATTTAGAGGTTTGTTGAGGTTAAGGTTCTTAGCTGTTCCTCACCTCACATGAAGGTGTGGGCTAAAAGCTGATTGACATTTGAAACAGTTGTAAGACTGATCACCCTCAGTTTGTTTTGTGTTTATTTTTTATCTTCATTTAATGGGAAGAAAACTGGTTTATTTATCAAAACTTGATGCACTGCGATGTATGAAAATAATGTATTATATGGTCATCAGCTGCTATTGGAAATGCAAAATATGACTGCAGACAGCAAAATCTCCTGACCAGGACTAGTAGGCATTGATTTCAGACTGTCTGAGTGCCACAGTGATTATTCTTTTGAGATTTACCTGCTGTGAAGTTAATTGCCTGGAACAGAAGCAGGTTCACCTATTTTTATGCATTTTGTGACAAATCCTCTGGCCTTATGTCCCCCCAGGCCAGCACTGATTGTGAGGAGCCCAGATGACCTAAGAGTCTTACTCTGATCGAACCCCACAATCCTGGATTATAACGCCATAGAGGGTCATCGCAGAAAAAAACAAACACGAGAGGTGTTTTGCCTGACACCGCGCACCTGGCCTCCTGTCTGTTCTAAGAGTCTTACTCCGCTCAAACCTCCGAATCCTGGATTATAACGCCATGGAGGGTCATCACTAAATGAACATGTGAGAATTTTCTTTCTTCTGGAACCAAGTGCTCCTGGTCTTTTCTAAACACCTTTGCAGCTAGTGCCGCTACTCACTTTGAAGGCCTTCTAACCTCATTAACACAAGAAGGCGCGCATGAAGGAGAATGTGGGTGAAGAATAAATGAGGCAGCTAAAGCAAGAGATTTAATGTGACAGCTATCCTGAAATAGGCCACTTACATAATAAGTGATAATGTAATTTCTAATGCACATTTTTTCTATGTGTCTTAATGATAAACTGCTGTCTTGTCCAGGATGAATCCCTGCTTTTTCCAAACACTGGGACAGGCTCCAGCTGAAACGGTAATAGAAAATGAATGGATGGATGGATGGATGGATGGATGGATGGATGGAAACGTTTACATGCATGAATCAGAAAACAAGTAAATGAGACCTGACTAAGACCCACTCACGCTTGTTGTCAAGAGGCCGGTTTTATTCTTCCTTTTCTTTCTTTCTTTCTTTTTGTTTTGAGGTTAGAGCGGATTTGGCACAGCAGCACACACTTGTCACTGGTGGTAGTGGTGGTGACAATTACACTGAATTTCTTTCATTTATATTGAGTTACTTGCTGCTGTTACCTTCACTTACTTTGGATTACATTTCAACAGATGTTATGATAACAGTATCCAATTCAATTCAAGTACAATGAAATTATTTTAATTGCACTGAATGATGTACATTAATGGCCATATTTAATATTTTCAAGTACACTGAATTACTTTCACTTACATTGAATTATTTGTGTTTCAGTTACATTCAATTACTTTCAATAACATGGAATTACTTCAGATACGCTCACTACTGAGTTTAGTTACATTCTGTTACTTTAAGTTACTTTTAATTACATTGCATTACTTAATGCAGTTTGTTTCAGTTACATTTATTTACATTCAATTGCCTGCATTTGTTACGTTCAATAACTATCATCATTAACATTGGAAACAGAAAATAAAAATGCATATACAAAATGCACAAGTATGCAAGTTTTTTTTGTTTTTTGTTTTTTTTTCTTCTCTCTTTGCTCTATGGCTGCGATGACAGCAGCTTTCAGGCAGCTGTATTTGCAGAATGCATTGTGCTGGGGTGTGTTGTCTTTTCAGTTTGGATTAAGGTGACGGCAATGGGAGGATGACGCACTGGAGCGTCTGAGCTGTCCAACGTGTCCTCCATCAGTGCCGGCGTGTCTGCTGCTTTTAAAATCAACACTTCCACATGTACGACGCAACAAGCAGTAAGGGAGAGCCGAGGCCAGTTGTACAACCCATACACAAATGCAGCACATGTACAAAAAGACAAGTAGACCTATACAACTGAATGCAAAATGCAGTTCTATGAATTCTGCATGCCATCGAATCCACCCAGCAAGAATGTTGGATGGAACATTGGGTGGAAAGAGGTCTTACTCTTTAAGCAGTGTTGTGCAGTGGAGGCAGGCAAAAAGTCTCTCCAGCATTAATGTGGGACATTCAAAGAGCATGCTGATGCAGGTTCAAGACCCCCTGTAATTCAGAGTATGAGGAAATAACGTGGGAACAAAGTTTTCTAATAAAAAACATCTTCCCTCTCTCATGACTCCCATGTGGTGAGGCTCATATATTTGCTGGAAACACTGACAAATGGGTGAAGTTGCAATGAAAATGTGCCAAGTGTCCTTCTTGTCACAATAGATTATTCAATTTGTTTTTTTTTTTGTGTGTGTTTTTGTTAAGGCCACAAACAACTCAAATACAGTCACTACACTTGTGTTTGCACAGTACATACAACACAGAGGGAATAAGAGTTTATTGGTAGCTTTCGTAATGCAAGAACACCAGTAACATCTGAAATTAACACAGGAAATAAACATTTAAAATGTCAACAGCAAAACAGGAAGTGTAAATTTAGCGGGGAAAAATAGTTCTTGCATGGAGATCACTTTAACAAGAAGTTCAAATCTAAGCCAGGTCATCATGGGTGAGTCCCCCAAGGCAAAGATGCATGTCCTGATGATCTGTCCTCATGGACCTGAGAACCGTAACATTGCACAAATTACCTGCTGCGATACTGAGAAGTAACTCTATTTCGGCTTAATTCTGTTAAGCCTGGTGGCAAAAAAAAAACAACAACCGGATCACAACGTCTGAGACTTACAAAACTTGTTTGCTTGTAACTTAACTGATTCTTGTGTCTGCAACAGCAGCCTCGTTTGCAAGTAAAAAGAAAAGAAAAAACTAGGCAAGTGTCAGCAGCACATGCAGCTGTTAAATATTTTCTTAATGCGATAATGGTAATTTGTTACTGACCAACCATGCAAAAGCAAAATAATTTCCAATTACACACATGCCAATTATGGTCAATAGCTTCTCTATGGTGTGCATGCATTGTACTGTATATAAGAACTGTGGCATGCCCTTAGTTCAAAAGAAATTACAGAAGATACATGCACAGCATCAAAGCAAATTGTAGCATTAAACTAGAATTGAAATGGTCTATATTTTCCCAGAAGCCCCAGACAGTGTGGTGCCACACCGGGTTTATTCACCACATCTTAGAGTTTCAGCAGTTGCATTCATCCATTTGTGGGCTACATTCAGTTACACCTAACTGACTGGTTTCTTATAGGAGACCATTCTGTTCTAGGAAACACATTTATCAGTTGACACCTTGAAGGGCTCTTCCGTCTATTGCCATAATCCCTATTGCCATTTGAGTGATTGGAGTTGGCATATGATGAACTTTGCATGAGCAGCTGAATCTCTGAAAAACAATAGGTGCTGGTAATTAAAGGGAATATATCTACTCATTGGGATTATGGCAATGGGCAAATTTGGTAAACTGTTGAACTATTCTTTTAAGATCAAATTAAAACCAGTTTTTTGCACACTTTGCTTGGTCTTCTAAAAGCCCACTGACCTGAATTTGCTGTAATGTCCCACCCATCTTTAAAAGAAGTCTTGGAGGGAAATAAAAAAGGCAGGAAGTGGTAAAACAGTACTTCGTCTCTGCTTCTGCACAAACAATCTCCTTAAGACTTCCTCCTTGAGGCAGCCTTCCAGTGTGAATAAGTGCTTATTTCAAAGATTTACTTGAGGCAATTTCTCACCCAAATAAATAAAGTTGCAGTAAAACGCATCTCACAGTGAACCCAGGAAATGCGAACAAACAGTGACTGTGGCGCGGTTGCGCCGTCATGGATTCATTTCTTGGAGGCATTTGGCTCGTGTCCAAAAATAATCTGTCTGCCAGTCGAATCTTCAGCTTGTTCAGGGAGTTTAACCATTTTGTAATTGCATTGCATGAGAAAAACAAACTTTTTAAAATGGCTGTTAGCTGTTATGTAGCTGTTGGACCACATTCTCCCCTTTTGCAAATTGTGTCAATCATTAAGTTAGTGGCAAAAAAACAAGAGGAACGATTGCTCCGACCTCCTTTTTTGACTGCTTGCATCTCTGCCACACTAGTCATAATAAGGCCTTAGTCCCAGGCACTTGAGGTTTGGACTCAAAACTGTCACGAATCAATTGATCAACCCAAAAATCTCATATATTATGAGGAATCTGTCTAAGAAGTCAATGAATAAACAGCAATTTATTCACACGCACACACTAAGCCCTCCAGCACATAAGATGGAGACACTCTCTTTGACTTGTGTCTTTCCTTGGAACATTGCACAATAGTGATGCTAAACATGATTCACTTCATTGGAATTTTGCTGCCAATATGAAATGGCATAATAACCAAATGACAGATTTGAAAGCACCGGTGTGAAGTAATTTAGGCTGTTAAGAAGTGCATGGATGTAAGGGTACCTATTTTATGCTATTTTCACATGAACCATTTACAGTCAAGCCTCTCATTGCTCAAATACTACTTTCATTTACATCCTGATTTGGAATATGGTCACTTACTTTCTCCAATCTCACAAAAGTTGATGATAGGCAGAACGCAGCAGCAACAGGACCTACGACGATTTGGATTTCTCAAGCGCTCCCTTGTGATTTGCTGGACTGTCTCAGGGTCATTTTTGCACATCATGCACCTTGGATCCCGCCTGGTTTGGTGGAAGCTGGTCACTACACATGGTAATTGATTTGTGTGTTTTCCACTGTATTCAGTACCTTTTCTTTCTTTCTTTCTTTCTTTCTTTCTTTCTTTCTTTCTGTCTTTCTTATTATTCCGTCCAGCGGCTGGAAAAGGCTAGAAAAGGCTGTCCATTAGCTCCATGCACCTGAGCTATGAGATCTGATGATTGGATAATTGGTTCCCCTGTCCTCTTGCTGCCTTTAATGACCAGAAAAGTTGGACATTCTAATCCAGGCTTTTGAAACCACGCCCACCGCCCTGTGCGAACGAGTGCGCCAGGACGGCAGCCGCGCACTGGCGACAACGTCGTCACTCCGCACTTCTCTTGCCTTCATCCAGTGCAGCTGCAGATTTTGAATTGACACCACCTCAAACTCTTCCTCGCACGTACACACCACCTGTTTTCCTGCACTGCTAGACAACTGTTTCACTCTTTGAGAGAAGCTGCATCAAGTTGGATGACCGATCAGAGGCTGCCATGCATCGCAACCATCCCTTCCGCGCCCATGGACCCGACGCCTTCCACCCATCAGCCTACTTCAACCCCGCCGATCCGTCCGCGTTTCTCCGGCCGCTGTCTCTCCCGGATGTCGCCCGACCTTTGGCGGAGCAGGCTGCCGCCAACGCCGGGATGCGGGCGTCTCTCCGCGGCCATCACGTCCAGGGCGGCCAGCGGTGGTCTAAGACCGTGGAGCCGGAGGAGGCGCTGGGAGACAACCCGAGAGTCACGCTGGACTCGCAGAGTTTGTGGAGTGAATTTTACAAAAGGGGCACGGAGATGGTGATCACGAAGTCAGGAAGGTATGCAAACTGCCGTGAGATTGACAATAGTGTAGGAGGTCATACGTTGGACGTATTTATTAATTTGTTCCAACTTTACAGTGCAAAAAAGTGTCAACATGATTATCAATTCTTGTTTTTAAACCTGCTGAATCATAGACAATATCACCTTTTAGACACTATTATTTTATTAATTTAAATGCAAAAAATAATTTGTGACGTTCTAATATTTAATTATTTGGTAGTTAATACCTTTATCATTTTTTTTTGTCTTTCTGTCTGTCTGCCTTCCTGTCTGTCTAGTGAATGCAAATACACGAAATAACAAAAACAATTCAGGCCCTAAGAAGGAGTTTAACAGTATTACATTAGTAGTCATTGAATTGTTTGTTCATCATTGCTTTTCTTCAGTCTTTTATTTAATAACAACAAAGACATAGACACTTTCAAAAAGCATTAAAATGTTAGCACAACATTACGTAAGCAATGAGACACTACAGTAACGAATTGAATGAAATAAAAATGTTCCGTCTCTGTCCGCCTGTCCTAAAGCTGATCTTATCTTTTTCTCTCTGAATTGTCCGTCAATAGGAGGATGTTTCCACCGTTCAAAGTGCGGGTAGAAGGCCTGGACGAGACAGCAAAGTACATCCTGCTGATGGACATTGTGGCTGTGGACGACTGCCGTTACAAATTTCACAACTCCCACTGGATGGTGGCGGGGAAGGCTGACCTAGAGATGCCAAAGCGCATGTACATCCACCCGGACAGCCCATCCAAAGGGGGTCAGTGGATGAGCAAGCCCGTTGCCTTTCATAAACTCAAGCTCACCAATAATGTATCGGACAAGCACGGATTTGTGAGTTGCAAAGATGTTTCTATGATTATCCTGTTCTGATCTAAGGTTAAAAATGTATTTCATTGAGGAAATGAACTTGTTCTCACTTGTTGGCTGCATAGTTATGACAGCTACTTGCCAACAATACAATTTCAAGTTATTGTCTCTGTTTTGTTTTGTTTTTCAGACAGTTTTAAATTCAATGCACAAATACCAACCTAGATTCCACGTTGTAAAAACCAACGACATAATGAAGCTTCCCTACAGCACCTTCCGGACTTATGTTTTCCCAGAGACGGAGTTTATCGCAGTCACTGCCTATCAGAATGAAAAGGTAACCACGTGCGTGCGTGCACACACACACACACACACACACACACACACACACAGGATGCACCTGCATGTATGTGGATCTGAACATACTCTTACCACTTGTTCGGATGTTTTATTTAGTTTTTTCAATCTGATGGATACATCTATGATGTTCTCATTCTACGTTGTATTGCCACAAAGAGTTGAACCTGTTTTCTTCTCTTGTTTTTTTTGTATTCAGATTACACAGCTGAAGATCGAGAACAATCCCTTTGCCAAAGGATTCCGGGACTCAAGAAATGGCAAACGAGAAAAGAGGTACATGCTTTCCTTGTAGAGGAGATGATGATGATGATGATGATGATGATGATGATCATGATGATGATGATGATGATGGACTTGGTGCAGCGTTCACACTCTGAATAAACGGCACTTGTGACTTTAAGGAACAGACTGCACAGCAACCAAAGCAAAGCCGTCTCAGACTGTGCTGGTGACTCTGATGACTCATGTGAGCTCCCCAGCACGAGTGATCTGAACTCTTCCCCTCAAGGGCTGGCGATCAGCGCAGAAAAGTTAACGCCAACCTGTCAAGGTGGGTTTAGTCTTTCCATGTCATCAGAGACTCAGTGAGTCATTTTGAAAACAACCCACATGATGCGACTTACTGACTGAGAAATCAGTCTCCCTGCTCATCAAGTATTTTAAAAACTGAGGAATCTGCAAAAAGTTATGCACGATGACAGAAAGAAACAGCGTCACTTGTTGTTGTGTCCAATTCGATCTGACACGGTACAAGGCAGACACAATAAACATTCACGTGACTTTTAAAATGGGTAATGTTCAACCCTCTCTCCCCCTACCCCTACCTCCCGCAGATGAAGATGACACCGAAAGCGACTTGGACATTGATCTTCTAGATGTGGACTCTTCCGAGAGCAGCCTCTGCAGGACTGGAAGCAGTGTGAAAAGCGATGAGATGTCGGAACCTCATAAGGACCCAATGGAAGCGAGAACATCAAGGACGTCACACGATTCTTCATGTGTGGATTATAACTTTTCCAAACTCAAGGATGAGAAGAAGCCTGTGTCGTTGCCACAGTCACCGGCTTTGTCGTCGTCCTCCAGCACTCAACCTCAGACTTTGGGACTCTCAGATTCCTGCCACACGTTTTCAAAGCTTGGGGCACCGTCGTCGTTTCATCCAAGACATTTGTCAGTGATGCCGGATATGCATATGCAGCACGTGTTTTCTTTCATACCAGGGTTGAATAGCGAAGAAAACAGAGGCCTTCATTCTCAAAGCGTCTTGTTACCTCCATTTGGATACAAGCTGCCTCCAGAAGTACTGGAATATCAGGTATGCTTCAGGAAGCTCACAATTTATTGTACTTCTTTGTACTGCTGATGTCACATGGATTTGTTGCCATTTGATCAAATAAACCAATTAAAGTTTAAAAATAAAACAGAACAGTGATGATAACAGTTTTGTGATCAAACATTTCCTAATTACCCTGTCGTAACCCTGAGCTCAGGTGGGTTTTGAAAATGCATGGATGCACTTATTTAAGTAAAAGCATTTTTAATAATCTAAACTGTATAATAAAACTAATAATGATAATAATATATGAGCCAAAGCAGCAACATCCTTCTGGCATCTTTTTGAGGAATGACACCTGTGTTAACACTTGCAGACAGTCACACACCGTTTGTTGAACGTTTACACGAGGGGTAAAGAGGAGCTAGTCTGTCTAACTGGCCAGCTTTAAATGTCAGTATTGTTCAAAGGTGGTCAGCGTTTCTTGATTTGCCTATCCTCCTAGTTAAAAAAGAACAACTTTTCTAGAACGGCCACTAGGGGGCACATTAAGTCCAGCGATAACCATAATCGTTCTAAAGAAAAATATATTTTTTCTTCCCACAAACCAGAATTACTCACAGCATCAAGTATTTAATCCATATGTATACACCTCACCATTATTACCTCACGTTCAAAGTGATTTGTTGTTTTAACACAATCTACTTTTCTCTTTTCCAGGGACTCTCATCATCTCAGTTCGGAGGATTGTGCTCCTATTCTAATCGCTACTTGTCTGCTCCCTCTGTGACCAATGTTCCAGCTCTCACTACCTGCTCTTCAGCTTCAACACTGTCCAGAAACCACTTTGCCTTCAGCTCTCAGCCTTGGTTACGATTCAGCCCTTATCTGATCCCTGCTGCCACCACCTTGAGGCAACAGATGTTTGCAGCCAGGTTGAACAGCAGGTCAAACTCGCTGTCTGAGAGCAGAGAGTCACGTCCGGTGTCTGTGAATCACAAGGCCAGGCGGAGGACAGCTTCGCCGAAAAAGAACAACTAAGTGTTCCAAAAATGTACTGCAAAACAGCCATAATCTGGTTTGAGGACTTGACTTTGTGAATTGTCTGATGAGATGAGGAGAGGTGGGGTGGGGTGGGTAAACAGACAGGTCACACACATTCAACACTCAAGATGTTTTGTCGGAATCTGTGTGTTAGAACTCTTAAAACATGTCACCGTCTCAGCAATAAGCTTGCATGTCTACAGAAATCTGGAATAGTTGTAATAATAATACTGGAATTAAAGATGGCTATTGTTTGTTTTGGGGAAAAAAGATACTAAACAAGCTGCTTTATTATGATTTTTACTTTTTTTTTTTTTTTATTCTGTAAAGATTTTCACTTGAAACACAAGAATTGGGATAATTAAAGTCCCTTTTGAACTCTACTTCATCTATCATCAGTTTTCTTCCGTTGGGATCTATTATTTGATGACGCTTTCTTCTCATGTGCTACATTAATGCTATCTTTGAGAATGTTTTTCCCTTGTTACATCAAGATATTTTTGTTGTGTTCATCGTTTAAAGAAATAGTACACTTAGTAGTAAATTACAGATTGTTTTTATAGTTTAATGTAAAAGTCCAATTAGAGAAAATGCACTGTAGCAAGCAAATATAAAATTAGACCATTCTACAAAACAGAGTAATACGTGCACATGTGATGCATAGAAAGCATTTCAGCAATGGGGAAAGATGGCAAATGGATGCTAAGACGCAAAAAGTATCTGCTTTCTGCTACTTTTGACAAGGATCTATGGCTGTGCTGATTCTCTGCGGCCACCTAGTGGATCTTAATTGCAATAACATAGATAGTAAAAGACATACTCTGCATCTGCCATGGATTTACAACTATTTTCTGAGTTAGACATAAAAGCAAAACAACAACAATCTTCAAATATCGATTAAGCTGAGTAATATATTTGTACTTCAGTGTATTTCAAAGTCGAGCACGAATTTTACAGAGCGAGTTAAGCGTTGGTTTGTTTTGCGTGCTCTTTACTGATGATGTGTCAACTAAAACCTGACTTAAGTGGCTCTGATTTCTCTGAAGGTAACAAATTCCACCTAAAAGCTCGAGCGCTAGTGCATTCCTCAAACAGGACAAGCGGCGCCGTGGCACACGCGGCTCTCGTGTGTGGCAGACTTCCGTTGTTCGACCCGCCCCTTATAACCCTGCAACACCCGCCCACAAAAGTCGGTCTAGCCTATGATTGGTTCTCCTCCAACTGAACCATGCTAGATATTGGCCACATAGACTTCCAAAACTGGAGCAACGGTGTAGGTACAGAATTAGTCCGGGTGCAGAATCGACTGGGGCTAAATGCTCTATGACGGATATAATCCACACATAGACATGGGGATATTTGAATGATTTAAATGGAATACACTCATCAGCCTAGGGAGAAATAGAGGTATGAAATAAAAAATATTTTTATGGAGTCGATATGCATCTAGAAAATACTAATTAGATCAGTGTGACAAAGCCGGAGTAATGTTTTTCCCTTGAGCGAATTCAAAATGTTCGAAAACCTTCGTTTTTAGATTCTCCGGAGTCTAATGCAGTTTGTTCAAGAGTTTTCTATGTGATAATTTTCTATAGCGGAAGCTGCCGTCATAGGTCATTGGCCAGGAGTAACCTGCCTGCGCATCACCACATCACCCCACTCTCTGCTGTTTCAGCGTCCGAGGGAACTCTGTGACTTCATCATGATGTGATTCTCCCCCCCACCCCCCCTCTCCTCCGTCTGTCACGGGGAACAGTTATGTCTGAGGGGCGCACTTAATTTATCGATCTCTTCGGGCTCAACTTTTCTCCCCCTCCCAGGATTACGCTTCGCTTTATCTCCACCGGTGAGTCGCTAGCTTACTTGTTTATCTCAGATTAGATGTTACGCAATCGTGGCTACACGGGCACTGTTGGCAAGCAGGTGTACAGAAGCCATGCGGCGCACCCCGGTTGCATCGTGTTCGTTGATGGGTCTCTTTGCTGTGCCGTCGCTGTTATACTTAGCTATTGTCTGCTACGCAGGCTAACGCTTTGCGGCATTGGTGCTTGAGTTTATCCGCGTCTGCCCTGAGTTAGCTAGCTTTGGCTGCGAAGATACCGCTGTTGGTAACTTCATTTCACTAACGTTTACTAGGACACTGTTCACCCAGCTCTGGCACTCATCACGCCTGTTTCGGTCTGCTTCAAAATGTGAATGCCACTGGCGACACTGCGATTTTTATGGGAAGATGTTTCCATGGCTCACGTTCGCCGCCGCTACAGTGCTCGGCTTGTTTTTCTGGTCCCGCAAGCAGCTAGCGATAGGTAAGGTGTGCCTCGCTCACCTGAGAGTCACTGCTGTCTGTAGCTGCAGCCAGAGTTGAGAGGGGGGGGGGACCGTGTTTGCAGTGGCAGGTTGGACAGGACGCCAGGCAGTTAAATTACAGGTTATTATCACCAAGGAACGTTAGTTGCTGGGGCTGTTGACAGAGGATGTGACGGAACTGCCCAAACCTCTAACAGCTACTGTCGGTCTGTAAATCTGACAATGCATCATGTGGCACTTATCATAGCTTTTCTGTTTAGATGCACTTTGTTAAAGTACGTCCTTCAATTTAAAGGGTAAACATTAAAATTCAAAAGTATGATTTAATATCATGATTTATTAATGATGATTCTTAATTTGCTTCAATCCTCCTTAATGACAAGACTGTTTCAGTTGAAGAGTCTTTCTAGGTTTCCCAGCAGGTATTCCCCTCTGCTAATGTTAAACGCATTCACAACACGCTATTATTATATCAAGATTGAACACTTTTTCCCCTTAGCTACAGTATTAATGGTGTATCCAGTGAGCATCACAAAACGAACAGATGTGTTGCAACTTCAGTTGCTCCATCACACAAACTTTTGCAACTTGGTAAACAGGGTGGCACACGGTTGGCCCAGGGTACATCATGTCACACTGTACCCTGATATTTGGACTTTTGCCTCCTGTCGCTCGACTGCATATCTTGCTTATAACTGTCTCGTCCACCTGTGTGTCCCTCGCCAGCGTTCGCAGCCTGTTCGTGTCCAGCCATGGCACAACAGGAAGGAGCTGCAAAGAAGAAGCCTGCTGCTGCCGCGCTGCACTCGCTGCACTCGCGCTTCATCGTGGGGTCCGTGTCAGAAGAGAACTCCGAGGATGAGAACCAAGGGAAGGGGGACATCCAGCTGGATGAGAAGGACAACCGGTCCCTGTCGCCGTCCTCCGGCAGCTCGGACAGCACCTATGAGATGGGTTTCGATCACATTGACGGGCCGATGCAAAATCTGAGGTTAGAATTCCTATTAACTCTTCTCTGCATGAGCACGGCGGTTTTAAGCATTGTGCATTTGTCATGTGTGGATGCCTGAATGTTTTTTTCCCCCGTTCTGGTTTATTACTCAATCAATCTTTTTTATTTTATGCAACTGATTTAATTCAGACTTGGCTATAAAGCGCAACGAGCAAATGCAGAGCCCTTTGCTATAAAATGCTGTTTTTATGAGACTACTCTCCTCTGCAGCAAGTCTGCCTTGTACAACTGAGTCACACTGCTCTGTCTCCTCCTCCTCCTCCTCCTCCTCTTTCTCCTCCTCCTCCTCCTCCTCCTGCCGGCAGCCACGTTTGGCTCCATGAATAAAATATGTGGCTCTGGTATAGTAGGTTCACACTACTGAAAGGTGTCTCTGTTTGCTGGGTGTCCCTAAATCTGGGAAGCTGGTTCGGGAAGAGTGCCTAAACAATCAGTCTTTTTTTTTGAGGGGTGGGGGGCTGAGCTTGTAGGAATGTACCAGTGCAGGAGGTCCAATCCCAACATTTAAAGGGGCCTTTCAGAACATACAGATGCGTGTTTGAAGTTTGTGCCGTTTGATCTTTTTTTGTGCCGCCTCTCTGAACCTCTCAGTTCTCTCTGTCTCATGGCATTTTTATTTGCAGCCAAGCATAAGAATAGTGTTTGGTTGCTTGCTGACTTACCTTCCAGGCAGTTTCCGTCTCGGTGTATATTTTCATCTTGGTGAGGCTTGAGTGTTTAGATTCACCTGAACTTAAAAGGTGTGAAAAGCACAATTGAGAGGAGGCGGCAACTCTTCAACTTGAGCTGCTGGAAGGCTCCCCCTCTTGCACCCGCCTTACTCTTACAGGACGTGCACGCACTCCAGCCTCCACAGCTGCATGGGAACGGCCTTCTCCGTCTTGATGGATTTGCTTGTCTGCAACCCCGGCAGTGATGCAATAACGCAGTATCAGGCGACGGGAGCCCAGCCAGCCAAACGAGACGGAGCACTGCCACACCCTCCAAGCAGACGCTCATTTCCCTCCACCTGCATTATACTGTACCCCCCTCCCGACTCCCTTCTGGTTCCTCTATAGGGTGGAGCTTCATCTAAACAGCCCTGTTGACTAAAGTGCTGCAGCATGGCCCAAGCATGTTAAACATTATATTTTGCCTAAAAGTTTTCTTCTTCTGCATCTTAAAAAAGAACACAAAGCAATGCCAAGCTTACAGTTTCTAGCAAGGCAATTGTATTGTATTCTAAGCTTAATGAACTCCAGGTCACGATTTGTGAAGAAGCTAAAGTGAATCAGCCAGCTTTAAGATAAGAAACAGGAGTTACGTTGACTCTTTGCAGGAATTGGTCTCTTATCAATGCAGGGTGACAGCGCTATCTTTTTTCTTTTTTTTATTTACTGTCATTAAAGTAGCTGCTAAACGCTGTATTGCATGGCTGCAGAGGAGAAATGTTGAGTTCACTGGTGCCTGTTACTCCTGTTTGAAAATATGCCTCGTATGCTATTTGTCCCTGAATTGCAGGTGTGTTGAAGAAACATGACATGCATTCTTTCTGTTTCTGTAAAAAACAAAAAAACAAAACAGGCCAAGCATGTCAGGATTGCATCTGGTGAAGCAGGGCAGGGATCGCCGGCGTATTGACCTCCAGAGGGACTTCACTGTAGCCTCTCCGGCTGAGTTTGTGACCCGCTTCGGTGGCAACAAAGTCATTGAAAAGGTGGAAATTTCTTTTCTTTGTGTATTTTAATCTGTGGGAGGAATTTTTCCTATGTTTGGATAAAAGGGAGAAAGGTCTCTAAAACAGCCGGGCAATATTAATTATGTCCTACATTCTCCCTGATTTGCATTCCCAGGTACTTATTGCCAACAATGGCATCGCAGCAGTCAAATGCATGCGCTCCATCCGCCGCTGGGCCTACGAGATGTTTCGTAACGAGCGGGCGATTCGATTTGTCGTCATGGTCACCCCAGAGGACCTGAAGGCCAATGCAGGTGAGTGACCCCGACCTACATGGTCTTCACCTCCTTTAAAGAGTCAAAGTATCATCTTGAATCATCAACATAATGTAGACGACTCTGAGAAATATCACATGCAGTTATGCAGCCAGAGAAGCTGATTGCTTATGTTTCTCTCCTCTACAGAATACATTAAAATGGCAGATCACTACGTGCCCGTGCCAGGAGGTACCAACAACAATAACTACGCTAACGTGGAGCTCATTTTGGACATTGCTAAACGCATACCTGTGCAGGTACAGCAACAGAGCCTCTTTGGTCTGTTATATTGCCACAGTTACCGATCAGTTGATCATTGCTTGTGACGTGATGTGATTCCTTCCAGGCGGTGTGGGCTGGCTGGGGCCACGCCTCAGAAAACCCCAAACTCCCAGAGTTGCTTCACAAGAATGGCATCGCCTTCATGGGTACGAAAAGCCTGGTTGCTCTTTCCCTCCCCGTGCTCAGCCTTCAGATGATCTAAATGCTCTTATTTGGTCGCTGATTGCTTCCCCAGGACCCCCCAGTCAGGCCATGTGGGCTCTGGGCGACAAAATCGCCTCCTCCATCGTGGCTCAGACCGCCGGCATTCCAACCCTGCCGTGGAGCGGCATAGGTAGGTCAAAGTGGTGGATTACCCCTTCGAGTGATGCTTCTGGCAGTACGGCGTCTGTGTTTCAAACGTCCGGCGTCGGTCTCTTTGCCTCAGGTCTCACGGTGGAGTGGTCGGAGAACAACCAGAAGAAGAAAGCCATCAACGTCCCCAACGACGTGTATGAGCTCGGCTGCATCCAGGACGTGGAGGATGGTCTCAAAGTAAGAACGCCTCTTTGGTGTGGCGTCGGTTGTACGGTGTAGTTTACCGTCTGCGCTGAAACGCCCTCTCTCTGCCTTTGCCAGGCTGCTGAGAAGATCGGCTACCCTGTGATGGTCAAGGCTTCGGAAGGAGGTGGAGGAAAAGGAATCCGCAAAGTCAACTGTGCCGATGATTTCCCCAACCTCTTCAGACAGGCAAGTGGGAACGCTGGCCGATCCCGGCCTGAGATATTGTGCAGTCCAATTATATGTCCACTTAGTGGGAAACACTGTTTCTACGCTCAACGCTCTCCCTCCCGCTTTGGTTCTAAAGGTGCAGGCAGAAGTTCCCGGCTCGCCCATTTTCGTCATGCAGCTCGCCAAGCACGCTCGTCACCTGGAGGTGCAGATCCTGGCCGATCAGTACGGCAACGCCATCTCCCTGTTCGGGCGAGACTGCTCCGTGCAGCGGCGGCACCAGAAGATCATAGAGGAGGCTCCTGCTACCATCGCCACGTCCGACATCTTCGAAGACATGGAAAACGTGCGGCCTGTCCCACATTTTTGCATCTGCTTTACACTGTCACTAGCTGCCTTCCCATTACACCTAGAATTGTGCAAAACCTAAATATCGCAATAAAAAACTGGCAATGGAAACACCTAAATTTCGAAAAACCTCTCAAATATGGCTAAAAGGTTGTGATGCTCTCATGAGGTGGTTTTTCAGACGTCGATATAGAGGTACAGTATATCACAAAAGTGTCATGGAAACACTTGTTTCACATTTATGCGTTGTCGGACGTGCCATACGGGGTCATGTGACCAGTTCACTTCAAGTGAGAATGGCGCATTATGTTTGGACGGAGGAGGGGACGGAATATTTTTTAGCAAGTAATCAAAATGAGAAATATAAAACAAACGTAAACAAACAAAAGCAAATGTAATTCTGGTAACATCTCGTCCCACGAGATGTCACCAGCTTACGTGTTTCACACCTTTCAATGGAAACACCTGCAAATCGCAATTGTACTTAGTCTAAATTTTAGAAATATCGCTTTTATTTAGCAAAAAACTGTCATGGAAACGCAGCTACTGTCAGTTTCGAAAAGAAAAATATAAATCTGCAAATTGCAACTCCACCCTCTGTTTTTCAGTGTGCGGTGAAGCTGGCTAAAATGGTCGGGTACGTGAGCGCGGGCACGGTGGAATACCTGTACAGCCAGGACGGCAGCTTCTACTTCCTGGAGCTCAACCCCCGCCTGCAGGTGGAGCACCCCTGCACGGAGATGGTGGCCGACGTCAACCTGCCCGCCGCCCAGCTGCAGGTCAGCCTCGCTCAGGCTCTCGTGTCGCAGAGTTTGCACGCTTCGATGCCTCTGCGAAAGCAACCCCCCCACACCCCACACTCCCCCTCCCTCCTCCCTGTCCTCGTGGCAGCACTGTGTGGCGTGGTGTGCAGCTCTGCAGTGTTCAGGATTGTGTGTAAATAGGTCATTCATCGCACTGAAGGCCAGTGTTGCCGTGCCAGGGAGGCCTTGCGGCCTTCACTTCCAGACGCACTCTTTCTGCTACAGTGAGCAAGAATGTCATTTCCCATAAGCGGAAGGGGCGCCATTTTCTTTATGCAGTTGTTTGTGTTGTCAGTTGTCTAGTAAGTCGACAATCTGGTGATGAAACTTTAAAAGCAAAAATGAGGTAAATATGTTGTGAAGTTCGGAGCATGGTCGTCAGAGGCCTGTTGAACAAGCAACACGACTCAAAGCTTGTACTGAGCCGGTGTCGCTCTTTCCCCGTCAGATTGCCATGGGAATTCCTCTCCAAAGAATCAAAGACATCAGGATGCTGTACGGCGTCCAGCCGTGGGGAGACTCGGCCATCGACTTCGAGGGGCTGTCGACTGCACCCTCTCCGCGGGGCCATGTCATCGCTGCACGTATCACCAGCGAGAATCCAGACGAGGTAAGCGGACGCTGCTGCCTGGAAGACAATATTTCTCCTTATGCAAAGTCTTTTCAAAGCAATTAGCAAAAGCAACATCTGGAGTTAAAATCATATGAAACAAAGGAGTTTGTTCTGACTTTTTTTTCTGTCTGTCTCGTGGAGTGCAAAACCCCAAATAATATAAAAAAAAATCTTTAAAAGCAGACATTTCAGCTTGATTAGATGGGGACAAACCACTTTTTACAGGTTTAATGTGGTAAATGAAATACATATACTTCACATGTTCCAGCGCGCAGCTCCATCAGACCCACATTTAAATGTGTTTCCTCTCCCTTTCATTTTATCACAACATTCATACGTGGTGTCATCGCAGGGCTTCAAGCCGAGCTCCGGCACGGTGCAGGAGCTGAACTTCCGCAGCAACAAGAACGTGTGGGGTTACTTCAGCGTGGCTGCAGCTGGAGGCCTGCACGAGTTTGCCGACTCGCAGTTCGGACACTGTTTCTCCTGGGGAGAGAATCGAGAGGAAGCCATCTCGTGAGTGCACCGAGGATCCAGAAAAATAGTGCTGCTTACACGAAGATGTGCAAATTTCTATGTTGTTGGCAGAAATCTAGAATTATTCCGAGGTATTTATAGTCAAGCAATTTCCTTTCCTTTAGCAACATGGTCGTGGCTCTGAAGGAGTTGTCCATCAGAGGAGACTTTCGAACCACCGTGGAATACCTCATCAAGTTGCTGGAGACTGAAAGCTTCCAGCACAATAGCATCGACACCGGCTGGCTGGATCGGCTCATCTCAGAGAAGATGCAGGTACGCGCAGATATTTAAGCCGTAATACACTGACGCCTTGTGGTTGTTTTGTGCCTCTGGGAACTTTCGCTTTTTGCAGAGTCCACTCTTTCGATTTAAAATTTTTTTTATGTCCTGTATAACAAAAGCTGTGCGCTGTGTGCAGGCGGAGCGTCCTGACACAATGCTGGGAATTGTGAGCGGCGCTCTTCACGTGGCAGATGTCAACCTCAGGAACAGCGTGTCCATATTCCTGCACTCACTGGAGAGGTGAACACACGGCACATCGCAGGAGTAGGGTCGATGCCCAGGGATTTAAAACAACAGAACTCTTGTCTTTAACTGAGACTGTCCTGCCTCCACCAGGGGCCAGGTGCTACCAGCGCACACGCTGCTCAACACCGTGGACGTGGAGCTCATCTACGAAGGCACCAAGTACGTCCTGACGGTCACGCGGCAGTCCCCCAACTCCTACGTGGTCATCATGAACAGCAGATCCGCTGAGGTGGACGTCCATCGGCTGAGCGACGGGGGCCTGCTGCTGTCTTACGATGGAAGCAGCTACACCACCTACATGAAGGAGGAGGTGGACAGGTGAGTGGGAAGAGGCTTGAGGTTTCTGATAATCGGTCTTGGTTCTCTAACCCTGTTAAAACCAAACTTGACCTTGTTCCCCACCCAGGTATCGCATCACGATTGGCAATAAGACCTGCGTTTTTGAAAAGGAGAACGATCCTTCGCTGCTGCGATCGCCCTCGGCGGGAAAACTCATCCAGTACACAGTGGAGGATGGCGGCCACGTGTTTTCCGGCCAGTGCTACGCTGAAATCGAGGTGTGGAATCCCTTGTAAAGTGACCAAAGTCTTTCCTTTTCTCCAAATACTTCTGTTCACTGTCCCTCCTCTGTGCATGTCCAAACCATCTGAGTCTGGCCCCTCTGGCTGCAGCATGCCTCTGATGCCCTTATTCCTAATAAAGTACATCCATCCATCCATCCGTCAATCAAAGACAAGCTCGGCATTTTTACACTCTCGTACCTCCAGCTTTGCTTTCTGTCTTTTTCTCAGTGCCACTGCCTCTAAACCAGTGCTTCTCAACAATTACAACCTCTTTTTTTCCTGTATCCCTTTTTTTCATAGCTATTTTAAGATTGATCACTTCTCTGTGTAACCTCACCTGTACAATTCATGCACATGTGCCGGGTCTATTTATTTTTCCTGAGACATGTAGCAAGGCAAAGTTGACATAATCCATCTTAGTTAGTTTAATTAATATCTGAACATGGCTTCGTAGTAGAAGTTTAATAATACATAAATAATATTTTTTTAAGAGATACAAAAATGTAATTAATATTAATATGAGTATTTTGCGGCACCCCTGTCCTGATGTCACAACCATTTTGAGAGCCGCTGCTCTAAACCACTGTCTCTCTTTCTCTGATTCCAGGTGATGAAGATGGTTATGACTCTGACTGCTGGGGAGTCTGGCTGTATCCACTATGTGAAGAGAGCTGGGGCAGCGCTGGAGCCCGGCTGTGTCATTGCCAAACTGCAGCTGGACGACCCAAGCAGAGTGCAGCAGGTACAGAAAATCGGAGCAGTTCAGTAGTGGAGTCAGAGCATTCTCTCTGTGTATTACTGCCCTTTAAGTAAGTGTCACCTGTTGTTATTGTGTAATAACAAAGGTAATAACAAAGATGTGTTTCTACCCTCCTCCCCAGGCCGAGCTGCACACAGGAGCCTTGCCTTCCATCCAGGCGGTGGCTCTGAGAGGAGAGAAGCTCCACAGAGTTTTCCACAGCACGCTGGACCACCTCGTGCACATCATGAATGGCTTCTGTCTGCCTGAGCCTTTTTTCAGCGTCAAGGTGAAGAAGAATTCTCACGCGTGCGTCTGTTTAAAACGTTGTAAGCTTTGACAGTCTTTAAAAAAGATGCATTCTGTGGCTGTAGTTGAAAGAGTGGGTGGAGAGGTTGATGAAAACCATGCGCGACCCCTCCCTGCCGCTCCTGGAGCTTCAGGACATCATGACGAGCGTGTCGGGCCGCATCCCACCTGCTGTGGAGAAGGCCATCAAGAAGGAGATGGCGCAGTACGCCAGCAACATCACCTCAGTGCTCTGCCAGTTTCCCAGCCAGCAGGTGGGTCTGCTCACACATTCAAGACTCTTTTTAAACATTTCAATATTTTACCTGTAAAATGAATGCTTTTATTGATTGTCCCATTTGTTGCTTTTTAGATTGCAAACATCCTCGACAGCCACGCTGCCACTCTGAACAAGAAATCCGAGAGAGAAGTCTTCTTTATGAACACACAAAGCATTGTGCAGTTGGTGCAGAAGTGAGTCAGACCTGCTTTCTATAACTTCTCCTACAGACTTCAGGTCCTGATGAAGTCAGTGAGTTCATTTTGTGTGTCGCACGAGAAAGACTGTTTTGTTTCCAACAGGTATCGCAGTGGCATCCGAGGGCACATGAAGGCGGTGGTGATGGACTTACTCAGGCAGTATTTGAAAGTCGAGATCCAGTTTCAGAACGGTGAGGATCGCTGCAGCCTTTTTCTCTCTGTCTAGACACGTTGAAGGAGGCTGCAGCAGCACAAATCATTCTCAGAAAGAGCCTCCAGGAAACAGAATACTTAACCCTCTGTTCCTGTTGCCTGTTGCCTGCCTGTTGTAAAAAAAATGCCTGTTGTAAAAAAATGCTAGATGCTTTGTTGTATTGACATTGATACAAATTGCTTGTTGTAGAACACACACACCATTTATTGACAGGACACATTGGTTTAGTGAATGTTAGAGAGGCATGCTTAGTTTGGCCACATGATGGTGCTCTTTTGCACTCCTTCCTTTATGCCTTCCTGCTGAAACCTCACTGCCTGCTCATTGTGTTCGTCATCAGGACATTATGACAAGTGTGTGTTTGCACTGCGTGAGGAGAACAAGGGCGACATGGCCAACGTGCTGAACTACATCTTCTCCCATGCTCAAGTCACCAAGAAGAACCTGCTGGTTACCATGCTGATTGTAAGTTTCAGACTCTGTTGCAACAGTCATTGTTGCTCCTCACGTGCTTAGTTTTGTTTTGTAATGTTTATTGTTCCTGCAAGAATTGAATTTCAAAGTGTTCACTTAGTCCCTGGACTTGTGGTGGATAGTTTTCCACAATTCATGACAAAATGTGAGTTTAGTAGCATCAGACATGATCAGCTGTTCAGGCTAGTTGGGCTGAATATCAAATGAAAATACACCGTAGTTGTGAATTTGTAATTTATTTATTTGTTTTTTAATATTCTAATATAATGTTGCCTGTAATTTGCAGGACCAGCTTTGTGGCCGAGATCCCACCCTGACAGATGAACTGATGACCATCTTGACTGAACTCACCCAGCTCAGCAAGACCACCAATGCGAAGGTGGCACTGCGTGCTCGGCAGGTGAGCTAATTGCTCTTTTACTTAATTTCTTTTCCATCAACGGGTTTGTTCTGCCTCCAAGTTGACTAACTGAGGATGATTCAAAATAGACACCTGGTCCCTTAATGTTCACCCTCTGTGTTCAGGTGCTGATCGCCTCCCACCTCCCCTCCTATGAGCTCCGGCACAACCAGGTGGAGTCCATCTTCCTCTCCGCCATCGACATGTACGGCCACCAGTTCTGCATTGAGAACCTGCAGGTCAGTGGTGAAGGAAAAGCCGCCCCGACTGACTCGAGCGTCTTTTGAAAAGCTACAGTGTTTTCACGTGCTTGCGTTTCTCTCCCTCGTCTCTTAGAAACTGATCCTCTCGGAAACGTCCATCTTCGACGTCCTGCCGAACTTCTTCTACCACAGCAATCAAGTGGTACGAATGGCTGCCCTCGAGGTGAGAGAACGCCTTCATCTTGATCCCCAGGTGGCTTTGCTGAGACTCTTGAGGTGGCAACCTGTGATTGGTTCCCCCAGGTGTACGTCCGGCGGGCTTACATCGCGTACGAGCTGAACAGTGTTCAGCATCGGCAGCTGAAGGACAACACGTGCATAGTCGAGTTCCAGTTCATGCTGCCCACCTCGCACCCAAACAGGTAATGTGCATGCAGGACTCCCATGATGCTCTTGTGCTGTGTATCCTTGCTGTTGGCGTACCCGCCCCACCCCACCCCAGATGGCACAGTGGACAGGATTGAAGGCATTTCTTTTTTTAGAATCAATTGACAAACACCTCACTCTTTAGAACTTAAGGCTGTAAATAATATGATAATTAATTGATAATAATAAACAATACATTTTGTTTCCACATTTAGTTAGCTGCCCTGTCGCTGCATTGTTTTGGCCTGGCTAGAACTATGCTCTCGCTGCTAAAGGCCTCTTCAAAAACCTAATAAACCTCATGTTTGCATCAAAACTCTTCAGTGTTTGCAGTTTGAAAAGCAGGAACTGCGAGGTTGAGCTTGAGCTCACCATGGAAAAGCTGTACCATGGACAGATTCTTATGGTTAAAAATGCAGACGTTTATGGAAAGTAAGGTGGCTTCGTCACAGTGTGATGCTGCTTTTTGTGTGTTAGCATCATACATTTGATTTTTCTCTGATATCTTTTTGCCTCCAGTATTTAAAGGCCATAAGGCTGCAAACATGTTGATTCTCAGTTACTTTTTCAATATCGTAACACCACGCATGACATCCACAGTAACACTACTGTACTTCTGATCGCCAGCCTTCAGAACCTCACAGTGTCCAAGGTGCCGCAGCTTTTCTCCCTCCCCCCCCTCACTGCATCTCCCTGCTCACATCTGTTCCCCCACTGCTGTTCGTGTGCAATGTAAGGTGCTGCTAAACAGGATTTTTGTTTTGGCTCGTTGCAATTGCGATGAGCAACCAAGTTCTTTAAGAGTTTTCCTTTCTGTAAGTCGCTGATAAGAAGTCGGGGAATCTTTTCAAACAAACTGAGAGGAGCTGAACGTCCTTGCCGTTGCATTTGCACCCAAAGCTTCCAAATAACCTCAGTCATGCGATGCCCATGTCTTGCCTCATACGTGCATGCTTGTGACATCTGCGTGTGTATCGTGTGTATGCGTGTGACTGTCTGTGTGTACCTTTAAACTGTTGTCACCCCCGCTACCTCCAAGTAGTTTTATCCGCCACGAGCTTCTGAATGCAGTTTGTTATAGAATTGCGCTTGATGCTATTTGTGCGTTCACCGCCCATCCTCCTCCACCACCACCTCCAGCTCTTCCTCCTCCTCCTCCTCCTCCTCCTCCGTTCATCACTGTCCACTGAAGGAGGCATGATGATGTGAAATGACCTCCCTCCCATTTGTTCTGTATAATTTCAGGGCAGGAAGTCTTTTAAGTCTTTAGGTTGTCTGATAAAGTAAAAGTATCTCAGGATTAGAGGTTCTTTGATTATTGCTTTATCTTCTGTTTTTCACATTGATCATGTCTTTCTTGCTAATTTTAGAAAACATGTTCTGGAGCAGTTCCACCTAAAGTGTTGTTGACGTCGTTGTCTTCCCTGCCCTGACACAGATGGAAAGTCTGTCGGATCAGTGTCAAAAAGAGCTGAAGAGCCTGATATGCTCATATTCTAACTTGCATGAAAATATAAAAAAAATAGTAACAAAAAATGTAAGTGGTTGAAGCTTAGCAGAGCTCTCCAGAACCACCCAACATGCCAACAAATCTTCACTGTCTTAAGCAAACATGCACGTTATTAACTCCTACTAAAGTTAATCATCTTATAGGCATTTTTTGTCCGACTTTCCACCTGCACGGGGACGTGGAGACATTGACTAAATCCAATATTTCGTGCGATGTGTTCCTTTGCACATGCAGACATTGCTTGACCTGTCTCCCTCTCCTAAAAGCCTGCCACTAATCATTTAGTAATCCATGTTGTTTGATTGCAGAGGGAACATCCCCACTCTTAACAGGTATCGTAAAACATTCTTCCTCTTGTATAGACTGCCGTCTAGGCTCTGTCAATAGACTAGCTAGCTGCATGGGCAAAGCAGTGTGCAACACTAATTCATCTGCTGCTGCTGAGTCAAGAGAATGTTTGTTGCCTCTGTAATTCTGGCTCAGACTGCTGTTTAATTTCCGAGGCAACTTCATGGTCAGTTTGTGTGTCTCTGTTCAACTATTTTAAATGTGTGTGTGTGTGTGTGTGTGTGTGTGTGTGTGTGTGTGTGTGTGTGTGTGTGTGTGTGTGTGTGTGTGTGTGTGTGTGTGTGTGTGTTTGTCAAAGAAAGTTTAATGGCTAACTTTTGTATGTATTTGTGACATCCGCACTGACTTGGGTCGTGCCGCGGTGCGCATTTACTGAAAATGGACTAAATGTTGGGGAATCATTTCACGCCGTCGAGCAAAAATGCGTCTGAACCCGAGCTTGTGGCTGTCCTACCAGGAAGATGTCCGCCCAGCTAATGGAGTGTTTGATAGCGGTGGACAGTATATTGCAGGAAAGTAAACCCGAGGAGCGTAACGGACAAAGTAACGAATCTAAGGACGAGAACGGCGAGAAGAAAAGTCAACCCGATTTGGAAGCCGAAGAAAGGTTTGACACCCAAAACCAAGAAGTGCTGTGAGAACGGGTGTAATCACTGGGACGGTTTCACTGTACTGCGCATCCAAAGTGTCTTTCTGGTTCTCCCTTTTTAAATGCTCCCATGAAAGGAGTGTGTGTGTTTGTGTTTTGTAATTTTACTGTTGACTAACATGTGGTCTGTGAAAATGTTTCACAAGCCACACAGGTGCTTTTACTTTACTCACACATCGGTCATTTAATCACTAATTGCTCTTTCTGTTTGGAACCTCATTCAGTTTTCAAGTCCCCGACTATTAAATCATTCCCATTAAAATGTCGGCATTCATATTGTCTCCCATCATGTAATTGGATCGAAGCTGTTGTGAGGTTCTCAAAAGTGAGTGGTGGACATTGACAGAGTCATTTCACTGGTATCACATCATGTTTAAAACTTTAATCCTCTGCTTCTGTCTTTTTATGATGCACTGATTTCAGAAAAGTCCCGAGTAACTGCTGTGTACATTGTGCGACACAGATTAAAAAACAACTTTTTCTTTGTGTCTTTTTTTGTCATTGTCACAGGATGTCGTTCTCATCCAACCTGAACCACTATGGCATGGTGCACGTGGCCAGTGTCAGCGACGTCCTGCTCGACACGTCATTCACACCACCCTGCCAGCGCATGGGAGCCATGGTGGCCTTCCGCTCCTTCCAGGACTTCACCAGGTGCGTTTTGTTGCTTTTAGTGCCGTTAGATTGTAGGACAGACAAGCAACATGGAATGTGTTTCTTTGTTTTAATGATGTTTGTCTTCACCAGGAACATAAAAGACGTGTTGAGCTGCTTCTCCGACTCTCCTCCGACGAGTCCAACCTTCCCAGAGGGAGGGAATCCTGTCCTGTATGGAGAAGAGGACAACAAGGTGAGAGGGAAAGACCTCTGCCACCTGTTTTGAATGACTTCGGCCTGACAGATGTTACCTTTTGCCTCTGATACCGAGATAAAAAAGGGGAAAACATGGATGCATGAATGTAAAAGGTTTCTTTCCATCTTGAATCAGTTTGCTATCTTCATGACTCACCAACTCTGCCGTGCCAATGTTAGCTGATTCAATCAATGGATACTCACTGTTACTGATAGTCGTTTCACTGTACTTCTATTTAGAAGATGATGCATTTTGGAGAAACTGTCGTATTTGGTTTGGTCATTCTTGGTAGCCGCTAGTCTTGTCACTTCATAGCAAGTTTTTTTTTTTCTTACATTGAGTTGAATTTGTTCAGTGAGTCTTGGAAGCGCTGACAGTTTATTACTGTTTCAAATTGAAGTTTCTCGGTGACATGAAACGGCCAAGGGTGTGCGCTGAAATTACAGATTAATTATGTTATCATTCCACCAAATGATTCTTTCACTCATAGTTGGAATATTGCTGATATTACACATTAAACTTCAAACAGTATGCACACTATGTAATATATCCATGTAGTGCGGGACGTGACGTCTGCATCTTCCTCCAGTTCGCTACCATGGAAGCGTAGCGTCAACACAATGACTCTTGGCTGATATGATCGACGGGTTGTGCCACCAATGCTTGTGCGGGGCTGTTTTTCAGAGTGTGCTGGACGAGCCCATCCACATCTTGAACGTGGCCATCAAGACCGACAGCGACACGGACGACGACGGCCTTGCAGCGAGCTTCCGAGAGTTCACTCAGTCAAAGGTGGGCCCCTCCACACGGCTCCAACCCCCCCCCCTCGACTTGCAGTCAGTAACCGGACACGTTGATCTTGACATTGTCTGTTGTTTTCATCCATCTCCTACAGAAATCTCTGCTGTTTGAACATGGAATACGTAGGCTTACTTTCCTTGTGGCTCAGAAGGTGAGGGCTCGAATTCACATATCACGGTCATCTTGCGGTTTCTACAGTCTGCTGCCCTGCATGCTCACAGTTAAGCAGTTTTGAACAGCATGTCTCAAACTGTCAACTCAAATGACTCTTATCTATATGCAAGTGTCGGTTTTCAATGACTACTAATTGTCTGTGAATTCAACCGACCGCGTTGTAATTTGCATTTGAAGTAATTTTTTTTCATCTTACCGACCTGTTTGTCTGTCTCTGTATCTCTTCCTGCATGCCTTGCTTTGTGCTGCATTTACGATGACAGGATTTCAGGAAGCAAATCAACTGTGAGGTGGACCAAAGGTTTCATGTAAGTAGGGGAAGACAAAGGGACAGCTTGCATGCCTGATTTCAACAAATGGACACATGCATTTACTAATGGCAGCGAGATAAATTGGAACGGCTGCTCGATTCTTACATTAGAAACCACAGTTTCCTGCTTCCCCAAGTATTCAAATGCCATATTAAATGTTGCAGGATCATAAACACTGCGTTCATGTAAACTATTTGCATGGCAGAATTTAAGGACAAAAAAGAAGGACGATGAAATCATAAACCCCATTGTAAGATACGACATTGGACCAACAGTTTGATGTTTGTAAAGGATTAACCCACTATCAGAAATAATAAGGATACCCTGATCAAACCTAAACCCAGCTAGTGCAGTTCTGCAGTAAGCCTGAAGTCTTGAGTGAAGAAACAGAAATTCTCCTGATAGTTTAATTACAGCTTTCTAGAAGAGTTTGCTGAGAGAACGAGGCCCTGATCGTCGCTGCTTAACACCAAAGAATTCAAACAAGTCTTGCAGTGACTAGGTTTAGAGTTCTAACGCGCCTGTTTTTACTCTGATGTCTTGTTTGTTTGTTGGAGACAATTCTGATTTTGCTCCTTCGCTTTTCTGTCACAGAGGGAATTCCCCAAGTTCTTCACCTTCCGTGCCAGAGATAAGGTTGGTGTCTGCATGCCACTGAATATACTGGATACTGTACAGGCAGATTTTAAAACATTTACACATGCTCTGGTTGTAGACATGACCACATTCACAGACGAGATTAAAGCATTTATACCGACTGTGCAACCATGCTAGGGAAGTTAACAATTAATCGATTATCGATTAATTGTTGATTAAGAATTGAATCGATTCAATTAAATTAGTCGCCTTTAATTGAAACATTTTTACACGGGTAGTTAACATGATTATAACAGTGTATTGGCAGGAAAGAGCAATTCACCTGTAGATACTGTGATAGTCATAATATACCTAGAACAAGTTAGACGCTCAACATTATTTAAGGGTTAAATAATGGTTCCTCACACATTTTGCATTGTGAAATTTAGCTTCTCACGAAAAATCACTGCTTATAAATTAATGGTTAATTGATCTATAAGGTAAATCAACTAACGATTAATCGATAATTTACATCCCTAAACCACGCTATCATAACTGCTCACTCAATGACGACCATCAGTAGTTTGTTTTGCTCTTCCACCAACTCTTGAAAATGCTCCTGTGTAGTTTGAGGAGGACAGGATCTACCGCCACCTGGAGCCGGCGCTGGCCTTCCAGTTGGAGCTCAACCGCATGCGCAACTTTGCCCTGACTGCCATTCCGTGCGCCAACCACAAAATGCACCTGTACCTGGGCGCGGCCCGTGTGGAGGTGGGCACCGAGGTGACGGACTACCGCTTCTTCGTGCGGGCCATCATCCGCCACTCCGACCTGGTCACCAAGGTGAGTGCCGACCCGAAGCTGCCTTCATATTCACCAACGTGGAGGAATTCTGACCCCCTCCCCTTCCCCCTGCTCTTCCTTTCACTAGGAAGCGTCTTTTGAATACCTGCACAACGAAGCCGAGCGTCTGCTGCTGGAAGCCATGGACGAGCTGGAGGTGGCGTTCAACAACACCACCGTGCGGACTGACTGCAATCACATCTTCCTGAACTTTGTCCCCACTGTCATCATGGATCCATCCAAGGCATGTGAAGCCGTCACATGCCTGTGAGCACCAGCATATGACCGCATCTCCTGTTGTCCTTCTTGACTTTACTTCCCTTCTGAATCTGTCAGATTGAGGAGTCTGTGCGCTCCATGGTGATGCGCTACGGCAGCCGCCTGTGGAAGCTGCGCGTGCTGCAGGCCGAGCTGAAAATCAACATCCGCCTGACTCCGACCGGCAAGCAAATCCCGATCCGCCTGTTCCTCACCAACGAGTCAGGCTACTACCTGGACATCAGCCTTTACAAGGAGGTCACCGATTCCCGAACGGGACAGGTGGGGCCCAAAGACCGACAGGTGGGGCACTCATCCATTTTCCATCTGGTCTCCTCACCGTGTAGTTTCCCGACGAAGGGCTTCAGCACTGTACTGGATGTACCCACTCCTCGGAGGGGATGTACTAGACTTTAAAAAAAAAAAGAAGGAATGAAACAGAAAACCTTTATAGTTCATAGAAAAGTAAAATGATCAATTATAAAGAATGATAAGAATTTTCCCTCCGATTAGAAATCCAGTATTTTGTCTTGGCCCTTTGCCTCATAGCAATTTAACTTCTCGCAGCAGATCAGGTAAGTTAATCTTCATTCAGCCACGTGCGTGTCCGTCCATCCTGTCATCTTCTTCCAACTCCCAACACCGAGTAGAACAAACTAAATGACTTCAAGCCCTGATCTTGGAATGGATCAAAAGTTCCTGTCCATGTGACGTCCACGTGGCTGCAACACTCTGTTTGACATCCTCATCGTGTCTGGGCCATTTTCACAATGCATTACTCATGCCACCTTTCGCTTTTGCCTCTTTATGTAGGTGTTGTATGATTAATAATTGGGCCGGCACAGCCTCCGCTCACATCAGTCTGGCAGCTTTTGAATTGCAGATAATCACCATCATTCTTCTGACTCAGTTTTCACAGGTTGAAAGAGGTCACACTTTTTACAAAGTGACCCTGTTTCTGCGTTTTTTTTTGTTTTTTTTCTTAGATCATGTTCCAAGCGTACGGGGACAAGCAGGGGCCGCTGCACGGCATGCTCATCAACACTCCGTACGTCACCAAGGACCTGCTGCAATCCAAACGATTCCAGGCGCAGTCGCTGGGCACCACCTACGTCTACGACTTCCCAGAGATGTTCAGACAGGTACTGGGGAAGAAAAAATGTGTTAATCCTGTTAAAAAATCGTTACGTAATTCCCTCCCATTTTTTTTTTTTTTAGTTTTTAAAAAATAACTTTTCTCATATTTTTTTCTTCCAGTCTCTGAAGAAGCTATGGCACTCCACCCAGGTCCACGCCCACCTGCCCCAAATCCCCCTCCCCTCTGAGCTGCTCACCTTCACAGAGCTGGTTCTGGATGCGCAGGGTCAGCTGGTGCAGATGAACAGGCTGCCGGGTGGCAACGAGGTCCGTTTGTTCTTTTTACGCTCTTCACATTATATTAATTTTAAACCCGAGCAATTTCCCCTATCAAGCGGCTCAGCGTGTGCAATTCCTTTCCTAACCTGTAGGTGTCTCTGTGTGTCTTTAAGAGTTGGTTGAGTCATAATGAAAATGCATTGTGAAATACTAGAAGTGTCTGGTAATTTAAACCAAGAATAAGATGGTGTTAGAAACCCAAGCAGCACAGATGTCATCAGACTTCCAATAATCTGGAAATGGTTCTAACCACCCGACCCCAGATTACACCAAGCTAGCATTTTATACCAGGACCAGTAGCCATCAGGAATGGCTCAATGGCGGCGCAGAGCCAAGGTTGTTATTGGAAATGACTGGCCTGAACTCAGCCGAACTGATGTTTGCTTTAACTTGCCTGCTAATGGACATAAAACGCATAACACAATAACAAAATTCACTTTGATCAATCAATTTTTGTGTACGAGTTTAAGGAGAATACAAATAATAATCACTGTAACCTCCCCTGGGTTCCTTCAGGTGCTAATGATAAAAAGACATTGCAAACACCTGGGAAAACTGTTGCATTAAAACCTGACCTGGTTCTGATGCAGCCTTTTAAACCAGTATGGTTCCCAGTGTGAGACTTCAGGGTTGGACAGACCCATGAAGACCTGTAATGCAATGTAACATAAAATGATCAAACTCACCTTTGAATAGAATATTTCCACCAGGTCGTTAACAGCAGCTTTTCCCCGCTAATCCCGCAGATTGGCATGGTAGCCTGGCGAATGACTCTGCGCACGCCGGAGTACCCGTGCGGTCGCGAGATCATCGTCATTAGCAACGACATCACGCACAAGATCGGCTCGTTCGGGCCGCAGGAGGACGTGTTGTTCCTGCGAGCCTCGGAGATGGCGCGGGAGTGCAGCCTCCCCCGCATCTACATCGCCGCCAACAGCGGCGCTCGCATCGGCCTGGCGGAGGAGATCAGGCACATGTTCCACGTGGCCTGGCAGGACCCCGCGGACCCCTATAAGGTCAGCAGCTATTTTCCTGCGCAACGATGCCTCACCTCAGATGACCACTAGGTGGCTATTTTGTCTGTTGCACGGATCTCTCAACCCTCTGTGCTTTAGCTTTTTCTTTTCCTCTCTCGCACTTCAAAGTGGGTGCATCATTTATATTTTTTTTTACAGAGACTTTTACTGTCTCTGTCGCTCAGTGTTGTCCGAGCTAAGCATGCTTTGCTCTTTCACTCCCCTGCAGGGTTTCAAGTACCTGTACCTCACACCTCAGGATTACAAGAAGGTTTCAGCTCTAAACTCTGTGCACTGTGAACACGTGGAAGACGAGGGAGAATCCAGGTACCCTTCTGTTTTTTCTATCTCTTGAGTCAAAATATTCTTTGTGCAGAAATGAACCTGCCAGGCGGTTGCCATGGTAGAAATTGGAGGGTGACACATGCCAACGAGGACTGAACGCACATTTTCTCACGCAGGTACAAGATCACGGACATCATTGGAAAAGATGAAGGGCTGGGCGTGGAGAATCTGAAAGGCTCCGGCATGATCGCTGGAGAGTCGTCCTTGGCCTACGAGGAGATCATCACCATGAACCTGGTGAGGCTGAAGTGGCTGCGCACGCCCTCACGCTTCAGAGCGCACGCATTGCACACGGAAGCCGAGAGCTGCACAATCAGGAGGATCTTTCGAGAGCAAAGGCCACAGCCAGCGCTTAACCTGAACATCATGGTCTGGCCCCGCAGGTCACGTGCAGAGCCATAGGGATCGGAGCCTATCTGGTGAGGCTCGGCCAGAGAACCATTCAAGTGGACAACTCGCACATTATACTCACCGGAGCCGGAGCACTCAACAAGGTAATGTGATGCAGGATGTGAGATAACGACCAACTTTAGTCCTCAGGTTATGAGTGGCAGAACGGAGCAGTCAAAGATATTATAACTATTAATAAGATGTTATTACAGTGCAGCAGTTGCAGACTGCACAAGCCAACAACCAAAAAATATCATTGTTAAAAAAAATACAATAGCTGCCAACCAGAGATGTGAAGAGAACAATGAATGGGTGTTTTTTTTTTTTGTTTTTTTTTAGGATAAATCAATACCAGATGTGATATAACAGAATGGGTGCACATTTAAAAATAATAAATGAAATTGCTTAGTTAAGTGTTGCTTTGCATCATGCAAACGCACATTTCACTCATGAATACTTTGCCTCAGTAGGAAGGGGCAGAATGAAAGAAATTCTGTTCATTTCCCCAAGAATTTGAATTTGTTTCCCCAAATATGTCGAGAATTAATTTATTCTGTCCCATGAACACACATGAAACCTATTTTTTTTTTTCTTTTCTTCTTTTGTCCCATACAAGTTGCCTTTAAATCCATCCAGTCCACGCGAGGCACCTGCATTCTAGCAAGTACTGCATTCAAACAGTCACTGGCGTTTTTTTCTCTCTAAATTTTAACTGTTCAAATTCATCCATTGAAGGCGCTTTGTGGTTTGTGCGTGTTTGCAGTAAGCGATTTGTCCTTCTTTTTTTGTTCCTTTTCTAATCAATGAGCAAATGAAAAAAATGTGAAGGGATTGGGGCTGAAACATCAAAACAATAGAAATTTAAAAAAGTCTCCCGCCATTTCTGTTCCGTCTCGGCGATCACGCCTCCGCTCTGTTCTACTAGGATTCCCTTTGCAATCCCAGCCACAGGCCTGCCTGCCACTCATCGCCCAATAATTGAAAGTGAACCATGAAGTTGTATTTGCATAGAAATGGAGTGACACGCCTGAGGCTGCGGCGCAGGACATCCATATCATTTGTTTTTAATCTAAATGAAAAGTTTTGCTGAGGCAGATTGTTTTTCCCCCCTTGCAGTTGATTTGTGTGTGTGTGTGTGTGTGTGTGTGTGTGTGTGTGTGTGTGTGTGTGTGTGTGTGTGTGTGTGTGTGTGTGTGTGTGTGTGTGTGTGTGTGTCCGCAACGCTCCACCACCTCCCCCTGTGTCGCCCTCCGTTCTCTGTCCTTGTCGGTGCGTTAAGATGACTCCATTTCAAATTAGATGACAGATTGCGACACGAAGAATCATGCAAATGCCGCAAACTTCTTCGCCCGGCGGCTCCGCTGCCTTCCGCCGCCGTTCGGCTCCGTGTGGGTCGAGGGGCCCGATAGGTTGCGGGGTGGCGCGTCGCAGCTTCTTTGTCTTTTGTTTACAGCGAATCGCCTCTGTGTTTTTGGAAATGAAAACTAATTCCGCAACGTGGGCAAGAAAATAGAAGCCTTGGCCGCGCGGCGTCCTGACTGTTAACTGAAAGCTGCCGGCGAGCAGGACGCCGCCACCCAGAGATCATCATTTCATTAGCTGCTGGGAAGCGTCCAGATTTGTCACGGCAGGCGGATCGTAACTACTGGCATAAATACCCCAGCGAGCCGTTGCGTCCTGATTGGCCGCCATCTCCCTGCGCTCAGCCGGCTCCCTCTGCTCCTGTATCTCATCCTCCTGCTGTTCTCCACGCCGCAGAATCCAAATGAAGGCGCCGATGGCCGGAGGCGTTGAGGGTTTTTTTTTCCTTGTGTATGTCAAGGTGACTGCAGCGTTTCTCAGGGCTGTGGGCTTCGCTGACAGCTTTAGGAGAGCGGCCCTGATTTGTAGCCAGATAAATAACCATTAATGGTAATAAAGAAAGTAAATGATGGCTGAAAAGGTGAAAGCTGAGGGGAAGAGATGGAGCTCCCTTCTGATTCTTTTGTTATGGGAGCGGCGCCGCCTGGTCGCGGCCCGGTTTGGCAGTGGAGTTCTACTGCGTCGGGATGACAGGAGAACACTTTCTGGAGGGGAAGTCACTCTGTGGGATGTTGTGTCATCAATAGTGTCAAAAGAGAGTTTGTTGTGCAAATGACAACACATGCAAACCAGGTGAGTCAAATAATGGATTCAGGGTTTAAAGGGTCTCCTGGCAGCTGCTGTGTCGTCATCCCTTTGTGATGTCACCTGTGTCACAGCGACACCGCTCCTGTGTGGTCCTTCTGACCTATGACATCGCCACATAGCCGCACATAGAACACACGAGTGTGACATGGGGTGTTTTGGGTTTTTATGTGTAGGCTAAATATTTATATGTCTAGTACAGACATTCACACAATCAATGTGTATGTGTAATGGAGATGTGCAGATCTGAATGGTGTGAGGCTGCTTCACTCAAATCTGAGATGAAAAATAAAGATCTGGGAATAATGAGCGGGGAAAATTCCGGGGCTCCTTTGCCAAAAGTGGAAAATAATCAACAGTCAGTCTGGGATCAAACGGATGAAAGGATCTTCCGTCCTTTTCATCTTCCTCTACCTGATGTAAAAGCCAGTTCTCCTCTGTCTTTTTTCTCGTGGCAGGTTCTGGGTAGGGAAGTGTACACATCAAACAACCAGCTGGGTGGAATCCAGATCATGCACAACAACGGCGTGACCCACAACACCGTCTGCGACGACTTCGAGGGAGTTTTCACCATCCTGCAGTGGCTGTCCTACATGCCCATGGTGAAATTACTGTTGTTGCTGTTTTAAAACATTATCTCTCTGCTGCTGTTTGGTTTTGGGACAATCCAAGAGGTGGGTTTTTGTTAATGAGCGTATCCGTGTATGCAGTGTAAACACAGTCCAGTGCCCATCCTCAATGCCAAGGACCCGATAGACCGACCAGTAGACTTTGTGCCAACCAAGGCTCCCTATGACCCGCGCTGGATGCTGGCAGGACGTCCCAGCCACAGTGAGTGTACTGAGAATCTAGTTGATTTGGTTTCCTCACATTAATGCATCTATAAAACGAATTGCTGCTCATCTGATCTCAAATGCACCATGTGAAATCTTGGCATTGCTTTTTCCTCTATCAGTCACTTTTTTGTGTTGTTTAAAGTAAACATGAAGGTTTGCCTGTTCAGCTCTGACGTCTCGTGAGCTTAAATTCAGGAATGTTCCCTTTTAAGTTCCTGGGGGGAACGGCAGACCTAACAGAACAACGACAGCAAATGGATCCAGTTTGTATTACATTGCGGGTCAGGACTGAGTAGGATCCACATCAGTGTAATTACAGCTATGGGGAACAGCGGAGGGGGGGGGGGGGGGGGGGGCGTCCGACCAACGTGTCGGCCCAGTGATGAGTGGCAAGAAGGTTTAATTGAACGGTAACCCTCGTCGACTGGGCATGTTTGTCGGGGTGTGCAGGCAGAAAAAGAGCTGAGCACGCCTCTTTATAAAGCCATCCATCATGGTCGCTGCCAAGAGTACAGATTGTGCGTGCGGTAGGGAAACGCGGGGGCCGTCCGACATGCACCGGGGACAAAGGCGCTGTGCTGTGGGGAAACATCAAAGATGGACTCTTTCACTTCCAATCTCCGCGAGCGTGAAACATTTTCTGTTTTCCTCCCCAAAAGCACCAAAGGGCTCCTGGCAGAGCGGCTTCTTTGACCACGGCTCCTTCATGGAGATCATGCAGCCCTGGGCCCAGAGCGTGGTGGTGGGCAGAGCCAGGTGAGCTCATTCCACTGGAGGAGAGGAGCAGATGATGCAGAAGGGCGGGTTTTCATTCCGTTAGCGCACTCTCCTGTCCCGGTTTTCTTGTTTTAGTAGTGGTCATTGTATTTGCCATCGCAACACGTGAACATGTACAAGATTAAAAAAGTCAGTGCAGTTAAAAAAAAAAAAGTGGCAACATTTCATTAAACATATCCCACCAACCCACAGTAATGCATTGCACAATTTTCTTCCATTTGCACAGGTTTCACATGAGTAGACACGATTTGAGAAAAGAAAGTGACAGATTTGGCATTTCTTTTGGAATAATAAGTCATGTGAAGCTCTTTAGATGCTTTAGAAGCTGGGTTTCAGTCACGTGGTTATCATGACATACAAAGATTCAGATGGAGGGCAGGAAGTAGAAATGGAGTTGCGATTGGAGCCAACTGTAAACTACACAGAACATCTGCATTTTTCAGTGTCACAGATCCTCAGAAACTGACCTACTTTTCGCCTCCTGCCCTCCATCTCCAGCCGTGTGACATCACGTCAAAACAACCTATATAATATATTAAGGTTCCTCATTACAGCTCAATGTGTGAAACCTGTAACCTAGTTCTGCTGCATAGAAAAGCTCCTACTGTCAAAAGTGAGATTTGCTCCTCACTAATCGGTACTAAATGTCCTCCTCTGGCAGACTGGGAGGGATTCCTACCGGAGTGGTTGCCGTGGAAACCAGGTCAGTGGAGCTGTCAATCCCTGCCGATCCAGCCAATTTAGACTCTGAGGCCAAGGTAAGACTCGGCACTGCAAGCGCTCTGTAGTTTCTGGGCAGTGTCTGGGTTGTGACGCCGACGCTCCGACGTGTCCGTCTGCAGATCATTCAGCAGGCGGGACAGGTGTGGTTCCCCGACTCCGCCTTCAAAACAGCCCAGGCCATCAAGGACCTGAATAGGGAGGGGCTTCCCCTCATCGTGTTCGCCAACTGGAGGGGCTTCTCCGGAGGCATGAAAGGTACCCAGCCGCACTCAGTCAGTCAAAGGCTGCGTTCAGACTGCCAGCCAGAATCCGATTTTCAGCCCATCCAGATTGAAACCGGGTGGCTCTTTTGTAGTCTGAACAATAACAAATCACATGAAATCCAATCTTTGCAAAACGGATTGAAACCAGCTTCGGGAGGTCGTTTCAAATGGCATTTGGACAGATGTGTCTCAGTCTGAACATCTCCGAACACACCTGGCTGTCCGTGACATCACTCTACGCGACGCAAGAGCCAGTGCGCCACCAGAGAGCGCCATTCCAGGTGCGGAGCTGTAACGTAATGGAGCAGACAGACGAAGTAGACAGAGGACAGAGGAGGAAACTCATTGGCTCATCAGTCTGTGAGGAGATGGCTCCATTCGAGCCAAGCTCCAGGGCTGGTATCAGAACAAGTCAATTTAGTTTTTGCCGCTATTATAAGACGTCACACACCACACGTGTTGGACGATGCTTCCGCTCCGACGTTGTTGCTACAGCAACCTGTCAGATGGGTCAATAATGTGGCCCAGTCTGAACAGAGCCACATCCCATTTGGACACTTGTTAAAAACAGTGTGGACAGCCAGCCCAAAGAATCGGATTTGAGATGGAACCTGATTGGAATCAGATTCGCCTGCAGTCTGAACGCAGCCAAAGGTGGCGTCGAGTCTAAAACCAACGAAAATGTGATTTATTTGTTTTTCTCCCTACAGACATGTACGACCAGGTGCTGAAGTTCGGCGCCTACATCGTGGACGGTCTTAGGGAGTACAAGCAGCCGGTGCTGGTGTACATCCCGCCACAGGCCGAGCTGAGGGGGGGCTCCTGGGTGGTCATAGATCCCACCATCAACCCCCGTCACATGGAGATGTACGCCGACAAGGACAGCCGGTGAGAAAATGAATTATCGAACGGGAGGGGGGGAGGAGAGAGAGAGAGAGAGAGGAGAGAGAGGAGAGATGATTTTGTGATGGCTTGTCCAGAGGTGGAGTGTTGGAGCCGGAGGGGACGGTGGAGATCAAGTTCAGGCGGAAGGACCTGGTGAAGACCATGAGAAGAGTGGATCCGGTCTACACCGGCCTGGCCGAGAGGCTGGGTGAGTCTGGCCTCTTCTCTTCTCGCTCTCACTGCTGCGCTGGTGTCTGCGCGCTGTTTGGCTTTTTGACGGGATCATCACCTGCGCTCTGTCTCCCCCTCGTCCCCCTCCCCACCCCGCCAGCGGATGGGAGAGGCGTCAATCACGTCCTGCTGGGAGATCAATCACCCGCCTCTCCTGCCATCTCCCCTGCAGCCCATTGATTTCCCCCCCAGGTCCTCAGAGGGACCTCTCGGCCCGATGCCGTCCAGGCTGCTTGGCTTTAAGGGAAACCGATGGAGTGGGTGGGTGGAGGGAGGCGGGGGGGCTTTCAGATTGGAATTGACAGAAATCACTCTCATGTGACATTGACCGGCAGCTCAGGAAAACAAAAGCGAGAGCCGTTAGCAGGAGTTGAGCGAGAGCCTGGTCGCGCTGACTCTCCTCACGCCTTCAGCGCCTCGTCCGCCGGTGCGAAGGGGGAAAAAAACTCATCTTTCCGCATTGTTTGATGACGCCGTGGCTTTGTCCGCCGATAGGAACCCCTGAGCTGAGTCCACCCGACCGCAAAGAGCTGGAGACCAAGCTGAAGGAGCGCGAGGAGTTCCTCCTGCCCATCTACCACCAGGTGGCCGTGCAGTTCGCAGACCTCCACGACACCCCGGGCCGCATGCAGGAGAAGGGAGTCATCACGGTGAGCTCTCATCGACTTCACTTCACTTCACTTCACTTCATGTCCCAAAGGGCAAATTAGGTTGCAGCTCATAGGACCCCACAAAGTAAAACATCAAAAACATACAATGACACAGTCACACGTCATAAATGCATATCGTATAGATAGCGATATAAATGCATGAGCTATATAAAAAGAATACAATAAATATAAATAGCAATCTACCATGAAGACTAAAACTCCTAATTAAAACTGTTAATAGTATAGAGCTCTAGAAAGTGCATTAGATCAAATAGAGTGGGCTCTCACACAGTGCATTGGCCAATGCAGACAGCGATGGAGTAGACATTTAGCATCTCGCAGCTACTTTGAGGCCATTCAGTGCTCATTTATTTGTTTATTTATTTGTTTATTTTCTTTGAGCAATGTCATGGCACAGAAGCGTGGAGAAGCAAAGCAGCCCGCAAGGTAGACTGGGTCTTTACCTGCCTTGTGAATAATGTTTGGGCTCAGCGGACTGTGAGACTGTGAGACTTGTCCCCCGTAATTATCTCCTGATGACCCTGGTCACTCACCTCGGGCACGTCCCATCCCGTCTCTCCCTCTCCCTCTCCCTCTACCTCCCACCAACACACACAAGCGTGTAGACACTCTGCTCACATGGCCAGGGGGCGCTCTAACAGATGGATGACAGGCTGCACGCAGTTTAATTCAAACCGCATCAACAAAGAAATCAGCTGCCAAGGAGGCCTCGAGCGTCAGTCCGCACTGTGACAGTGAAGACGCCCACAACAAAATGAAGATTTACACCCGTCAGTTGAATCAGGCTCCCATATTATGAGGGATTGTAGATCATCACTCAGTCAGTGTTTGGAGAGTGACGTGTCTTCCTGTCCTCTCTCCCTCTCTCTCTCTCTCTCTCCCTCCCGCTCTCTCTCTCTCTCTCTCTCTCTCTCTCTCTCTCTCTCCCTCTCCTCTGCCCTGCCAGGACATCCTCGAGTGGCAAACGTCACGCCAGTTCTTCTACTGGCGTCTGCGGCGCCTGCTGCTGGAGGAGACGGTGAAGAGGAAGATCCAAGCGGCCAACGGCGAGCTGACAGATGGGCAGGTGCAGGCGATGCTGCGGCGCTGGTTCGTGGAGGCCGAGGGCGCCGTGAAGGTAAACACGCCCTCTGCCACTTTGAGGGAAAAGTCTGGAGACAACAAAAATAAAATATTATTATTATTATTATTATTATTATTAGCATTATTATTATTATTAGCATTATTATTATTATTATTATTATTATTATTATTATTATTGTTATTAGCATTATTATCAGTATTATTATCTTAAAGTGTTGAAGATAACAAAGTGACAACATGTTTTGGTGGTGGAATTGTTTATAACGTTGTTTAATTTAGGTTATTTGTCCAAATTGTATTCTATCCAAATTGGACCAATCAGCAGTTTGAGGCTGACATTAATTGTGAATCGTCACCACAAGACAGTGACCCAATGAGAGCAGAACTGTCCTTACCAAGAGAGCAATGTCCAAGATAGACCAAGGGTATTAAAGCACAGATAGCCAAGGAAATATTTTAATGCCATTATTTTTTAAATCAGCTCTTCCCTTCATGCAAGAAAAAAAAACATCCATGTTCACTGGTGCTCCTAATGCATCTCACTCATTGGTCTTTTTTCTGTGGTTTTTAACGGCAGCCGGCAGCAGTTACACCCAATGATTGGTTCCTTGATACTAAAACCAACTTGAAAATACATAAATAAAATCAACATATTTGTGACTTGAAACCTCACCAATCCCACTACATTGCAAGGTTCATTCTTCTAAGGTGCAACACACACACACACACACACACACACACACTGAAACAGAGGTTAACGTGTGTAAATGCGCAGGCCCAGAGGAGCAGCCGCGGCGCTGAAATGATCCCGCCCAGCGTTTTTGAGATCCGCTGTTTAAGAAGAAGAAGGAGAAAAGTGGCCTCCTTGTTAGCTAATACATTGCCCCGATCAGGACCGGCGGTCTTAAGCCACAATTAATCACAGCCCTGGCACGTGCAGATAGGAGAGCAACACACTGTTTCTTAATTAAAAGCAAACAGATTAAAAATGATTAATAAGGGCATTAAATATTCCTGCGGACCTCAAGAAGGACTCTGTGTTTTGAAAAAAAAAAAAAAAAAAAGGAGCCCATCTAAAACCCCCTCCTCCCAAATCTTTGCTAAGCCCTCCAGGCCGGCTTTGTTTGGGATCAGAGGTGTCAGCGCTCATGAATACTAATGTTGCCATCGCATCCTTTCAACATCAGACCACCAGTTTGTGTGTCTGTTGTTGTTGTTGATATTTGTTGAATTATGTTCAATAATCACAAACGCAACACCCATGAACAATGACTGGGGACTGTTCTAGACGGGCCTCCACGTCATGCTGCTCACATTCCGACGTCATGAGAGCGAGACGAAGAAGGTCACATGACCACTTATTGAGCCGTTGAGCCGCTGTTGTTCGCTTTTTGCCTTTGCGTGTTTTGAAGGAAATGTCCTTCTCTCCCGATGTATCATCACTGCAGCGTGACCCTTTTGCTTTTTCCAAACTATTTCACCAGGAAGCCGAATGTCCCTCATCTGTGACGACTGATGTGCACAGATTCATTTTTTGAAATTTTAATTTCTCTGAATATTTCCCAGCCGAGTGCACGGTGGCGCCTGAGCTGTAACCGTCGGCCGATGCGTCGCAGCTCCACAGAACTGAGCTCCTCTTCTCCTGTTCCGCAGGCCTATCTGTGGGACAACAACGAAGAGGTGGTGGCGTGGCTGGAGAGGCAGCTGGCCGAAGAGGAGGGCGCCAGGTCCGTCATCGACGAGAACATCAAGTACATCCGCCGAGATCACATCCTCAAGCAGATCCGCAGGTAATCTTCCGGCAGTTGGCCGAGCCCTCGTCTCCCACCGTTCAAGCCGCCTGACAAACTGTGGCCATATCTGTGAGAACTGTGGCCATTGTATTTTTTTTCTGCCTTGTCACTCGCAGCCTCGTCCAGGCCAATCCAGAGGTCGCCATGGATTCCATCGTGCACATGACCCAGCACATCTCGGCCACGCAGAGAGCCGAGGTGGTGCGCATCCTGTCCACCATGGAGGCCTCGGCCTCCTCCTAGGTGGGAGGAGCCTGGCCCCTCCCCTTCCCCTGCCCTCCCTTTTCTTCCTGCAGGACGACCGCTACGGCCGTTCGTGCTCGCGGCCGCGACCGCAGCCGCCAGACGAACAAAAACTTGGAGGAGCCGACGCGAGGAACCTCGGCAGCGGCCGAGTCACCGATGACCCGTCGGCAGTGACTTTCTCGCAAGACCACTTTCAAGATTTTTAACAAAGAGAAGAAAAAAAAAAAATGTCTTATGCTTTCGTTTAGAAAATAAATCTGTATATCGCAATCAAGTGCAATTGCATCCAAAACACTTTAAAACTATTCAAAGTGACTGGCAGGTTTTGTAGTTACCGGCCCGAGTTGAAGGTTCCATGTTAATCAGCGGCCTTCAATCAAACTGGAGCCGGCGTGACTTTGTTACAATTATTAGTACTTTTTTTTTTTTTTATCTGTCAGACGAATCTTGCATCACTTTGGCAACCAGCAGCTAAAGGAGGCACTGAAGTGAAAAGGGAGGGCGCACTTAGTTACTGAACACTAAAGCGGTGGCCAGCAGGGGGCAGAGGCACTTCTACAGTTTGGGCCCTGCCATGAGCGACACTGCGGCTGGTTTCACCAATAATAACAACAAGAACAACAACAACACGCACAGCTGCTCCTCCTTGTATGTGTCATGGTGAGCGCATGCACACACACACACACACCCACACTCACACTTCCTCACGTGCACTTTACTGCGGACCGGTTCCCCTTCGACATTCCTCCCAGAGTCGCTGCTCTGGATTAATCGCTCGCTTTTTTAGGGACGTAGGAATTTGTGGGAAATAAACTTGACAGCTGTTGTTGTATTTTGCTCCTAAACTAATTTTATCACACTGAGCTGTTTTGTTTTTTTTTAATTTAAAATAGGATATTTTTGAATTCAGTGGCAAAATCTTCTAATGTGAGAACAATGACGTTCACTGGGATTGGTATTTTTCTTTCTGTTTATTTTCAACTGCAACCTGAATTAACTGTTAACTATTTAAGGTTTATACTTTGTGTGCGTGCGTGCGTGCGTGCGTGCGTGCGTGCGTGCGTGCGTGCGTGTGTGTGTGTGTCCAACGGTACTTAGTTTTATATTATTGTTTTTTTTGGAATAACAAAGGAAAAAACCTTCCGTTCTTGTTACTGGCAGACAAACTGCTGCAAAGGTGTCTTCTTAAAGGAAACAACACGTCATTTAACTGTAATGTTTAGATCTTAACGTCTCACTGTGTCCTCTGCCGGAAAAAAAGCAACTCTAGCCATGTGAGATGCCTTCCATCTGTACTTTGCAATACATGTGCCTGTACTGACTTGTAGTCCAGCTGCTTTATAAGTAACTGGTTGCTTCTGTTTCACGACGGACAAGAATTTCTAGTAAATGAGCTCTTAATGTATCTGAAAATTAAATAAAGCTTGTCCAACTTACTGGGAAGTGCGTTTTACCTCAAAACTTTTTAATCCCCACTATATATTTTTTTTCCAGCGACGGACGTTCTGAGCTGTAATTTAATTTGTCAAATTTTCCTAATGTGCCGATGATCCTTGAACCGGAAAACAACATCACTTGAAGCCTCATTAATTTTTTTTACCACTTGGAACAAAGTCTTTTCTTTCTTTTTTTTTAGGACATTTGTGTGATTGCCAGGGAGAAAAAAAAAATCCAGTCCACGGATGATTAAAGCACCGTTTTCCTCCTGCCGCTTTTAAACTTCAACGGTATTAAAGAGGATGAAGCACATCAAACAAATACTGAGGGATCTGTCATCTCCTCTTTTGTTATTTGGTATAATTCTTTAATATCATCCCCTCAGCCCCATCAACTCCTCTACCCTCCCACCAACAAATATGTAAGACAAATTGAGTTGCATGCACCCAATGCCCATCACAATTATAGAAGGCCCAATAAGAAAATGAGTCATTTGGTAAGATAATTGGAACTGTGACTTGCTTGGTCTCTATGGGCTACCAGAGGTTTTTTTTTTTTTTTTTTTTTTTTTAGCTCATTTGTTGTGGGGTCTAAGGGTTCCTAATTCTTCTTTTAATCACTGACAAAACTTCAAAATCGGCTTTTTTCTTAGCCACTGAATCAGTGGGGAAATGAAGTGTTTGGGAGGACTTCCAGGAAATGGAAATGGCCTGAATGTTTAAGTGCACTACTTTCTTCTCTTGAACTGTTTGTCTTTGTTCTAATGAAGACGCCTGCGTGAACTTGAGAAGGTGCATCCTGCCTTCTTTTGGGATCGCAGCCTCGCACAGTTAATCATCCGATAAAAACTCTTCGCTCAGCAGAGCTAATTTATTTGGTACTATGTTCACAGCTTTGCTCGCTGCTACAGACACACGTGGTTGGTTGTGAAAAAAAAAACTTTGCATAATGCTTCTTTTCATTATTTTACTAAAAGAAAAAGCTGAATCTCTATGTTCACTGTCCCTTCAGGCTGCCTCCTCCAACAGAGCGCAGCAGGAAGTGCGAATCCATAAAAGCCAAATCAGTGTCTGCGATGAGATTGAAACCGAGGCTTTAAGATAGCGGAGAGCGTCGGGGCTCAATCAGCCGTCTGAGCCGACTGTAATTCCACATTCACCAGTCTCAATGACTCGACGGCACTTGAGAGACAATGCCCGTGACCCAGTTGTGAGATTCCAATTAGCAGGGTGCGTGCAACAGTGGAGGTAGGGTGCAGTGGGGCGGGGGGGGGCTGACTATGAGTTGCTCTCCATCTCTCTATGTGGAGGAGCCTGAAGAGCCCATCTCATCTCATCTCTGTGTGTCTGCCTGCCTGCCTGCCTTTTAACATTTCAAACCTATTGGAAATCATCAAGCAGGCTATTCACACTGAGTTGCCTCTTAATGTGACCTGGTAAGAGCCGATGAACCTGCAGAGTACTGTTGCTCTCTGCCATTAAAATGACTGTAGACGACATGTAAGGTCCATGGACGATGGCTAGAACAAGATAACGGACTTCCAATATGGTGCCGCTTTATTTGTTCCGCTGGCCACTTACAGTACTGCAGCCATTCATACCAAAAAGCATTTTCCCATATACTTCGTAGACACAATTTAACTTCTGAAATGCATTTCTATCCACTTTTTTTTATGGTTCTCAGTCATTCAGGTCATTGTAGTCTTGAAGTGATGTTCAGGCAAATGGACTGTTGTTTTTTTTTTGTTTGTTTGTTTTTTTGTGTGTGTGTGTGTGTGTGTGTGTCTTGAAGATGTTTCAAGAGGCGAAACAAACCAGACAAGTTGCGCTAACTTAACCTTCAAGATTTTGTATAACTGGAAAATGATTTGATGCCAGTTGAGTTCCTTCTTTTATATTCCTACTGACCAGAGTTGAAATACTATATCAGAGGGTAAATCAATTGCAATGTCATCTGTAAAGTGGTGGTGCCAACATCTGGATGTAAAATCAAAATGTGAACATAAAGTCCTTTAACGATCACAATTACTAGAAAAATGAGGCAGAAAATTGAACGGAATAAAAATAATTAATTTCAATTACAATCATTTCCTAGAAGAATGTTTCATTAAAGGTATATGAGTCCTGGTTTGGCTGTTTCATCTGAACCTTCTCCTGTGTTAAATTCATGCCGGAGGGTGATGTTTGCCACCGTGAATCCCACCACTTCCACTAGTTGTATGATAGACTCAAAATAATGAAGCGGATTTTCTGCAAACCAACACCGTCGGCCACAAATTGAATGAATGTATTGTGTTTGAAATGGAGGGACCTGCCGAGGCCGAGTGATCTCTCTGGGGGCAGGAAGGCCGCCTGTCAGCCAGCTGCATGAGAGGCTTAATCTTCCATCTGCATTTGAAACGTGCCACCGGAGGTCAAAGACGGCGGCGCCTGGTGATCATTGCCACGTAATATACACATTCTCAATCTGTCAGAGCTGCGGTAGACACAGGCTGACTAGGAAGGCTGGGACGGCAAAGAGGAGGACTAATTCACAAGCGGACTGCAAAGCTGTGTTCAACACATAAGATATATTTACGTCTTATTTTTTTTCTTCTGTTTAAAAGCTGCGCTTCCCGACCGCCTGCACATGGTAACAGATTTGCTGTTATGCTCAGCTAACACAGTTTAACTATGGCAAAGGTTCCTCATAGTTGTGCATGGGAGACCAGGTGATGCTGCTGCAACATGCACAACCCCCCTACCCACACTCTCCCACCCCAACCACCACCACCTTCCCCACCCCTCCCTCATCCGCCATCCCAACATTAACATTCATGGAGCCACCGGAGTGTGGCGAGGCGAGCACATCGAGCCAAAGACGAAATGGGGCGGCGGGGGGGATGGGGGGGGGGGCAGAGCGTTGTGGGTGGAGAGGTGGGGGGAGGAGGCGCTGATAAGGGCTTGATGGAGGAAGGGGAGGGGCGGGGTGCTCGTGTTGGCGCGCCGCTGAAGGTTGCCCGGTATGGGATGGAGGGAAAGGTCAGCAGCCATATATCACCATTATTGCTGTAGGTCAGCGACTGGCTCGGAAATTACAGGAGTAATGACAGGCTCACATGGCACGAGCGGAGAAGCGGGCAAGGCCGGGCTGCAAGGAAGTCAGCGGTCAGAGTCGACTGGCACTGAATGTCTGGGTGTTTCAGAACGAGCTAGCAGGACAGGCTTTTGTTTACCACAGTGAGCGCGATTAAGAAACACTTTGTCATTTTACCTCATTCACAAAAAAAGCACAAATGTTTACTTACCAGTGAATCTGCGCAAAGGAGCTCCCTGTACTTTCAGACTTGTTTTTACTATGTTTTTTTTTTTTATGTTTGACATAGAAATAAATGGGATTACTCTGGCAAAAATGGTAATTATGTTATAATTACTTTATCAAGTAATAATTCCATTCGTTTTCTGAAATATTTTGCAAGCTAAAATGTCTTATTATCCACAAAATGTCTGAAATTTAGAAAAACAACCGGAAACAATGATGTTGCAGATTGATGATGCAGCCGTGCATGCAACGCCACTGCTTTGCGACGACGCATCAAAACAAGCACGGTGGCGGAAAAAATACAAAACAACAATTGCGTTTGATAGCTGGAAATACAAACATTATTTTGAGTTCATCTCGTCTCAATGAAAGAATATTGTGGTTTGTTGTACGCTATGTGCAGGAAGCAAGATTGCTGATTACTTATGAAACAAAATAGTTAAAGAAGTAATTAGATTACTTTTTTAAAAGGAGTAATCAGTAATCAGTAATCAACTGATTGTTAAACATTCCACTCAGCGAGGCCTTTTCTTGCAAAACCTCATCGAATGTGTGCCTCAGATTTACAGCAAATCCTGGAAACAGACTTTGAGGAAACAATTTTCAGCGCTGAGAAAACAATGTCCATGTTTGCGGTGAGTCTGAGCTCAATAGAGTTAGAAAAAGAGATTATTCTGCAGAACTTGCAGGTGGTGATGCCTCAACTGCTTTTGTTTTTGTGCAGAAACTTCCTCTACCTTGTGTGGACAGTTAAAGCTCTTTCAGTAACCAGTGAAGCCGCTCTCACTCATTCCTGTTTCCCTCTGAACCTTCTGAGGCTGTAAAGCCATGATGCTTCTTCTCTTAACCTACATCTAATACTGGTCGCTGTGCTCTCCACACTCCCCACTGGTATGCTCACGATGAGTTATGCTGTGCATAGAGTTGCCAGTTGAGAGAGTCTATATCTGAATACAAACAGCGGTCAGGCCAGGACCGCCTGTTTGGAGAGGTGAGGCACATTAAAATGCATGCATTACAGGCACAGCAGTGGACCGTGTAAAGGGGAGAAGTCCCTATGGAAATGTTGGTTTACTGCCTCTCATAGGGCCTGTGGATGGGTTTATTTGGGAGCAATGTCCTCTGGTTCTAAAGGACAAAGGTATCAAACCGAGAGGAAGGGGGTGGGGAGTTGACATCACATTTAAATCCAGCTGCTGGTGATGCCGATAAGTTTCAAAAACTAACGAAAGAGTGACAGATGGAGGTGCTGGAGATAAGAGTCACTTCCCATTGGCGATGAAGACAGGGCTGGGTCAGAGAGTATGATTGAACTTTACTAGGAGGTTAAAAAAAACAATGTCAACGTTTATTAGGAGATCTCACCAATTACCAATTAACTGTCTCAGCAGTGGCAATGCTGCAAAAGATTGGGAGAGAAACAGACCAAGATCTACGTATTTTGATTCATACTCCAGCACAAACACTGAAAGATCACAGAAGTTTGACAGTGCTGGACTGGTGTTTCCTGGTTTCATTGACCTCCTCAATGCATGAGGTGCAAAAGGAGCATTAAGAGGACTATTCAAGCCCGGCTTCCAGTCAGACCTCCTATCCAGGTACCCTCAGTGACTACAGTTGAACCGGCCTCTGTTTGGCCCCAAGAAGACCTTCGTTTCAGGTAGATGTGCTTCTCCTGATAAGTCCAATGAGCTTTCTTTACTTTGTGCTTTAAAACTGAATGCAACACATCTGGATGAAAAGTGAGGCTGTTTTGCTGAGCTGTAGCTGTTCTGTCTTGAGCTGTTTATTGACTAGTCTTACTACACCCACCCACCCCGCGGCTGTCTACCATGTCACAGATACATGTGCACACACTTTTGCACTGATTGATAACTGTCTGCTTGTGTGAGCTTTGCGTGTCTGTCTGTCTTTACAAGAGCTACATTTGCATGGTTTTATCTTTTTTGGGGTTAATGTGATTGAACTCTTTCAAAATGAGGGATCAGATTGTTCCACTTACATTAAGTGATCAGGTTAATTTGTGGGTTCCCATAATGCTGTGCACTGTGATGTTCCCATTGATACTTCAGGTTGGGCTGGTTATATTTAAATCCAATTTTTTATGATGCATGTAACCACACCATTGTCATGAGAGAGAATTCGGTTTGGAAAATGTCTCTTATACTCTTAATATAATTGGATGGAACAAATGCCTCTTTATAACTCCAGATGACATTTAAAGGCCCAGTGTGTAACATTTAAAGGGATCCATTTGGCATTAACTCAAATAGAGAACACACGTTTGTGTTTTTTGATCCACGTGGGCATTAACGTCAAGTAAACATTTTATTTTTATTTGCTAATAAGACAGATATTTATATTCATACAAAGAGCAGGTCCATTTGTCCGGAGTATGTATCATAGCACATGACAATCTCATATGTCATTAAATCATCTGGGCCTTTAAAGCATGCTATTTGAGGTCATTTTTGTTTTTGTGAATACTGCATTGTTGAAATTATATTTAGTGAAACTACGCAGTGGCAGAATTGTGTAAGTCTGATTGTTAATGCTTGTAAAACTGTCAGTTAATTGAGTGCAGTATGCCTCATGAATTGAGGGGATGCAATTATTAATTAATTGATTATTAATAATTGTGTTAATCTTTAGGAAAAAGACTGCACAGTCTTCAATAACTGCCCCCCCAAAAAAACAAAAAAACAAAAAACAAAATGAAACAAAAAAAAACAAGCAAGCAAGAAGAGGCAGATTGCAATCTTAAGAGGCGTATCCGTGCCGGCTTTTGCAAGCAAATGACTTGTCAACATCAATAACATGCTGGAATCGTGGTCCTGCTGTTAGAGCACAGTTGGAAGGGGAAAAGTAGGTGGGGGAACACTCACAATTCTGTCCTCTTCAACTTTAATCAAAAGTACACTGACGTGCAGCGGCCCCCTCCCTCTCTCTCATAATAATAGGCCGCTAAAAATTCAGGAGGCAGGCTCCACATCAATCACTCGCCAGATTTGAGTCCAATGCAATAAATATGTAAATGAGGGGAAGCCAACGTCTCGTAGCTTTGAGATCAGCGAGGGGGGAGGTGGTGAGGAGGAGGAGGGTGGGGATGGAGGGGGGAAAAAAGGGAAAAACTGTATTAATTGCCCATGGCCAGAGGAATCCTATTACTGTGGGCATTGATTATAAAATTGTATGTGTGAATGATTTTCATGAAGAAAGTGGTTGACTAAGCCTGGAGCAAAAAAAAAAAAAAAAGGCGTGAAGAGTGAAATTAGGGAATAAGGCCAGATTGTGCGAGGGACGCCAAAGAAAACAGCAGCGAGCGAAAAGGCCAAATCTGAGTTCAAGTAAGATTTAGATTTGAAAATAGGTATAATAGGAGAATACAGAGGCCAGCGCAGATCATCCAGATTTACATAGTTGGTGCTTGCACCTATTCTGTGTTCATCATTCTGTGTTGTGACCCTTATTCATTTGCACAATCTATTGTTGCATTGTCTTCGTGGCAGTGTGAGAATAGCTGTGATGTAAAACGGGATGTGTTTTCTGTGGTTATGCAATATTTCTGTCCCTTAATTTTGATATAGTTTTTACTCTGTTTCACGCTGGCAGGGGAAAAGCAATTCTACCGGCAAGTTAATTGCAACAAGGTTTACATTTGACTTTTTCTCTTTTGACAATTGTGTTGCGAGAGTACAGCCTGAGAGTGAAGCAAATGCAGTGACGCATAATGAATTTCTTGCTGCGACTGACTTTGCCTGAAACCCTGCACGATTCCCAGTCACCAGTTTTGAAATTAGAATTACTTGTGTGAAACTGTGCAGAGTCCAGTGCAGTGATGACTTGTTTCCAGAAGTGGAGGAAAAAAAAACAACTTTCCAAACATGAACTTTAGAGCTTTAAACTATGTGTCCATAACTTGCAGAATCACTCACTATTGGACAAAAAAAACAAAACCCACAGTCCCCACAATCGCTGTCATCTAGATTTAAATTGATTTACCGGCTCGGCTGTTTGACTTGCAAATCTCTCTTTTAATCACGGCATTTTGTTCAGATAAACAGGGATTAACTGGACTAACGGCTTAACATTATCTCCAAACATTTACACGTTGTCGCTCTGGACACATGCTTTGATCGACAGAATATGATGCCGTTTGAATCATCAAAGGTGCATTTGTTTGGATGTCTGGAATTTTTTCACAGGCAGTGCTTTTTTTAAAAAAAAAAGGTAATTCTTAATCCTCACTCTTTAATTAATTTCACTTTTTAATATTCCTACATTGAACTGCAAGAGGCAGGTAAATAAGATTTAAAAACACATAAATAAACAAAAAACAGACTAAGAGTATCCGCAAGGATTAACTCCTGCTGTAGAAATGAACCAAACACCATGAATTCACCTTACCAGTTACTTCTGATGGAATGGAAACTCTTTTTTCTTATTCAAAGTGTCCTGCACAACCAGGGCTGAGTGAGTTGACTGCTTTGCTTCACCTTAGTGTCAGGTTAGAATAAACCAGGACAGGATGTTTTATAACTGTGACAGCATGGGCTTGTTGAGGAGGGTGTAAGAGGCTCTGTCACAAAAGAAGGGGTCAGTTATTTACATAATTCCAGAATGTGTGACTGTAACATTTGTGTAGTCCAAAAGGTCCTAATTAAATAGCAGCAAAGCTGCTTTTGCGGAGGGTCCTAATTTATTTTTTACATCTTTGTCACATCTCAACCTCAGTTGAGCAGCCTGTAGGTCTCCAGAAAAAATAAAAAGAGAAGTCCCATTTGATGCTCTTTTTGCACCCCTCCTGCTGAAACTGGTGCTCGCAGTCGGCCCAGAGAACAAACACCTGGCTGGGCTGGCGGTGCTTTCTCTAATATGGGAGAACTAATGTATGTTTGTGATGTCACAAAGGGCCACGTTCCATTGCAACTGGGCATTTTAGCACACATTATCTGCAAAGTGCAGTAAAACAAATACATAACGAGGGACTTTTTTCTGGGGAGTTTGCTGGCAGTCAAGATACATTAATGTCAGAAAACGCAGCAAAAGGGAATTTCACACAACATGCGACCTTCAGCTAAAGGTTTGACCTTCCTTCACCTCATTCCACCATGACTGCTGGCTTCCTTGTTTTGGCCTCCAACAGATGAGACGTCAAAACAACCAAACATAATCCCAGACACATTCCTATGGAAGCCTTTGGCTGGGATTACACACTACAAAATGAATGTGTGCCTGCAATTTATGCTTCCAGATCCTCTTCCTCTCGCTCGGCCCCTCCCCCAGAGAGCTCCTCTGACCTGCCCCTTCATGTCCACCAATTCACTGCTCGCTGTTCAGACATTCAGCGACTCGTCCAGCCCTCCTTTCTGTGCCTCCCCCTCCTCTTCCTTCCTTTGCCATCAGCCACCAGGGGAAAGAAAACATATTGTGTGACTCCATCTGATGTGTGATGGACACACAGTGAGATAAATCTATATGTGTATTTACATATTTGAAAGGAGGAACAGTATGAACGTACAGATTTCTTTCCATCGGTGTTGAAATGAGCATGTTTGTTTTTCTTTTTTTCCCTAACGTTCAGTACCAGTTTTGACGTGAAAACTCGAGTGATGTCACGTGTTTCTCCCTCGCGGCAGTGAGCAGACACCAGCCACTTTATTAACTTAACGGCTAACTAACATTTGCACGGTGGTGTGAGGAGAGTGCTGACCAGCCGCTGTCCAATTTGAAAGTTTATTGATTGTTTTTCAGATTGTTTAAGCACACAGGGCGTGGCCACAGCTTTGTTGACAGTGCTGAAGCGGACAGATAGCTGACACCCCCTCAGGGGAGCGTGTGAGACCGGCCTTGGGCAAAGGGTTTCACACCCTTGGATTGTTAATCAAAGGAAAACTGTTTATTAAAGTGGGTTGCGCTGAGGAGTGAATGGAACACAATGACTGTAACTTTGGACTTAAATGAAAGTGTATATGTTTGTCTTTTCTTTCAATTTTTTTTTGCTTGATTAACAAATGAGCCTTGAAGAGATTTACAAAGAAAACAACAACTGCCTACATGTAGTTGAGATTTAAAGCTGGCAGTTAATTTAAGATCAAAATACTCTGAAAATACAGTTCATCTTGACTCCCCCAAAAATTAGACTCCAAAACAAACATATGGAACTTGTGCATATAGCTGTGATCTTAGCATATTTCATCTGATTTGTTTAAGGTATGTTGATATATAAAGCAGCAATGCAGTGATCAGCGTGCAAGCATGACAAACACTCTGTCAGACTTGAGAACTGCGAATAACCAATGACAATGATCATTATGAGCTTTATTATACAGTGGGTGGTCGTAAACGTCAGTGCCACGGGTGGAACAATTGAGGATTTTAAACCAAAACAAGAATCTCTGCAGCCGCTGTTGCTGCCGTTTTGATCACAGAGAACAAAGTTTTCCGTGGGTGTCCCAAATAAAATCACAGAATCCTCCCTCACTTTCATGACTAAACACGGCTTTCTGCATTTCTTGACCCCTGAACGCTGGAGCTTTGAGTAAACAGTCGACTGATCATACACAACTGGGCCCGTGTCGTATTTAACTCGATGTTTGTGAAGAAATGTTGCAAACTGCTAGAGGTTTCCTTTTAAAGGCAAAGATTTGTTTTAGGTTTATGAGAATAGTCATAAATAATGAAGTGCCTGTCTGAAATTAAATTTCCATTGAAAAAAAATGCTTTCCTGAGAAAGGTTTTTGGTCAAACACCTTGAACATTGCAACCACTTTCCGGCTTTTAAATGAATTAAACAAAAAAACTCTTTCAGTTCTGTGAAGGATGCTGTTCCGCCACTTTTCTTTTTGCCACCAAAAGGGGAAAAGCAGTGCAGCGTCGCACGGCCCGGCCTTTACTGCACTACCAGGGTGACAGAACAGACTTGTAAATGGGTTGGTTTATTGCTCTGCCAATGAGGCCCGGCGTCGAATGTTCGGACGGGAGGAAGAGGAGGAGGAGTGACACGGTCTACTTGAAACACCACTGACTGGCTGGTCAATAAACAATTATAGCAAACATAGAAATATAGAGATTTGTAAATACTTCAGGAGAGTTGGACAGAAGTGGAAGATAAATAAATAGATAATTAGATAAATAAATAAATTGATAAGTAAATACATAAATAAATAAATAAATAAATAAATAGGGAACTGTTTGATCAGGCATCCTTGCAGTTGTCCGTGGCCTGCATCACCAGGCGGTGCCTTCACTCATCTCCGAGGAGGGCTGCGACAGCTGGTTGGTGTACCCGCCGTCACTGAGGGCGCCGACATTGTTGGTGTAGGGGGGTCCGGGCCCGCACAGCTCCCCGGACATGCTGCGCCCTGAGCCCGGCGCGTGAGGCTCTGGGCTGGGCGAGTCCGCCGGGTGGTGTCCGTCGGAGAAGCACTGCAGCTCTCCTGGGCGGTGGTGGCCCGGGTGCTGGTGCTGCTGGTGGTGCTGGTGGTGCTGGTGGTGGTCTATGACCCCCAGCGGGGTGCCGGCGGGCACGGACGAGGGCACGTAGCCCAGGTCGGCGGGGGTCTGAGCCTGGGAGGGTGGGGGACCTTGGAAGTACTCGTAGTTCCCCGCTGGGCCGTAGTAGTCGCTGGGATAATCTGCCAGCATAGAAAAAAATCCACATTAGTGAGCGTTACTTCAAAATATGCGTAGGAATTTTCACAGAGCCTGTGTGTTGTTTATTTTCTCCCCTCCCACCTCTGAGTCAACAGAGCATAAAAGACTGGTAGAAGAGGTGGATTAATTACACAGCAAACCTGCAGAGCGTCGTTTAATTGACTCCAGTGAGCTCGTTCATCATCAAAAATAGAGAGAGGGAGGGCGGGAGAGAGACTAGCGATCTGCGCTGACTCCTCCACTGTTCCTCACCTCCGTAATAGGAGAAGTGTCCCAGCTCGTCTGCCTCCAGTCGGTCTCCCAGCGCCCTCATCCTCCTCTGGCCGCGGAAGAAGACGTGTCTGCGGCCGCTCAGGGTGCTCAGCTGCTTCATGCGCCTCTCTTTGGACCTCCGGTTTTGAAACCATACCTTCAAAAAGCAAAGTAAATAAAATAAATGATCGACATCAAATAATCAGGCGAGGTTATACTCTCCAAAGAATACGAGAAGAAGACATGAACAACTGTAAGATTAGGATACAAATAAATAAGAAAAAAAAAATCAGATCCTTCATAAAGATCTTTTGAAAACCATCAGATCAGATATGAAATATATGTATTTATATATATATATATATATATATATATATATATATATATATATATATATATACACATATATATATATATACATATATATATATATATATATATATATGTATACATATATATATATATATATATATATATATATATATATATATATATATATATATATATATATATATACATAGACACACACATGGTGTGCAATAATTGTTTTTTTCGCGTTAATTTCTGTTGTAGATGCACCGTGGAGAAAATATAAAATTCATTTTAAATTTCCAGTGGGTTTAAAGCACGGTGGGAGTAGAAATAATGTGGTGGAAATTTTAATTTGCAATGTGAGGAAACAAAAAGAACCGGAAAATGAAACCGTTTAGATTACAATTAAAAAAAGAAGAAAAGAAAAGCATTTTAAAAGGCCCATTGCTCGGCTGTTATAATCTTTTTTTTTAAATCTATTATTTATTTTTTTTTATTTTTTTATTTTAAGCGTCCTCGTCGTGGGTTAATTGACCGCATGTTTAGTGGCCCTACAAGGGCTGATTTCTACCTGGATGACTCTCATGTTGAGGCCGGTCTCGCGCGAAAGCTGCTCCCGGATGTGCCTGGTGGGTTTTGGGGTGGCGGCGAACGCAGCCTTCAGTGTCTCCAGCTGCTTGGCCTTGATGGTGGTCCGAGGGCCGCGGCGCTTCCCGACGGCGCTCTGCTCGTCCGTGTCGTTGCTGCCCGGGTCTTTGTCTGACAGGTGGCCCGTCTCCGAGTCCTTCCCGTCGTCCTGCGGGTCCTGGGAGTCCGGGGACAGGCTCGGCTCGCTGCACGTCGTCACTGCGCGCGGAGAAAGGGTCGCACATTTAATAGCGCAGTATAGAAAGTGATGTCATTCATGCGAATTGTGTTAAGAAAAATGCAGCAGCCCTGTGGCCGGTTTAAAGCCAATTGCGAAGTATTATTTATTATTTTATGTAAAAACAAAGATGAGACATAGACAATCATATGGCTATTTCCCTGTTACACTAATGAAATAAAATTACACTAAATAAAAGTCACGTGACTATACATTGAATTAAATGATAGATTATCTATTCAGCACTGTAAACACGAGGCTGACCTTATGATCTCAGTGTATACGCTGCATTTTTCAGTCAGCAGCAGCCAGCAACAACAACAATTAACCCAAAGACCAGGATGTATTTATTCGCAGCTACTCTTATAGATTCGTGCATTTTTCTTCTTCAAATTTTGATTTTATGTTCTTCAACCTCGCTCATTACGATTCGCTTTTTGGCCAATGTGCAATTGACAGGCTTTGTTCCTGTTTACGCCGTCTACACATGTTGTTCCTCTTCTGGATGTGTGCTGGAATTTTAGTCCAAAACAAAATTTCCCCACGATGACACCAAAAAATGTCAAGTCCAGAAAAATAAATGCATTTATTGTATTTTATTTATTTTTTTCTTAGTAAAACAATTCGATTTTCGACGGCTGGTTTGGCTGGGAACTGACCCGAGAGGAGGATGGTGTCCTTCCCGTTGCTGTTGTGGTAGTCCTCCTTGCACACGAACTTGAACTCGTCCAGGATGTAGAGCTCCTCCCCGGTGGACAGCTGCTTGTTGCACATCACGCACGTGAAACAGTTGAGGTGAAACACTTTGCTCTTGGCCCTGCGCACCAGGTCGCTGGGCAGGATCCCCTGGGCGCAGCCGTCACACTTGGTGCCAAACCTCCTGTTGGAGAACACAGAACTGTTGTGTGTCGCGGCCCGTTTGGAGGTGTGTTTCAATCAAAGGCTTTCAGGGCTTAAATAAACCCGGAGGTCAAATTAAAATAGTGAGACATTGATTGCATGCGCCTGGTGGTTAATTCAACTGAATTATTATTATTATTATTATTATTATTATTATTATTATTATTATTATTATTATTATTATTATGTCTCAACGAAGAAATGCAAAGAACAGCGTCAAAGGCCGTTAGAGGCCCTGGACATCAGGAATAACAGCCGTCTAGCATGTATAAATCTTATATTAGAAGATTTGGATACGATTAATTTGAATGAAATAGTTGTTTTTCAATTATTATAGATTCCCGCCCCCCGTATAAATAGATTTAAAAAAAAAAATCAGAACATCAAGCCAGAGTTGGACATGGCATCCCTGCTGCTGGTGCTGCTGCAGGTGCAGCTGGTGTCTCACCTGAAGAAGTCATTCTTACAGTACAGCTTCCCCTCCCGGGAGAAACACTTGTCCGTCAAAGTGCACTTGCATTCGCAGCACTGGACGCACTTGATGTGCCACGGCCTGTCCAGAACTTTGAGCAGAAACCGGTCCACGATGGGCTTCTCGCAGCTGGCGCAGTACAGCATCGCGTGCCAGCAGGTGGTCGCTGTAATCCCCCAGAAAACACAGACGACGACGACGACGACGACGACGACACCGTCCTGATCACCTCACAAATCCAACGCGTCCAAACGTATCAGGAGCGTCCCGTCATCAGCAGCAACCCGCGGGTGTGTTTGCTCCTCCGGGTCAACAACCATCCACGTGCGGCCGCGCGGCACCGCTGCTCAGGGAACCGCCGCATCCCACAAACAGCATCGCGGTCAAGATCCGGACACGAGTTTTTTTTTTTTTTTTTTTTTTTCTTAGAGAAGAAAATGCCGCCTGTCTCTGCTCAGCAGAACACGTCCCGCGTGCATAGACGGGGGAAACGGCAGTGGGCACGCGCTCAGCACGTGCATGTGTATCCCAGTTCGGCGGCGGCGACGAGCTCTCACGTTTGGCGTGAGCGCAGAAACGAACGCACCTTCTTTAAAAGCTCAGCCTATTGCCCATTAAGGAGGCGGCGACGTCACCAATAGAACAGCCAATGAGGAGGAGGTTCTCGTTCTCGTTAGTTTTTCTCCCACATGGACGCCAGCATTTGGTGGTAGGTTGTTTGGAAAAGGGAATTAAATGAATGGAGATGTTTTCATGTTATGTCAATGGAAATTAAATTCTTACTAAACAGTTTTCAGTTTAAATTGTAACAGTTGCAACAATAAAGTGTTTTTTGGGAGTAAAGTGTATGGGAGCGTCGTTTGAAAAAAAAAAAAAAAAAAAAAAGAGAGAGAGAAACAAAACACTGCATCATTCCTCATATTTTCATTTAACATTAAAAAATAATGATAGTCAATCTGAGATAGTCCAACAGTTAGGCAGAATAATATTCTTATTTCCCTCATCATTTGGGCCACTTTTCCCAGTTTCTTTCTCTCCAGGATGGCCCGACGAGTCTCATTGATGATATCACATGAATAAATTATCCCCTTTAGCTTCCCCTCGGTGTGGGAAACTGCATCAGTGGCAGCTGACAAATGACGAGCGCCGGCCGGGCCTCTCCGCTGCACAACGCAGAGAGGACGGATGAACATGCCGAACACAGGCTTTTTCTCTCCCCCACACACACACACACACACACGCGCGCGCGCAAACACACGCACGCACACACACACACACACACACACACACACACACACACACACACACACACACACAGGGATTAATGCTGGTCGCCGGCATTATTCCTCATTTCTCGCGGGAAGGACAAGGATCGCTAATGGTGGTCTGTCCCCGGCTCCGATGTTATCGCAGCGCGGTGGCTCACTGAAGGGAGATGATAGAGGGTCTCTCCATCTCTGGCACGGCCTGATATCTCAGCTCCCAGGGGACGGATTTCATGTCTTTATTTTAACTTTTCACCAACCGTTTTTTTTATTATTATTATTTTTTTTATCTATTTATTTATTTATTGCTTCGTTTTGTCTTGAGTAATGACAGTGTTGATTAGACTTCAAGCCGAAAAATGAAAGAAACGTAAAAACAAAGCAAAAAACAAAAAACAAAAAACAAACGAAATATCCCTTTAAGGGTCTGTTGTCTGTTTTTTATTCTTTTTTTTTCTTTTTTTAAACAATTGAGATGAAATGTTTATTTTGCATTTTTTTTTCTTGTATTGCTATAAGTATCCAAAATCCAAACGTGAATTTTATTCAACATACAGTATTTGGCATGATCTACAAAACTGACAATAAAAATACTCAGTGTTTTTTTCTTAATCTATTCTCACAATTAGCCTGCTGGCCGTGCAAGGATAAACGACCACCACTAGTATGTCGAAGATAAATTTAGACATTGAGCGAATAACAAAAACAATAACAAAAACAACAACAACTGAATTCCCCTTTGCACTCATTTTTTATTAACAGGCTGAGCTCCAGCCTCATCCTGTGATTGGTGTGTGTGTGTGGTCAATCATATTAGCTGCCTAATCAACATCATTATTTTTTCACTTACACACGTTATAAAACAGGTTCCTACTCATTTCAGTATCTATCTGAAATGGAGGTTGCCATGCTGCCCTCTAATGACGTCCATGTGGATAGAAGCTGCAGAAAGCTGCTTCAAAGACAACCTGAACCTTGAGTGAAACCTGACTTTTCTCATGGTGCTGCCTGAATTGCCACTAACAGTCAATAATAATAATAATTTCCGCACATATTTAGAATTTCACTGACATGCAAAGCCCTGTTTTGAAAACATAAAGGGGGATGCAAAAAATGCAATGTTATAGCTCAGGATTTATGCGGTTAATTCAATAAGGTGGTGAAAAAACAGGGCTGACCCTGTTCAGTCCCTCAGCTCTTACTTCATTTGCCTAAATATGTTCCGGCTGAGGACTGTGATGACAGGACCAGAGGGAGGGACCCACATACACACACACACTACAAGTCTTAGTGTGAGCTGTGTGTACAAGTGTCTCCTTCTGGGTTTGTATTAGTTCATTAGAGGTGTTGATGGCTGCCACCCCTCCCCTCTGCACCACTCCAGCACACAAGAGGAATCTGGCACGGCGAACACTGTTTGTTTTGGAAGGATGAAAGAAAGAAAAAAAAGCACGTCATTAGTGTGTGTTAATTGCAGCTAATTAGCCCTAACAAGATGAACAGGCCACCCACGGGGAGCGTTTGCAACAAATAATTTGGGGAAAACAAAATTAATTACCACTTGCTAATTAAAAAGGCAATTATGGCCCATTAGAGAGTGGCGGAATGGGGAAAGTTGTGGAGTGGAGGGACATACCTGGAAAGACGCGGGGAGGCATAACAAACATATTTGGCAACAAGCTCAGACCTCCCGGTCAGCACCACTTGACACTTGACAGAATTTAAGTAAAGAGGCCTCAGCCCAAACAAAGTCACTGATTTGATTATTCTATTCCAATCTTGTTCTCCTTAAATAGAGAAGTCACATCGGACAGCCAGGGTCACGCTGGGATGTACTGTGAATTGTTGTATGTTGGGTTTGTCTTGCAGTCTCAGTGGAGTTTAATGTGGGAATTTTTATTTTACTAGGCAGCTGGATCTGACCTGAATCTTGAAACCAGATGCATGAGAGGAAACCGAAATCTGCTTTGAAAAATAAAAATAAAAATAAAATAAAATAAAATAAAAATGTTAGTGATTATGACAGTTTTAAATTACATCCAGAGATGCTTAAACTCTGCAGTTTCTGGAAAAAAACAAAAAGAACCTAGTGCAGATTACACTTATTTTTACTCTGTGCTCACTCCAGGCCCAAACTTAAACAAAAGATTTTTAACATTTAACTTGTTCAGTTCATTTTAATTTGTACATAAATTACAATAAAACATCTCATGCAGGTTCTGACATGGTTAAAAACAAATCATAAGGAATCTATATATTTATCCAATAACATTAGCGTATTGATAGTTTAAAATGTAATCAGTTTAAGATTTCTTGGTCTGTAGTACAGGAACTGCATTGGTGCTACTTTTGTCCCGTGAATGAAGCTGTGGCTCCATGCAACTGAAATAACCTCAACCTTCTTGGGTCTTCATTGCAAAAGTGATGTGATGGTGTTTTGAATGTGGTGCCAGCTACAGTATTTGTCACATTCACCCCTGCATTCAGCAGTCAAGACAAGATGTGTCATTTAAATAGTTTTAAATGTTTTAGAAATATCTTTACACAAATACGGAGTAGAGATAATTTGTTTCTATGATATGAATTTTGAATCAAACTGATATTTAAAAGAATAGAAAAATCAAACAGCTCTTGTTGAAAAAGCGCTGTCTTGAAAGGAGAAAAAACACTACAACCTTTTTTGTTAGATAAAAAATACAAGGACACCTCGAATGTTGAGTTTCTAGGTCTGATGCTGTCAGCACCACTGAGGATGGCTGAGGATGAGTCGCAGGTCGAGGCGCAGAAGGGTGAACACTCGCACATATGTGGGTGGGTGGGGGGCAGAAAACATGGAGCCCGAGGGTCCCGTTCAGTCAGAGGGCCCCTGTGATGATGGTGATTGATGCCGCCACAATTCAGACACCCCAGACGCTGCAGCAAATTAAAAGGCTATTTTGTAAAGTTGTAAAGGAGCAGGATGGCGAGGGGGAGTGAGGGGAGGGGTGTGTGGGAGGGGTGAAAGGGCCCCTGACGTGCACACACACACACACACACACACTGCCTCTGTTTGGTTTACTGTCATCAGTCCCTCAGGGAGCAGAGCGATTACAAGCCTTTCACTTTCCCCTCATTCTGGATAACGATTGTGCACACGTGTGTTTTCTTTTTCTTCTCCACGTGAGCGCGCGAGAGGGGGGGAAATATGGATCCACACAAGGGAGAGTAGATGAAAGTCAACAAGCAGATATTGACGAGGGATCCATGGGGAACTCGGGTAGGTTTCTCCGAGTCCTCGGTGGCGGCGTTCGCTCCCCTTCTCCCAACTTCCCCGTCTGTACATGATTTGCAAATCATTTATCCCCAATTTGAATTTAATTGACCCGGCCGACCCCGAGGAAGCTCCCGCTGGCTGGGCGTGTCTGCAGACTCAGAGGGAGCAGACCGTGCGAGGCTGCAGCCGGGCACGAGGGCCAGGAGCCAGAGGTCGACCCGGTGTCAAGTGGGTGAGGGGGGGTGGAGGTTTCGAGGGGGTTGGGGGATGGGTAAGGCCAGCTGATCGCGTCTCCCCCCCCCCCCCTCCCCACCTCCCTCTCAGTTCCAGCCCCAACGCATTGTGTCGGCCGCCGCAGCTGCTGTCAGCTGCCAGCGAGTGTTTACAAAGGGGCGGGTGATGGTTGAAAGGAGCGTGCCACGTGCGTGGAAGTTTTTTTGGGGGTGAAAGAGAGAAGGAGAGAGAGAGAGAGGGAGAGAGAGAGAGACGGAGAGAGAGAGAGAGAGAGAGAGAGAATGGAGCAGGAGGCATATGGTGCTACAACAGGAGGAAACGGACACATGCCCAGTCTCCCACAAGCTGCTCGGTCGCCTCGCAGCCCCCCATGCCTCAGTGGAGAAATACGGTCCCAGAAGTGGGCGGCCGATTGTTTGTTTTAGAGTTTGAGAAGGAACGTGCAGTTGTCCCGTATTGTGCAAATCTGACTTTGCCCATGCTTTTTCCAGCAGTGATTTAGCCTGGTGTTAGCTGCCCTGTGGCAGTGCACTGCTGAAGTCGACAAAGCAAAAAAACAAACAAAACGTATTTCCCTTTTTTGCTCAGTGCATTGATGGGCTTAGAGAGGTCTCCTCCACGTCCTCTTCATGTTCTTTTGAGGGCAGCTGGCTGTAGTCGCTTCCAGCTTTTCATCACAGCTGACGTCACACTTAGACCGACTGAAAACACCTTTTCCAGAATTTCAGTTAATTCTCCAAAAAATGTAAAAAAAAAAAAAAATACATTCTTGTTTATTTTTATTGCTCGACTTTTTTTTTCTTTTTTTAAAAAAATTTTACAAAAGAAAAAATGCAAAACACTCTCAGAAACTGTTTGTGATGTCACAAAGGGCATTAACAGCACTTGCAACACCGGCAGCCAGGTTTTCCCATCACTCAGATGGTTGAGCTAGTTTTCCGCCAAGGTGATGAGTATTTTTACTGGATGTTAGTGTGAGTGTGAGTTTTCTGGACACCTGCAGAAGAATACGATTGTGTTGTCATTTAGCCAGGATATTCATTCAAAAGTCAAAGCATTTATTGTCATATGCACGGAATGCCGAATAGGAGCCTCAGTAAAGAAAATAAAATTTTATATTATTAGTATTTATACTTATAATAATAGTTTTTGTTATACAATTCTAAATTGAAGCAGTAGTATCTGGAATTGAAATTCTTTTCCAAATATTTCTACTGTAGCACAAGTATGAGACGGTCATGTCTCAGTCTGGGGAACAGCAGCTTTATTTCCCGAGCTGGGCGGTGAGGCCAGAATGAGTCGGGCTGCAGCAACTGGATCAGCTCAGCGATCAGTTGGAGCGGCTCTGTGGCAGCTTATCGCTTTCTCTCCCTGTGCCAGGCCCGTCCAACCACCCAGCCACTGATGGGAAAGGAAAGAGCGGCGAGAGCCCTGCTGTATGAATCGACCCCAGGCTTCACGTTGAGAGGTCACCCAGTGCTGGGTTGGAGAGAGAGAGAGAAAAAAACGTACCCTGACGAGCCGGTGGGAAAATATTAGCCCAACAGATTAACAGACACAGACGCTGCAATGCATGAAAGCACTGACACACAGCAACTGGGCCCGGCTGGGTCCGGCACATCTGCCAGCCTCTTGATCTCTGAGTTGTATGCGAGCGCGGCTAGCCGTACGTGCCGCATTCAGAATGAGTGGTGAGCGTGCACGAGTGGGGCAGACAGGTCGGCCGCCGCCCACCCGCGTCCCTTCAGCTGGGCCTTCTCATCATCGCCCTCTTTCAATTCCCGGGTGCAGCTCTCTGGGACCAGCTCCGTCCCAGTGCACTAAACAGATGGGCCGTCGCACAAAAGGCCCGCTGCCTCTTGGCAAGCTGGTGTCCTGCATGCCTGATTACACCTAAACGCCCCAGCCGAGGATTGATACAGTGGCTCACGCTCCCCGCGATATGAAACGGAGGGGACGAGGGGCTGAGTGGAGACGACAAAGGACGACGCAAGTTGAAAGCTGTTGTTATTGTTGGAGGGGAAATGAGGGCGGCATTCACAAGCTCCAGTGACCCAACTGAAGTCAACTTGGAGCTGCTGCTGCTATAATTTAATAATCAAGAGGAAAAACATTTTATTTCTGCTCAAAGTTTTTTTTCTTCCATGTTCTTTAAATGTTATTTTTAATTGTTCTCTTAGACGCACTTTGTAGATGTATGATGTGCAATGTGGCGCAAAGCATTAAATTTCTCTCACTGATCCATCTGAGACGGAGCCCATAACATTTAGAAATGGGAGGCGCTTGAATGGACATTGTCATGCTTAAAGTTTGGAAAGTCTTAGTGGTTTCTTTCAAAAAGAATGAAAACGGCAACTCAGGACGACAGACAGAGAGCTAACTGCTGTGAAAAGCGTTAAGGTGTTGTTTTTCCTGTGCACGGGCGGTTCAGTTTCATTAATCAGCATGACTGTTTTTCACTCTGCACTGAGAAAACAACTGGATAGCTGGAAAACCTCTCCGGACATCAAAAATCATCATTGAATGAATCCAGCTGGTAAAGTTGGCTCCTTCGAAACCGTTTTCAATGAAATCCATCAAGTGGCTCCTCAGATCAGCTGTTTTAACATTTTGCCTGATTTGCACCACGTTGGTGTAAGATCACAAGTCAGCAGGTGATGATTTGGATTCCTCACGATTTAGAACCCTAATCTAAACACACCTGTCGGTTCCTGATAGAATAATTGTGGGTAAACCTGATCTGAAACCTCCTTCCCAGTTTAGTTTTTTGCCCGCCGCCTTTCTCAAATCCAGTGTTTCCGTTGTTAATTTTCGCTGCTTCCTCCCCGATAAGACTCTTGTCTCCGTGTGTGTGCATGCATATTCTGATTTTTTTTTTCCCTCTCCTCTGGGACCGTGCGTGCTTGCAGAAGATAGAATGGAGCAGAGGGAGAGGGAGGAGAGCACGCACATGCCTGTAGCCAGACCATCCACTTTTTTAATCAATGTCTTAAAAGAAAGAAAACACACCCACACAAGGAAGAAAAAACAAACTGGGCTCCTTATCAGCCGCCGTGTCCTTTACTTCCACTCACATTGCCCTGCCCGTCCCCGTCTGGCCTCCCCGATATGCTAATCGCTATGTAAGAATATCCCGTTGGATAATTACCATACATTACCCTGTGCTCATGTCTGGATTAATCCTTCACGTGCATAATCCTATTTTGGCTTCCTTTCCTTGCCGGTGTGAAAGGTGAATCGTGGGTAAATACAATTTACATCGGCAGAACACGATAGCGTGGAATCTGTTGGCAGCTCTTACCTCCAGGATATTGTCTGCAGACTGAGATGGCAGAGTGAAGAGGATTATCTCCCCAGACCTAAACTATCCCGACTGCAGGATCTTGGAGAGTTGTAATACCACCAGAGGCTTTTTTTCTCCCCCGACGGCCCCCGTCAGCTCTGGATATCCTCGCATTATCCTTTGTCACTTGATGGTTTTACCGTCATTTGTGCGCTCGCGTTTCTCTTTTGATGTTACAGAGTGTTTCCGTCAAAGCAGAGTGGCTAATTACAGCGCAAATAGGCTTTAGTGTTTATTTATTGTCGCCAGAAAATTAAAGGCTGTGTAAAGAGATGAGAAACAGGCAGCTTAGTAATCATTTTCCCTTCTGACAATATATTGTTTCCAATCCTCAAAAGGCTACAACTTGGAGCTATTTATTTATTTTTTTGTCATTTTAAAGAAACAAACACACAAACAAGTTTGTGCCAGGGCTTGCTGGGAACGTTCTGGCACAGTGAATGCATTTGAATTCATGAAGCACGTGTTTCGCACTGCTTATCTGGTGGTTTCACGCAGAAAGTGAAAGTCATACTGTGGAAAAGTCTGAGGCAGATTTTTTTCTGAACTTTCACAGAATGTTTGTGTGAAACATGAGTCTGTCTCCGTCAGCAATTCAGCACCAGCGTCTCTGTGCAAATCCTCTGGGGTGTCCAATGAATTCACACCCTAAAATCTTTAGCGTTGTGAGTGTGTGTGTGTGTGTACATATATGTATGTATATATATATATATATATATATATATATATATATATATATATATATATATATGTATATATATGTGTGTGTGTGTGTGTATATATATACATATACATATATATATACACATATATATACTATACACATATATATTGAGTGAGCCATCTGTACATCATTCATTTACATCAAAAGGCCATTAGGATGGTTGTCTCCTCCCCCTGCCAGACTGCCCAGTCTCTGCTGTGTGCAGATTGCAGACAAACATCACCAACAAACGTGAGATGCATGTGCCGATTACTTGTACCACCAAAGCCTTGATGTTCATCTCATCGTCCTTCTTTTGGTATCGCTGCCTCCCCGGCAGACCTTCCTGGTCTGCGGTTGGCTTTTAGCAGGCTTCCGCCTGACGTCCGCGCGGGTCCGCTTGACGACCCTCGGCCCTACGTCTCTGTCTGCAGCCCCCTGTCAAGGCCTCGCCGGGACTGTTGCACACATGACCCTTGCGAAGGAAAAAAAAAGGGGGGAAAAAAGCACTATTACAGGAGTAATGAGCAAATTTAACACTTGTGCCTCAGCACACCTGGGTTCCAGGCGAGGGCCGTATATTTCCTCTGACACACCCGACGTCTCTGCAGAGGGCAGCCAACTGGAACTGGACCGGCAGGGTCGATATCACTGGAGTGAAAGAGAGAGGGGTGGGTGGGGTGTGTGTGTGTGTGGGGCGGGGGTGGTAGGGGTGTGAGAGGTAGTTCAGAAGCAGCATGCTTGTATGTTCCTATTCAGAGGCAGCATGCAGGTGGATGTCAAACAGTGCTCCCTCTTTATTCTCTTTTAAAGGCCCCACATCACGCAGAATTCTACTTACCAATATTTTCTGACATAACGTATCACGACCCTGTCAACAAAACTCCCTAGAAATCAAAATGTCTTTCTTTTCTTCTTTTGCTTATTCCACTTTTCGACACGTGTGTCTCAAAATGCTCCAGTGTGCAAATCTGCCTTTTGTGGTGCCACACAAAAGTGTCTGCCTCTTCCAGGTGGTCACTTTGCCCAGTGTAACAGCCTCGTGGACGCTCGGTTTTGTTCATCATGTGCAAGGTACAACAGAGCATCAATAATAGCAGGACGTTATAAACAGAGGGCTTTGTCCTATGCTGTTTTCTGGAGCTCTGTCGATATTGGCGTCGCCGTCCAGGGTGCAAAACATACAAAAATGAAGAAGAAACGGGTCTCATATGGGGCCTAGGTGGCAAACTGGAAGCTTACAGCGTGTTCTAATTATAAATGCGATCCAGAAATACCAGCATTTGCGGAGAGAGTTTAACCTCAAGCTCCTTTTTATTTTAGCAAGAGAACTGGATAAATGTCCGGTGATGATAGGGAGCGGTGCTCGCTGGAAGTGACAGCAGCCCCTGAGGCAGAGCTCTTCATTCAGCTCCAGCCCTGCTAATGTGCTAATCTGTTCTCTTTCAGTGAGCCCCGGGGCACTTCCACACACCGTAACGGCCACACACGCGCAAATGCACACACACAGGCATACGCGCACACTCACTCCAATCTTTCCATAAATTCCTTATTTTGTCACCAGATAAGAGGAGCGGAGAAAGAGAAGAACAAGGATATTTCGGATTTTGCTCTACTTTCATATTAGACAGTTAATTTTAATGTAAACACATCTTACAACTATTTTACATTACATTATTTTCCTACTCCAGATATTTTGATCCTTACCTCTTACCTTAACTGAGGTCTGAGACCTCACACATCCACCTGAAAAGCTCCTTTCTGTGAGTGTTTTCAGTATAACAAGCTATTAGTGGGATTCAGTGAGTCAGTTTTAGCGCTTCCAAGAGTGAAAACAACACCAGAAGGCGTGAATGAAAGCTTGTACACAATGGCCCCTGTGAAAGAGATCACAGCAATAGTAACTGGATGGAAACTTTACATTAAAAAGAGCAAGAGTTGCAGCTGCAGGCGCTTTACTGCAACTGGCTTTGACAATAGTCCTTTTCAACCCAGGGAGTCACAAAGGCTTCAGTCTGATTTTGATTATTTAAATACGGCTCATCAAGTGTTAACCAAGATTAAGCCTCAATGTTGCTACCTGGGAATAAAAATGGATGTGTTCTGCTTTTACGTTGGTTCATACAGTCAGCTCTCAAATTTTCTTTCTATACCTGTTATTGTGTGTATCGTCTATCAAAATGACAACAATTTCTCTTTACCTTGATGCGTTTCCCAGAATTAGTTTACCTTTCAAGCTTCCCCTGCTTTTTAACGGGCCTCTTCTTTCCCAGTGTTTTCTGGGCTCTTTCCCTGGTGGACAAGTGAAATCAATCCAAAGTATTTATTGGGGAAACCTGCAGGTGACAGTGATACCCACTGTGATATATTCCCATCCTACCGGGTCTCTCTGCATGAAAGCAGTCGAGCAGCGGGGTGGGGATGGGGGTGGGAGGTGCACAGAGTAGAGAGTGCGACTACACAGCAGAGGAGCTGACGGCAGTGAGGAGCCCAGTGCCTCTTCATACCTCTTGACTGAGATATATACTCGTAACAAAGCACATCTTCACGCGAAGCTCTGGCACCCTTCATTGCTCTCCATCCAGACCCCCCACAGTCTCACACTCCATGCCCAGCACCTGCAGGAGAGGCCAGAGGGCAAGTCAGGGACTGAGGAGGCCTTCTGTGAACAAGAGTAGCAATAAAAACAGCCTTTTTTCAAATTCAGTTTCAAGCCACAATCTCATCTTTTTAAAAATTCTTCCAATCATTTTAAAAAGCTCAACCTTCTATCACCTTATGAAACATTTAATTTTGCATATTTTCTTAAAACACAAATGTTTTCTAGGATCTATGATGACAGTGGAGGATATTTTATATCTAGTCCATAACATAGCAAAAATCCATAGCTTTATAAGTGGTCTATGTAATGATTGTTTTGTTGCCATGCTCACATGTTAGGTGCGTTTCAGTTATATTATTATAATTCTTTCCATTCTATTCTGTTCTCACGTCAATATACAGCATGATTTCTCTAAGAAATTTGTTGTCTTGCGTTTATTGAAAAAAAAAAAAATCAGGGTTACTGAGTTCAGATGCATTAAACTGCATGGCTGCGAGTGATGGTACAATTAGAAGACATAATCGCGTTGCACTGATTTTCAACCCTTACTGGTCTAACGGTGGACGACACTATTCACAACCACACGTAGTCTTTTTAATGTGCCAACTATGCGACTGAATGGGCTCTTCAATGCAAAAGATTTCATTTGTCATGTCAATAAAGCCATTTTCAAGCCATTGATCCGCTGACATCTCCGGGCTCCCGAGAGGACCTAGTGAGAATTAAAAGGAGAGGAACCAGTGGACGAAGCGTGAATCGGTGCCTCTTCACATCTGACCTCGCATGACGTCTCTGAGGCTGCGACCAGCTCCGCCCACCACCCTTTAGCCGTGCCTCAACGACTGGCCCCTCCCCCAGGAAGATGGCGGACGTAAGGAAAAGCCATGACACTGCATTCTCTGAGGAAGTGTCAGTGATCAGCACCAAGCCTGCTGAATGTTGAGGGAAAAACGCAGGGCTGACTGGCAGACTTCAGTCTTTGGGTGTGTGATAGCTCAAATTGACTGGTGAAGCAAGCTTATTGACAGTATCCTAAGATAAAGCAGACTTATGTGGAACACCTCCAACATGTCCATGTGATCATGAGCCCAGAGAAAATATTTGGAAACTTGAGGAAAAACTGGGAAGGTAACTCCACTAACCAATATGCAAAGAGGAAGGCGATACATAGACAATCTTATTAAAAGCTTTGTGCACAAGATATATCCAATCAGATCCAATCAGCCATTGCACTGTGCAAGCCGCAAGTCAACGTCCCCCGGCTAACAGCGCTGTTTAACCAAAGTTTCTAAATCTGAGCTCATCCACCTGCTGTGCAACGTTAACAGATAACTGCCACATCCAGTGTGCTTGTTCAGTGTTTGTGTGTTGTTGCCATTGTTTTGGTTTCTTTTGTTTTGTATTGTAAAAGAGAGAAAATCAATGTCCCCAGTTTGTGTGAGTCAATCAATTCCACATTGGCTGTATTCCCCTCAGTGGAAACGAGGCAACAATAAGAGGATACGGTTGTTTCAGGGTGACAGCAGGCTTGGGGATGCAGCTTTGGTTGAGGTGTTTGTGTTGGAAACTTGCTGTTCTGCTGCATATTGATCAGTTTACCCTCTGTGTCTCCTGAATCCATGAATCTCTACTTATAAGAAGATATTCTCCCAGGTGGAGTTTGAAAGACGTAAGATTTTCATTTTAATTCTCTGATAATCCTCCAAAAATGTATAATTCTCTTCCTCTGACAGCGGATTAGGTTACTTTGTAGTGCCGCATCTGTTGTGCGCCTCGCGACACCTCGCGCTCCGTTCATCCACAAACTGTTGCCGCCCGTCATTCAGTTTCTTTTCACTGTGAGCCCCAGATAATCCATGATTGGCATAGCATGATCCTGTGAAGTGTTATATCTTGTGCGCAAAGCTTTGATAAGATTGTCTATGTATCGCCTTCCTCTTTATGTAAATCTTTATCTTCCATGCTTTGAATTCAGTTACTGATGACAGCCAAATCTCCAGGCTCACACATACCACAAGTCGTGTGAAATCAGGTGATCTTCTCACTTTCACTTTCTTGCATTCTTCATAAAGGCCTCTCCCTCTCCACCCTCCACCCCAAATGTTTATAAAATTGCAACACACTCTGTTTCAGCCAGCATCTCAAACTTCTGTCCGCCACACTGTCACAACAATCAATCAGAAGTTTTCACAACCAGGGGAGCCGATTGCTCAGAACACCAATTAATCACAGCGGACCATCATACGGTTTTTAACTAACATCAAACCCAGGCCAGACTGTAGTAGATAAAAGGCTATAGCACTGTTTAATTTGCTATGCTGCGTTGTTAGCATGTTCCTGGTTTCGTCCTCAAAACAAGCCGACTGGTTCGATTGCGTGTCCGACTGATTTAGATGGGAATTTTTCATGACGGCTCTGTCTGATTCAAGCAAAGCTGCAGCCTCGCAAAGTAGCTCGCATACGGTGCTGTCTTTTATTTCAAGAGAATTGACATCTGCTGACAATTTACAAGCAACGTTCAATGCAGTAAGATGGACATTGTGCCCTATGTACAGTAATTGTTCCCAACGCCTTTAAATGAGCAGCTTGTGCTCTGAAGGGTGGCAGTGGAGTGAGTCGCGGGTGGAGGACATAGAGCATTAATGAGCCGGGTTCATTGTGCGGAGAGACGAAAAACAAGTGGCACGACCATCTGTGAATGCTTGAGGAGAACCAGAGGGACGCCTCAGATCTCCACTGCTCCACCTCAGATGATATCTCACGAGGCCTCGTGTTACGCACATTTCGTGGCAAATTGCTCCGTCTGACATTCCTAGCACCTTCCTGTGAGACGAAAGGCGAAAGCAGATATCTAGCGGACAGGTGAGTGACAAGGGCAGATCTTGGATCGGAGGAACACCGAGGCAGACACAGTGGTGCGAATGAGGCCCCTTTGAACAAAGAGTCCCTAGGGTGGAGTAGCATCAGTCAGCGCCGAGCCGGTTCGTGTCAGAGTGTGTGTGTGTACGTTGGCGTGTGAGAGATCACTTTCTGCAGAGTGAAGATAGAATAATAAAAAGAAAAAAACCAGGCTCATTACACTGCAGGGTTGGTGTCAAACTGGTGAGAGGTCGAAGCAAAAGCCCAGATGCTCATAATAGATTTTCACCTGATTCTGAATCAAAAGTGTCATCTCGTTGTCATCGCGTGTCTTTGAAGAATTTGTCCCATTATATATGTCCTGCTGAACAGGCTGGTGACCGTGCCATATCCTGATCCACGCATTTTTGGCAGCTAAATGCCGACCCATGTGACCAAGCCGGCCAATTGAGTTGTCAAGCAGTCTGATGTCAACACAAACGCCGCATATTACACAGCATCACCTCAGCACCACTGTCTCTGAACAGTACAACACTGCTGCTCTCCCACCGTTTTCTACACCGTGGCTTTCATTCTTGCTGACACTCTTTCATTGCGCTTCTTCAACTCTTTTCCACAACCCCGGCCAATCTGTCTTATATGTAGATTTAAAAAGAAAACAAAACAGCAATGTGTTTAAAATGTGCTTTTTTAAAAAAAAATAAAATTCTTTGCTGTATCTTTAACGGCAATGAAAAATGAATACATGAAATGTGGGAGAAAAGAAAAAAACTGAAGTCAGGGCTGAGTGGAGTTGTCAGTCAGAGGCTGAGGGCAGAGCAGATGGGGAGGCTGCGGCTCTGTGCTGAGTGCATAATGCGTCCTCGGTCCTGGGGAGGCAATGTCTAAATTAATATGATTTGTCCACCTTTGATATTTAAGAGGATTAAAGCTCATGTTCAATAACATGGTTGTGAATGGCCCCGGATGAGAAGTGACACGGAGCAGAATGGAATTAGCCGCTCCTGAAGGACTTCTCCATTCATTGTTAACTTGGTGCCTAATCCTCATTAGGTTGTACAGGTCGGAGGGAGCCGCTCATGGCCGGGAGGGGGCACGCGCCCTCCCATTGTGTGTCCGATGGTTAATCATGCTGTCATGGCAGGGGGGGAGGGGCGAGCAAATGGGAAGAGAGCGAGGGATCAGTGGAGTGCATAAAGGCCCCCTGTCGTGCGTGGGAGGAACCCAGTCCGGCTGAGCCACGATCCGGCACCGTGACGCTGTGACATGCACGGCACCGACACATGTGGTGGATCACCGAGGTCTTCACACCTGCAAACCTGTGAATTGTGTGTGGCTGGCTGTGAGAGGAAAACCAGAAAACCAGACACTGTTTTATCTTTTGTGTCTGAGCTTCTGAATGAATGAATCCTCACACACTGATGAGGCTGCTGTGGATCGACTTTCTATTGAGAATAGTTTGGAGCAGCATTTGAAATGCAAGGTGTATCCTTCAAAAAAAGTGAATGACTCTATCCACGCATCGATATCAAATTAAATAACATGTTTGGTCGAGTCACATTAGGGGCTGTTGTATTGTGGCATGGTGTCAGTAGTGTTGCTCATGAACATATTTCATTTGTTGTTGATTTTGAGCTGAAGTTTGGGGAAATGCTTTCCCTGCCTCCCCTCAAATCCATGAATTATTTTTCTTGACCCCTAAAATTAAAATAGTTAAGTGTCCCCATAAGCAAAAATGAAACACCATGTGTAATTTGATTAATTTCAATTTCCTTAATTTGTGTCATGAATACCATAGTTGTTATTCTCAGTAATTTATACACCTGTGCATCCATCACTGCAAGAGGCTGGAGGTAAAAACCAAGATTAGTTTTATAGAACAAATCCATTTCCCTCGTGCGCCCTTGAAGACCTCACTGAACTCTGTCCGTGGTACTGAAACCACTCCTTACGTCATCGTATAGGCTAAAATTGAAATACTTTGAGCGTGTCTGACAAGAAAAAAAAACACTTAATTTTGTCTGATGATGATGATGATTTTCATGAGTGATGCTGCTGTTATAGTCTGTGGACTTGAGTCACAGTGAGACATCTGTTTCCGTCCCTTCCTTCTTCTCCGCTGACATCAGGCATGCACTGCTGCCGCTTACTGTAACTGTTCTCTTACAGGTGGACCAACCACCAACTGTCCGCCTGGACTGTGAAGTTGGTGTGAGAAATGTGCATAGCGAGCACGCTGCAACACACCTAAACTCTCCACCCTAGAGTTCAGGTGAAACTGATCTCTGGTGGCTTTGGACTACATCATCCTCAAGGAAACTTTTAAGCTAAGAGGTGTTTTATCATTGATTCTTTTCTGCAACATTGTACCTTTGAGTGCAGAAGAAAAGGTTACGGGAAATGGACTGATGGATAAATTGGTCAGTGACAAATATACAAAAATAATGGAGTGAAGCAAGACAAGATAGTTAGCAAAGACAGTGGTAGTTTTTCAGTGATGGTACAAGTTGTAAGTAAAGTATATTTCTACGAAGGACCAGCCTCTTGTTCTGTTTTGTAGGCAGAAACATTTTGATTTGGGCCAAATTTGAGGTTAATTTCCAATGCAATTAATTCCCTCAAAGTCAAATGCAGAGAAATTTCAAAAACAAATCAAAACTGAGACTGTTTCCACCCAAGAAGCACTTGTGTTTCTCCTTCCGCTGCCTTAAAATTGACCTTTTTTGGGAAAATTGTGGACACCATTCTTACGACAAGCCTTTCTCTTGCTCGCTTTTGTTTGCCTCACTCGTCTGCCGCTTTGTGTGAACTCTTAACAACTCGCCCTACTTTCAGTGGCCAGACACACACTGAAGGTGCGCTCCGCCCTCAAAAGGGAGGCGTCCTTCCTTTGACAATTTCAGCCGGCGTCTTTTCTTCAGGGGCTAATCCGAGTTATGACAAGGGGGATGTTGGGGTTTAATGCGCCGTCTGTGGAAAAATAAATGGCATAATTGCGGTTGTTAGGGCAAATTATGACACTTGTGGATAAGCGTTCAGTAAACTGTCATTAGGGGTGAGCAGGTGGAGAGGCAACAGGCTTTAGTCACCACAATCTGCCATAATCACCCTCCCCTGCCTCACCAGCACCTCCTTCCTCCCATTCTGCTCCAAGCCTGAAGTACTCTGACTGTCTCAGCACTTAACGCCGGATGGGCCACTTATGTTCTTGTCCATATCAGGAACATTACTTGCTGTTAAACTTTGTGCGTTACTTATTCCTCCCATCGGTTGTGTGTTTTTTCTATGGAAAGCATTCATGCGTGGTAACATGGCCTCCATCTTGAGATGACACTTGGTGGGTTAATGTAAAACTTTGCTTCCCACTGATTTCACTGATCACTCCTTGCGTCACGTTTGAATTGCTTTCATACTTCAGACACAATACAATATCGCTGCAAAGATTTTCAGGAATGAAATGTAGCCACAGTTTCTCTCACCTCATCTCACTTTTTCTCATCTATTTATTTGCAGATCGCAGGTCAAAAATTTCATTTCACATATTTTGGACTTACAGACTTTGTGAGTGTGTCAGAGTGTGTCATTGGTGTGTGTCATTTGAAGTTGAGATTTTTTTAAATCTTGCAATTCAACTGCGTCTGTCTGTTTTCAGTAAGTCTTAGAATTGGACAACAAATCTGTTTTTACCGACACTATACAGAAATGTTTTAGAAATAAATCTGTGGATGGGGTGGGGGTGGGAGTCAGTCCACTACTACAACAGACTCTGTGTGTGGTGTGAGTTGGAGGCACTGAGCTGTTTAATTCACTCTGATTGCAATGCAGAGGATCTGGTTGCCTGCGTTTTTCTCTCAGTCTGGCCGTATATTAGGGCTGTTGTGACTGTTTGAGGTGAGTTATGCCGCAGCAGTGTGGAGACGCTTTGCCGTGGCTCTGAGCCAGGAGCAATAGATTAGAGTGAATTTTTGCTCAGTTGTCTATCAGAGTTTTATACCTTGGCATGTTAGCGTTGATAGCTTTGTGCTCTAAAAATGTTCAAGTGCGTCCAACCAACTTCCATCAGAAGAGCTAAATATCCTTATGAGAAAGGACCTCCTTTTTTCAGATTGCAAATGATACTGTATCTTCACACCTAGTACATACTGATTGGTATATATTTTCAGGATCCTTTGTTAAAATCAGAATACACATTAACATTGTGATTAGAAATGTGTGCAGTTTTCTTTAGGAACGAGGATCTGAATTTTTTGCTTGCATTTTTATGACAAAACTGAACTGAATTTGCAAATTGTAAGCTAGCTGTGTGCTTTTCTAAACCCACTACCAAGTGGCCCCATGTACATATCATCTCAAACAGTGGATCTCTTGATGATCATTAACTCCTAAAAGGCACTTTATTTTGAGAGAGCTTAATTTTTGGGCCACTTACTGATGCAGCACAGTTTTACAAAGCAAAGTGCTCCTCTGTCCAGCAGAGACACAGCGAGAGGAGTGAGAGGTCCCTACTTCACACCATGTACCTAATGAGAGTGGAGTACATGTCTCTCCTGGATCATGAACTCTTCCAGGACGCCACGTTAGCAAGCATTTGCTACTCTGTTGACTTTCAACACGGCGATCATGATTCCACTCTTCTGTGGGAGAAACAACCCCCCCCCCCCCGTAAAAAAAAAAAATCTATGAAACGTGAGTGATATATAGTATTTGTTGTCTCTTTTTACGATTTTTACGTCAATACAAGTAAAGGATGCATAATCAACTGGGTAATTTATCAGTGTATTGTCGATTGTCAGTATTGGGATCGCACAAAATCACACATCCATTGTAATAGAAAAGTACATGACTGAACCAGATCCTTTTTTCCACATTATTGACAACATCATAAGACTGAATGAATCCAGAAAGACTTTCCCTGCCTTAGTGGGCTATATCTCATCTCCAGTCAAGCTTAAGTGAAGGATCCTGGGAGATGCTCATGTTTTATCATTAGGGATGTATAGTCCATTATCAAACTCTGAGAACACTGCAATTAGCCCTCCAATCATTTATTTAGACTCTATCTGTATGGACCTCATACGCTACTTAATCCCCATGTAGTTAAATCAGGGATCATTAAGAAGACATGTCATGAATCTACATCAGCCTATCTTCTCCATAGTATTCTATCTATATAGTCATTGCGATCAGGGATCAACAATCTGTCCACCTCTCCAATTTAATGGCAGAATTTCTGTACTCTTCTATCCAGTGTCATGTTTCTCCAAAAATAAACCTTTCCCAAAAATTCTAAAGGATTCAGCTGGATCGCTGTCGGCAAAATCAATTTCAGCCGACCAATCAGAATTCTGATCTGGTCGCGATGAACGCAAGAACCTCCTGCAGCAGTGTCGTTCAGTTGATCACAGCTGGCCAACATTTCCACATCAAAAGGAGATCATGTTTTTTAGACGTTTGATAATTGTTTTGCCATTCCCTTGTTATTATTTTTCTAAAGTCACTAGATTTATTTGACGGCAAACAAACGCACAATGTATCACTGATTTATTTATAGAGTTTTCCTTCTATTGTCCGTCGCCAGAGAGGAATTTTGTCCTTCCGTCTTTCCACAGCTTTTACTCTTTTACTGTCAGCCAAAGTCGGGAATGACTAATTAGAGTATAATTTGAAAATGCATTTGCCGGTAAGTAATTAATCAAGACATTTGTAAAATATAGTCCTGTAGTGCCTCCTGGTTAACATATTAAAGAATGTATTAAACTTTAATGTTTAATTATAAAAAAGACCTCAAATTAATTATTTATTACTTTCAATGATTCAGGTAGTAATTTGGAGTCTAATTTTCTAGTGTGTATGCTGCGGCGTGGTCCTTTGAACAACAATGATTTAATTGTGTTTTTTAGCAGCTTTAAAATGCACAAAAAAGATTTTTTTTGGGCGGCTTTCAGAGAACCTGGGACTGTTTAACGACGTCATAAGTAATAGCATTTATTTGTTTGTCTGTTGGTTCTTGAATCAGCCACAAGGTTGTGGCCCTGTGCTAATGTTTTAAGCGTGATGCGCTTGACAAATGAGCTTGAGCTTCAAATGGACGAGAGGTTTATTAATGTTTCATGCAGAGTGACTGCGATCCGTCTCCTCCATTCATCTCCTGCCGCCAGGTATCTCCTCTCAGCTTCACGGGATGCTTTGCTCCAGATTTAAGTCACTTCTTCTTCTTTACGTTTAATTGACTGGCTTAACCAGCTCATCCATTTTGCCAACATCCAACACATAGCGCTCTCAGTCCCATCATATTGTATTTTTCTATTGTATTTTTTGTCTTTTTAGATTTTGGATTTTACTAATGTATAATATATCAACATAGTATATATAACTGAATTTCTGGATGAAAAGGTTTGTACATGAGTAAGAGCTCAAATTCCCCAAAACCATAAACAACATAAACAACAACAAAAAAACATGTTGCAAGCAGTGTTTGTAGCTAAAGACATTTACATGCTTGAGTGATTCATCAGAAGTTGATGGTACTTTCACATTAAAATCAGATGAAAATAGAAGGTTAGGCGTTCAGAGGGAGCAACATAGTTTTGGTTGACTTCTGACTGGCTTCGGCACTGCAGTTCATCGTAGTCATGCCACTGACGTGGTCCTCCTCACCAACAGGAAGCAACTTCTGTCACCAAATGGCAAAAACTGGCAGGAACACATTTGTTTCTCTTGCATTACACCGTCGTCAGAAGAGTTTTCCAAGCATCATCTATCACTTTGCAAATGCTTTCTATGGGATTTTTACCAGACGGATCCATGAGTTGAATCCAAAACATTTAGGAAACATTCTGTCCTGCCTGCCAGGTTCATTAATCCACAGTTTCACTGTTTTGCTTTCTCTCCTGGTGGCTCCAGCGGGAACGATGAGCTAAATGGCGTCAACGCCTCAATGTTATTTACTCAGTGTTGCGGGGTCGTGTGAAAACAAAGTTCCAACATTACATCCCGCAAATCCCTCATGGGCACCGTGTGGTAGCGGCAGAGCGCCACTGGGAGAGGCCCAACTGTGGGATGGAGGTTTGAAATCAATATCAACAGCGCTCTCTTCCCCTGCACGGCGAGAAGGGGATCTATTATAAAGAAATCATGATTTATGTCAAAGCTAAGAGGGGTGTCAGGTTGTGCAGGGGATAGAGGTATGAGCCAATAATGATTAATGGCTCCCATTCATTTGCCTACCCAGCCCCCCACTCAGTGCGACCAGCGGCTGAGCTCGTCAGTGCTCCGGCTCCCGTCCTCATCGTTTCTTTTGGCTCTGTGATCTTTTATCCTTCGTTTTTCCACCCTTTTCCCTCCTCAGCCCCTTCCCTGTTTTCCTCCCAGTCTCTTTGTTTGCGCTGCGGCGGCAGAATGCGGCAGCGGATCCCGGTGATCCGATCCGCTGCGCCTTTCGCGAAAGAGGGAATGGTGGCAGTCACCTTTAAGCACAGACTGAACAATACGTCTCTGTCACATGCTCACCACATGTGTGGACAGACCGTGAACAAGATGAAGACGAGAGGATGAAGATAGGAAAATGGCCAATATCAAATTTGACTAGATTAAGATCAAAAAGTCAGATTGAGGGGAAGCTGTAAAGAGGTGAACAGCAGTCAGTGGGTATCAGCAAGTCGTCTTCTCCGCGTCTACATGCTGTTTGACTGTTTGTGTTACGTTTAAGACCAGCAAATTCTAAGAAACTTAGGTACATCATTAGTGGTGTTGGTTGGTCCAGGTCTTGGATGTCTGACAATTGTGCATGTAAGCGCCGTGTACCACGAGGTGAATCCCACCGAGTCTTGCCAAAGGTTCGCTGCCTTGAATATGCAGATGCGTTTTTTTCCCCCAGCAGAATTCAGAAGCAATATTTGCACTTGGTAAATCAACATTTCTCCAGTTGGCACTGATTTTTATTTGAGCTTAATTAGTATTGAGTTCTCCGTCAATATGATCTGACACAAATGACTGATCCATTCATGACCGCAGAGGTGAGAATCGATGTGGATTAGCATTTAGCTCAGTATGACGACACTGCTTTCTATCACTCATCACATCAGTGGTGGTGATGGTTTTGAATGATTTTCTTTAAGGGTGACTGTACATTGAATAAGATGCCTTGGACATCCTGACTTGTTTTTTTTTTTTTTCACTTTAGTTCAAAACTTACTGACCTTCCAGTCAGCCGAATGATAGTAAGCATTAAATGAGCTAAACCAATGATTATTATTTTTTTAGTAGATATGAAATGGCAAATAACGGACAGAATGAAAGCAGTTGTTGAAGCCAGCTGTGATCGTGCCCACCTTCAAAAGATCCTTGTTGCGGCCGAGTGCGGGGATCTCTTTCACTGCACGGTGGCATCGGGGCAAGAGCCATGTGGTGTGTAATTGACAGTGACAGATAGCAGTCAGATGTGATTAGTTCTGGCTAGGTAAGCAGTCCATTGCCAGGGCCCGGCTGACACGTAGGGAGAGAGAGCAGAAAGTGCAAAGGAAGCAGTGGGAAATAATCTATCTGTTTGGACACGGCGACAAACGGCTGTAGCAGATCACGTTCAGCACAAAAACATCTCCACAGCAGCAGTCCACAGTCCACAGTTGTAGTAGTGTTAAGTTTCCTCTTTTACAAACCAAGATTTTTTTTCTCTCCCCCTTTCTATGTGCAGATACTTATTAGTAGCGACGTTTTCTGCATTAGCTTGACGTGTACACTCCTATGAATGATTTGCACTTCATAAGCAGTGCACGTAACAGCACCGACATTTAGTGTGTTTAGTCTATACAAACAAACAAAAGTCATATGGTTTTACACAAACTGATTAGGTATGAAAGCCTTCTCAGTTTTATTTAAAAGAACTAAATAGTGAGCAAAAAATATGCGGCCCATTTGTAAACTAATGAAAACCATAATCTGCTTAACATGCTGAGGTGCATGAGCTCAGCCACCCACCACTCCCGTATTTGCACTGGGAGGCCGATCCTTCCTGGGTTTTAAGCTACTAGCAAACAGAATTGTCCGCTGCAACATTTACATACAGGGCAGGTCGCGCAGGAATACCCAGGTGCACCTGCACGCTGTGCTGATTACGTTGCTTTTAGGCTTCAATAATGTTGAGTAAATAAGCTCTTTTCCTATTTCCCTGCTTTAATTTTATTTTAAAAATCTATAATATTCTACTGGAGTTTCTTATTACAGTCATGTTTTTAAACAAACTGTATATATATTTTCCCACATATAACATTGTTCTTTTTAACTGGTAGGTGCAGCATCGGCACAGTTTGCCAGTGTCTCTGCCAAGCGAGAACATGATCTAAATACTAATCAAATGTCATTTACAGCCGGCTTTATGTGAGGCCCCTGAGAGACTGTCCCATCCTGCTCCTTCGCCATGGTAACCAGGGATTCATTTCAGAGGTGTCATGCCACATTATCATCTCGGCAGCTCATCCACTCCCCTTCGCCCTCTGGCTCGCCTGCTTTTGTCCCTTTTCTGTTCAGACCCTTCAATCTCAAATCTGCCCAGCATCCTGGAAGCAAAATATCTCCTGTCTCACCGCAGCTCGGATAATGCACACGGGTGATGGTTCTGCCACGTACACACACAAATTTGCTGTTGCGCATACATGCACATAAACCCTCTTAAAGCCATAGTTTGTAGTTCGGCTTAGCCTACCTGTTACCCTGTCAGATTCGCTTGTAAAACTAGAGTAAAAGTGTGAGAGTATCACCATCATTGTAGCTGGATCTGCTAAAGCATAACTGTCAAATGCAGTACATACCAGTTGTTATCCAACACAATGCAGGCAATGTGACAAATTTCCCTTCATTGGGACAAGAAATAAACTTCACCAAGACAGGTGTACCAGTGCACGACTGAATGATAAAGCCAGGTCCAGTTCTTACTGTCAAGACAGCCCAGTATGGTGGTCAATGTTTGTTCTACTAAATACTTGCTCGTTACGTAAAGCAGCATTTTGAGAGGTTTGATTTAAAGGACGAGTTTGTCTGAATCGACTGACATAAAAATGAAGAGAAAATACATTTGAATGGACAACACGGTGGCGCACAGCAAGAAGGTTGCGGGTTCGATTCCGGGCCTGGGAGCTTTCTGTGTGGAGTTTGCATGTTCTCCCTGTGTCTGCGTGGCTTCTCTCCGGGTTCTCCGGCTTCCTCCCACACTCCAAAAACAAGAATGTGAGGTAAATTGGAAACTCTGAATTGTGTATGTGAGTGTGGTTGTTTGTCTCTATGTGGCCCTGCGATGGACTGGAGACTTGTCCAGGGTGTCACCCTGCCTTTGATCTTTGACAGCTGGTCTAGGCTCCAGCAGACCCCTGTGACCCTGCGCTGAGGAAAAAGCGGGTATTGAAAATGGATGGATGGATATATTAGAATGTGTTTAGTTACAGTATCTAATAAGCCTTAAAAATGTATAATGAATACTTTATTATTGATAAATAAGCATTCATATTTCGGATCATAATTTTATATTTAATCTTGATTTGATCTCCAGATGCCCCCAAAGCACTAAAAGGTCATGAGAGAATGTAAAACAAACAAACAAACAAACAAACAAACAAACAAACAAACAAACAAACCTATTTTATCAGAATAATATTCAAATTTATTAACACCATCTATAAAAGATAAACCTTGTTCCTTGTTCAGCGCTCTGGCTTTCTGCTAATAAAGTTCAGCTTTAGCAGCATCAGCAGATCCACCAACCCTGGTGCAACCCTTGCGATAAAAACTAAACTAAACTCAAGACTAAACTAAAACAAACCAAAACTAAAACCAAAACTAAAACAAAACAAAAATATTTTTTTTTTTGGTTAGATGTTAATGTTCGTTCCAAATTTTATCCACCAAATACTTGGACCTTCACACAGGATGCAGTGCTCCTGAATCATCCTCTGTACCGCGACAGTAGGACTCTGAATGGGTCATTACATTAAACTATCTGCCATAATATGCATCCCTGAGCGCCTTGCTTAGTGTACTGTATGCCCTCGGGCTGCAGACAATACGATGGGGGTGTAATGGTCTCCTGTATTAGTGGGTTAATTGCCATGTCCTGGTCTCCACTGGATTGTGAGGAGGGCATTTTATTTTAATTGTGAGCCATTCCGGCCCGTAAACCCCGCCCCCTCAGCAGGCCGCCCAGCGTGGCTGCACGGTGGCAGCGCTAGCAGGCCTCTCTGGGTGTACACCGCCACCTTCTGGCACCAGCGGCAACAACGTTTCAGGACAATGAAGTCTAATACATGACCCTAGTGGTCTTCACTGATTTAATGGGATTCAAATTTGTGTGAATTTGTTGACTATCTTGGTTCAGTGAAGTCACAATATTTGCTTTTTTAGTGAATATCTAAATCACATCTATGCGTTTGGCCATGCAAGGACTTCAGTATTTGTGCATAAGTTCATATTTCAATTGGGTTTTATTCATTTACCTATCTGCCTCTCTTGCAGTTATGATCCATGTGTTTCAGCAGTCATCGTGCTGCATTCTGCTGTGTTCGCAGCTGGCCGTTCTCTCCTCAAACCTGAGCTCATTTCTAACTCTGTGCATGTCTCCTTTTCAATATTCTGTTGAGCTTTCCATACTATTAAGGCAAACTACTCTGTATGCAGTGTTTGCTGCTGGAGAATGTGTGGCATGATTGCTCTATCTAGTGGTAAAAATGTTTATTACAATTTCTATTCATTTGTCAAGTGTTTTCGTGTGCTCGCGTGCATGTAAATAGAGTTCTGAATAAGCAGAAAATGAAGCTTTGTTTTCGGTAGATATTCACTATGGAGGGAAGTTATCAACTTCAGAGATGTTATGTTTCAAAGCACATATTGTGTAGTCCACTATAAACTGTTAAGACAAACCTTAAAGTCTCTTGTTACTATGTTCCAACTTTATGAAAAAAGTGTGTACAAATATGCAGTGAATTTATTCAGCAGTAATTTATGACTCAGCAATGGTATTTTAAACAACATTTTATTGTGTTGGGGATAATTAAGGGTGATTTCATTTCTCAGGTAATGAAACGAAAGATCAGTGAGGACATAAACTGAGCCAAGGACTTACTGCTCATTGACAAACGTTAAACAACGGAATGCAAGGTCACAACGTGAGCGGGTCAAAGTTCGGATCAGCAGCTTTGAGATCTTCCCCATAATAAGTGTGGTTCCTGGATGCTGATCACATTGAAACATTGAAGCCGCCTCTAGATAACAGTGGCTGAGGTACAATGAACTAGTAGGTCCTTGTGGTCACGTGGGTTTTGTTTGACCCATGAAGAGCATAAAACAACCCGCTTTCACAAAATAAACTACCTCATGACTGCAGCCGATTCCTTGGGTGATCAATAGGTTGCAAATAAAGTGTTTATTCAGTACTTTTCCCAAACATATGACAAAAAACCCTCGGATTTTTTGTTTTTAAATAATAATATAATGTTATTTGTATAAGCTCAGAAGTATTTGCCTTTCACCAGCTGGGGATAAAATGTGTGGCCTTGGTGAAGAATGGCACACCTGTAGTGCCCCCTGGAGGACTGTAGCTTCATTACAGAGGAACGTGAAACAAAAAACAGATCGTTTGTTCAAAGGCCAAGTGTGTGACTTAGTGCCACCTAACGGTAAGAAAGCACATTGCAACCAGTATTAGTGTTTTCTGATTCCCCAATGCATTCGGTCTTTGATCTTATCTGATTGAGAGCACGTTACAATGAAAAATGACAAATATTAGAATTCCTAGAATGTCAGCAAACAAAAAAGCAGCAAATGTACTTTCTTCTATTCCCTTTCATGACACATTGGTCTGAAATAGTTCACACTGAGACTTTCATTCCAAAATTGTGAAAGAAAAAAATATAGATACATTTTAACCCGCTCTTCTTCTTATCGTTATCCTGAGTCATCTATTTGTAGCTCTAACTCAGATTAGATACTTTGACCTTCAAATCACTCTCCTTCAGTATGGTTTGCCACTTTGATGGTTGTCTCTGTGTAGATCCATGATCTGGGAATTCCTCATTGTAAATACTGGTTGCAGTCAGATGGTTGATGTTATTGAATTCAATACCGTGGCTGACTTGTAAAGTGTGCTAAGACGCCACCACCAAATCTAATGCAGTCACGTGACCTGGCACATCCTAACACACCGAGTTGTTACATATGAGAGGTGAGATATGCATGGAGATGAAAAATATGTGTAGGGCAGTTTATCTGAGGCTGCATGGCGGTGGGAGCTGCAAAGTATAGAAGCCGAGAAGGGACGTGCAATTCTCCAAGATTTTCTCTACTTTTTCATATTCTGTGTGCATTCCAGAATTATGATCGTCATCACAGAATAATTTCATTAAGATGATCTGAGCTGGTTGGTGTGATGACATAGTCCTGATGTGCTGTTGGCACTGACGTCTTGAAGCACGATCACATGAACCAGCTCGTGATCAACAATAAATGATCAATCAGTGTCGCAGCATGTCGGCTGTCAGCCTCTATCTATAGTCAAAGTAAACATTGTCTGCTGTGTTTATTTCTGTGTTACGAAAAACAAACAAAAACACATGATAAAGTCGCTAAAAACAAAAGGTAAATGAGGAACAAGTGTGATCTCTCAGATTATATAGTAAATTGTGAGGCACTCTTATTGGACAGGCAGTTTATTTACAAATAACAGATCCCGACACCCCACGCATACACACGCACACAGAGAAATTAATGATCCCAAAGACTGCTGGGTAATGGGGAAAATTGTATCCAACGCATTTCCACAGTCATTGCAGTTAGTCAGTCTCTAACCGCCGCTGGCTCAGCGAGGGGGTGAAAAAGCTCCCCGAAGCGTACAATCACCAGCGGCTCATTATCTGCAATTTACTCTATAAAAATATCACCATGGCGATCCACAGATTCACAGACTGGGCCGTGAGAGAGAGAGAGAGAAAGGGCAGACAAAAAAAAAGAAGAAAGAAACAAAGCCAACATATATACAGTAATCCACACAAAAGATGGAGAGAAATCACTGAGGACAGAAGGTTGAAGCAGTGCAGAGTCCCAAGGCAGAGCTCGAGCAATTCCTGCGTACAGGTCTCCCAAGTGGACACCTCTCAATCTTTCATGTTTGGTTTTTTATTTGTCCTGTGAAGACCAGACACATTTGTCAGTTAAATAATGTTTTACATGAGTGAAACACACATTATAATGTATAACAAACAAGCACATATTTTGCACATTGCAGAACTTGCATCAGGCCATTACACTCCAAGTGCATGTTTCGATTGGAGAATATTATGCTTTTATTTGGGATGAAAAATAAACTGGATGTTTACTTCAAAAAATAGTGGCAGGACTGGTGGACAATGTTTTGCCTCTGGAAGAACATAATTAGAACTTGACAGGAGGCGTCAGTTTTAAGAAAGACTGTCTGAGATATGTGGAGTATGGCAGTCACATACATGCTGATTGTGCTCTCTGCCACCTAGTTCCCGACCAGGCGATCTGGAAGTCACTGAATATATCACATCTCACCTTGAGGTCCTTGAGCGGCACGGCGGCTCCTGGCCGAATTTAATATCTAGAATTAGACTGCCAGTGCTGAAGGAGCAGGGAGAGAATACAAGAGGACACTGAGGTCATGAAACACAAAAAGGTGCAGGGAGCGGCTTCCTGTCAAGTTTTCACACAAGAGCATTTCTGCTGCACTGTGGACGTTCAAGCATTCAAAAAACTGTTAATGGTGATACTTCAGTGGTAGAAGTTCCTCAACCTTGATTTATTTTAGCTGTGGATTAAAAATTTAACATTAATCTCTGTAGACTGGATTCATTACTTTGTGGAATAACTAACCTGTGTCTTTAGTGAAAGTTAAACAATAATGATAATCATTAAAACAATTTAAAGGTTCTGATACTCTAATTGTATGCTAACAGCTAGTAGTAAAATAAATAAATACATATAAAAATATAAGTTCACATTCCAAGCAAAATCTCACTCTCACATAAAACCAGCCATGCAGAGAACGCACATCTTTAACACACATGCTCGGTGTACAAAATAGCAAAATGTCATACTTGAAGATTAAGTTAAGGCGACTGGTTTTAGTATCTTGAAGACCAAAACCAGTCCAGTTGCTTTAACTTTCTCTTGAAGTAATAGGATGAACTGGATGACTGAAAACCTTTTACACACAGACATGAACACAATATCCTATGACATCGGTTACAAAACATGAGGCTGATGATCTTCAAGCTCAGGAAGGGAGATGATGTCAGAATGGACAATGGACAATGACGGAAGTCCCGATGACATGATAAGATGTCCTTTTCCCCTCTGTAACGTTTTCATGAGCACCCACAATGTCTGACAGACAGGCGATGAAAGATGAAGCCATAGGGCTCCCTCTGCTGGTGAACCGTGAGATGACGGGACAGAATGACGGCCAGGTGGGAGGCGGGGTGGATCAGGACAGCACGCTGGTGTTCTGTGAGTCCACGTCTCTCACGCTCGTCGTGACGTCCGTACTTACTCCACTCTCGTACACCGGGTTGTCAAAAGCCGACTCCTCTGTCATGTTGTCGTACGGTGGCGAGGACGTCGGCATTCTGATAGTCTTTCCCTGCAGCCTGCAGTGGGGGAGGAGCGGTAAACAAGATCATGAAGGGACAAACGTTTGAATGTACACTGCAATAAGTCAAGGCTTTAGGTTTTAAATACTCACTTTGCGAAGTAGATGTAAATCCCCAGGACGACCACCAAGATGACTGCGGTCGGAATAAAAACTGCGAGGGCCACGTTGGTTCCCTCCATGGCGTAATCTATGTCAACGACTGCAAGAGGAAATAGTCAGTAAGACCATTAGAAAAGATCAAAAAATGCATCTGTTGTATAAAAATACATGAGGTGCCAAAGAGAAATTGCCAAATCACAGTACTTTTCTACCAAATACATCATAACACCTGAATGCGCAAAATTTGTGAACTAAATGCAAATGTCACACAAAATCTCATGGCTATGCAAAATTCATTTCATTTGTCATTAGTAAGAAAAAAGGTTCAAGGATTTTCTTCTAAATATTATATTTTCTGGTCTTGGAGAAACAAGAAGACAGTTTCCCTGCCATAATATTGTAGCTCTGTGTCATAGAGTTGGTGGCATGAACTCATTCAAGCCTGATGTGCCCGTTTCGAAATTCTCACATCATCATCGGATGAGATTTCTCAACCTGAACGTGCATCAACTCATGCACTTTCTTAAACTTGTATAGTGGGACTCTGCTGAATACTCACCATCCAGCTTGCGTTCATTCACGTACTGGACCGTTGACGCTGGAAAGGCAAACAGCACTTTGATGAGCGTCGGGGCAGGAGTCGCAATTGAAAGTCAGCGTGCTTCCAATTGCGGCATTGTTTGGCCGTGTTGGTGTGCCGTACCTCTGCAGGCGGGTGGAGTGTTGTTCCACTGCGACGGGTGCCCAGGGATGCAGTAGATGGTGGCCTGGCCCTGCAGCTCGTAGCCAGGCTGGCAGGAGAAGCTCAGCGTCTCCCCGGCCTGGTAAAAAGCCTTTTCAGTGCTCTGCATGCTGGTGGAGGCTGCGCCGGGGTTCCGGCACGGCTCATACTTCTCAGCTGCCAGGAGGCAAAAACCAGATGTGGAAAAAAAAAGAAAGAAGAAAGAAATAGAATGAACGACATGACGCCTCAGCAGAAAACGGGACAGAAAACTCAAATGGCTTCTCCGAGCTACTGCTGCTGTTAAATCCAAAATGCACAATTATTTCCACGACTAAGAAACATTTCCTAGCTCAGATTAGAAGAAGATTACAAGAAAATGCAACACTGTTTCGAAGGTTATACTATGAGTTTGAGGAACTGCTTCACACACAGGCTGTTGACTAGATGAAGAGCAAAGGGGGTGGAGGTCAGCATCTGTTCAAAATAGTTAGTTTGTGAAATGGCGGCAGAATAATTGAAAACAACAAAGCAAAACATAATAAAACAACTTTTCTTCAATTACAATCAAAGCAGACCAATCGGATTTGTCACTGCTAGTTTAGCTACATCTACGCTCGAGGTTCGTTGTTGAATGAAGCCTACAAACAAACAAACAAACAAACAAACAAACAAACAAATAAATAAATTTCATTGTTTTCTAAAACTGTTGCTGGTACCACATAAGCAAACCTCGGCTCAAAGTCACTTACTGTTTTCCTTCTTGGTCGTCTTCTGTGTCTTCTTTCATCTTTTTAGCTGCTGCTAGCAGCAGTCCCCCCGCCCATCTTTCATGATAGCTTAACAGAGGCTAATCGGTTAGCAGGGCTAATGAAACTCATTGGGAATGCTTCCTTTTTTTCTTTTTTTTAAATTGGAAGTTTTAAATTTTCATTTTTTTTTTTGCTCAGTTGAAATGATAACGATCCAGCCGCTGCATAGGGATGCTTTGGTGCCTTAAAAGTCTTTAAACATCAGTTGAGTGTCAGTGTTTGTATGTGTGTATGTGTGCATGTGTGCGTGCGTGCGTTGGCCGCGATGACTTACGGACACACTTGGGCAGCCTCTCGCTCCACTTGGGCGCGGCGGTGTCTCGGTTGTAGCAGGTGAGCACGCCGCTACCGGACAGGACGTAGCCTTTGTTGCAGACGAACTGCACGGTGGAGCCGACGGTGAAGCGGCTGCCTGCGAACACTTTGTGACTGTGCTCAACATTCCCGGGGTCCGAACACGTCAGAACTGGTCCAGAAGAAAGAAGAAGAGCAAAAGATGTCAGTGCCACGAGCCGAGGGGATACCACGCGCGCATTTATTGCTTCATGTTAATGGCATGATGTTGACGCTACTAATTCAGATTAGCAGTTAGCAAGTTTTTCAAAGGAAAAGATTTTTAATAGCTTTTCAAATATGTTTCATACATTTGGCTTTAAATGGGTTTTCTTTCCTTTTCTCTCTTTTTCCAGGTTTGTTTTGGTTTTCTGTTTTCTTGTCGAGGCTCTGAATTGATTTTATTCACAAAAAGGACCTGCGCAAACAAGGAACTTTATTGATGTTTACTTGATGGATGCTTTTTGTGTTTGTTCGACTAGTGGAACAGTTGGAACAGAAGGGTAAAGAATTTGCATTTCTTTCTTTCTTTCTTTCTTTCTTTCTTTTAAGGAAACCGTATGAAACATGCTGTGGCCTCCTCTTGCCTTCTGCACATTTGGGCAGGTCGGCACTCCACGTCAGATCCCACTGGCACATCAGTATCTCGGAGCCCACGAGCTCAAAGCCGGGGTAGCACTGGTAGGTGACGACGGTGCCGTGGATCAGGTCGGGGTGGGAGGTGCTCTTCCAGCCGTTGGTGATCTCGGGCAGCTCGGAGCACGTGTCGTTCCTTTGCACCTCTTTTTGAAAGACATTGAAAAATAGAAACGCAGAGTACATTGTTTGAACGCTGAAGGGGGAGAAAAAAAAGACCGTGAGGTTTTCATTCATCATGTTTGCATAGAAACTCATTGGGGCTCCTTCACGGAATTGTCTGCGCCGTGTGAACTAAAGCAGCAGTTTAGAGGGAAAAATGTAAATAGAAGCTTATGATGTACAAAAGCAGCATGTGGTCGGGAGCCAGTTGGTCTATGCTTCCAGTAACTGGGCAACAGCACAACAGCAGCGGGTAAAATCAGTTGACGTCTCGGCTGTGAAGTGCCGACGATTTGTTGTGCGTCTGCGTTTGTAGTTTGTTTGCTTGTTGTGCACCAGGAGTGACTCAGAGGTATTGCAAGGAAGAGGTAAACACATTATTTCTAACTGCTGAATTGTTGCTCCGTCCCGGTGTTTGCTTTTATCTTCCATTGATTGATTTTGTTTGTGACATCGTTTCTGCCTTTCGTAGTTTGTTTTTCTTTCTTTTTAATGCTGGATGGAGCAGAAAAAGCCAGACTCCTACCAAAGAAGTGCACCACAAAGCCGTTGTTGTAGCCGTAGATGTTGGTGGCAGGGTCGGACTGGAACTGAATGGTGACGTCCGCCATGGAGGTGTAGAGCTTGAAGTGCGGCCGCGTGCCGCTGTACTGCCCCAGGATGTTCGCCGTCAGGTCGTCGCCATCGTAGAAGGTCAGCAGGTCGTTCTTGCCGATGTGGAGACTAGAATCCACAAAAGATGGTGGGGAAAAAAGAAAACAATGTGAGGTTAAGCTTCTTAAATCGTGAGGTTTTAAGACTGTAATATCTCAAGTCAAATTCTGTTTGTGCCAAGTTCCTTCTCTCCTGACTGATGAAAGCCAAAGATAATGACATGAGGCTGCGTCAGCAAAAAGGGAAATATGAAATTCTGTTTATATTGGATAGATGTTATGTGAAGTAAACACTAAATAATTCATCTTGCGGGCTTCTTTGCACCCATGAATGTGTTACAAAGGGTGTTTTTGCAAGTGCATGAGCAAAATACGTGAATTTGCTTTGTCTGGCAGTATATGAAAGAATCATTTAAACAGATGTTAATTATCGTACGTCATAATAATAATAATAATCATAATCATAATAATCATAATAATGCGTCACTTTGAACAGGAAGCTAAAATGAAATGTTTTATTTATTTATTTAAAGCGGCCATAAGCGGGATAAATATGCCGTTTTGGGATAATGAATAGTAAGTGACCGCTCTACTGCAGTCAGGGATGAAAGAATGCAGACCTTTAAAACAGTCTCCACAAACTAGAGGCCTTTCATAGCCGACTCACCAGCTTCACCAACTAGATCTCACCAGGACTGCGCCTTTTCCCGCACAAAGCCAATGTACGTAATCACTAAATGACATAAAAACGTGAATCACTTGCCCACGTGTGCTCCCCACTCTTTATTTTTATTTGGTGCGATCAAGCAATCAGCCAGTCGTACGGCAGCTCACTGGGAAACCACTTCTGTCCCCAAAATAGCGGCAGGGAGACTTTTGTTTCTGTGCAATTTGCATGAATTAAACTGGCAAGTCGCAATGACTGCAAATCAGGTTCTGCAGCCTCCTTCCTCTCCAAGCTGTCTCTCCCACAGCGTTTTTATCGCCCTTTGCCACTTACGCGTCAGAGAATTTTCTCGAACGCCTCGTCTCTGTGGGATTTGATAAAATCATGTGCGAAAAGAAGTCGAAGCCACGTCAATAAATTCTCTGAAATACAGAGTTCACAGCATTTTCTGTGGCCATAAACAGAGGGCTAAAATTCCATTTTTGGGAGGGGTTGTTGATGACTAACATTTAAAATGAAGAGGAAAAAAATTCTTAGTTTTTTTTAAACAATGCATCATTTACAATAATCAGCTGACACCAGTTGCTTGCTACAAGCAAAGAGTGACATAGTTTTTTCCTTTCTTCTTTTCAGCGGCAGCAGCTGCTGTCGCCGTCGCAATAAAACAGCTCTGCCCATCAGGGCAGCCACCGCTGTTTGCCGTTTTTCTCCCCCCCCCCCCCACCAAATCTCACGCCTCACTTCTCCCCGAGCTCCGTGCCAGACTGGCTGCTGCTGTCAACAAGCCAGTCCACCTTATCGCCGCTCCATAAACACCCCCCACCCCGGCCCGACTCACCCCAACCCCTTATCGCCAACCGAAGGTCCCCTGCATTCAGATTGCTGTCAGATATGGGAGGGTGGGGGTGTTGGGGCTGGTTGGAGGGGATTTGGGGGGGTGGGGGTGGGCATGGTCTTGACTGTCTGCAATCAGAACATGTGATTGCCTCCGGTTTCCTTTCAGCGAGCTGGAGCCGCACAAAGCGGCGGCGCGGACACGCAGGACAGTCTGAGGCCTTGTCGACTGTGTGGCGTTGGAAATCTGACATTGCGTGTTTTTTTTTTCTCTTCGTCTTTTTTTTTTGCAATGGTTTTACCTTGTTTGCTGATATGCTGTTGCTCTTCTACCCCGATAAGCACATAGTGCCAAAAAAAGGAAAAGAAAAGCCCCTGCTCCTCCTTCTAATCCTCATCATGGCAACATCCCAGATAACACACTGCATCCTCACACCTCCTGCTGGTCTGGGGCTTCAGAATGTCAACGTATGACACATAATCAGTTCACTTTTGTGGCCGCCTCACAAGTCTCAGCTGCTCTCACAATGTTTTTTTTTAATTTTTTTTATTTATTCTTTTTTTGTTGCATGCAGTAAGCATTACTTTAGGTTCTTTAAAGGTGTCTCCCGACATTGGGTTTTAGTTGTTCTCCTCCTCATTCACATTCGCCATTCACCTCCAGTCTGTACTTGAAGTGTTCTCGAGATCCCGGTGGCTGAAATGAGATGGTGCCAAGCCTTGGGTGCCCTCGGAGCAGAACCGCGTGGTGAATCACCGCAGGTTGATCGGCTGCCGTCTCCGCACAACCTGGCAGTCACTTTGCCCACATGTCGTCCCACCTGCTTTCTCCTTCCCGCAGAGCAACAATTTCTCCTTGTCTCAGCGTGTCCCTGAGTTTAGACTTTCTTTTCACATCACCAAGGAGAGTCAGGAGATATGTTTTACTTAATATGTTCCCCTGCCGCATGTGTCCTTTTTTTAAAAAAAGGCCGAATTAAATAATCCGGATATAAAAAGATAAATCCACATTTTCCATTTGTGAAACGTTCAAGGGCAAAGATGCAGAATCAAAGACTTTGAAAGCACATTAGTGATGGGAGGGTGTTGGGTGGGCTTCATGGAGGTACATTTAAAACACAACGATGGCACAATGAGGGTGATTATGATTTTCAGCAACATGTCGCCCAGTATGGTAAATGTTGGGCCCTACTGGAATATTCTTGACTTGTGTTCCAACCTGCAGTTTGACTAAGCCCCGACTTGAATGATTGTAAAAGCTGACTTCAAGCTGTGTTTTACAAACAATATAATGTTTTTGAGTTGACAACTGAAATTACATAGATGCTTTCTTAATCACATTTTGAAGACCCCTGTGCCTTGCAGCGTTTTGAACTCAGAAGAGCTGAACAGCTGTGATTCATTCAAGGCTGACATAGTTGACAGCTGATTTTTCCTTTCTAATGAAAAAGAAATAGAAAAAAATAGTTTGGAACCCACCCCCCTTTTATTGTATGTAGGAATAATAATAATAATAATAATAATAATAATAATAATAATAATAATAATAATATGATATAATAGGAATGTAACACCCAAAGTGTCCACAAGAGGACTCTGCAGGCTCTGCGTGCCATTAAACAGCTGCTCCTCGGCTGACAAAAACATCACTGCCGGTATGGGAGGCCCCCCACACTGTAAGCCAAATGTTTGAAAACACACGTGTGAACAATTTTACCGGGTACCCATCCACAGGTGCAGGTATCAGCTGTAGACCCTTGTATCGTCTCTTGCGCGAGCCATGCTCCACACTAATTAGCGGAGAACCAGCCCCCCTGTTTGGCCTAAATTAATTAATCAGTCCTCATTATGCACACCGCTTCAGCATAATTGCCAGCACGGGCGCAGTGATGAATGATAATATAGAAAACATTCTCATTAATGCGGAAAAAGAGTGTGCCCACCTTTTATAATGAGACAGCTCTCACCAGCCGGGGCCTTTTTTCCGCTGCCTCAACATCCTTGCCGCGCGCACATAGACACACCCTCTCGCAAATTGCATGTTGACCGAACCTTTGAGGGCTTTAATGGTGCAGATGAACGTGCTAGGCACTGGGGGTAATGGGAGGGCCTGCGGGGGATCGGACAAGCTGTGGTTTCAGCCATGCGTGACCAACCGTGAGAAATAAACAGCAGGGCCGGCCTGCAAAACCCGCAATTCACGCCCTCGTGAGGCTCAGATCAAACAAACTTGCGGCCGACGCAATTTATTTTCAAAAGGGGTCTCCAAATGGAAATCGGCCCACCTCAAATCAAACTTGTTTGCTGCTGGAAAGGAGGGGGGGAAAAACACGTACAGCAGACAAATCCCTCTGATCTTTATTTTGTTCTTCACCCAAGGTGCACCGGCTGACTCGCAGACGTTAATCACTTAGTCCTCCAGTAAACAACAGGGAGGCAAGCGGGGTCACGCAAACCTGTGCGGCCTCGCGGTTGTGTATTATTGGCATCCTCTAATGCTGTTATTGCCTCTTTGATCGGAGGATCACATTTGAGTGATGGCTTGTTGTCTCACTTGCTCTCAGCCTTGAGTATAATGTCTGGGGGCAGAATGTGCTTCGCGATCATGTGGCGGAATACAAATCAGAGATCTTCCAAACAGCACTGATGCCTTGCAGCAGTTAAATGCCTACTATATGTTGATGCTTCATGTGAATTTAAATATGGGTATAGTCGTAAAAGTTGTTTTCTGATTTGAATTCCCAGTTTGTACTTTTGTTCATTATCCCAAAAGTGATGCGCAATACCACCGATTTTAATTCTGATCCCAGGCCAAAGCCCAAGCCAAAGGTAGTATATAAACATTGTGTGGTATTTTGCACAGTTTTCAATTTCGTTATCTTGATACACCAGGTGAAAAGTGATTGGACAAAACAGGCAGGCTGGGTTTGTTTACCGCCAGCTGAGCCAGTTGGTAACAGTGCTAAGCTTCCAATTAGATGGAGGAGCGACCCTTGACACGTGTAATGGCCCGGTGTAGATGTGCACATTGTGGCACAGTGTTTGAATGAACTCCTGTCTAAACCAGTCGGGAGAAAAAGCCTCTTCAGTTCAGGTTCAAATGCTGCCTTGTTTACAAACATGCGGTGGCTTGTAAACTTTCTTAACCTTCAGCCGCTTTCGCCTGAGAAGTCATGAATTATATTGATAGTTTGGAAAAAAGTCTGACTGGAACTTTTCTGGATGAATACTCTACACTTGACATCAGGGTTGAATGACCAGTAGTGGGAAAAACAAAGTAAACAAACAAACAAGCAGGCAATCAATCAAATAAATAAAATAAAATAAAAAGTTTCTGCCTTTAACTCCAGTTGCTGAAATATGACAGACAGAAAATGGGACTTTGTTGGGTCCACCTTTTGCAAAGGACTCTTTCTCCACCGCGGCACAATTGATGAAGCTTTTCCACGACTGGTGGATCATTGTGTTGACCCGTGCATGCCTCTTGCAGAGTAACCCCTATTTTACACCAGAAGCGTCAGCAGAGCGACCGCGTAGACGCTCTGCTTCGCTCCAGCAGCCTCTCTCACAGGACGCGTTTTACGAGCAGAGCGTCTCGTGCAGCGGCTCGATCGGTTCACGCGAGGATTGCAAGATTGGGCGACAACCCAGGTAATTTTCCCGTGTATTTAAAGAAAACAACAATGAAACAAAACATCGATACTTCGAGACACTGTCCCAACAGTGTCTCGAAGTATCGATGTGTGTAAAAAAGAAAAAGAAAAATAATAATAAAGTGAACTGCTGGCATCATACAAAATGCACGTATTTAAAGTATAGGTGCATTTTGTTCATCATAGTTTGAGATTCAAAGTGAAATCTGTTTTTGTTTGACGGCCGACCTGAACAGCGTTGAAGCCGATGCGTCACGTTGATGTTTCACAGTAAAGTACAACACATATAAATACAAAATCCAGCACATTGTGTGTTATGATGAAAATCAACCGGATCCACCGTGTTTTTACACCATGGACTTCCTGTCTGAACGATCCTACCTGCTGCAATTGACGCAGGAGGGACGTGGCAAGCGTCAAAGAATAAACTCTGGCGTTCTTTTCCAGCGGGTCGCGTTTTACTGCTTCTGGGACGCTTCTGAAACGCGGACGCTCTGCGCCTGGTGTGAACCTGCTCATTGACTTTAGTGGCCGCGTTTCACTGCGTCGACGCGGACGCTCTGCTGACGCTCTGCAGACGCTCTGCAGACGCTTCTGGTGTAAAATAGGGGTAAGGACAGTCCGACCAATGGTTTTAGGAACAATAAGATTACACACTGATGATTTTTGAGCTTAGCTACTTAACTGAGTAGGCAAAAGTGGCCTACTCAGTTAACAAGCTCCCAGAACAGCCACTTTTATTCTCAGAAAACAAATCTGAAGCAGAGACGAGGCATGATGAGACCTCAGGAGGATGCCAAGTGTTCCGTGTCCCGCTACATGAGGGGGATGTGTAATCCCAAGGCGACCCCCGTGGTCTCCTCCCTGCTGGAGAAGCCTGGAAAGCCTCCAAAGCGAGGCTACCCTGAGGACACTCTAATCAGATTCACAAACCACCACGGCAGACCCACCATATGGAGCAAAACTCATCCTGGATCCGCTGGTCACAACACCCCTGAGATTCATTCTCCGTGCAACACCTGAAGTGCTGCTACAGTTTTGAAAATCGGCTTGTAAATTGTAAACTTGTAAATCTTTAAAACACCAATATCTCTCCCGGGCTTGAGACAGACTCCCACCCAGCTGTTCATTCCCCCCTGCCATGTTTCTGCTCTGCAAACAGAGGGCCAAGTATGGTGTTTCCTGGAGATCCATTGTGATTCGGGGGATAAGTTAATTGTGCACGGCTTCTCAACTGCTCTCCAAGATGAAAAATGAGCAATCCTGAAGAGGGAAAAGAAAGAGCACTCCATCTGTCTGCCCTCTGATCTGAGCCTCCACGATCTTAAGTCTGATAAACCAGCGTGTCTCATAATGAAAGTAGTCCCTCATTGGCCCTTTCAAAGTGCTCTCCTGCTGTGTATTACAGTCTCTTTTGGTCTGCACACAACAGTGGATCACGAAGGTAAAACCCTAATTTCTCACATGTAACACGGACGGATTCTGGATGCCAGACGTGCGTTGAAGGGAAGGAGCGCCTGCATATGAAGATGACCATTGTGACCGAGGGCTGCCTCCGTTTGAGGTTTGTCAGTAACTCCATTTTCCTCAACCCCAGGCAGAATTCCCACTGGTTTAATTTGAACATCTCTGCAGCCACTTGTGTGCTAGTGCTTCAGGCAGTAACACAAATCACTTATGCTGTTGGTTTTTTTTCATCCCTCCTTCTTTTCCTCAGGATCTCGTGTCCGCTGAATTGCTGTGGGAATTGCTGGACTCGAAAATAAACAGAAGGGGCCATAAAATTAAAGATAGCTCGGACTGAAATGCAAATACGGTCCGCTTCAATCCTTTTGTTGGGTTTGAATCGACGTCGGGCTGTTAAAGAAGACTAAGGACACAATGGAGACGTCAGAGCCTCTCGCTGGCTCGCTGGCGAGAGGACGCTGGCGCCGGTGCACTGCTGTGGCTGAGAACGCAGGCGAGCAGGAGAAGCGGTGCGGGTCTTCCTCCGCCCTACATCCGTCTATTGTGACATCTGTGCGTGTGCTTGTTGAATTACAGTTGGGGAAGGCTGGATAAGTGGCTCAGAGTAGTTCACTGCCAGAGCATATTTATTTCAAAGCCAACTCCGAGACACACACCAGGGAAGGGGAAGCAAGGGAGGCTTATTGGCTAATCTGGTCAGAGAGCGGGCTGGAAGCTACACAGAATTCTTAATGTAGCGGACGAGGTGAGTGAAAAAAAAAAAATCTAATTAGCGGCTGCAACCGCAGAAACACCTCCCTGTGTGCGTGTTGTACAGAGTCTACGTTCGCCAGGGAATATATGAGTGAGAAATCTGCACGCGGTCAACTGAAGTGTTGACCGCCACGAAGTCCGTCCGACCTCCCCCCTCCCCTCGACCTCCTGTGTGCCATTCCACCTGAGTTGCGGCCTCTTACACTTGGATGTCGAGCATGATTCTCTTGTCCTCTTCTACATGGATGCCCCAGATGCAGTCCTGCCCCTTGTCGTAGGCCTCGGGCCAATTAGGAGAGAGCACCACGCCGGCTGAGTCTGTGATCTCCCCGCTGCACACGGCTGCACAAAAACACACACAAAAAACACCGCAGGCTCACACCTAGAAACAAATGATTTTCAAGACATAGCGTTTGAAATATGGGTCAGTTCAACAAAATGTGTATAAAGTCAAAGGGGATCTTTTCACTTCAGCGGCTGTAGCAGTGGATCAGAGCACATTTGCCCCCAAAAGTCCAGTTTATTTGATGTGTATGAACGCAATCGTTCCATGCCTGGATGGCTTGTGAAGGTGATCTCGGGCTTTGTGGTCACTGTGAAGTTTACAAGAGACTGGTGGGCTGCTGTTAGTGTTCCATCGTCATGTTTAAACCGAAACAAACACAGCTGGTAGTGGTTAAATTGGGAAAACCAACCAGATGGCCGCCAGACGGCCAAAAGTAAAAAGTCTTGCAAAATTGTTATGTTGTTGCAGAGATACTTTTTACTGTAGTGATCAAAACATAGAAAAACAAATATTTATCTAGTTCAGGGTGAAAGTGGTAAGAAACAATTACACTGAACCGGAAATCATTTAACCAATCAACCATTTGCTACTCCTCCCCAAGTCAGTGAAAGGCCGTGGTGACTTTTTCCAGTCTAGTTTTCAAGAGAGTATAGGATTCTTCAACAACAGAAAGAGAAAAAAACCCACATGTGCGCTCACGGCTCAGCAACACTCAGCAGCTGTAATTTGTCATGAAATTGTGTCGTTACCAATATTTTTATCCAAAATCTTCACTGTGACCTTCTGGCCAGCAGCATGTTCATGTTATGCCTTATGCATGTGTGACATTAAAATCTTTAGGATGAACCCAGAGCTGTTTGGAGATCAGCTGTGATCTATTAGTGTCTTATCATTGAGTGAACTAGCCCTTTAAAGTGCACACAAAATAATGTGCAAGCTCATAGAATGCAGGACTCATCTCGGTGCGAAATCCAGCACTTCTATATATACATACGTAACTGTATGTGTGTGTGTGTGTGTGTGTATATTTTACAAAGCCGTCTGTAATGTTTGCAGGCTTCTTGACATAAATCTTCTCAAACAGAGCACCAGCTCTGATCTGAGCTCGGCGAGGAGGCCCTGCAGTGGCAGAAATTAAATTTCCTCATATCTGGCTTTGCTGGAGAGCTATACAGTGCCAGAGCGACCTGGCAACAAAGAGCGGCAGCGGGGTCATCGTGTTTTGTGTGTGCGCGCGCGCGTGCGTGTGTGTGTGTGTGTGTGTGGCAGGGTGTGAATAAGAAAGAGGATAAGAGGAGGTCTCTGGGGCGGGAGTGCTGAGAAATGGCAGTGACCGACCATTGTGTGCCTTTCTTAATCTTAAGCTCTTCTGAAATGTGCCCTGCGAGCGCACGTGTCAAAAATAAATCGGCGTTATAATTTAAAGAAAATCTATCATGGATCAGAGGGAAAGCAGCTTAGCAGGAGACTGTTAAGAAGCAGCCAACTTTAGCACTCTAGTGGGGGGGGGAAAAATGACCTTTCGGATGCTTTGGGTTCTCACGTCAATCAAAGGGTCTTGACCGACCGCAGCGCACTCCTTGTCCCCTGGAAGCCGCAGACTCACTCACCCCTGCATGCTGGCTCCGTCTCGTTCCACTGCGGGTTCTGCGCGTCCACGCACTCGATGACCACGGAGCCCTGCTCCTGCGTGTAGCCGGGGTTGCAGGAGAACTCCACCACCGCGCCCACGCCATACGTGGAGTCGCTGCTGCTGAAGTTGCCGTACTTGACGAAGGGCTCGTAGCACATCCCCTGGGCAAAAGCTGCAGAGCAGGACACCAGAGCGGGCTCAGGGTTCAAGTGGGAAGAAAAAAACCCACCTTTTTTTGCATGCAGAATCAAGCCTTGCTTAGCCTTTCCTGTTTGTACTGAATGAATCAAAGGCTATATGATGTGTTCTGAGCTCTCCTGATGGCACACATGAGAAGGCAGAGATCGCTACATAAGTTGGCCTGTTTGCATTCAATCATTTCTGCAGCAGCTCAGACTGAAACCACCTCAAGCGGGCGCACAGAGGAAGTTTTTACAACTTTGGGTCTTTCCATAAATTCTGCAATCCGATATTCTGTGTTCTATTTTTTTCTTCCTTTATTCTCTTCATTCTTGAGTGCATTAACAGGCCCTGTTATGCACTGGATTTAATGGAAATCCACTTCATACAGAAAATGTAGCTAACAATGGTGGGATATAGCAGTGAAGGCATTGGGAAAGAAACACTTGCGCTGCTGTGATCAACCTGCCTTCGTATCTGATGGCTGCTCCAGTCGAGGTCATCGTTCCGTCCGTCGTAAACTCCACGAACAGGTGGCGCCCGGTGCTGAGGACGCCCTCGTTGGGCAGGTACTCCACCTCGTAGGAGTCGTACACCGGGGGAGAGTCGATGTTGTTACCGTTTTTAATCAACAGCCTAAAAAAAAAAGGGAAAAAAGGAAGAAAGATGACACATAAAAAAAAAAGGAACAATTCTAAACGGTGGCGGGGTTTTGAAAGGCGCGAGAGGCTTTAAAAGTGCTTCCAGGCTATCAGGGAGAACGTGCGCGTCGCCACGGCCGCGGCTGTAATCGTCTTTGTGATAACATTCTCTGCCGTTTCCTAATGAGGTGAATGTCCAGGAGAGATGATAGCCGCCTGGCTTAGTGAGAAATGTAAAGCTGTCGCCGTCTCCCGCCTCTCTGCTCCCCTCTGAGGTCCTTTCATTCCGCTCGCTCCGGTGGAACGCCGTGATAGGATTATCATGATAAAAGATCCTTTCAAATTCATCCGTCGCTCCCTAAAGATTTTGGTTATTTATAGGGCCCCTTTTTTCGTTTTTTTTTTTATTGGTCGGGCCCACAGGCATATTGTCATCCAGGAAAATGAGTTTAAAGCCCGGCGCCGTTTATCAGATGACGACAAACACAAAAGCCACGCATTTTATTGTTTTGCTCTGTTTTGATGGTGTGTGTGTGTGTGTGGGTGTGTGTGTGTGTGCGCGCGCTCCACCTGTCATCGTCCTCGGCCAGAGCCACCTTCTCGAAGTGGACGTGGAGCCGGTGGCCCTCGGGGGCCTCCAGAACCCAGTGGCACGTCAGGTTGTTGCTGTAGTTGCCAGGGAAGCCCGGAGAGACGATGCGACCATAGGTGGTGTTCTTTATCATGCCACCGCAGGATGCTGAGGTTGTGGGGGAGACAAGAGAGAGAGTCAAACACTAGGGTTTGGGAGTGCGGGGGAGGGGGGCACAGTGGTCCAGGTTTCTAGGAGAGATGACGTCAAAAATCTGCTGAACGGTGACCGGGAGGGTTGGGGGTGCCGCCATGTGATGGGTTTGTATAACGGGGATGGGCGGCGGTGGGCGGCGCTATCAGTGCAGAGCAGCTGCAGGCGGGTGCTGAGAAAAGGCCGGGAGCAGAGGATGAGCCCCGAGCAGCAGCAGCAGGAGGGGGAGGAGGGGGAGGAGGAGAAGGAGGAGGAGGAGGAGGAGGAGAAGGAGTCGTGTGGCCCAGTTCTAATTAAGGCAGTCGGGTCCGTGTTCCTCCCCGGCTCCCAAGAAAAGCTCCCGCGTGCCCCCAATCTCCAGCAAACACACTCAATCATCCTTGCAAGTGTAACTAATCAACGCAGAGGTGGGGTGGGGTGGGAGTGGTTCCGATGTTTCACAATCGATACCTCTTGTGTTGCGGGGGAAAGGTGTTCTTAATGCAGCGTATAATTATTGAAAAGTGTCCAGGCTCTACAGGCGTTTCACAAACACGTTTGAAAAGAAAAAAGAAGGACGTGTCACGTTCTCACCAACGCATCGGGGCTCCTTCCCGCTCCAGTACGGCGTGGTGGCGTTGCGGCACGCCAGCATCTTGGGGCCCTGCAACCTGTAGCCAGTGAAGCAGTGGAAGAAGGCCTCACCACCGGGGTGGAGGTGAGTCACCGTGACCTCTCCACCAGGGGGCTCTTTGGGGAAGGAGCAACTCAACACAAAAGCTGGAAGGGAGACAGACAGACAGACAGATGGACGGACGGACAGACAGAGAGGAAAGGGGGCATTTTAATCAGAGCCTCATGACCACCGGCACAGCAGTGTGACGGAGGAAGGGATAAACTGATGGTGCTTCACTCTTAAACGCCATCATTGTCATCAAACACAACCTTGTGCTGAACCGTCTGTTCTGGGAACTGAAAGTGGGCATTTGACATCCAGGATCAATGGCTAAGCCGAGTTCAACCAATCCAAACACGAGTGTCCAGGCTTAATCGCTTGCACAAAGACCCATCCAGCATGAGCAGACACGGTTGCATCAAACGAGGTGAAACCCATCCTGAATAAGTGTGTGCACGCGACTTCCTTCAACAGACCCTGTTATCGAGCTCAGATTCATCAATTCACGATGGCAACGAGAGCGGCGTCCTTTTCCCTGGCTGAGGTGGAAAAGGAGCAAATAGGAAAGGAGGACACACCACCATGGTCGTAAAACAAACAGGTATTGTATCAAAGTTTTGCAGACTCCCTGAAGTAGTGCAAAAAATACACACTTGCTGCTTTGCTGAAACAATCGCTATTAATTGAAATGTAATAAACAACATGTAGCCGTACTCAGATTTATTATTATGAATTAGTTGAAATTTTAGGTGAGATTCATTGTAAATGTGAGTGGAATTGTGTAAATGTAACTCCAACAACTGTAAACTGTAAAACTCTTTGATAAATAGACGAGCTCACTGACTTCATTGATTTTAAAGCTCCTGTTATCTTTTACCACCTTGTGCTCCCCTGCTGTCTCATGTGTCTACATGTGTACTGCGAGTGAGTGCCGTCACAGACCAATATGTGTTGAATTGTTTTAGTTAACACGAATGATTGAATTTAAATGTCCTACAGTGGCAGTGGAATGTAATGCACTTATTACATGGAATAATGCAGACCCTGAGCTTCTTGCTGAACTCAGGGTCACGGGGTCAGCTGGAGCCTATCCCAGCTGTCATAGTTGAATGTCTAGCAGAATGTGATAACAATGTGTAGTGGGCAGTGGACTAACTATTGCTTGATGTACAGCTTATTTTTTCTTTCCATTTGGCCAGTTTTGACACGGTGCTGTGTTGGTACAAGAACAATACCGGAAAAATGTCTTTTTGTCTTGAAAATGTAGTACATTATCACTGCATATTGGTGGAAACCTCAACCTCACTGATTTCCAGAAAGTGAAGTTGAGCTTCATTCCAATTTCAAGATTTTGGCAGTTTTATTCATTTTTCCATCACTGTAAAGAGGTTTAGAAAGAGTTCCTGTGAACTCATTTTGAAACCAACACTTTCACCTGTACTTGACTAACTTCCGTCTGATGTACTCGTTAGCTTTGTCTACTGCAGATATAAAAATTCCGAAAGCACAGCCTCATCAATAAACTTGACAAACATGCTAATTTGCTGCTACAAAAACACATTTTTACCACGAGCGCATTGCGCTTGGGGGACCGATAGTGACACACCGCCGCTATGGTTCTATTCAATTATGCAGCAACACAGTTAATTATTATAATAATTATTGTCTCTGACAATGTAAATGACTGTGAGGCTCTGATAATGAAGCACTTTATTAAAAGACCTGCCCGGAATTCAAAATATATTTTCTTTTGTCGTGACGCAGCCACGACGGCGGCTTTTCAGTTGGTGGGTGAAATTCTTGCCAAGGACTTCATGTTTTATTTTCAACTGGAGTGGGTTCCTTGCCAAAGCGAGCAACCGAGGGTGTGGGCTGGCAGCGCGACATAATCCTCTGGGCCCTGCATTGTGCCGAAACTGTTGTTGTTACTGCTGTTGTGTTGCATTGTTGACCATGTTGTCTCTTCTCTATAAATCCACTCGTCTTAGTGGTGCTCTTAAATTTATATGCGGGTGCCGTTTTTTATTTATTTATTTATTTTTTTTCCCAGGGTGGTGCGTATATATTTTTCTTTGTCTTGTTTTTGTCTTGCGCACACTTAATTAAAGATGCCTTCGTCCCTCCACCTTCCCACTTGTTCCCACTCCATTTTTTGAAATTAATTGGAGGTTCCAGGTACACGCGGCACTCGAGTGACATGTTTGCGACGCTACGCTAATTAACACCACCCCCACCTCCTCGCGCACTGCCGAGCCCGTGCAGATGCAAACAGAATTGTTGCTGATTGGCCAGACATGATGGGGGGCCTGTAATATGGCAGCAGAGGAAGAGGAATTGCCTCGGAGGTGTTTGTCAGAGAGTCGTGATTCCAGCCGCGGCCAAGATCAATGCCTCAGCAGAGCGGCTTTGAATTGATATTTTTTTTTTCTTAAACGAACAGCGCAGGACGGGACGGAGTTCACGTGGATAATGGAGTGAGCTAACCAACTCAGTAATGGAAGCTATTAAACAACCTTCCCTTTCCGTCTAATAACCACATTGTTCTACCTCATTAACGAAGGAGCTTTAATGACCGGACTCCAACTTTTAAAACTTTTCCAAGTGTCTTAACAACAAAACAAGCCACGTAATTGGACCCCGGCCTCGGCTTGGCGTGCACAATCGCGGAAAGCTTTTTAAAAGAGCAACTGGGCCGAAAACGTGGCAAGTCGTGATTTCGCTTAATGGAGTGTGTGCGTCGGCGAGAGCTAATAGAAGGATCGCACAGTGGAGGAGCATGCAGGAAGGAAGTCCTGTCCAGGCCAACTGCATTTGCAGCCCTGAAAGCAATTATGATAATAATCAAGTGCCGACTGTGTAGTGTAAACACCTTAATCTCCTTATGCTAATATGATTTCGTTTATTGGGCGTCAAAAGAATTAGAGAGTGGATTACAGCCTTTCTCAGCTCCATCCTTAATGCTCGATTTAGTCAAAGATGATTTCGTACCTGTCTCTCTAGTTTCCACTGCTCTTATTAAATATTAAATGGTAGTACGCAATTTTCTTGGCACTAATGGGGTGTGTCTAAGAGTGCATTTTATCTGCACTAAAGTTTTTGTTTTCAAAACATACTCAAGGGGGGTATCAGCTCAGATAATGTGACTTTTGGACCTTCAATCAAACTCAGAAAAGGCCCGATGTTGTGAGGACGACCTGAACAGAGTTTTCCTGCGCTGTGAGGCGCATAAAGTCTGATTTTTAGCCTCCCCATTTGGATCGCAGCTTGATTTGACATTAAAAATCTTGAACATGTTTCAGCTTCTGGGATTAGAAGTCCTCGAACATGCCGAGGAAGGCTGAGCATGGGCCTCTTGAAAATTTCCGCAGAAAATTATTTAACTGGCTGAGGGGTTGCCCGTTGACAGCAACAGTGATTTTTTTTCTGTATTGGTCAACTTGTTACACACACACACACACACACACACACACACACACACACACACACACACACTACAAGTACAAAACACTATTTGTTATCATGGGTGTGGTCGGCCAGTATGTTAATCAGTTCACATTTTATTAGTGTGTCTCAGGCAGCAGACTCTTTTTATTTTTTCAGTGAGAAGGCTGTGGGTTTGAGTCCCAGGCTGTGGGAAATTCTGTGTGGAGTTTGCATGTTCTTCCTGTGTCTTTGTCCGTTGTCCCTGCCCCAGTCCTGAGACACCCATTAGGCAACTCTTAATTGTGCTTAGAAAGGCTCTGGCTCAATGTGACAGTGATTACAGGAGAAGCAGTGAAAGAAACATACAGACAATTTTTCATGTTTTGTTTTTTCAAAATTAACCAAAAAACAAGCTGTACTGCGCTGACCAGGACTTGATGACGCAGGCTCGGCGACTCAAACTGCTGAAGGTCCTCCCACGCGGTGCCGCCAGAGACGAATAACCAGTGGAGAGCTGACAAACACACGCACGGATGCTCGGCAGCTTGAGATTAAACAGGTGAAGCAGAGGAGAAGATTGCACTCTGCCACGGGACGAGCCGGGGCTGCTTTCATGGCAGCCAGCCGTTTGCAGATGAAAAACAACACTTTCTCCTATCTCCCCGGCATTACCTTGAAGTTAAATTGAGTTTTCAAAGAAAAAAATGGGATTCTCTCATTCGTTGAACTCGAGGGAAAACCGTGCTAAGTGCATAACGGCCGTAAAGGCTGGCGAAACTGAACCTCATATGCAATATTTTTTAATCCACCGCTTGTTTCTGGCTCCAACACATGCCGCCAGCTCCCCGCCGTAATGAAACGGGCCTCCCCTCAGCACTAAATCAGTGAGCCACGGGGACGAGGTATGCCACCCCTGGGTCATCCATTCAATTTGTAGTTTATCACCAGCTCCACTGAACCTAGTTATTGCCATTATCATAGCAGCATTTACATCCCTATTGAGCATGCAGTGGGAGAGCCGCGGGCGAAAAAAAAAAAAAATTGTAGAGCCAATTCCTGAAGTATTAAATTATGCGCAGCCTCCATCCCAGTCGACACTGTGCTGGGTCATAAAGTCTGATTGTTTTACCATTACAAATAATGGATCTGAGGTGTGGAGAGACAGGGAGCCCGGCCGTTGGGATGACGGGAAGCAGATGTTTCCAGTTAGTGTCGCTCTCAGGGGAAGAGAAGAGCGAGCGGTCAGCAGGGAGGAGGACACTTCCACAGCAGTGGCCCGGCCTGCTGCTTGATTTCTGCTCCACTTGTTGCATTGTTACTTGGAACTTGATGCCGTCAGTGTGGTTCGAATCATCTTGCCCAATTGTGATTGCTCGACTTACTGCACTCCTCAGCCAAGGGTTCGAGAAGACTTTAGTACTTTTAACTCAGTGTTGATGCCACATATTTTACATTTGTATTTCAATCATTGAAACCTTCCTCTTTTTTTTTAAGGAAAAACTTGCATTATTGAGGGATCTAATAATTGTAGTCTCTTAAAACCAGGCAAGGAAAATATTCTTGGACAAAAGAGACTGCACTTCGTCATAGATGCTGTTTTTTCAGTTCTTTTTGGACTCTTATTCTTTTGATATTTTTTATACTGGGATTCTTCAAACTACCGCACAGAGGGAGCCGAGATACATGAGTCAAGTTCCTTGTTTTCTTTTCTTTTCTTTTTCGCATACTAACTTGGCCAAAGTTCATTCTGATTCAGATTTTATAGTTAGTCTAATATTCTTTAAAATCCAGGTTTCCTGTGGGATCTGACTCAGAGTTGAATAGAGGCACATTGTGTTGGCATTGACCCAGTGAACAGGTCTTTTGTACCTTTTTTTGTTTCCTTTCATAGCTCTTTCTCAATGGGCTATTTATGACTCATATAGATTTGGTCTCCTGCCCTTTCAAACATTTGTGAGACTTTTCAGTTCCATCCGATGAGGAAGCGACAACTTGTCCTCAAGTTGGCGTCATCTCACTGAAATAAACACTGTTTGCAGGTTTCAGTGGTCGAAAAATCTTTTGTAGAAAGAAGTCATTTGCTCGACCTGCTCCGACGCTCCAGTCCATGAGTGTGAGCTGCACACTTTGTTTCCACTGAACCAGTGTCGCTCACCGAGCCGCCATATATTCGGACCAATAAATGAGATGCATTTCAATTTCAGCCTGTGAAACAGAGGGCCGAGGAGCGGCAGGCGATAAAAGAGTGTGCCGGGAAAGAATGACGCAAATGACAAGTGTGTCGCTCTCATCATTATTATTATTGTTGTTGTTGTGTATAAATGCGTCATGCTCGGAGAGGAATAACAAGTTCATCAATATTTCGGGGGGGAAATGGGAGCGATAATTTTTCCTCTCCAGGTCGCTGAGTGTGACGGGTCTCTTGAGGTGACAGCGGCTCTGCAATGTGACGGGGCGACTCAGCGCTGCCTGGCGTCCTGGCTGTGCACCGGAGCGTCACTTTTAATGCCGCGATCGATAGTGTTGTCTCCGGGAAAGTGATTCAGTTGTGCCGAGGCAGGGCCTGAGTCCTGCCCCCAATATGGCTTATTACCGCTCGTGTGCTTCAGTTAAAAACTCAATTCCAAATGTTCAAAAAGCTCAATATGGGCTGTTTAAGATGAATAACAACGGACGTTGGGAGATGTCGCGTCGATGCAGGTATAACGTGACGCCAGACGGAGCCTCCGGCATCCTCACTTGTCAACGTGGCTTATTGGTTGCACTACACACTCGGTGCGTTCTGTAAAAACATGACCTCCATCGATTTTTGCCTTACAGAGTCCTGGAGCCACGGCTTCGAGATCCGCCAGGTCAGAAATGATGTCAATGGTGCCAACGACCAAGTAACAAGAAGCTTGCGGCTGAATTCCATCTGCGGTTCAGTTTTGTTCAGAAATTAGAATGCTGCCGAATTGGAATTGGGCCCTGGAGGGGTGGGGGAGGCTGGAGGGGGAAACATTTGCATGTGTGTAACATTTAATTACTGCTAACCTCCACGCTCATGCATGCAAATGATTTTCTTTCTCAAACGGCAGCATTCATTGACCCCTGTTTAAAAAGTCAAAGCCCGCCTTTCACTGCTCCAATGGAATCTTCTCCAAAAACTCCTTTGCATGCCATCGCCGCAATTATTCCCCCGTTAAGCATTCAGAAGAATGGTGATGGGACGTTTCCCCCTTGTTAAGTCTTTATTTTGAATATCCAAGTGGATGTTTCTCAGTCAGATGGACTGCTAAGATTCATCTTGAGCGCAGTTGGTCAGTTATTGCGTTCCAATAAATCGTGAGCGTCAAGCTTTCCATTAAGCAATTTAATGCTAATTAATGAGGCTCTGTAAAGTGTAGTTACTTAGTCACTGGAAGATTCAGACAGCCAAAAGTTGCTGGCGCTAATGAGATTAGCATGCAGCAGTCGCATTTCGGAAAGGGAGCTGGTTGGAGCTTTTGCACTCAAATAAGAAAAAGAAAGACACTCGTATTTGACTCTCTGCTGGTTTTAGCATACGTTTGGCTAAACACTGCAGCAGCTCCCCTGGCAGTGAAGAAACGAAGGACACATATTTATCCCTGATGGCTACGTCAAATAAATAAATGTAAATGTAAAAAAAAACACACAAAAAAAAACACACAAAAAAAAACACACAAAAAAAAACGCTCCTGGTGGCATTAAGGTTAATACCTGCATGCACGGCACCGTGATGAGGACTGTTCTAATGGAACAGCAGAGCGGCAAATGGTTGAGGGGTGGTGGGTGGTTGGGCCGGGGGGGGGGGGTGCTTGCAATATTGGATGCTCGTTCCCTCATGATATAATTGGGGTTTGAAATTGAAGTCACTCCGGTGTCGACGAAGGGCCGTCAGCGCCCGGGATGCATTCATTTGAGCTACATCGGCCGTTTGTTAGCGGCTCGCGTGCAATTTCCCCTCCACAATGGCTGCAGCGGCTGGGCGTGATTGGGAGGACGGGGAGCGCCCGCTGTTTACGGAGACGCACACGCATGCACGTGTGCATTGTGGGGGAAAACATGGTGGCCCGCTAGATACGTGCCGTGCCCCTCCCCCGGCCCAGAGTTCCGGCACCGCCGCCCTCGGGGAACATATCAAAAGTAAAACACAGCGACGACCGTGTTCCATGTGTCAGGCTCAGCGCCGAGGTTATGGAGGCATCCATCAGTCTGCCAGCGCTGCTACGGATATTAATTACCCCAAGCCCAGATCCATCTCTCTGCAGTCTGCTCTCTCCTTCTCCATGCTTGTCCAATCACATTTCTCACAGCCCATTATAAAGGACAAGGTGATACTCGGCTTACCAAGGGGAGGCACACAAATTGAAATATCTTGCGCGCATCCAATATGTCTAGTCTCCCGGAAAGCTGCTCCATGCATCTTTTCTCATTAGTGCGCCTGCGTCTGTCGCCTTCACTTCAAGGCAAAACTGTTTGTTCAGTGGACTGACCAAGGACAATACCACGGGATCTGGAAGTGCAGTGAAAATCTGAGTCGCCGTCAGAACCGGAGATCGAAGGAACATTAAATTCTAGATACGATGATGCCCTATTAATTATTACTTGGGCAAACGACTCCATTGGGGGAAATTATCTAATCCAGGGCAAAATAATTCAGTAAGTTTGAGTCAGCTGGTCTCATTCTGTGCTGGCTGCCGCCGCCGTCATCACCGTTTCTTTCAGCAGATTGGTGAAATTCAGCACAGATTAAAAAGAAACTGAAGCAGCAAAGTGTTCTTTTATGCAGCTGTCAGTGCAGAATCAGACACATGACTTTGATTAGTTTGGCATCAGAGGCTAAAATCATGACAGCAGCATTCATTCATTCATTTTCCATACCCGCTTAGTCCTGAGCTCAGGGTCACGGGGGTCTGCTGGAGCCTATCCCATCTGTCATAGGGCGAAGGCAGGGGACACCCTGGACAAGTCGCCAGTTCATCGCAGATGACAGCAGCAATGTCTTGTTATTTATAGTGCACAAATTTCAATCAGTGCAAAACAAATAAAGATGACTTGTTACCAATGCACTCAAGAAAGTAAAAATTATTAAACACTAATTATCTGATCAGCGTGTGATTAAGAAAAAATATATTTTGAATAGAGCAGTATTTCTCTCTTTCAACCATATGATCATGACAAGATAGTCATTTTTTGTTTGGCTTGTTTGGTTTGTCCCTCTTATTTGCTTTTCAATCTCAAAATTGCTGTTTTGTTTTTTTTTTTGTTTAAATTTTATTGTAGGACTTGATGCTTGCATATTTTGGGCACATCCAAGATTTAGAATTTATAAATTGCCGTAATACATTTATTAAAAGATTACTTAAATTATGTAAATAAAATCATGGGGAACAATCTGTTTTAGAAAATGCTTTGCATGCAATTTTCACCTGGTTTAATAGTACTTGGTTCATAAAGTTGTCAACTTTGTAATGAAAAAAGTAAACTATTTTTAAACTTAAAAGCCATAAAGCCAAATGCAGAGGTATAATGATTTCACAATTGAGCTATAACTGCGCACCTTTGATTTAAATAAACTAGTCTACACACTGGAGCTTCTCACACAGCTTCCTGCTGTGTTTTTACACGATGCTTGCATTCTATAGAAGAAACTACTTGGTTATTTATGTTGTTTTCAGATGAAGCATGGGCAAAAGCCATGTGGGTCACAACAGATGCAGCAGTCAGCTGTTTTAATTAATAATATTATTGGCGTCAGCAGTTAGTGTGCCTTCCCTGCTGAGTCGGCTTCTCGGCGCTAGACGTCAAGTGCAGTGGGACTATAGAGTTAATCCACCAGGAACCGTGGAATAATGGATGAATCAGGCTTTTTCAATTTACAGAAATCACCGCAGGGCGTCTGTCTGGCCTGCATGTTTGCACATGTGGCGAAAAAAAAGATTAAGACCAAAACACAGTTCACAGAGGGGAGGGGGAGAAAAAACAAATTCAGACGGTGCAATTTATTTTCGAAAACTGCGCTGCAATGTAACCCCGAGCTAGTGTCACTTCGTGTCATCTCCGCTGACCCCTCGCTGGAACCATCCCGCTCCAAAACAAGTCCATGTTTAGGAATTCAATATGAATGAAATTTTCCTTCTCACGTCAACAGCGCTGTTTTGGAATTGCCACTTTCATTTTTTTCCCCCTCCCGAGCTCAGAAAAGCACCAGCGCAACTCGCTGGAAAAGGGACGCTTTGTCCAGCAGCCTCCACCATCATCTCAAATCGATGGTCCGTGTAATTGGCGGCCACTTTGTGCGATTGCGAAGATAAACAGACATTGATGTAGACAGGGGAAATCAGTGTCGGGCGCCCAAGGAGCAGCGGACATGGTGGAATTGATGGGCCGTCATATTTACAGACAGAACACAATAAATGTCTCTGCTGATAGATCTGGCCGCCACTGGGTTGCTAGGCGGGTAACTGTGTTGTTAATTTTGCGGAAGCGTGCTGTCAGACGGCGTTTTGATGTTGACGTATGATGTTTCAAATTATGGGTCATTTGAACAAAATGGGAATTTTTTTTCTCTCTCTCCCAGTTCCCATAAGCCTGTTTGTGCAGACTGTCCTTAGCGCTCTGCACTTCACCAGCAAAAAGCAGCTTCAATTGCTGAAAGGGAGAGAACAACAACATTCTAGGGATGAAATCTGCTTCACTATAGCTTCACTAACTTCACTATAGCTTCACTCTCGGCTTGGTATTTTTTTTTTTTTTTTTTCCCTTTGTCCGGTCTGGCCATAATGACAAGCAGAAGTGTCTCTGAATGTCTATGATGGCTGACAGATTTTATTCTCAGAGGTAGATCTTGAGAGTGTGAGCCACATGGGTTGTTTCAGGAGCTTCCTCTTGAGTGGTTTTATTATAATATTCTTGGTGACATTCTGGCCATGACCGGACTGAGGGAGAGATAGATAGGGGGGTGAGAGGAAAGTAGAGAGGGGGAATGAGTGTGTGTGTGTGTGTGTGTGTGTGTGTGTGTGTGTGTGTGTGGGGGCGGGGGGGTGAGAGGGATAGAGAGAGAGGAGTAGAGGAGGAGGCGTGTGTGTATATTTGCATGTGTGTATACTAGTGTGTGTGTGCATACTTGCATGTGTGTATACTAGTGTGTGTGTGCATACTTGCATGTGTGTATATGTGTGTGTGGTGTGTGTGTGTGTGTGTGTGTGTGTGTGTGTGTGTATGGATGTGGTGGTGTGTGTACCTGAATATGGGAGTGGGTGTGTTTAAGTATGTCACTGGAAGTCGGCTTGGTATTAATGTTCAATTAAGAATAAGAATAAGAATAAGAATAAGAATAAGAATAATAAGAAGAAGAATAACATATGCTGCTGTTTTGGTTGAACGTCTCTCTGTCGTCCTGCGGGGAGTCGATCAGACGCGTATGCAATCCAAAGGGGCGGGGGTGACAACGTTTGCTCCAGTGAACTTTAAATCTGACGCGTGGCACCACTTTGGTTCCTCCAATGTTAGGAAATGCGGAAGGTGACAGAAGGACGGTAAACATTATGCAGATGCTGCCGGCGTGGTGCCGTATTAGGTGGCCCCGCTGTGAAAAGCACTCCTCATTATGGCAGTGCGCATCAAAAAAGGTGTTCACCTCAACAACGGCGTGGATGAAGTGAATAAACGGCAAAGAACAACTTTAATACGCACGTCCTTGCACTGTCTTTCATATGTTCTTTTCCAGAAAAATGACTGTCTCCACGTATTTGTATTCTTTTTAAATTCTGTGTTATAGGTATGATCGCGTAACGACCACTGATATTGTTTTCGGTCTATCAGGGACTTCAGTCGTTTGTCATCCTGGTGTCACATGCTGGCTGAAGTAAACAGGGACACAGAGTGCACAGATGTGGGTACGTACACTTTCATTTTTTAAGTCTGTGATGCAGTGGCAGCAGGTGCACCAGGCCAGTGAAGGATGGGAGAGGAATAAAGAGATGAATGAGGAGTGTGTCCTGCAGTTACGGCTCTTCAGTGTGTGGAAGAGGCATCAGAGCCAGGAGCAGTGGAATGATGAACAGATTCCATCCATTGTGCAGAATTAGGACGGATGTTAATCGAGAGTGACTTTGATTTGTGATAAGGATCACATAAAAAAAAAAAAAACAACTAAAAATGCTTTACGTCATTTGGAAGAATATATTAGAATGACCTTTCTTTTTCAGTCAATATTATTCATGTTAAACTGGGTTTCCTGGGTCTCTTGGTCCTGTTGAACCTGATGATAAGTGATACAATATTCTATCAGTCAGTCATCCAGAGTGTGTGAGAATTCATATGTGAACACAAGCTCCACCCACTCCCAGAGCAGATGAGTGATTTGCTCAATTGTTGAGGGGGACCGGGCTACTGTGAGCGACTGAGTGATTTGTCTCACAGCTGAACCTCATAACCAAAACCTGGAATTGACACAAGAAAGCAGAGCTGTTGCTTTTCCCACAGGACTAATACATCTATTAACTTGACATTTACACAAATGCAGTTGGAGGAGCCGTCGCACAATAATGACATGTTGTCTGGCTGTTTCCTCAAGCATCCTAGCAAAGCAGTGGCAGGTACAAGTCGCTGAGAGTTAGCGAGGAACCTCGAGTTAGTAAAACGAATCAACAACAGGGCAGAACATCCCGGCCCTACTGGCTTACCCTGGTAATGCAGCTGGATGGAGCCAAACTTGTCCTCCTGGTCCCGGCGGAATTGGATGGAGATCTGGTTGCTCCAGCTGCGCAGCACAAGTCCTCTCAACAGCACCGACTCGTTGGCAAGGATGAAGGGTTCTCGGCCGCCCGTGTCCTCCACCGTCACTTGCTCTCCCTCCATCAGGCTCACATTGAGCACCTGTGGAAAGAGAGACCGACTCATGGGATTTGGGATTTTTTTAATTTATTTTTTTATTGTTGCACATTTGCATCCATTTTTGTCTCTTGGTAAATTGATGTAACTCATCTTAAGGGGGATCGGGTCACCACCAATGGGGTTTTGGTGTGGTGCTGTTTTTAGGCTCGGTTTAATCTAAAAATGCTGTTCTAATTTTTTGTGAAGGAACACCAGCTGCTGACACAGCTGCACAGGTATTTGTCCATGTTTGCGATCGGCGGGGAAAAGCTTCTCTGGTGGTGGTTTTATTTGCTTGACGGAGTGTCTGAGTTCAATTCAGACCCCGGTGAAGGAAACGGTTGGATTTGCTGCTGGGTAATGAATAAAAATCCACATTTTGGACGCACAGAACAAAAAAAGAGATGCAACAACATGAAAAGCTCACAGTGCTGTAATACCACAGTAATAAGTCTATGGCGCAATATTTACTGCAGAATTTATTCATCTTTTTCAGTTTAGTAAGGCATTTTCTTCAACTAGAACATTTCAAAAATAGTTATTGAGTTATACTCTAGGGTCCATCTACTGCTTTTGTGTCTCCATCTTTTGTACTGGCAAATACCAGAAACCAGAAGTAAAACACAGTAGAACCTGTGCAATATGGTACATTTTCTCACTCAATTCCAGCAACTATTGCTCAATTGCTGAAATCTGTAAAGGCGAGCTGACAGCAAGGAATGATGGGTCATGATGAAAGTTGCTTTCCATCTGCTGTGCTTTACCTGGAACTGAAGTTAGGTACTTCAGTTAAATAGATAGATACTTTGTTCATCTTGAAGGAAATTTCACAAAGGCCTGAAACGATCACGTCATGCTGTTTGTCACAGCAGCACCAGGAATTTTTCTAAGATTTTGCTGTGACCGTGATGAAGCCTTTGATTGATTTGGTCTTTTTTGACCAGCGGACGTCTAAGGTTTTCTCTTCGCCTTACATTCCCTGTCTAGAAATTCCTCTGAAGACATAAAAAAAAATAAATGCAACCGTGGATTAAGATAAGCAAAAGCATTTGCGCAAAGCAGGTGTGAGATTTGATAAAATGGTTTGGAACAGGACTCAGAGCTCCGTCTGTCATTCTCTTTCTAACCAGCTTGACAGCAAGCAGTCAGTATCCATCTATAGCCTTTTGTTTAGCCAAAAAAAAAAAACAACTCTGAGATTAAAATCTCTTTAAGACAAGCAAGCGGGCTGAGAAAGCAGCCATATTACGACAGTGCAGAAGAATGCACCTGACACACAATGTGGCATATACAAAGTCAGGAATCAATACGAAGTTAAGAGGAAAGCAAGCGGTTGCAAAGACCAGTGGAGCTTATCTTTCTCCGTCTTCTAATATTTCTACTCTAAAGCGATGAACTCCGGCAACCTCCTGAACGTCCCTCCAGGCAGACGGGGCAGCCCACTGAAAGGCTTTTGTGCCTTATCCTGTTTTTAGCCTTTGGGTTTGAACATTGTCGTGCGTCCCGTGAACGGAGGCCACCGTCACTTGCTGCTCGTGCACGTGCACAGAAGCACACAGATAAGAAGGATGCAGCCCAGGGAGAGACACCGGCAGATCAACAAATGGCTTTAAAGATAAGCACCACCATCAAAGCTAATTCAAGCACGTCTATTTTAAGCTCCCGCTGAAATTCATCATACGCTCCAAAGGGGCGAACGCTGCCTGGGCCCGGGTCTCAGGTATTCCGTGAGGTGGAAAAAGGATTGCCCTCCGTAGCCTCGGTGTCCCCGAGGTAATATGTGTGTAGCGGTGTTAGCGCAGTAGCCCGGAAAAGCTCAGGCGGTGTTCGGGGGCTGGGAACGCTGCACACAAAGTGGCAGGAGAAATGAAATTGGCCGGGCCGACTAACCGTCACTCCGCCTGTCAGAGCTGACGCTGAGCGCACGGAGACGCTGGCGGGCACGGCAGAATTTAAAGGTGACCTCTGTCTGAGTCTGATCCGTGGGGCCAGACAATTCCATTTACATTTTATGACAAGGATGTAGCACACGTCCTCTTGGTGTTTTTATGTCGACCAGTGGAGATGGTCAGCTGCAGGAAACTCCTCTGACTTCTGATTAGATGTTTGAACCCAATTTTTTGAAAGTCATTAAAAAAAAAAAAAGTTTGTTTTCAATGCGGGGCCTCTAGAGAACCAGATTAGCGTATTTGATTGTCAAAAGAATTATAACCACAAAAACAGAAAATTGTCATTCTGACCGACCGAGATATATCTAGACTGCAGCATATTTAGCCCTGTGTTTGCTGCCTCTTCGGCTTTACCTCCAAAGCCAGTGTTGAACGCTGTTTCTTCAAATAAAACGGATCTTTTCTACCTTAAACTTGGTGATTTTAAAAAATAGAAAACAATGCTGTCCCACCTGGCTGGGCGTGTTGTCACCAACATTTCAGAGGTATCCAAGGTGTCAGTGCCCTTTTGTGACATCACAAATATACCTATTTTCCTGTAAACTGAACAGAACTATTTTGGTGCACTTGCGAATAATAATAATAAAAAATCTGTGGGAAAAAAAGAGGGGGCTGGACTTTTTCCCTTTCTGGGGAGTTCACCAATGGGTTAGGTGATACTCCCAGCGTCAATGTTGCATAATATGGGGCTGATAATACGCAGTTCTGGCACACCTTCAGTGCAGCCTCAAACAACAGTGTCCCAGTGTGCGTAAGGAAGGAGGCGTCACATGATGACAGAATCCTCGCCTCTGTTTCTCAAGGGCAGCGGCAATGACAAAGCCTCAGGCACAGGTTTTATTTCTTCCTCTGCCTCCTTCTTCTCAGAGTTTATACAAACGCTGCACGGTTGTGCTTGCATGTGTGTGTTTTGCAAATCAGGTTACTGCGCCTGCTCAATTTCATAATGCCACCTACAGTGCAGCGCAGCTATTGTAATATTTTTTTCTCTTCACCCAGCACATTCAAGAGTTTGGGGCCAATTGTAAATAATATTGCGCTGCAATATTGCAGTAAATTACATTAGTACTTGGTTTCTCTGCCACGGCAATCTCATAGATTGACTGATCTATTTTTGTACATTTGTGTTTCTATTAAATAAAAAAAACATTCCAGAATATATATTAATCACATTCTTTTTACAAATATTACTTTTCTGCCCCGTCAGCGCATCAGCACTTTGATCAGACTGACTTGGCCCCTTCTAAAATCACTAGTCAGGAGTTTATTCATTGGATGACAATTCTGGAGTAACAAGGTTATATTGCTTCGCTGGAGCAGCGGGAGACAAACACAGTTTTAAATTGATTTAATCCTTGTGATCCAATTCTGTACATTCTTTATATACACAGTGAAGTCCATGCTGGCAGAGTCGAGTTTAGTGCACTGTCAGCCTGGTGCACAGCATTTCGTTGTTACAGCAATAAACTTTAAAGGAGCAATCCAAATGTAAGCAGCCAGTATTTTCACCTTGTTTCTTTTGCTTTGATGGCTTTGTGTAACACTCGGAAAATGAATAGTGTCGCTGTGCATCATGAGCACTTAGTAATTTCACAATAAAAGTTTGTATGTTTATATATCTATAGTAATAATAATAATAATAATAATAATAATAATAATAATAATAATAATAATAATAATAATAATCAAGTGTTATAATAATAATAATGTTTTATTATAGTATTGTATAGTTCTTCAAGATAATATAATAATATCCATCTATCTATCGACCTATCTATCTATCTACCTATCTATCTATCTATCTATCTATCTATCTACCTACCTATCTATCTATCTATTTATCTATCTATCTACCTATCTATCTATCTATCTATCTATCTATCTATCTATCTACATCTGCTTGTATACACATTTATTCACCTGTGCAGCGTGTGTGCTGCACCAATCGATACGCATGTCACGCGCCTGTCGTTTGATCTTCCCTGAGGCCGGTCAGCTCTTCGGCCACGGTGGTTTACATATATAGCAGGGAGCTTCGTGAAGGACAGGTGAGCAGAGGGTGGACAGTGAACATTTGGGCTGATAGATAGTTGGGCCCCAGAGGGCTCTATCATCTGTCACCCACCCTGGGGCCTGTCACTGCAGCCAGCAACAGCTGTCCTACCTCAATTATGAATCATTGGCCCTGTCAGGAGACATCAGACCGCCTTATCTTCGGCCGCGCTACAGCCAAACGCCCTCGGGGACTCCTTCCTGTCACGTGTGTGTGTGTGTCTCTCTCTCTCCCTCTCTCCCCCTACTTCGCTCTCACTCTCAGACGCACGCTCTCACGCTGATGCGTTCCCCTGGACGCTAATGAGAGCAGGCTGTACTGTAACCGCTTGCTGGAATCTCAGCGCCTCGCCCATTTTCTACACACAGGGGAACTAGGCTAGCCAAGCACGTGCTTGCTATTGCACTGCTTCCACAATTGTGTCTATTCTGTGACAGAATGTCTATTTATATTTTGAATTTAGCAGAACCAATTTAAGGCGGCGCGTCGTTTGAATCCTCAAGGTCTCTCTCTGGCTATTCTTCCCTTCCTGCTGATTCCAGTTCCACATCTCTCAAACCCAGTCAAAGTGTCAGTGAGGCTCTTTCTCCTTGGTTTCCAGTATTTTCAATCGAACCTCCATCATGAACCGACCATCCTGCAAGGCCACGGCAGGCCCTCGGGTCTGGGACAGTACAATATAAAGGAAGCAAATAAAATCTACCAAATAAATCCTGTAACAATGCGTGCGGCGATGAGAACCTTGATCCCCACATGTTTTTCTCTGGCCTTTGAGAACGGCGGAGCTTCCAGCAGGCTGCTGGAGGAAACTATCTGAGCAGGGTTGAAGATCCTTCTTATCGCCACAAAACAGGAAGCAGCCCGGTGCACTTTTTTAATTTGGCGCAGCAGCACCATCGTCGCTAGCATCTTGCAGTTAGCTACGCATTGAAGATGTACTAATAATTAGCGTCACGCCATCATGGGCTTCACGCTATTAAAACAGGGAAAGGAGAACTACTCCCTGTGGTGACTGGGGGATAAATAGTCTGTCAAACAAAACGTTGCCTGTCACGAGTGCCGCGCATTCATCATTTATTAACTCATCCACACGTGCACAGTGTGAGGTAGCCGTCCACACAGGCTGCCTCTCGCTGATAATTCACCGGTGAAAAGCATCTGGCGGTGCTCGGAGACGAACATTTACGCAGCCTCGCAAGAGACATTGGGGGACGCGTGGTGTGTAATCAGAACGATCCCACTATACATGGAAATTAAATGACCCCACCGCCAGCGTGCTATAAATCAGCAGCCATTGGATGCAGCGGCTGCAGTGTCATCATTACTATGATAAAACGTTTTGGCCCGTGCAGCTGAACACACTTGGTTGTATACCTTCCGCGTTGCCGCGAATCTCAGGCTCGCAGTTGAATAATCTTGGTAAAACACATCCACCAGGGCCTTTTTGTGCATCTCCTGATAATTTCCCACAAAGAAAAGAGTTCCTCCAACACTCATTATATGAAAAAATGTTATCTTAATTGAACATTCACCTCCGTGCGGAACTGCCAAGGCCATTTCCTATTTGCCCCACTGTGTGAAACAATACGCCCTTGGCAGACGGCAGAAGACAAACGTTAATGAGTTGGAGCCAACATGGCTGAATAGAATATGTGTGGCTGGCATTCATTCCAGACATGTTTGAGATGTCTGGGAGTTTTAGCTCCAGAGACTAACAAATGTTAATCAAATGTTAATGTCACATAGTGATCATCTTCTCAAAAGTTTTACATATATTTATGTATACAGTATATATTAAGGGTGTCAAAGGTAAAGCGTTATTAACGCGTTAACTCAACGCCGCTTTATTGCCGACAATTTTTTTATCGCGCGATTAACGCACACGGTGCTTTTTGAACCTTTGGCCGCTCCGTAGATTGTGGAAACGGGAAATGAATTGACTCACAGCACACAGTCACACGCTTACAGCCGGCTTGTAAACACAACAAAAAAAGAAAAAGACACTGAGCGTAGATGAGCACTAGGAAGGACTAACATGGATAAGGCGTCAATTGTAAATGGAAAGTTCCACTTCAAAACCCTGCCAGATGGCAGTCTTGAGAGGACAAAAGTGATATGCATTTGCTGTAATGAGCGCTTCCATTCGGCGCCCACATTAATCAATGTGGTGGTTCACACCAGACGCGAACGAGCGCGCGGCTCGCGCCATGCAGTTGTCGTTTCAGCGTCTGCTCTATTTTGTGCGCGAGCCGCGAGCGATCCTCGTCAATAGTACAGGAAGTCGTTCAAAAAAAACTAGAAAATCCGGTGAATTTTCAAAACAAACTAATTTCAAAATAAAAACCGAATGACAAATTCGATCATATTTGTATGTTATATTTGTCAGTACATTGTATCAGAGTGGGGGATGAATAGTTCAAGTTCGAGTTGAAAAGTAAAATATACAAATTTTGGCAGTACTAGTAATCATTACTATGTAATGTTACAGTTATGCCCATCTGTTATCTTTGTTCGGCTTGAGTTTATAATCATTTTTTTTTACCCTTAGCATCTTTTGTTTTGTTAGTAGTACTTGTCATTGCTCCAACGCGAATAAACATGCTGCATTTGCAGAAAGCAAGTATTTGCCTACTCCCATGTTGATATGATTATTAAAAAAATGGAAAAATATCAGTTTACGGTAGATTTAGAGCAGATAAAAGAAATATGCGATTAATTTGCGATTAATCGTGAGTTGACTATGGAAACCCATGCGATTAATCGGATTAATTTTTTTAATCGACTGACAGCTCTAATACATATGTATATATATATATATATATATATATATATATATATATATATATATATATATATATGTATATATATATATATATATATGTATATATATATATATATATATATGTATATATATATATATATATATATATATATATATGTATATATATATTGGTATATGTGTGTGTATATGTAAAGAATTATTCAACTGATGCACTCAAATTGGTTAAAAAAAATTAAATTGCATTTTTCCTGAATCAAAACTCTGCTTCTTTATTGCTGCAGTGAAACATTACTTCTTCTGTTGTTTCCCACATTGCGACACGCCAAGATAGAGATTTTTTATTTCTTCTTTTACTGTTGTGCTTTTTGTTCTTGTTTCAGCTGATCCTAAAGGACAAGTTGTCATATTTTAGACTGGTTTGTTTCATGTTTATACTATTTTTTTCCTGCCTATCGAAATAGTCATTAAAACAAATCAAATTGAAGAAAACAATCGCCTCAACCCTTTGTCTACCAAAATGAGCATTTTCTGCATTAGTTCAAACTCAGATATTGCTCATCTTTCTTGAGCGCGTGCTCCCCCTGCCACCCTTGTCATGACGCTGGAAGACTGGGGAAGAGAACGGCAGCTCTCCTCCTCCCTTCTGCCTTTTTGACAGGGTTTGATGGGTGGAGGAGCAATTAGTGTCACCTGAAAGCATTCCTGCTGGGGTGGCTGGTCCCAGCGAAAACTCATCTGAGCGAGCCCTGACACCCTAAAAAGCTCATCAAGATCAAACTGGCCTTCTTTATGTCCTGCCATTCCCCTTCGCCCCTGAAGGCGCGGCGTGATGAAGGCTTCATCCTGCCTTATATCAAGTTGATTAAAAGCAGGAAGCCTGTCTGGGCCTCCATTCCACCGTTCAGATCAGTTACTCTGGGATATTTCTCTCCAGATGTTGAATCATTGGGTACATAGAGATCAGCATTAGTAAACTGCTCAGTGAACGAGGCATCACAACCTGCCTTTGCTGGTCTGGACCCGCTTGACTTTTGAGTTTGGATTAACTGAATGTACTGGTGTAAAAATTTTGCTAAAGTAACACAACCATGATTTGGTGTGTCTGGTGTTTGAAAAAAATATACATATTTTTTGGATGATTTCAACTCTTGAAGTCTCTGCAGTTCGTTGTTAGAAATCTTTCAATGCAGCTGGATTGCAAAGGCCTTAAATCTGAAATATTGCAGATCCATCTTGCAATCCTCCAATTCACCCCGATAGCTGTCTGAAATATGACTCGAGATAGTCAAGGGGTGTTGAAGTGAGCTGAAGCACACTGGGGGAGGAAGAGACAAAATATAAATTTATAATTCTGGTCCAAGAGACTCAGCTTGTCAAATGGAACATTTTTCAAATCAGTTGGAGCCCATAAAAGTATTTGATAAGGCAACGGCCATGTTTTGGCAGAACCACTAAACTTTTTTCTATCATGTTCAAAATCAATACAGCTCCAGGCCTCATGTAAATAGGAGGGCAACACAAGACAGACAGTGGTGTTTAACTAAACTCCTATTAAAGCCACTAAAGAGAAGGAAACTGCTGATACATATTTTCCACTAGAAACTTTTCTTTTATTCTCCTTTTAATACCATGACATCCAGTTGCACTAAAGCTGCCACAACTGCAGCTGCAACACTGCACACACATTGCTTTAGCAGAAACAATCATTTTCCACTTGTCGACACTTCTCCTGTTGTGTTGAACCCCGTCAGCAAGGCCAGCTGAACACAGGAACTTTTCACGACAGTTATTTGTCACATGTACACATTTATATAAATTGAAATCTGTTCCCTGCATTTGACCTTTCGTTTTCTGGGGAGCAGTGCGAGGACAATGCGTGTCACTGGGGAATTAGTTCCAGACTTCAGGACAAGGTCCCCGGGTTCCCGAGGGTGCAGACTGGCTAGAATTCCTGTTATTAATCGTTGCACATCTTGAGAACACAGACAAAGGACTTCCACACATGGGAACTGAAGACGGGACCTTGATAATGTGAAGCAAATACAACAAAAGCTATGACAATAGTAAGAGTCTTAGAGGGAGAGATGAGAGAGACTGGTAGAGCAATGTCTGTATACCAAAGCTTGGTATACGGCAGCAGTAAACACATGTTGAACTTTAAGTTAGCGGCAGTGAGAACAAAATCAATGGCAATCCAGTCGCCCATTCATAATGACACCACTCAAGGTTTTTTCAGTGTTCGTGCCAAACTGAAACATCAAATTATAGCTGGTTGGACAAGTACAATACCAGCACTTGTTTGGATATTGGTCCTAATCAAAGGTGTGTCAATACCCAAAACAGCATTATGTGTTGGACATGAATAGGAATGTGTTGGTGGTGTTTGTGGAAAAAAGTTTTCAGAATTGTATTGTATTTATTGACCTTTGGTCCGACGAGAGCCCTAGCCTTCACCTAACACCAACAAAATGAAATTGAATTCCCTCCCTCGCTATCTGCACTCGGCTCGGGTCATTGCTGAGTGCATTCTGCCTCTTTTGTAGGAAAAACTGGAATTAAAATGAGAGCGCGTGGGATCAATACAGCCATTCAGCTAGCGTGGCAAGGAGACTGTGTATCAAGTGTCGGCACTGCTGATTAACATGACTATTGATCGGAGTCAGAGGAGTGCTGTGGCGGAGGCAGCATCAAATACCGATCGTTAACCCGCGAGTCAGGGTTAGCTATAAGAATTTGGCATACTCTGTAACATCTCAATCCCTGGAGGAGTGCTTCACTGAAGATCCACCTTGACGCTTCTCTATCCCCTCCTGAGGTGGGAACTCATTACAACTCGCAGCCTTGAGCTCATTAGACGTGGGGCTTTACGTGGGGCTTTGTTTGGAATCGTCTGAAACAATACTCGGTTGTTTGAGTGTGATGATAATGGAAGATGTGTTTTGTTTTGTTTTTCCATCCCCAGCACCCATTGAGAATCCGTTTTTTATTTTATGGGGGGCTTTAATCAACAAAGTAAACAAATGAAGTTTTATGTATAATTCTCACTTGATGGATAATTAAATACTATTTCACAGTGGGAATCAGGGTGGACTGGATTGAATAAATGTTCTGATCAAATATCAAATGTTATGTTTCCTATTATTGTTGCTTTTAAAAAAAAATCTCTAATAGAAATGCTGCACTAGAAACAATTTTTCCTCTCCTGTCTGATGGCGTTCATGAGAAAATGAGTGGGGGAGGGAGCAATCATACAAGGCATCGAGGACACGTAAATCGCTCCCGTGTTCTCTTAATTTATCCATTGTATCACAAGAGTGGAAGTGATTGTGAAAGGGGTGAAGCGAGACAAATAAAAAAAAAAGATGACAAATGAGAGATGGATGAGAGATGAGTAGAGGAAGAAGAGTTGAGAGAGGGTCAGAGAAGGAAATGAGTTTCAAAGTAGTGACCTTAAAAATCCTCCCGCGCCATTTTGTTGAAGAATACCGCCCTAAACCTGTCAGAAAAGAGAAGCTCTCCCCCAGTCGGCCCTTGGGCTGACAGAGAAAATAGCCGCGACTGAGCTCATAATTCTTCAAACATATCAACCGATCCCAGTCCTTCCCAACACAAAACGTTACTTTAAAAGTGCACAGACGTGTCCGCCAGGAAACAGGGCGCGGGCTCACCTGCACACTAGCTCTTTGGCTAGCAAGTAGATCAGCGAATAGAAGAGAGGCGGAGAAATCAGAGTGGGACAGATGGCCTGGAAGAAGCTGATTTCTAGCTAACCCCCTCAGATTTAGTTGATCAAATAAAAAATAAATAATTAAAAAAACAACCCAGAAAAAGATTTGAAGCACTTCAGTGCCACGCCCCAGTTCTGGAAAATCTCCATCTGTTCTCTCCTAAAACCCTCTTGCAGTCTTGTGACTGTGGAAAATAAGAGATGAAAATAACATTTGATGAGAATGTTGGAAGAATTTCCATCTTCCCGATAACAGGACTGAGATAATTAAGGGACAAAAAGGCAGCAACACGGCGTAATCTTGCGACTCCTTCTGGCTTCAGAATGATTCATATTTACCCAACCTGACGTCAAACTTGTTTGTATTTCACACAATCCCACACATTTGAACATGAGCATGAAGAAAGTGCAACACCTTATTCATGTTTTTTTTTTTTTTATTAATGACACTCAGCTTTGATTGCGGTGCTGTATTGTCTGTTGATGTTACGACAGTGTTCTACTATGTGTTTATTTCGTCAAATAAATCACGTCATGGCCAGAATGAGCAACTTGAACAATGCAGTTTGATGCCAATAGCTGTGGCGCAGAGCTTTGATGGTTCAGGCTGAAGGCTGGACATGCATTTACATACATATATGATACATTTTTCAGCCACTCCTTTGTGCATGCTGCTGAACTACTAAGATGAAAACTGACTGAGCAGAGAGCAGTTACGATTCCTCAACAATTTCTTTATTTGTGAAAATTGGTGGTGCTGAGTCTGAAGTCTGCAAATGTCCTTGTCTGCTTTTCTTCCACTGTACCAAATCCAAACACCGCATTTGGCCGGCACAGTATTTATTGGTCAACTTCTGTTTTGTCCGTTGCAATAAAAACTCTTTTCAAAATATGAGTACCGTACAAGCTCAGAACACACATTCAGAGCACACTTGAGCCCTATCTGCTCCGCTGCTCTGAATGTGGAGTGTGCAATTTTTATTTATTGATTTTTTGTTGTTGCCAGTGGTATTCAATGAGTAGTTCCAGGACACAAGGAATGAAAAGAGAGTTTTTCTTCTCCTTTTGCTAATATAATATAATATAATATAATATAATATAATATAATATAACCTTGCTAATATCTTGTCCAAGGCACCGGTTCATAGTATCTGGCATTTTTTAGGACAAGCAATCATTGTAGAAAGACATCTATTGCAGTTGGCAAAATCTGTTGTGCAGTCCCTGGAGAACACATCCTATCTTTTCAATAAAACCATGGATACGTTTCGATGTTCACCTCAGTTTGCAATATCAAATATTACAAAGGGTTAATGGAAAAAACAACACTCAATCCCCTGTGAAAACAAATGTGTGAGGAGGTTGCAAAACAGACAGTATGCATCGGTATAATCACATTGACACAAAAACTACGATCTAAAAAAATAAATAAATGAAAAAATGAAAAACCACAGAAAGGCTGCTTCTGCTCACATTCCTACTTTAGCCGTCTCCCTTCTGATCTCCCTGGTTTCTGTAAAAGCTCTGCACCTGGGAGCCTGTTGGCGGAGGAGCTTCACACATCGCAGATGCAAAGGTGTAACACACACTTGACTTCAATTTCTATCTTTCCATCTTGAGTTGTCTGATGTCTTCGCCGGCAACGGAGACCTCATTTTTACTCAGTCGGGGCCACGCAGGTGTCTCTCGACTTGGCCATGAGATCAATATCACTTTAGCTGTAGGTGGAATGTCTACCATGGCCCCATCTGTTCGCTGGCTGGCGTAACACATGGCCGCGTTCCCATTTCTTCAGCAAACCTGCTCGCCGATGATAAAACATCTCTGTGTTTGCCTTCCCTTGCAGTCGCATGACAGACGCCCAAAGAAAAGGCAGTGAAAGTTGAGGTCTAGTGCAGAAAGTTTGCTCTGGGAACGGAGTGAAATTAAAACGCCTTGCGTGAGCACGCGGCAGGTGGAAGTGTCTGCGCTCGTAAGCGCTTTGAGATTGACTCGAGTTTCTCGGAGGAGCGCTTTTGGAGGAAAACACACTCTCCAACGTATACTCTGTCAAGACTTATCTCGGCCCTCCAGAGGCTGCGAGACAAAGCTCACACATTCTGAAGTCCCCGGTGGTAAATGAAGCGTTTGAGGAATTGCAAAAGCGGGGCAACGTGACACACACACACACACACACACACACACACACACACACACACACATTCTGACAGTTAATTTTAATAACCTTTACTGAAAGACTTACCCTGCAAATACTCAACCTGAGAGACCATCACTTGTGTCCCCATCCACCCACTCGGCTAAGCAATTTGGTGCCCGTCTATCCAAGTAAACCCACACAAGAGCTGCAAGTGCTGGGACAGATGTTAAGACTGAACTATAATACCTTAGTCTGCAGTTAAGTTTTTTTTGCACATTTTTTTTTTTAACGCTTTGGTTGCAGGATGGCAAACATTCATAAACTGCACACTTATTGTGTGGGACACCAACTTCACCTTAGACAGCCTTGAATGATGGTTGGTTTATAATTGTTTCTTATCTGTTGTCTGTGAAAAATGTTCTTACAACAAATTGCCAACAGGCAGTAAAGACAAAAAAGTCCAACTCCACTTACACTGCCGCACATTTCTTGCATACGTTTCCGTCCTTTTGATTCCATAGTAATAAGTATTTAGTAAAGAGCTATGAATGGCCTGTCAATACTGCTACTACTGATACTACGTGAAATTCAGCAATTTCACGGTAAATCAGCTGTCAGTGCCAGCTTGGAATAAAAGCTGTATATGTCTTGTATTGTTAAGTGTTTATTCTGTTCACCAGAGGGATTGACAAAGAACCTCAGTCCACATGGCACCATCACAAAAGCTCAATTAATCTGTCAGACCACTAGGTGGAGATAAACAATGCTGCGCATGCAATGTTAACAGCTAACAGCTGGCTAATGAGTTTGTATCCTGCTGCACTGAATGCAAGAAAAGACAAAAACAAGCAATGATGAGCCATAAATGGGTAATTGCTCCTAAGCAGCCCATTAAATGTAAAGACTGGGAGGAGATTTCAGCTGTGCTTAGAGATGAAACGCACGCACGCACACACAACTGAATAATTCTATGTCTATAGTTTATACCGTGAAGTACACACATCATACATTACAATTCAAAGCACTGACCTGAACCTCGATGCCATATCCCAGGTAGACAGTAATCAGGTAGTTGCACTCCACTCCGGAGTCGAGCTGCAGCAGGATTTCGATGTTCGCCTCGGGGTCAGTGAAATTCAGATTACACGGCTCTGTGGAAGGCGGTGAAAAGAAGAGTCATTCGCTCTTCCCAGACAGCCAGTATCTGGCCTCTGTATCCCTCTAAACATCCCTGCGGATTTCCTCCCTAACCGTGCATGAGAACTGGATGCAGCACGGAAAGACCCCTCCCCCCACCCTTGTTTTGACAAATGACCAAGTCTGTTTGTGACTGGCAGCAAAATGAATGGTGGCACACAGCGTTGGAGGCTGAACAGTGTTGTTAATTTTTCCTTCCCTCGGGATTTGGTGTGGTGGATTTTTGGGGCGAACCTGCCTTGGGTATTCTGCCGGGAGGACAGTTTTTACTGCACTGCCTCTATTGGTGCCACTGAGGGGTTTGGACACTCTGCTAAAGTGCTGACGTTTAGTGGAAACTGTACACAGAAGCCACTGCTATTTGTGTGGAATGCCCTTGGAGGGTGTGTCATACCTTGTTCTCTGGATGGCAGAGTCGGGTGGGCAAGCGGGTTCCCCCAGCTGCCTTTCCCTGTCAGCGCTGTCCCCCTGTCTTCTCCTTTGTCCGTCCTTGTGGAGGAAGGCCCAAGACGTCCCCCTGCTGGAAAACCGCTCCAACTTTGCGACACCGCCGAACCTCTGTTGTTGAGCGGCACTTGGGTGGTGAGGGGGACGGTTGTCGGCTCCGCCTTCTCCTCTCCCCTGGTCCTCTCCCTTGAGTTAGACGTCTTCTGAGGCAGGGACAGCGGCAGCCTCGGAGTTGCCGGAGACGGCGTGGTGAGCGGGGAGGTGGCGGCCGCGGTGGCTGTGGTGGCAACATCCGAGAACGCGGGAGCGTCCTCGTGGGGCACCAGCACAGTGACGGGGTCTCTGGCCTCTGAGCCGGGCATGGTGGAATACGCGGCCACGGAGCCATCGCTTCTGAAGTAGTGCTGGTCGCCTTCAAAGTTCCTGGTCAGCAGGTGCTCGTGGAACTGCAGGCTCTTGAAGAGCGGCTGGTGGTTGGGGATGTTTACCGGAGACACAGTGGTGACGGACTGAACTTCCCCCTCCAAGTCCGGTGTTACAGAGTCGCTGTGCGCGCCCAGCCTCCTCCTTCCAAAGCTGCTGCTTTCCACAGCACCTGAGAATGAAGAGGTAGAGGAGTCAGGCCACGTTTTACAGACAGACCTCATGAGGAAATTACATGTGGAATTGCATCTCTTGCGATTGTGCTGGTGGAATCAAAAATTACTAAGGATCGGCAAATCAGTCTGATTTACAGCTTGTCAGCATGATGTAATTAAAAGGTTTTGTATGTGAAAAACATGTTGTTCTAGGGAACCTCCAGCCGATCTATTTCAGCACAGCATCATTACATTTCACCAAGCTAAGAGTAAAGATTTGCACAACCAAACACAGAGCTGTGGGACGTTCCATTCAGGATCCCGCGGCCGATTAATCGTGACAGCGTTGAGGGGGAGCTCGGAGCAAGTCGGTTTATTATCAAAGGCAAATTTCACAATCACAGGCCGGAGGCAGGTAAATCTCAGAGCGCAGAGGCAACGAGCAGAAGAACTCGAGTAACTTCTTGGACTGAAAAAATAAATAAATAAATAAATAAATAAATAAGAACACACGCAGCCAGTTTCAAATTTCTGCCTATTGTTGTCCTCCATGTTTTCAACCACACAAACACACACTCACTCACACACACACACACACACACACACACACACACACACACACACACACACAGATCAAATATTGTTTATGGACTATTGCACTTCACTAATGAAACACTTTTAAGTGGGCTTCCAATGGTAATACAAGAGGGCTGGGAAGGCAGCAGTTACATTTTTAATGAAGAGCTAAATTAACCATGTGCTCGTAAATGCCAAATAATAGCCCGTTTTAACTCGTTCTCATGTGGTTCAATCTTCCACAACAGACAAAGTTCAGTAAATCTAGTCAGAGTTTTGTATCTAGATTATTTGCTTAAACATGGGGTCCACAAAAATCCGGAAACATTGGAAGCAGCTCATCAAGTGGAAAATATGGAGAAAATAACAACAATTAAATGCAAGCATGGAGTAAATCCATGCAGCAACACCTGTCTCAGCAACATCCGTCACTTACGCTGTAAATGCAGCATGGAATCCAATTCCGTGTGAGACAGCCTGTATCCACGCACAATTTATTAGGCTGACAGATTGTAAATAATAATCACTACTATCTCACTGTTTGCTTAGATGCTTTCCTCTTTACTGCTTGTGAGTTACACTCGCCTGACAACTAAAAGAGTTCTGTGCCTGTGAATGAACAGAAACAGTGCCGTAATGTTTGAGTCATTGCGAACTGGCTTTCTAAGGAGGAAATGTTGGCTCGTTGCAAAGACAATGATGCTGGTGAACAATCCAGACTTCTTTCTTTGACAGCGGCCATGACTCACCAGCTTTGTGTTAACTGACACCCCAGTTGGAGCACTTCCCCAATCCAGTGCATTCATTTCCGGTATCCACTTAATAATAACAACAACAACAACAACAACACCAACAATAATAATTATAATATATTTTATTTGTAAGCCGCCTTTCTGAGCACCTAAGGACACTTTACCGGAACGCAACAGTTAAAAGCTAAGCCTGACCAGTTGGCGCTTGTGAAGGGATTTGTGAGGGGCACCAAAGAATTACCAAAGAGTTACAGTAGTCAATGTGGGAGTTGATGAGATTGCGGACCAGGACGGCAGTGGACTTTGGGGTGAGAGATGGGCGGAGACGATTAATGTTACGTCAGTGGAAATGTGCAGAGCGGGTTATGTTATTGATGTGTGAGTGGAAAGACAACGAGCTGTGGAGGATGACACCCAGACTCTTAAGCTGAGGGGAGGGGGACACTGTGGAGGTGTCAATGGTGAGGGAGAAACTGTTGGCTTTGGATAAAATGGATTTGGTACCGACGAGGAGGAGTTGTGTCTTATCACTTGAGAATGAGGCATAATAAAAAATCCTTGTGAGGGACACTGTTGGCATTGGTCATGCTGGCTGCGCTCTAGACTAACTGAAGAAAATTTATACCAGGGTTTTTAAGATGGATTTTAAATCTACATAATTCAGGCTTCGTCTTTTCCAGAGGGACATGTGAAATATGTCCCATGGATTGTAGAGACATTTCATCATCATCATAATTTCAGGTGAAGAAGGCAGTTGGCTACATAAGATACATAACATCCCTTTTCAGAGAGGACAGCAGAGGATAGCTGACAGCAGACATTAATATATTATGCTTGTCATTGTTTGTCTTAATTCCATGAATGGAAACACGCACCATTGTCTTCTCTTTTCTTAATTATTTGTTTAATTGATCATATTTCCATTGAATTATACTGTAAATTTCAGTGTTCACTGCATCTGCCAGTTTGGATATACACGGGTAGACAGTCAACATCTCACTCGCAAGAAAAACAAAAACAATTTCATGGGTTTTGTAGCTGCTAAGATAAACACGCACACACAAAACGTGGGAGTTCTTATAATCCTCTTATTTGTTTGTGTGCATGTGTTTACATGAAAACAATGGCGTCGGCTCTGACACCTTAATTAGCTGGCACGCAGTGTGACAGTTTGTTTTAATGAGCAAGAAAAGCTGCCAGCAGACCTTTTCCACGCCTGTAGATGAGAGGGTGGTGTTGACAGGCGGAAAATGAGTGAGATCCATATCCTGCCGCTGAGTGTCCCAGCTTCCCGCTGAACCAGTGCGAGTGCACCGTCGCCTTGAGAACAGATGTAGGATTCACTTATGGCGCTTTTCAGTGTTTTTTTTTTTCTCACAGAGTTTTTAAGTTTTACTTCAGGTTAGCTCTGTTTTCCATCTAAAGATTGTGTCTCGAAACCACACTCCCTCATCTTCTTTTGTTGGAGCTCTTTGCCTCATCTTAGCTGCAGGTGCTCTATTCACTTGATGTCAAGGTGATCATTTTATTTCTTATATATTTCCCTAGCTCATTATTTTTAGAAAATGTACTTTTTATCTTAATAAAGTTGTCTGCATTCCAGCCTTTGGTGTACGTTCCAGACTAGGTCTCATTGCCCCCTGTGACACAACAACATGCTAATTACCAGGGCTGTACGTTTTAGCGCACATTTTATGAAAAGTGGAGCAAGCAAAATAAGTAAAGAGATGGACTTTTCATATTTCCTGGGAGGTTCATTAATACCCATGGCAACAAAGTATTTTTAGAAAAAAAATGGTGCTTTTGCACAATGTGGATCCTTTTGAAACACATGCTCATTTGAAATGGGCTAGAAACCTCTGGGGTGTGCTAACATCATTAGCATTACCGCTGCTTTGAAACACAAAGAGAAACATTCTGCTCCTGAAAAACTGATTTTGTCAAAGTCAAATTTATGGGATCAAAGAGAATATTTTCTTCAGATACCGAACGGAAAAACAGCATTTGAATAAATGTATCGGGCTAGCTTTGCACTCCTATCAAAACTCCAGCAGTTATAAGCTATATATATAAGTTATAAGCTAGGCCACAGTTCTGTCGATTCATGGTTGCTTCTCGCAAATGTTTTTTTTTTCGTCTAAGGAGGAATGGCGCTTACCTGCGCTTTCTGAGTTTTAGTGACGGGCCAAGCTAAGTTTTTAGCTTCTCTGTCAAAACAACTTCACTTCTATGATGTGGGTTGCTGACTTTTAGCCTGTTGCCCGTGTAATAGACTTGTCTTTCTTCTACTGACTGCTGGTTCCGCTCCTTCTGCTCCTGAAAATGAAAGAGGAAACCTTTTTTCTCTCCCTGTTGCCTTTGGGTAAGGCTTGGGAGCAGAGATTGTAGCACTGAGATCGAGCCTCTCAAGTTCTAATCTCTGTCTCCATCAGGTTGGATTCTGACCATCTTGTTGCTGCCCTTCAGTCGGGGTATTGACTGATCGTGGAGAGTGAGAATGGAGCAGCGGGATGAAGCAGAGTTTCTCATACACAGATCGATGCCAGATCAATGTGTACAGGTTAGGACCTGGCTGTGGTGATTACAGAGAGGCCCCGGTTGATCTCTACTTTGAGGCTTAATTAATGTTTCAGAATACGGGCGCTCTATTTGAATGTCTTTGTTGTTTTTTTGGTTGTTTTTTTTATGTGTAGATCGATAAATGTGCAGTCTGAACTGAGTATTTAGTCTGTCGGGACAAAAGAAGGATTCCGAGTCTGTGCAATTAAGGATGGATTATTTTAGTAACAATATGCACTCATTGAACCCCTCCAACACAATAATGTCAAACCTAAAATATACCTGAAATGAGCTACTCTTTTTTTTTTGTTCCTTCTAAAAAATAAATGATAAGAAATTGAAAACGATTATTGACTTCATTTTTTTTTTTAAAAGCAAACAACATACTGTATAAATGTGAGTATTTTATCAGATATTTGCTTTTTAAAGAAGCACCAAAGATCTCAGGTCAGCAGGTCAAACACATCAATCCCTGTGAAAGCACATGAGTGTTTAGCAGAATCACGACCAAATCTGAGGTTCCAGCTGATGTGCGTGCGTGCGTGACGTAGTGCACACGACACAAGATGTGGAACAGTAAGCTGTGTGCTTTATCTCGGTCATCCAATTTTCTTGCTAACAGAAAGCTAAGGCAATAACAATATCTGATTATATACCCAACCATAGAAGGGATAAAGATTATTCTTGAATTACAACTTTTGCCAACCTATCCTTCAAATTCAAACTCCTTTATAAAAGCATTTCCAAGCAGGTCACGGAAATGGCAACGGATGCAATGTTCTGATAGCATAGATCAATATTTTTGTTTAATTTTTCTAATTCAGACGGCTGATAAGTTCACCTTGTGAAATATAGTACAGACATATTTTAAATAAGCAAACAAAGACTACGTAATTTCCACAAATCAGGAATCTTCCCATTGAATGAAGTATCACCATGTCCAATTTACTTTACTTATGTGCTTCTCCTTAAGTGGGATCGTGAATACATATATACTGCATTTGTTTCTGATACTTTCTGTTTGGTACAAGCAGGCAGACAGAGGTCCTCAATTAGTAACTCGAAAATAAGCAGAAGGTGTACAACAGTACACACCTTCAACACCTTCAAGACTGAACATGTGGAAAAAGCTGCATCATTTTTAGCAGGACTTTTTAAACAGAAGGCTCAAACCTTGCTGGACATGTATCTTTAGAGGTTTTTATTTGGTTTAGTGGACTAACACACAAGACAGTGCCACTGGAGTTTCTGACAAAACAACAGCTCTAAACGCCAGCATAGATCCTGGTCCTTTATGTCCAAATGGACTGGAATCACAACTCTCCAGACGAGCTGTGTTCTCACTGTTTCAATCCACACATCCACAAATCACACTCTACCGCAAAACTCTAAATTTGCAGAACATACCAAACCAATCTTCAGATCAGTGTGTCCTAAGCTGTCCTGCTTCCTCAGTAGCGGCGACATGCAGCCAACTTCGGCTAATTTCACGGAGACATGGCTGATGTGAGCTTTGGTGAAAGAAATGCTTCTTTTTTTATTGCACTCTGTGGTTGAAGATGTTCTCGTGCAAGACGACTGCTAGGTGAAGGGGCTGATGGTATATATAATACTCAGCCTGGCTACACCCTCGTTCAACTTAATTTACAGCAGCAGGGCTGGGACCTGAGGTGCGCTTAAGAGCTTAAGCATGTAAGGACACGACGTGGCGGCACACCGGAGAGACTTAATTAGTGGTAATTCATAAATTAGAGGTTAATGTTACCATGACAGAGTGAGATTGCTGTTATCTCGCAAATGTAATTGAAAAAAAAAACATTTGCCTGCCTCGGAGAAATTGAATTTGTATAATGCTTTCTGAACTGTGTTCATTTAGTCTGAGAAAGCCTTAAAGACATAATTGGAAAAAAAAATACATTTTCAGTTATTGTCAAGCAACTCTATTTCAATGCATTCATCTTCTATACCCACTTATTCCTATTCAGGGTCACGGGGGTCTGCTGGGGCCTATCCCAGCTGTCTTCGGGCGAAATTCAATTTCTATTTCAATGCCGGTGGCTTATTTCTGTTGGCTCTTTTACATTTGAGTCTCTGTCTATCACTGGCTTCTATTGTAGCCGGATTAGATATAATTTTGTCACGTTTTTAGAAAATGTCAGCATCGACATTGTAGCAAGTTGTGAATTGGTGACATTCAAATTAAGGGTGACCTGCGCCAGTTAACGCCTCATTGGCCCTTTGTTTGCAGTGAAATCCTTAATTAAATACTTATATCTTGTTGGAGGTGCAGAAAAATCTGCCTGACAGTGTGCCATCATCAAAATGCACCGCAGTGCTTTATTAAAACCTGCTGCACAGTAAGTAGCCCTTCTCTAAATCTTTCAAGATCATTGCCAGCTGAAGGGTGAAGCAAAGGTTTCTTTCCTATTCGTGACATGACAAAGCTTTTAATTGTAATACATTATAAATAGCCTATTTATTCCTTACCCAGTGTGACCTTGCCCTCATTCTTCATGGGCATTTGCTTTGCTAATACCACTGATAATAATACATCCACGTTTGGTTTCCCTCCGTGTCTTATTGTTGGTTTTCTAAGCTGCTTCTTTTTTTCTTTTCTTTTTTCTTTTTTAAGCATTTTGTGACTTGTATGGGGAAAAAAATGTTTCCTCTGGAGGGGAAACAGAGATCTGAACTGAAATGCAGGGGTGCTCGTTTATTTCCCCCTGCACCGCCAGTGCGCCGTAGGAGAAAAATGTAGTCACGTCGTAGGAGAAAAATATGTCTCGCTGCGGATCTCAATGAAATTATCTGGGCACGTCGGCTCTCTCATGGACCGGGCTGTTCTGACATGGCTGAAATGTCACGCGTAATTATGACGTGTGACACTAAAGTGGAGGAACAGTCCTGCACTCTGCTGCTTTGATAATCTATACGCCCCCTGTCAACCCCTCCCTCCGCACTGTCTTGGATGACAGAACGAGTGATCACGGGGTGTGTGTGTGTGTGTGTGTGTGTGTGTGTGTGTGTGTGTGGCGGGATGGGGGAGGGTCCTCCTTAAAATGGCAACAGACAGCCTTCTCTCTCTCCGGCTGCATATCAATGGAGTCATCAGTGAGCACTCGGTGCATGGAGAGAGCGCTAATAGGATGGGACAAGCTCCACTCAAGGCCGCCCGCTGATTGGCATCAATCTCCTTATATCCAGGGGCTTTATTTTCGTATTATTACAGAGAGCTACCGGAGAAGCAGATCAATAAGCAGCTTCCTGTTGGGCTCACTTATGAAAGCCTCAGACCACTCGGCACGACTCCTTTCCAGGGGATCCGTCCCGCTACCTGAGGTTATCCTTCGGGATGTAATGGTGTTGTCAGTCTCACGGTACCAGTGACAGAGGAGTCTGGATGTTGTTGTAGACTCATGAGACTTGCAAATGATTGATCTTTGCGGCCGAAGGCGCAGTCGTGTTTGTTTTTGTTTATTTGTATTGAGCCATAGCGGAGGGACGTGGAAATGACAGCAGTAATTCAGCCCATGTGTGCCCTTTTGGGCCCCGCTTGCTAATAAAGATCCATAGAGAAATCAGTAGAGCTGCGAAAGTGGCGATGGGGAGCTGAATGACAAAGTTTGTCGGTGCTCCGGTGAGTTTTAAATGCAACCTGTGGTGGAGTTTTGGTGTCTCTGTGAGAAGAAATAGCAGTAGAGTTGGCAGGCGAGAGACGTGATTTCACACCTTGGGAACAGACTCAGTTCAGAGCGGACAACAGCGATCGCCACAGATCACTTTAAATAACTGACATTATTATCTGCAACTCTGAAAAATCAACTCCCTGCCTACTTCTTTTCTATACAACCTTTTTTTTTTCCTGTTCCAAGGCTGCAGCTCGCTGGAGGTGGAAAACTGACTGCGTTCGCACATGCAACATGACATTCTGCTGTCATCAAAATGCAGCTCACATGAAGGAATGCTCAGGTGAAGATTGCATGTGATAATAACAACATGCGCGCACACTGCAAGGCTGAGCAGAACAGCTCATGCACTTTCAACATGTCATGGTGAATGTGCTTCCAACTTATTGCTGTAATTTGGGTTTTGATACGTCAGCATCCGCCGTGAGCTGGTCTCAGCTCGGACATTTCCTCCAAATTCTGCAACGTGCGCCCGTCTCCACGGCTCTCTGCATGGGGCATGGATGGCTGCTGGAGATAATTTGCACGACACTCAGGTGATTCCATTAGTTAACTTAATGAATTGATGATTAAAATTTTGCTTTGCGGCCGGTTTGGATTCCTAAAAAGTCGCGGTGAGAGAGGCAAGCAGTGAAAAAAGGCTGAAAATCGAATTAAAAGGGAGCAGTTGACTGAAGACAAGAAAGAAATGAGCATTTGCCGCCGTTTCCGGCGCTAAAACAAGAAGATTGCACCCACTCCTGTACGGAGTGCCTCTAATTATCCTTTCATGGTGCCTCCTGAAGGAAGAGGCGCATGGAGGTGAGACACGGTCTTCTCCTCCGACCGCCCTTTGACTCCATTGAGCGGAACCATAACTTTTCCCTTCCATTTATTACGCCGACTACGTGTTCCATTTCACTGAGCCTTGTCCTTCAGACTGACTTTAAGCAAACTGTGCCTTAATGGAGCTTCGGAAGCGCTTAATAGCTGACCTTTATGCCGGAGCGGAACAAAAGCTGAGCTGCCCTGATATACTTGGTGCATGAAATCCACCGCAGAGCACTCAAGCTGCAGGGGGTCAAACAAGCGAGACTTGAAATAGTGGGACTCTATGGCAACGGGATAAATATTTTTCAGTTTTTGAATCGTTCCGGCATGTGAATCATAGGCACATGGCAATCTGGAAGTGTCCCTCCTTCCCGTCGCTCCCCCAAATTCTTGGTTTTCATCTTCTCCACATTTTCTGCTTTTTTTTTGGCAGAGAACTCGAAAACGAATGAGCTTGTGTCTAGTTGTACAAATGAATGGCATTAAAATGAGATCATTTCACGTAATCGGGGCGGAATCTGTCTCCTATAGACGTCACAGTCTTGTTGCATTTCAATTTACCAATGTGCCGCATCGCAGGAAATACTGCTGGTTTTCCCACACTTCATTTCCTCCCATTAGAGTCATTTATCTTTTCATTTTCTTCTCATTTACTCCGTGGCGGAGTCGATTACAGATAGAGATGTTGACGAAATAAAACGCTTTAATCTCCCCAACCTCACAACATTTCACTGCAAACCGTTGTTTTTATCACACGATCTGTGAAGTTCAGGGTCTCGACGATAGACAAATGCAACCACAAATACATAGGAATAAGTAGGAATATGAATGTGCTGCTTTTCTTAAGAGGTCCTTGTGGGTTTTTTTTTACTTCCAAACATGACAGACACAATAGTTTTGATTTGTGACGGATTCTGGCTTATTGCAAAATATCTCTATGTCCAAGAGCGGTTATCCTGTCAAAAACATCCTGTCCTGTCTTTTTTTTAAAGGTTGCTTACTCATAAAAGGAGTCAAACAGAGCAGAGACTACAATGGACTTCAGTTGTGAGCTTTACACTCGTTAAAGGACGTTTGCAGTGGTGGTGTTAGCTTCTGCCTCAAGGAGATTTCAGCACAAAACGTTTATCTTCTCTCAACTCCATCAAACGTTTGCATACACACACACACACACACACACACACACATTTTACAACCTTTGCCAAACATTTATGAACCAAGCAGCAGCAGAATACAAAATATATAAATACATATATAAATACAAAACAGACAACAACAAACTCAGTCCTGAAGGAGGAAATAGTGAGTGAGGAAGAGGAGGAAGAGAAGGATGGTGAAAGAATTCTCAGAGCGGCGGCACTTTTTAATATGCCGGCTGCATGTGATGTTGAAATTAGTTTTATGTGTTTTGGCAGGGGAGTGCCAGAGAGCAAAGCCAGGTGACGGCCTGTGAGTACACAAGTCTGGAAACATAAATGCTGCAAACCAAAACACGCTGCTGCCTATCGGGAGGCGAGCAGGGAAAAACAATATTAGCTGTGACAGTGATGGATGGTGCTGCCTCCTGCAGAGGGCTGATAGATACAGAACACTTCAGAGTGGAGAGCCTTCATCTAAAAGGCGCAGTCCGCGCACCTTTTTACAAGGGCTGCGCTCGCTGCTGCCGTATGCAAGTCGCGGAACTTTCTGCATCAAGACGAATGGCTTTATTAAGCGTGTTTGTCTTTTTTTTTTATCTGAGTCTGGACTGCTGAAGTTACACTCAAGACATCTAAGCGCTGCTTCGTTACATGGTGAAGTGACACGAAGGTTAGGTGACAGATTCCAGGATTTTCTAGAGTGCCTCAAATTGCCCTGCATGTCTCATATATACATATGAAGGAGAATAAGGACTAACGACTGATGTGCTGATCTGCCTTCGGTTTGGAGATTTTTGTGCCTCTGCATTGGGGACATGCTTGAATGGGTCGTCATTGAATCGTCATTGAACAGTAATTAAAAGTTGCTCAGCAACAATCATTGAATTAATGATGATTTGAGTTAGTATTTAGAAGCGTTAATTGAATTTTAAGTTCAAAGTCATTATGTTCAAATGGTTAAAGGAACATCGTGACTAGAAATTGTTCTCCGCCACTGCGTCACGTGCAGTTGATGGGGCAATTTGTCCATAGCGCAACTTCATTTTCTCAAGCCTGCAGTAAAAAACAAACAAACAAACGTTGACACTGTAGTTTGAGGATAGAAAGAAACAACAGAGAGAGGAAAGCCTACTGTGGTAGTGAGTGCGTGCTTCATTCTTTACAATACCATCATCTCAATTCTTCTGCTGCTCTCTCAGAGTGGAAGAACCGCTAAGAGGAAGATCAAGAGCTCTACTCCAAAAAACTAATTCTATTATTTTTTGCTGCTGCCCCGATGGATTCCCCCTTCTTTGCTACAACACTTCTATTCATTGTATCAAGCAACCAGTTTTGGTTGTTTCCCTTTCCTTTTTTTTCTATTTTTTGTTGTTGTTGCTGTTGGTTGAGGGAAGGCGGTGGTGGGTTGTTGAGTGATTCCCTTCCAACTCTGCACACATAGAGCTTAAGTGGGGGGGTAAGGAGTTAAAGCCAAGAAAGATGGAAAGGTAAGTTGAAATAAAACATGAAATCATGATTGATGATGAGAGCAGACGCGATGACTCTGCTCTGCTGCGAGGCGCACGGAAAGACTGCAAACACACCGGGGCAGAGGTCGTGCTGTGATGTTTTCTACTTTTTTTCCTCCGGCTTTTGCATTTCAATCATGTTTTTTTTTTTGTCTCTGCTTGCCAAATGGATTATGTACACATCTCTGAAGCAAATGTTGTGTTCTTCAGCACGTTTGCAAGCCATGAAACTCCTGCGCTCTCGCCCGAATTGAAGCTGGATCATAAATGAGAATACTTTATAAAAACCTGGCTCCTACGAGGCGCCACTTTTTTCACAGCTGGTTAAAAACACACCACAAAAAAAAGTTGATGTTCCTTTTGTTATTTCTGCGTAATAAATCCTCCAATTTGCAGTATAAGGCGCTGCATCACCTCAGAAGACCTCTCGCTGCGGCCTCGCTAAATAGCCACAATACACTGCACCTCGTATTGCTTTAATAATCTCCAGCTGGCAGAGGCACGGTGACATGATTGAGTCGCTGCAAATATTCTAGCTCTGATATGATTTCAACTTCTCTCAGGAAAGAAAATAAAGAAAACAAAACAGGGAGCTGCCTCACGGTGGAGCAGCAGGTTATTATGAGCGACATTACCATAGTGGGTAATTGAAGAACACCAATACATCCAGTAAAATTGAAGCATGGCAGATGGCAAAACAAAACCCATGGAGGATGGAGGAATCTCACAGCAACCTTCTGCTCTTGTTGTGGTTGTTGTTGTTGTTGTTGTTTTTTAAGGATATATGCACCGCTTACACGCCCCTGCTCAAAAGTAAACTCGCAGTGCAGCTGGATTGCTAACATTTGCCTGACATTTCACACAGGCCACATAAAAACCTCCCATTTGCACCGTTCGAAGTGGACGTCATTTCAAAGAACCAATCAACACCCTTTCAGTTGTGAGAGCAGTACGAAGAAACTGCTGCACAAAACAAACCAAGAGTGAGAAGATGAAGAACAGGCCAACTGGCAATAAAGGTTCTCTTTTATCAGAACTTGATGGCAGCTTCACATTAACAGAGTAAAAAGATTCTTATGTTTTACCCTCAGCTGGCAGTAGTGAAAGTTTAGTGAAACATCGCAGTGTGTGATGCATGTTCCCTGTCATACAGTCTCTAAAGATGGAACATTTTCCAGTGACCTCTACAAAAAAGCAGAAAAGTGACTGATGTGCTTTGAATCAGAAGAACGTGCAGTTCCTCCAATTGCCTTTCAAGTTTTTTTTCTCTACAAGTGGCCTTTTCACTATTCACGTGTTTTCTACGGTCTCTCGGCCAGTTGGAAATGTGAAACATCTTCCATTTAGGGATATGTTCCATACAGCGTGTCATTCTGGGCTGAAGCCATTTCCAATGGCCTCTGCGGAACAAACTGAATCACTGCAGTCCGTGAACTTTCTGTTCTATTTATTTGAGTATTTGTTCTGCTGTGACTTAGGGGCTCACCAAAATTGGATTTCAAGCCCTGCTACTCTAAGAGGATCTACAAACACATGCGGTGCGGTGACGGATCTGTGTGAGAGAGCAGCCCGTTCCAGTAAATAACTAAATATAGCGCAAATTAAGGTTGGAGTTTGAGTGAAGGTTTCAGCCGTCCCTTTCATATCAATGTTCACATGCTTTTGTCATAGTTTCTATGTTTCAAGTTTATGAAAATCATCAACAGCAGGTACTTCATCATCGCTCTGTCTAATTCAGCTGAAGTGGTGAGAAGGTGGGATTGATCCACGTCTATTTAATTACAGACTTCTGCTTGTACAGCTGCTGGGTGACACAATGAAATACTTTCTGTGCTGTATATGGGTTAAAGGTCCAATGCGTAACATTTTAAATGGATCTGTTAGCGTGAAACTGTCCGTAAAAACATACACATGGGTTTTTAGTTAGGTACAATACTACTAGTACGACGGCGACTACTACTACTACTATTAATATTAATAATAACTAAACATAACACCTTAAGGCCATGTTGTATCTCCGGTAGCACAGAATATGAATCTGCCAGAGTTTTGTGATTTTAATTCTGACATAATATTAACTGTAATAAGTTTTCTGACCATGAGATGGCACTAAGTCTTACACAGAAGGCCTTTAAGAGTCGACACTGTTCATAAAGCACCACATCATAAAGCTTGTGATATGCTCTGCCCCCCCAGGAGAGAGGCCATAATCCAATAGACATGATGAGGATGTTCTCTTCCTGCATTTCTCAATATATTTCACCGCTCTCACTGATGGAAAGCTTCAGCCCGGCTTTTCATCTGTGGCCATTAATACAGAAAAGGCATAAAAATACAGAATTCCCGACAAATTGCTCGGAAACCTGCACCAGACGGCTGCAGGCAGAGCCATATGGATGTGTTTTCGAGTGTTCGGGAGAGGTTTTATGGCCACTGAATCATAATATGAAGGCAATATCATTAGCGCGCTATTGCTACTACATGTAAAATCCTAATGGGTTAAGACAGTAAAAAATCCAATTGAGGAGCTGACTGACGTAAACACTGGACCTGATTCAATAAAAATGGTGCTTTAAGTGCGGCTAAAATTAATGAATCCGGGGGGAAAAAACGGTAGTACCCTGACAGAGGTTCTGGCTCTCACTTTCTGGTAAAGAAGGAAAGAGATTAAAAAAAAAAAAAAAAGAAAAGAAAAAAAAAGAGTGAGGACTTTGTGTGCTGGTTCATATCTCAGTTGTCACCAATATCGGCACTGAATCGCTGGAGGGCTTGTCAGAGATACTTGGAAAGCATTTGTAAGGATCTCAATTTTTTATTAGATGAACAGCATGGCTGAAACTGGTTAGACCTCATTGTGCTGTTTGACACTAAGCCTAGAAAGAGAAAATGACAAACAAAAAATAAAAACTATTGCCTGAACAGCATCTTACTGTACACACAATTCTGATTTTCATCCCAGTTTTAAGCAATTCTTCAAAATGACTTGTGTTGCTATCAATGGTTGAAGCAGATAAACCAAACTAGTTTTGTTTGTAGATGTAGTTATGGGCAATTTAGGACTGAGAACACGACTGCGGGAGCAGAGATTGCAGAGAAGAGAACATCCGTCCAATATACAACTTGGCAGATTGAGAACATGGACAATGGTCTGCAGAAACCAGACAATCAATTCAATTGGGTATTTTTTTTTTTTAATTGCAACCAAACATGTTGCCATGCATGAGTGGAAACCTGAGGACGTCAGCAACAATCATCACACTGGTTCTCGACTGCTGCTTGTACATTTTTTATTTTCCTCTGGAAATGTGTTTCTGTCTCCGGATTTATAATTTATAATTATTTTTATAAAACAATGTGATCAAAACACAACTAGGAATATCTTCCATGCAAGGCCTTTTTGATTGCCTTTTTGACTCCTGAGGCACACCTGATCTGTGTTCTTTTTAAAGTAATTGTTATATAAAGTTTGGACTAAATATTCCTGAACTAGACATTGCTCAAAAACACCTGAAATTAATTTCACATTTTTCTATGAGGTCATTTTTACATTATTTTTGGATCGTTCTTTTAAGAATTGATCAGCTCTCTTCCAAATTCTTATTTCCTTGGGAGTGAGGGATGACCCTGCCTCCTTTTGGTCTAAAGTGAACTGAAAGAGCCGAGTGAATGAACACATGAGCTCTTGCAGGGAGCTGAGCGGGAACGTGCAGCCTTCATCTGACTGTTCCAACACTAAGGTAGCTCATATTCCCATTTACCTTGTTATGTTTCTCTGCAGAATGCTGCTCTTTGAACTATCTATCACAGCTCTTCCAGGTCTTTAAAGACTGCAGGTGGGCTCACGCCCACGCCGCCACTCGCCCCTGTGCAGCTTTGGCACATAAGAGACACACATCAAAGCTGAAACTCACATCTTCAGCTGTTTGTTTATTCCATATCTGTGCAGCGGTGGAGGATGAATGGCACCCAATTTAAACACGCTGGAATCGCATGTCTTTTGTTGTCCTGAACACACACAAGTCCCGTCCGGATGGTCACTCATTAGATCTGTATGCTGTTAAACCATTTTATATATTTGTACATATCTTTATTTCTTCAGAATTTTTGTGTATATATATATACTGTATATGTGTGTATACATTTATATTTTTTTTTCAAAAATGTTGATACGGTTTCACAGTTAAAAACAGTCCAACATGAATTATTTACATTGAATTTGACCTAATTTGAAGTTTTCCTTTAAAACACACACAGTACATTAGTTGTTTTTTTCTTGTCGTTTTGAATGATTTTTTACTGGAACAGCTCAGGCACTGATGCTTAGACTAAAATATCCTGGTAATGGCTTTATATCCATAAATCTGGAAAAAAAAAAAAAAAAAAAAAGAAAGTAAAGAAAAAAAAGCATCTTATCAGCGCTGATGACTATCGTGTGGCAGGTTTTCGCAAACACGACCCCAAAACTTCCCTCTTATCTGCCTTTGCCGTGTCATGTGGATTGACAGCTGCAGTATCACATGGAGCGCTGTGAATAACTCACTGTACTTTTTTAAAAGGACAAAAGACTTTGTGAGAGTGACAACTTGTCAGCAGGAGATAAACTGGGAAAATGAATAAGAGATGAAGGAAATAAAAGCGTGCTGGCACACATGAGTATCCCAGTGCCATCCACAATTCAGTGCCGTCCTATTCAGAGGTATTTATCGCCTCAATCGCTGTTCTATTCCCCCTCCCTTTTCTTTATTTTCCTGTTTAGTACCTCAAATACATAATCCCGCCACCGCCATCGCCGCTTTTTCTTTCCGGCGAAGTACGTCACAACCGATAGAAGTGGCAGCCAAGGCAGAGATTTCTAGTTTAAAAACAGATAAAGGGGAGAGAGGAGGAGGGGAAATGGTGACTAATGTTGGCTTCTAGTGCCTTCGGCCACAATGTGACTCACTTTAGCTCCCGTCAAAGTGAACTCTGACCGAGTGCGTCCAACGCGGCAGCCGAGCGCCGCACTGAGCGGGAGATGTGCGGACACGGAGGGGGGAAAGTGTACAGAGTGTAACTGTGGAAGCGGCCAGCAGGCAGGTTCTGCTGTGATTTGACAGTTTATGGTCAGTGCGTTTATCACAAATGTCATCTTTCATCACCGCCGACTTGCGCCGCACAAGGCGCGCGGATGAGATGTGTCTAGCAAAGGTCTGGAAAAAAAGGCATCAGTTCAGTGCCGGATAGAGAGTGAGTGACATTTTGTTGCAAAGAGTTCAGCTTTACAAAAATATAAGTGACCCAGCCTGCCAGCTGGAACATTTTTATATCCTCCAGATTTATCAAACACATCTGGAAGATCTCGTAGCGTTTGTAAAGGGGAGGAAAAACTCAGGAGGTGATTGGGTGAACCCTCTGTCTGTCACATCCAAGCAGACAAGACAGATTGGCTATGACAAGATAAGACTGTCCTGTGGCTAACATGCTACTCTCCAAAGTGCTGTTTTTAGCTTCATCCATTAATGTGAATGTGGATGCTAATGCTGTCTTTTTAGCCGCAGCCTTTCTTATTTGAGGAAGTTGATTAGTTATAGAAAGGAAACTGATTGGTGAAGAATTTACCTTGAAATTAAAACAGATTAAATTCTATTGCAGAGCTGGTGTATGCATGGTTGAAATAGGTGCCAGCGATGAGAACTATAAATTGGTTTAGACAGACTGGATTTTTGGTCCATTGGTATTTCAAAGTAAAGTGGAAATATTTTGGTACTGGAAGAATAACCTCTGAAATAAATCTCAATAACATTTTGCAAGAAAGTTCTCTTGATGTCAGGGGATGTGATCTTTTCTCAGCAAATGCATATTCAATAGTCCCGTCTCCAACCGTATGTCACTGCCTCGACTTAAGGTTTTAAAAAGGGCAAAAACACAATTTTCCATATCACACTGTAATCTTTTATTAATACTGAAACACACTGACTGCCTACCCAGCGTTGTGCGAAATCCGTTGCCTTGCTTCTAAATTAAGCTGTAAAAAGAAGTTATGGGGCAGGCGGGTGTTAAAAAGCTGCAACTGCATCTCAATCGAGAAGCTGCACAAAAGCCCAGCGGGTAACAACACATTGCATGTTATTAACATCTAAAAGCCAAGGTCAGAGATGAAAAGTTTGATTTGAAAAGCAGCAAATGTTCTCAAGCGATCTCCGGCACGACACGCTGCACATTCAGTTCCTGAGGAGTCATGAGTCATCTCGGCACCCTGATAGATAGAGCGATAGAGCTGTTGTCTTGTCAAAAACCAATCATCACATTCATTTTTGTCAAAAAGCACTTTAAGTTCTGGATTCATGAATAACAAAATTTTTTTACCCTTCAGTAAATAGGAAATCAATTCTGTACAGTTACATAGAGTCAAAGTTTGTGAAAACATTTTGCAGCCAAACTGGATTTAATTATACTGTGTTTACTTAAAGCTCATACCGCAGTACTTTATTTATGCTTCAATATAAAATATCACAGAATATATTAAAAGGTATTTTCTCTCCCACTGTGAATCCATGACCCAATTACCATATTGTTTTTCACAAATTTCAGATGTTTTTATTTCTTTAAGCATACTCATAGGTCACTGGTTCATAGGTCCACCAAGGATTAGGGCTCCAAATGCTTACTGTCCTGTAGTAAATCTGCTAAATGTGTACATTTTGCAGTTAATCTGGGTGGAAAAATGGCTGTCACAGTAGTGCAAGGTTAAGCGGTCCGTGGAGCCACAGAAAATGCAAACCTCGCTCTAATCCCCCAAATCTTGGCAGCTTTGGCAGCGCAGGGGGCAGAAAAAGCATCCTGACCAGCGTTTACTGGATAGAGATACTGTGTGATACACATTGTCTCGCTGTTTAATGTTTGATGAGCTCAGCCTCCTGTGGAAAGTGCTTCCACGTCTAGTTGAGGGACATTTGTGGCATGTCGGACAGGGGTCAGGGAAACGGACGAATAACTGCAGTGTGAACAATGTGATGCCGAGGCCTGGAACTCTTGAGGAGCCAATCAAACCATTTCAGCTTTGCACAGTAACTGGAACTCTCAATTTTCAAATACTAAACCTCAGCCGTCCGTCTTGCCAAGCTGCGGTGCAAAGTGCTTTTAGTCGGCCTTATCCTTCCATAACTTATCAGCTTTGTTGTAGTTTTGACAAAACCAGTAGGAGCAGCTGCTGCAATCTGCCCAAATAAACCTAGACTAAGACAGAGAAGAAAAATAGACATTGTGACTCCACAGAGCGCTGAAGTGTTACAAATGCTGCTATTTGAAGCTGTTGCAACCTAACTACACGAGCAGTAAGACGTTTTATTAATCCCTCTGAACGCGACAGACGCAATTCAAATCATCATCCTGGCTTTTTTTTTTATTCTAACGGGACTCCCCCTTTACAGATGTTTTCTATCTTCACTCTGCCAGGTGGATTTGTAAAAAATCAATGCAACAGCCTCAGAAAAACAGCCCATCTGGCGTGCCAGTTTGTAAACCTGATAGTGTGCCGCTTTCCTGTCCAATTATTTCTTGCAAAATGCGCAGCGTGTCGGGTTTTATGCGATATGACGAGTGCATCTGCGGTCGACGCGTCAGAAAGGCCCGAGGTTGCAGCGGCACAAGCGGCCAGTGACTTCACACACTCTGGGGAAAGTCACAGTCGGCGGCTTATTATGGCGGCGGCTGGCGGCGCTCTCGCAACTGCCCCGGCTACCTGTCCGCTTCCTGCCGGAGGGCGGTGAGCAAGCGAGCGGTCCGACACATCGGCGTGTCGGGGCCGTGAGCGCCGCCAGCGCCAAGGTTGAAGAAGGACGACGAGCTCTGTTTTTGCCGAGGCACTACACAGATCCTGCCGCGGAAAATCCCGCTCTTTGCGCGACTGTGAAACACTGTTATTTTATTTTGTGGCAGCATATCATCACTGTCTCAACGCTTCTCCCGGGAAAATAAAAGCAGAGCCACATCACCTAGAGGCATTTGGCCTCATCATTCTTGTTTAGATATTCAGGACGCAAACACATGCCCACACTCTTCTGGCCCCGCGGGCAGTGTTCCTGGGTAGGCGCTTTCGAGAGAATTAAAAAAAAAAATGGAGGTGAGTAGCAAAGAATGGAATGGATGATCATGCTAAATTAAATAACAAAATGTTCAGTTCAGTTGGCAGATTTAATTATTTTTCTTGCCGTGCGATACTTTGTTTTTTTGTTTTATTTAATCTAAATTAATCGATCTGCGCTGTTCGTTGTCTCGGGCCATTTGCATCAAAGCTCAAATATTGTTTGTGGCTCCTGCCTGAGGCAACTTGTCAGCTGCTCACTTTACTAATTCAGGGTATTTATGCAACTCTCATGCAGCTCTCATGGCCAAGTGTTTTTGCGTGTTGGTCAACTAGTTTGGATGAAAAGTGCTATTAAGAAGTATTAACAAAATCATCATTAATCATTTAATGATGATTGTGCATAATTCACCCATTCGTGCATTGTAGATCTTTTTTAACCTAACGTTATTTTATGAACTGGGCAGCTCAGCAGCCTCATTCCCGCTCCTTCACATGCTGCTGCACAGCGGAACGCAGCAGCCGCAGCCTGCCGACTTGCCTGCAAAGTGGCCCCTCTTATCAGCTCGGAATGGATGTCAGCACGTGTAGTGCCGTCACTACGTTCGCAGATAAAGCCGTCTATCTCCCTCCGTCGGATGGCTGAGGACGGAGAGTTGAGGTCACGCTGCTGCTCCAGCCAAGAGATAACCGGTGAGGTGATGACCCCAACCCATCACGGAGATTGGCACCAGGGGAGTTTTAAAAGGTCGGCCAAGCCATAATCAACTGCAGTCGGTGACAGGGGTCGGCTCGCTTGTTGATTAAAAGTCTGAACATTTGCTCGTTCTTTAAAGGAGGAGCCGGCAACATCGGTATAACTCAGAACCAAAGGGTCGCTCAATAGGGAGAAAGAACACGCAAGTGGTAGTGGTAAACAGGTGATTGCTGTCTTCAAAGATGTGTGCAGACATCTGAGCTTTGCTTGTTTGGCAGCAGAGCCCTCTGGCACATTCAGATAAGAGGCGGTTAACCGTACAGCATCTTCCTCTGTTTGTTTTGTCTTTGACTGCAATCGGAGAAGGAAAGAAAAAAAAACCCACCCGGGATCGCACCTGCAGGAAAACATCTTCACTTTCAGCGTGCAGCTGACAGGGATTGGAACAAACAGCGGAGAGCCAACCCCGAGCAGACGTGCTGGGCAGCGAACAGATGCAGTGTAGGAAATACTTTTATCCCCATCCCTGCTGTGATTTTCTTGTGCAGTTCATCCAGAGACTCAGCTGTGCACTAATTACAGTGACTTTAAGTCTCAGGCTGTGTGTACTGTCAGAAAAGACCCACCTCTGTCTGAGGTGACCCTAATGATGATGGATCGACGAGGACCAGCCATAAAGCAGGTGTCCCTGAAACAACTTTTGATGTAAAAGCTGCATTTTTTTTTAGATTTATTGCAGATGCATAATTCCATTTTATTCCATGCCAGACAAAGATTACATTATGTAAGAAAATGAGAGTTGGTAAACCTCATTGCTTTTCAAGGGTATCATCAGAATTCAAAATGAATAGGGCATCCCATAAAGTCTTTGCTTTACTTAGATTTGCCTTGCGCTACAAAAAAGAGCCAACACGTGGAACTTTTTGTCCCTTCTGAGAGATTTATTTTTAATACCACTTGCGAGTGCTTAAAGCTTTCTGTTGGTGTGAGGTTTGTGTCACCACAAAGTGGCGAGCTACAAAGTGCTGCAGGATTTAACAATACAGATGCAAGACCGCAGTGAAACAATGTCTTTCCCGCGTCACTCCAAAAATTCTCACAAAGAAAAACCCAACATCACTCCACACCAATCTTCTCGGCTCTCAGTCCCCGTTTTTCTTTTCTTTGCCCACTTTCTGTGGCTTTTAAGGGCAGCCTTTAACAGTCACAGGCTGCTTTTGCCACAACTAAAAGGATACTAATTGCTTCCTCAGTGCTGGAAACGCCTCAAGTTGAAGCTCGGCAAAGTAGAATTGCCATACCATAACAATATGGTTTTGATTTTCCAAGAGGTCTGACTGACTACTGAGCACCCACTTAGGATGAAAGAAAAAACATATTTTGACATCTGAAACACTTTATACAGAAGGGAAAACGTAATTGGAAGGATAAGAGGACAACGCCATGGAAAGACACGTAGTGATTTCTGGAGGGGGTGATGATGGCGGTGGAAACCCTCGCCAACCAGCAGAATTTTAATTACTGCAGGCAGCAGCATTACGCGCAGTCTAATCTGCTCCACAGTAGGATTTATAGGCATTACTGATGCTGACAAAGTGATTGCTTGGAGAGAGATAAAACGTTTAGAAATAAAGTATGAAAGGGTTTGTGAATAACACTTCCTCCTCAAGGCGAAATTGTTTTTAATGTTTGTTTCGGCAAATTGAATTGCTTGCTAAGATATTGCTGTGGATTATTTCATTGGGGGGAAAAATGTGTGGGTGTTAATGCTTTGTGAGGGGTAACAAAAAAAAGATTGAATTTAGCAGGAAAGTTTGACGGCGCTGGAATACAATTCTACTGTGGTTTTAATTTTTGAACTGGAATTAAAGTACTTTGTTTGAATTAAAGCGGCGGTTGTGGCATTTTATTTCCCTCAACAGTGAAGGTTAATACTTTTTTCGAAGAGAAAAAAATGGATGTGAGTTTTGAGAACTGACGATGACTTCCACGGCAGATTTCCAACACTGGCGGCTTGGACATTCTCCTCAGCCTTCCTCGACCGTCCTCATACCCCTTCCCTGACATTTCTATTATTAAGAAACTGCAACTCTCGGCTAGCACGCTTCTGCTGCGCACACTTTATCCGCCTTGACTTAATCCTCTCGCCATTTCACTGGCCAGCTCTCCCTCCACACACACTCACCAAACTATTTAATATTTAATCCACTTTGGACGGGATTACCACACTACGTTTAGTTGAAAACGTTGGCAGGGGAGCGCCTTATCAATGGCTGCGGTGTGTGGGATTTCACTCATTTCCCCTCTGGCTGTGCAGTGGACGTCCGTTGATTGTACTTCCCTAGTGTGAATTGATGAGAATTCCGTGTCCGCAGAGAGAGTTTCTAATGAACAAATAAATCAAACAACTCGCAAAGATTGAACGGCCGTCTCACCCGCAAGATCGCAAAGTCACACCGCATTAGACGTGCCAGAAAAAAAAAAGGATCAAGGGCGCTAATGAGTTCCCGTGTATAAACTGGGAGTGCAGTGCATCCCCGCACTTTACACACACACACACACAGCCCACAACAACTGGAGATAGCACCTCTGAGGGCATTGCCTTTCATTTCAATGCCCAAAGTTAATTTCACAGCCTGCAATCTCCATATGTTTATCCTAAGAGATTTAATATTTCTGCCTCCATGTTCTGCCTCCATGCAAGGAAAAGCACCTCGGCACTCTGACATATTCCGACCAAGGTGAAAAAGTCCTGATTCAAAGCCAATGACGTAGTTCATGAGTGAATTTCTTCATCTCCATGCGGGAAACTGGCAGCCGATGGCAAAATAAGACACGCTGAAGGCTTAACCTTGACATTCATTTTTTGAAAGGGGATCTGCCGGCGAAAGGACAGTGTGGCTTTGTGGCAATTATGTGGGTCGGTAATGCAAATTGGTGGATTGGCACCGCCGCTTTACCCACGGAGGAAGAGAGCTGATGTGCCAAAGCTCATGATTAATGCTTAAAGTGAAGCTTTCCATGTAGCTACACGCTGCTAGCTGGGACGTTGTCTGTAATTTCCACCACCGCGACTCCTGCTGCTTATCTACCAGGAGTCTTGCCGACGATCTTCACGGGGATCATTACTGTAGAAAATAACAAAAAAAAGGAAAAAATTTAATGAAAAACTTCCAGTGTGATCAAAATAAAAGCGAAGGCCTCTCTTGAGGTTTGTCGGCCTAAGAATAGAAACAATCGCATCTACTTGCAGAGCTTGTGAACCTAATGAGGTGATAGAAACACAACAGAGCTGCTTTCAAAGGAACTCCTTGTAAAATGTGCCACCGTGTCTACAGCTGCGGCTGCTGCAGCAAAGCCGAGTCTTTCCAGTAACACATATAAAGGTAAAGTGGTGTTTTCCATCCAGATAACCTTGCCTCACTCTTCCTGAAACACATTCAATGTATACAAGACATTGACATTGTTCAAGCACCTCTGTCAGGTGTTGTCCTTGAAGTTGGAACCCACTTCCATCTGGGTTTATCTCTCTTTATCCTAGGATTCCAAGGGCAAACAGGCTAAAGAAAAAATGTAAGTTATAACCTTGATCGAATTTCTTAAACATTGAATTCTTAACCAGTTTTGATTAAATTTGTTCTATTGTACTTGGGCAGTAACTCTTTGGCAGTGAAGGTTTTTATTTACCCACCTCAATATTCCCCTAAATCTTGTAGCTATCAAGTGGGATCAAGTTTTGACTTGGCAAACATTTGCTGAAGCAATCTTCCCACAGAGTTTAAAAAAAGCCTATTTTATTTTTTACCATTTCACAAAACAGGCTTGGATCAGTCCCTCGAAACTTGCTCCAGCCGCTGTATTGGCCTACAGGCTCACCTACGATTTCAGCACTGTGCAGCATGGACATGCTGATCTTGGCCAAAGGGGGGGGAATAACCCTTATCTGTCTTGCTATGGTGGTGTGGACAGAGCTCATGCCGCTTTCGCGCATGTCCGCGTGGTTCGGAGAACATCACAACAGGTGGAACACATGGAATTGGGAACCTGTAGGCGGTGGATTTAGATGTGCTGCCGACCGGCCTGCGAGATTATTGAGCGAAGGGGAAAAAAACACAAACAAACTAACCCAAAAAATGTGTGAGCGCCCAAAGCAGCAGCATGAAAAATGAGATTTGTAATGTTGAGATGCAGACGTAATACGAGAGGAGCAAATGTAAGCGCCCCGAGCGGCCTCTCCTCCCCCAGGCTTACAAATGATAAGCCTCAACTATCATGTCTTGAGCCGCCAACTCGGCGTGTAACCCAGCCTCATCTGGTCGGGTTAGCAGGCTATGACATTTCACCCCCTGCCAAGAACATCCTTCTCCCGTCTTGTCCCTCCAAAAAAGAAAAAAACAACAACAACAACCACGGGTGTGTTGAGTCGGTGAATTTACTAGGATTTTACACAGTCAAGCAGTTTTTGTGTGTTTTGTTTTGCTTTTATGTGCTGCTATATTTGCTGTCAGCTGATGTTTACAGGTTAGCAAATGATGTTGTGTTTTTGCCTTTTAGATTTAGAGAAATCAATCTTCAGCTTGGCGCTCCACCGTCGTGTAGCGATCCCTGTGGCCACGCCTTTTCACTCAGTCGACGGTTGACTGACATCATTAAACCGCGCAGCAGTTGGCTACTACGCCTCCGCTCGTCTCTGAGATTGTCACTTGGTCCCCGCCTTGAATTCGGCTAATGACAGCTTGTTGCTGAAGCACACACAAAACCCGACATTTTGCCGCTAAGTGCCGTTGCTTTTTGTGTGTTTTACAAAGGCATTCCTGTTCCTGCGCCCGCGCCAAAGGCAGGGCTTGTTGTTTGACGAGAATGTGTTTGTTTCCTAGCAATGAAGCGGCGGGTAGCCGAAGGTTACAGAAGACGAGGCTTGTTACTGGCGGCTGCTTCGGAAGTTTGGTCGCGGAAATTAATTAGAAGCACTTCCCTGTTGGTTGCAGCAGGCGAACCCTCAAGCATGAGTGAGCGTAATTACGTGTAATTCAGCCCTTTTAGCTCTGAGGATATAAAATAAATCTGTGTCAACGTATGTTGTGTCAAAACAAAAAATGGAAACTTCCAGCGAAATCTGCATCATCCAATAGTGCCTTGCATTCAGTGCGAGGGTGCATTTTTGAGAAGGAATGAGCAAACTACCAGCACTAATGGATGTTGTTGTTCTATTTACAGCACCCACAGCCCTTGGTGTAGAAAAACATACCGTTTTATTCATCGTGGCTGAGAGGAGAAGGTTCTATAAGCCATAAAGCTCAGGAGCTTTTTCCAGGTTGAGTTTCCTACGTTTGGTGAGACCTAATAGACAAGGCTGCTTTGGTTCTGTTCACATTATGTTAATATTTAGTTAGGGAGTTCAGACCAGGCCCCTTTGTTCAAAACACTTAAGGGTGTGTGAAATTAAAATTGAACCGAATACAAAATGATTTAAAAAAGACACTGTGTTATAAGTCTACAAACCCAATTAAAAAGACACAAACAAAAAAAAAAATCGGTAGCACCGTCTGCGCTCGCACACCGTGCACACAGACCACTTTTTCTCCCCCTAATTTACTGCTGCTGCCTCAACAGGAAGACATTTAAAGAAAAAGCCCGCATTTGGAGCAGTCTTGTCGGGGATTGGCTGCGGGATCAGTCCCAGAGATCGACTCATCGATTCCCTTCAGCCCTTAAGGACGGCTCAGAGAGCCACTAGGCAGGTTTCAAGGGCTCTCATTACAGACACGTACATGTAAAAGCTCTTCGCTGCCGCCCGAACGCCGTCTGGTGAAGAAGCCCAAATTGAGCGCTGTGGTGAGGATGATGGATAGCCTTGTCGGGGATACAGATGGCTCCTGCAGGGGGTTCGGCTCCCTTAAGGGACGAGTCAGCAGGGCCGAGGACCACATGTTGACAAGCAGAGCAGCTTTGCAGCGCAACATAAGGCACCGCAGAGCCGTCTTCGGAGATGTTCCACCAGCACCGCAAGATCAATAAAGCAGCAGAGTGTAGCACTAACAGCGGCAACATTGGCATCAGCCATTCCAGGCTGTGCATACTCGTATTTAATGAGAGGTGTCCCCTCTGGAAACTGTAATCTCGACAAAGCCAACAAAAAACAACAAGTTCTGCATTTCAAAACTTAAGAATGAATAGTAGAAATATTTTGAGGCGATTTAAAGCGCCAGAAGAGCCGTCATTAAATCAGACTTTCATGAAAAATGTCATTATTATTTCGCCAACAGTGTTACAAAATAGCCCTCACTCTCATCCATCCATTATACTTTATCCTCTTGCAAGGTTGCTGGGAAGTGCAGCCCATCCCAGCTGGCAACAAGCTAAAAGAGGGGTACAGCTTATGCAGGTAATAAATATACTTAGGAAGCAACGGCACTGAAACCACTTTATCTAATGAAGGAGGCCCTCCTCCTGTTTGATTCACACTCAATTATAAATGCACATTGTACTGGAAGAATTATAAATGCATTATTAGATTTTTATTTTTTTTCAATCTAATCACATTAATTGTATAAAAAAGGCATTCTATATTTAATATATGAAAAATCTAAAATATGCCTGTGCGTACAACTGACTGCACATAAAAACACCACAAATGGCCCTGGTGGTTAGATGTGGTATAGGCTCAGAAAATCTTTCATTTCTATTTTTTAATTATACCTATATAACGCTGATCACGCAGATGTATATGCAATGTGGCTCACTTGTGCTTTGATAAGGCATTTCGGTTTAAAAAACAACAGCAAAGAATGTAGTGATAGGCAGCTAAACCCTGGTGTGTTCACTGGTTGTTCCAGCATTAAGACAGAGAGTGTTACAATCCTGAGCAATTTGTCTTCATTTTTCTACCGGTCAGGAAGGAGTTTCTTGCCCTTTATCTTCTCGGCACTAGAAAATCATTATTAGAGGCTTTTTGGGAATCAGGTTAAAATGCATCAGGTCACAGGAAAAAAAGAGGGAAAAAAGTGCAAAAAGGGTGTAATTAATCCGAAACAAGTTGGCAAACGCTGTCGAGCTATCAGGGTTCCCTGTCTGCCAATGGGAGTTGTACTCAATCTGGCCACATCCTCACAGCCGCGGAGCTGAAGTGCACCTGTGCTCGGTGGCGCTTTGACCCGAGGGCACAGCGGATAAAGGAGTGTGAGTGAGCCCGGCGGGAATGCGTGTCTTTTTGTCCTTCTCTTTTTGTACGGGCCGTGCCCTCCCGGTCCTGCCGGCCCTTGGTGCAGGTACAGCTAATCAGAGAGTGTGGTGCCGGGTCCGTGCAGTCATTCTTGAATAAAACATGTGGCAGCCAGCGGGGTGGGGGAGCAAAAAAAAAAAAAAATCAAATCAAGACAGGGCATCTGCGGCTGTCTCAGGCTGCTGGTACCAACACTCCAGCTATTCACCACATGTGTCCTCATATAAATGACAAGCCTAAAAGGAGGCATAGGGCAACCTCTTCTCATAATCAAAGTGTTTTTATTCATGACATGTCTATTAATTAGTTTGGAATAGTCTGCAGCATGTGCTCAGAAGAATTTAAATTGGCTGAAGAGGATTTGCCCTTTCTCTGTTGAACCACTGATTCCTTGGCAAGTCTTTATAACAAGGAGGGACATAAAGGGGGGTATTCAAGGAGATAGAGAGGGTGTGTGTGTGTGTGTGTGTGTGTGTGTGTGTGCTTCTGTGTTTGTCTCACTGTCTTTGTCTCTCACTAATAGGGTCCATAAATCACCGGCGGCAGCAAAATTGAAATTGTCAACAGGGTTTGTCCTGGTAGAATGTATCTAAGATAGGTGTGTGTGCGTGTTAGTCAGAACAATCGAAAGAAAAAGGAAAAAAAAGGAAAGGAATAGCAAAAAACAACCCTCAGAATAATAATAAAAAAAACCTCCAACTTGGTCAACCTTTATGTGTGTGTTTGTGTATGTATGTATGTGTGGTTTTGATATCTTATCTTATATATACATATATATATATATATATATATATATATATATACATATATATATAGGGAGAGTATATATGTATGTGTATATATATATATGTACATGTATATATATATATATATATATATATATATATATATATATATATATATGTATATATATATATATATATATATATATATATATATATATATATATATATATATATATATATAGATAGATAGATAGATAGATAGATAGATAGATATCAAAACCGTACTGTTACCGTGGCCCAAAACCCATGATGCATACCAAACCGAAGGAAAACTGTCCCATTGCATCCCGAGTACATACATATAGTATTGTAGACAATATATACTTGGCCAATTTAAATACAATGCAAAGACCATTAGCTGACATTCCTCAACTTCACATTTACAAGAAATTCTTTCTTGGTCATTCTGCTGGTTTTGTTTGCCTCGGCTTCTCCTGCTAGCCGCTGAGTCCCATCACCCCTTTCACAACTTCTCTTGATGGAAACAAAGCTCACATCTGAAGTTTTGCTGCGTGCAATTCAAGATAACTTCGCCTCCCTGAGTCATTCACACATTGCTGTCTAGTGCCTTTGCAAATTTTTAGGGTAAATTATCTCCACACGATGGAGAGACTGAGTTAATGCTAACGGCTAAGATGCTTCTAGCTCACTTTTAGGTTTCCCTGTGATGCTTTCATGGTCCAGTGTGAACTATGTGGACCAGCATTGTCCGGTTCCCGTCCATAAATTAATCATATCATTATCACACCCGATTTTGATATCAGATTGGTCCCATCTCTGACAGAAAAGTCAGTAAATGTAATTATGGCTCCGCTCCAACCTCTTTCTGACACGTTGCTACGCATTCTGCCAGAATAAGCCCTCATGCAAACGGCCAATCAATAACAAATCAGCGATTTCAAAAGCCCTACAACAATTGAAGCTCACGCACGGGCAACCTCCGTACATTCGGGGAGCGGCGCCGCGTCACTGTCGAGACATAATCGGCGACGATGTTTGTTGTCGCCACAGCGGATGGAACAGACGGCAAATTGTTGGCTGATTCTGATTTCACACCCCCGACATGAAAGCAGCCCATCGCACAGAGCAGCCGTCACCCAGCAAGCGCAGTGGCTTGAATTATCTTCCCAATGGCTTAATTATTCATTAAAGCAAACACAATGATTTTAAGAAGACCCCCTCAGAGGAAGTGTTTCAAATAACGGCCATAAGGACACCTTTCTTTTCAATCATTAGCCAAGCACAGAACACGGCCAAGAACCTGCGAGGGTCTGAATGTGTTATTGATTGTGATCGCAATCAGGGCCGACCGTTTCTCCCAGCATGCTTAGAGGGCTGGCGCCAAAATGCATGGAACCCTGGAAACAATGTGACGCACCTTTCAAGGCCTCAGCTATGTTTTAATGATGCCTGTAGCTATCTACTATCTACTTTTTTCAACCAAACAGAAAGTCCAACAACAAATCAGTTTCAGCAGGAAGCTAAAAACAAACTTTTAAGCAAAGGACAAACAATTGCTGTTTTCTGGAAATCCTAAGAGAGAGATTTTAGACAGTCACATGACACACAGGAGTGTACTTGTCTTAGCAGACCGTGGCCAGTTGAGGCGACAACATCAACAAAAAATCGAGGAGGATTTACATCGGCAGCTCTCCTGAAACAATCCACCGCCCTCCCCAACGTTTTTTTTCCACAAAAACCTCCTAATTACTCACAATGAGTCTTTGCCCTCACATCTTCCGCTTTCTGGTGTCTTCTTCCTGCTCAACCCCTCCCCACTTTCCCCCACCGAATCTAACGGAAGCATCTCGGAGAGGAGAGGGAGAGGCTTTGATCTATTTTTTCTGTTACTCCAAGCTTTCAGATCAAGGGGCGATTTGCCTTCCAGCTCACCAAATCCTCGGGCGGGCCGAGACAAAGAGCAAACATTGTGAAGTGCCTTTCAAGATCCATTTGCGTAATGGCAGACCTGTCTGTCATCGGGCCGTGCACGCACGTGTATGTGTTTGTGTATGCATGTGCATTGACCTCCTTCTTCTTCAGTGGTACCCAGCACCGCCCACCTCTCGGTTCCTGTAATCATGGCGGAATTCTATTTTGAGCTCAGTTGTCATTGTTTCGTTATTGTCCAACCCTGTTCATGACGAGCGGTCCCAGGCAAAATTACAGGCTGGTCTTGTGGCTTCCCTGCCACTATTTCACCTTGTTCCATGCTTTGTTCACCCCATATTACCATGGAAACAACAAGATTTCTCCCCCCCCCCCGAGGATCTATTAAACACTTCTATTTCGAGAATCTGTTCATGTGTCAATGAAAAGGGTGACGACGACAACGACAACTTCTCTGTGCTGTCGTCTCACAGCCAGTCATGTCTCGTTTTAAAGGCTCTTAAACAAGCAGTAGGCAATGACAGATGTGTCCTTGATTGCACAAAAAAGTTTAACATGTTTTTTTTTTTTTGTTTGATGTAGTTTATAAAATGGCCAAAAAATGGCCCGTTGAATGTTTTCACTGCCTGATTTTATATATTTTTAGTTTGTTTACTCTTGTAACTGACTGACAAAATAGTTACATAAAACATTTTTCATTTTGATTGGTTTGAAGAAAAAAAAAATGTCAGTTTCAGTTTGCAGAAGATTCATTTTCAAGGGCTGGAGATTCAGTTCAGTTGTCAAAACAAAACCCTCACAATCGCCATTATATACTGGACGTGACTGGAAACATTCGAGTTTCCAGTGATGACATAGAACATCCCAAACAGGAAACACAAAACATAAGAACAGAACATTTCATTCAAATTGTCAGGCAGTTCTGGATTTGCTGCAGTCACCCCCACCCTCAGCCACAAAAAAAAATCCAAAGCAGCCATAGACATAGAGACATAAAAACATTTGTTTACCCTACCTTTTAATTATCTCCCCAAAGTTAGCGTCATCAGTATGTTCATGCTACATTTAATATGCTGATACCATAGTTGCCCGCCGCCACTTCGGCCTTTCATCACACATTAAATGTGATCAGAACATGCGGAGCCGAGCCTCGAGGCTGTCGTCCAGCGAGGGTCCCCACAGATTTTTGGATGAAACTGCTTCGTCAAACTGAGTTAGCCGCCTCCCAGGGAGAGCGCACACCTCTTTCCACGCTAATGCTCCCGGCTTTTCGCATGGCCGCCCTGCCTCAGCCTCGGCCCACCTCATCAATCCGCACGGCAACAAAGGTAAACAGCCCCGTCCCCTCCATGCGGAGGCCCGTGCTGCCCTGCTGTTGACACGGTGTGTGCGGAGGGTGAGCGACTGGCAGGGAGGACGGGGCTTCATTTGCAGAAGGTAATTGCGCTGGAGCCAAGCGGTGCGCTTTTGTGATTGAATGATTTTTTTTTTCTCCTCCTCCTCTTCCTCCTTCTTCTTCTTCTCTCCCTTCAGCTTTGCTAAAACCTTGTCTGGATTTGTTTACCCAGTGGATGCAACTACTTTGACAGGGAGGTGGTTGCAGTTCAGACAAACACAAACATGTCAGCTCTGGGCAGCAGCGACCGCTGACATTCACAGGCTATTTACCCACCGACCGGCCACTTGTCACACGGCCAGGCACAAAAAAACATGACACTCGATAGAGCCGGGACCCTTTAATACTCTCCAAAAGGAAAAGTGAAAATTATTATTTTCACAGTTCCTGTCTTGTTTTGTGTTTAATGTCGCTTTTTCCCCAAACAATATTGTTTCGTATGAAAAATGCCATTCCTCAAGCAGCAATTAGAAAAAATATCTCCAGAAAATTCCATTAATAGAAAAACAAAGGACACAATACCCTATCAAAGTAATAAAAAACAAAAAAAGGCACTGAACAGTGATTTGATAAAGAAAATACAGTGTTTAGCGAGATTGGAGAGCTTTTCATTTTTTCTGTGCAAAACAGAATTAAGAAACAAGATGAAAACAGTGCAAATTGAAGGTAACGAAATTATAAAAATTAAAAATATCAAAAATTGTTGGACATGTACAGAATAATTACAGTGCGCTGGGTCATTAATACTCAGAGATGATTGTGTGTCACAGATGATTATAGTGCACAGAATGATTGCATTGCACAGGAATAATGAATTGTCTCTGGGTGCAGAATGCCACAAGTAAAAGTTTAGTTTCCTAAGTAGACTGAGTTTTTAGCAGATCCTCCCTTTTTGTATACTATGTGTTCAAAATTGAGGTTAGAGGCGGTAAAGGTGGTAAATATATGAGTTAAAGCAACGGCTGCGGTCAGGCTGCATAAAACGGATCCCCAGTATGTGTTTGTGTGTGTAGAGCTCCTGTGCAAGGAGTTGCCGTCCATTCAGCAGTTGGTGATGACACAGCGCCGCTAATGACAACACGACCTTAAAAATCCTCGAGGAAATGCAGGTCTCCGCAGCAGGTGTATTGGCTCGCGCAATGAACCCGCAAGCGTAAGATTGCATCGCAGGGCACATGCGCGTGGGCATGGATTCTCCCTGTTCCTCTTTCATTGATCGCACCAGATCCGAAGCTGCGCAACCTCCACACAACTCTTTTGATGCAGCGCCGGACTTGGCGTGAACTCTGTCAGCCAGAGCCGCCTGCCGAATCGATGCGATAGTTCAAACAAAACTGTGTCACGGAAGGAAGGCGGATGTGTTTTTTTTTTCAAGGAGCTTGGACAAATTAAGAGATCTGGAGCTGATTCATTTTATAACCCTATAAAGGCCGACTGGATCAGTTGATCAACACAACTCACTGCTCTCAGAGCTCCTCTCTGCCGACTGTGAATCGGTTCAAGTTTGGGCTGATAAGTTGCCACTACTTTCTGCTTCATTTTCTCTCCTCCGCCTCGGTAACTTTTTCTCCACTTCTTCGCCTCCTCTTCCTCCTCCGCGTCAAATTGTTTATAACCCGCGACCTCGGTCGACTCCAGGCGCCGTTCTCCACCGTCAGAAAGAGGCAGGGTGAGCCTTCACAGCTGCCAGCTCGTGAAACCATCAACTTTTTTTGCAAAGAGTTTGGAGCTGGGGGGGGGGGGGGGGGGGGGGGGGCACCACGGTGACAAATAAATCGCTATCACTCAGTATCCCTCAACGAGCGGCGGGGAAAGGAAGCAGGCAGGCAGGCAGTCATTAATTTGGCAGCTGTCGGCGGCTTCACTCCTTTTATCCCGACTATAGTGCCAGGATTGAAGCAGAGCCTTTTTGCAGACAGAGATGGGAGGGGACAGGAGATGCGCAGAGCTGTGTGTGCACTTTGTTTGGAAAAACGCCCTTAAATCACCCCCCACTGAAGACAAACTGCTCCTTTTCCATTTTTTCCATGGCCCCCGTGCTGACAAGCTTTATTGCTTTGTCTTCTTTTCTCATGTTTTTGTTTTTCGCTTTTCCTGCAGCTCCAGGAACAAAAGGAGCGTGAGACGTTCACACTGCTGCATTCCTGTGGCTCTACGAAATATATTTATTTTGTTTTAATTTTATTATTGTCCCATTAAGGCTTCCCTTTCATTTTAGAAATAACAGACACAGCACAGTGTTTAGTGACGTTCCCTCACCCCCAGGTCGATCAGAGTTTGAGAGTTTGTGTCTTTTTGTGGACCAGTCGCAGCTTTGCTTTTAACTCACCGCTATTTCATTTTTGAATATTATTCACAATGTGTATTTAAAGCAGCTCTAGATAACTTTCGGTGGAAATGGCGAAGTGACGAAGTAAACACGCTGCAGCGCTAGTTTATTGATGTGGGAAAATACAAATAGTCGCCTTGCTGGAGCGCTCGTATGTGTCGAGGAAAAACACCAATATGAAATGCAAATAAGACATTGACAATAACGTTGTAGCAAACGTGCAACACTTTTATTACTTCGCCTTTATCGAGGTTAATTATTGGGTTCCATTCCGTCATTTTATAATCTTATTAATTTGTAATATGTAGTAGTAGTAGTAGTATGTAAAACCGCCTCTAAATAAACATGTGATGTTGCCGTAAAGTGGTTCATCCAGCGTGTCGGGTCGCGCTTGAAAGTTACACAGTGCAGCTACAGCCGGCGCAACCCCCCCTCTCGCTGCCGAGGCGGCACCACTGATCCTATTAATCGGTTATGTACCGCTTTACTGAGTTTGGAATCATAAGTTTATGGTCGAAAAGTTACCCAGAGCTGCTTTAAAGAAGAGCTTTTATTAATGTTACCAAAAGGAATCCCCCAGTCCTTGATGGCCAAACATTGTATTTAAAAAAATAACAATAATAATGATAATAAGCTGTAGATAAGTAGAATTTGAATATTTTTTGTCTGTTGTACTTGTCATATTATCATAAGTCAAATTTATCAATCTGTGTGACAGGCTGAAGATTTCTTTGACTTGTGTGTGTGTGTGTGTGTGTGTGTGTGTGTGTGTGTGTGTGTGTGTGTGTGTGTGTGCGCGCCTCTGGCCTTTATTTGGGGCGTGAAAAAACTAGATACAAACTAACTCAACTCAACAGCTTTTTGTTTCCCGCGTCTCTTTGAATTCCTCCGTCCAAATCTCCTACATTTGCTGCAATATAGGAACTATTTTTATTTTACACCGGACCAAATCTTTTCACCTGTCTTTTAAAAATGAAATGCAGTTTCATCTAACATAGTTGAAGAAAAAATAAATAAATGTAATGACTCTGTTTTAAATAGCTTTTTTTTTGTGATTCTTTGTTTTAGTTTTTTTTTAGACCACATCACCACTGCCATGTGATTGGTTCCACCAAGTGATTGGTTCCACCTATGTTGTTTTCTTTCTAGCTGTAGTGGCATTCAGGGGATAAAAAGATCCCTGTTAATTTACTTCCTGAAGACTTTACACAGAGGGACCCTCATGAAACTCCATTCTGTGGCAGTCAGAATTCCTTTTTCACTGTTTGCCCTCATAATACAGATATAATCCTTTGAAGCGCGCACAGCCAGGCTTCCGTGGACTGAATACACTCGCAGTCCAGAAACTCTGCTGGCGGTGTTTGAGAACGGAAGCCTGGGTTAAATATGGAGTCATGTTTGGATTTTTATCTTAAATATTTGTCTATACGTATTGGATTCAGAGTGCGATTGATGAAACGTTTGATTTGTGGCCAAGAGCGGCAAGGAATGATGGGAGAGAAGGGGATTTGAGGGAGTCAGGCTGGAATCTTTGCCAATCAGTGGGCTACATATGTTTCAAATATAACCTATCAATCGGAGTCTATAACAACCAAAAGTAAACAGGAAATGTGCATTTAATTATTATTTTTTTGCCTACATTTAAATCTATGCCATCTTTGTGTAAGTCAAAGTGGTTGCAGTCACTTACTTATTGGCACCTTCTCAGTTTAGCAGTAACTCCACCTAACAGCTCTTATCACTGAAACAGTTGTCGTATTGAAAAGAAACATAATGTGATCTCGTTCTTTCTTTTACTGTGCAGGTTTTTTTTTTTTTTCTCGCTTTCAAAGCATTTCATCCATTAGGAGTTTGCAATGCAGCCCACCACTCCCACCCCAGCCATATTTCACACTTTCTCTTGAAGAAATGTCAGGAATCCGCAGACCAGCTCTCACCGTTAAAAGCTCCAACCATGCAATCAGCAGCGTGGGTCGAACAGCGCTCCAGCTGTTCCCCAGAATTTCCTACTTCTTCTTCTCCTTTTTTTTTTTTTACATTTTTTTTAAAGGCAGCTCAGCGCTCTAACTGATGAGAGCAGCCACTCTCCATCACCAAGGAGTGGAGTTGGAGGCAGAGGATTGAATTATAACTCGCAGACAATTGCCAGACTGCCCGCGACTTGCTTGGACTGACAATGTTCATATTTCGAAGGAAGGCCAAGGTGGTCGAAGTCGAAATCATAGGAAACGTTTTTTGTTTTGTTTTTTAATTGAAATGCGTCACTTTTCAGCTTTTTCATCCAGCAATTAAAAGTGAGGCCAGTCAGGAGGTCATAGTCAGAGTCTTTAGTCATGGTCTCTTAGGTTGTAAAATGCAGTAGCAGTGAGGCAAAGACAAGGATCAAACTACCAGTGTTGGCAAGTGATCTATAACGAAGTAATCCATTACTGTAATTAAACTACTTTTTTTTTTAGTAACAGAGTAATGTAACGGGATTACTGTGGCAAAACGGGTTATTATTTAACAATTCATCAATCAAGCAAACTAAAAATGTCTTATTACCCACAAAATGTCTTTTATTTAGAAAAACAACAATGTCGCAGATTGATGCGGCAACCGTGCATGCAAAGTCATTGATATGCGACAACGCACCAAAACAAGCATGCGGCAGCAAAAAAAAAAAAAAACAGCGATTGCATTTGTAGCTGGAAATACAAACATTATTTTGAGTCCATTTTGTACAAGGTGAGACGTTTTCAACTGTCACTTCTTCTTTTTTTTTTTTTTTTAACTAATTAGTAATTGATTACTTATGAAACAAAGTAGTCAAAGAAATAATTGGATTACTTTTTAAACAAGTAATCTGTAATCTGTAGTTGGATTACTTTTATGGAGTAATCCCAACAACACTGCAAACTGCACAGCGAAACCAAGTCTCCTCAACATCTGGCGCACCTTCTTTAGGTTTGTCTTTGAGTGTTTTCCAATTACTGCCGCTGCTACTATCCTCTCCCTTCATCTGCCTACAACATTGTTATCTTTCCTCTTAACTTATAATATGTTTACTCGTCCTGATGAATTCAATTACACATTTTGAGAGGAATTTACTGCAGGGGTGGCCCAGCCTGCCAGAGGTCAGTGCTAACTGTGAATACTTAAGAAAAAAAAAAAAAGACTCTTCCAAACACATTACACAGCCTATTACCTTGCTGCCTTTCACGCGGCCGCTCTCCAACCCCACATAAGCCCCAGCTCCACCACAGATGAAATGCTTTGCAGATGGAATGTGGCACCGAGTCGAGGGGAAGAGAGCCGCGGCCGTCCCCGGTCCTAATCGTTTCGGAGAGCCATCCCGACTGCAGCCCCAGCAGCACGCCAGTCCTGATTAGAGGGGCGTGCACGGCTAGGTAGAGCACGAAAGGCGTAAAGAGGAGGATCGGCCCGGAAAAATCTGGCCTGCGCTGATTCCGTCTTCGGGTGAATTCATGAGGCACAAGTCTGCAGTCCAAGCGGACAGAAGTAAACCAGCCACACCCTGATTGACACTGTCAAAGACTTTATAATAATAAATCTGACCTTTTATATATAGATGAAAATGCATGTTTTATAACCACCTCATGGGCACCCAGGTGGAACTTTAAGAGAGTTGAGTGTTCAGATTGAATTTCACCCCTTCATTGAGAAGACAAGGGTCCAACTTCAGTATAAAATGTTGCTTTTAAGCTGTGAACTCGACCCTCACTACTGAAAAGCAGCAGCTAGTGACGCTTTTGTCCGGTCAATGTTATTGAAGAGGATAGGAGGCAAAGAAGCCGCTGTGATGAAAGACTTGGTTCAGTTCTTTCTCCTTCTAAAGATGTGTTTGCATGTGTTGTCTGTTGTTTTTGGAGCGATGGAAGGCGCTGTGAACAAAACTGTAAATTCAGTCATTATAAGATAATCAATGAAATATTAACAACTTCCACAGGAGAGAAGACAAAGGGAGACAAACTGTGTGATAATGACACACAGGCTCTGGTTTGTGACTGATTGCTGTGAAGCTTTTCACTAAAGTCATCCTGCGCCACCTTCACCAGACCAGCAAAGGCCCATATCTGCTGAATAGATCACAGCGGAGTTAATTGCAGTTGCGAATCATGGTTCTCCCTGGCTTTTTTTCTTTCTTTTTAATAACTGCTGGCTCCTTGATAGTGAATGTGGCGACCTTCAAAGATTTCTCAGTTTGCATTCAATTCCTGAGGCAGAGACCTTTCCAGAATGTGTTGATGCTTTCCGTGTGGGAAATGGCTTACCACTTAGACCCTTTCATCACCTATTTAAGCTGAACCGTTGTATCAACCAGCTCCAATGGCCTGCTAGTCTCTGCAACAATCAAGGTCCCTCAACAAAACTGAGAAATCTTATCAGATCTCAGATGCCCACTTTTCAGATGAGACCCCAAGGCTGCTTTGTACAGAAACTAATCGAAACCTTAAGTAAAACATTGACAGAAACCTTGAGGTGGATTTAGGTCTTATTCACTATCTTGTGTCTCTTCCAGTAGATGGATGTCTGCTCTGTAACTTTCCAATTCTATATTTTGGGTTAAGCACTTGCAATCCTGCCGTGTTCCTTTTCCATGAAGTTATGAGGGCATATTGGCACTGCATGGCCGTCACTGCCATTTCATGTATTTGTTTGTTTATTGGCTGGCTGTGATGACTTTATTGTGGTGTCCTTTATATTGTAACATCCCGCCATCACAGCTCACAAGAAGATAATTTCCCTTTGGGACAATAAAATACCTGCATCCACACCTCCAACATGGAGAAGCTCAGTAATTCACAGCATTCTCATTTTTGACTCACATACAGGAGCATCTGTACTATATCCGAACCATATAGGAAATTACATAGAATAGAATGAAGTATTTTTCATCATCATGATCTGTATTGAAGCTCAGCCAAAAAAGACTCAATCAATTTAGACCAGAAATATTATATTGCTATAAACCCTTCAAAATCAACAAGCAATTGTCCCTTTTCAAGCTGTTTTTTATACTGTATCACAACTACACATTCCCAGAAGCATTTGGACTGACTGATTACCACATTATTTGTTTACCTCTATAGTAAATATTGTAATGCCAGATTTTTAAAATAGGCATAAATAACCAAGTCGACTATCAGGGCAATATATTCAAACGCAGCAGAACAAAATCCATTTTTCTCTGAATTATTTAGTTCACCCTGAAACAACGCAACGTCTGAATGTACCTGCAGCTCAACATGCACATTGAGCGTTGAATGCAAAATGGGCAAAAGTGAAGGAAATCAGACAAATGCCGCCATTAATAAACCTTGTTTTGCTGACGCCCTTAATAGGCCAACGCTACATTATGACCTTGCTGTCAGGCGAAATAGATGAAATAAAATAAACTCCATGCCCAACCCGTTTGAGTGAGTTTGCAGTAGAATTTACCCAAGTGCAGCCTTGAGTGAGTTAAAGCAGCAGGTGTCATTTTCTATAGGATGAACCCAGCTGTTGGAGCCCCACAGCCAAGGAAAACAGCGATGAAATCCGAAAAAGATCCTTGCAAAAATATGTGCAAACAACAAAGCAGCGCACTTTTTTCCCCTTCTTTTCGGGGGAGAGAGAGAGAGAGAGAAAGTGAGAGAGGGAGAATATATGAGGCGATGGCTCAAATTAGAATGCATAGAACATTCGCAGCGAGCGAGAGAGAGCCATTTGCACATGAAGAGTTGAAAATGAGTCGCATTCAGCCAAGCTGTGAGCTCCACCTAGGAGGCAGTGAAAGAGACCGAGACGGGCGCAAAGAGGGACCGAGGCAGGCAGGCAGGCAGGCACCGAAGCCTTGAAGAGGGGCATTCTGGCATAATGACTCTCATTTACCATTGACAGGCCTCAGGAAAGTTAAACTAATTATGACAGCTCGCAGATGCTGAATAGCCTTTGATGAAGTTAATCACCGGCAATCCAAGAAAACAGGTGTTGAAAGATTCCTGATACCTCTTCTGAAATTATATCGCGGCTCAGACTCCTCTTTTTAAAATTATTTTCTCTCTCTTCTTTTTCCCCACTCGTCAGCGTGCCACACAAGGCAACAATCTCCCTCAGATTTGCAGCTTCACTCCCTTTGTTCTGGTTATTTTCATGAAAGTAAAAAGCAGCTCAGACGCAGGCATACAAAGATTAGTGTGGGAACCTGTAGCGTCGGTGCAAACAATAGACCGGGATGAGCGTGCAGTAGGGTGTAACAGAGAGTCATTGCTGGGAATGAATGGGCTTCGTTCCACAGGTGTGGGCACAAAAGCACTACGGCAGCATGGAGCCCGCACCTCCATCACCCTGCTGATGGTGTGGCAAACTGCAACTTCCTGTGCACAAGACTTCATGTCTTGGGATGGCAAAGTGTGTTCACACTTACAAGTTAGCAACAAAAGGTCATCAATATTTGTGACTCGGTGGAAGGGATGTAATGAATTAGCGTGTTAGCTGCAACAGTGCATTTTAATCAGGCGTTAGCGCTGCTTTGTGCAATTTGTTTATGTGCAATAAATCTCTACCGGCTGTTTGCAGTTAACCACCTCAGTGAAAAGTAGTAGAAGTTGAGCCGCTGTTCATGTGGGACAACTTTCATAATTTTGATATGTTATATTTTTTTCATATTGACATTTGGGTCATTGTAGAAATAGCTGGCATAGAGTCACTTTGCCCCTCTTTTGATAATATGCTTTTGTCTAGTTTTAGCCTGACCAAATCAGGCAGAGGAAATGTCGGTCTCCATGACAGGCAGAAGAGCTGTTTACACCCTGCACTATGTCTTTGAAAGCATTGAATCTGGTATTCAGAGTCGGGGTCAAAACAAAACGTGGCAAATACGGTTCGGCATGGAACTCACACAATAGCACGCTTGAAGCCAAATGGAGGCCTGTCTGCGAGCGCTCCGTCACCCAGAAGGAGCTCGTAACTCATTTAACGAGCTTTAGGATGCATAAAACATCCCTCTCTGCGACTCCCACATCATTACGGATCATTGTTAACAGTCGGAGATAATGTGCCGGCGTAAAGATAATAGGCTCCGGCGAACACCATTAAAAAAAAAATAAAAGAAATAGTGGCATGCTTGAAGTGCCGCAGCGGGGCCAACAAAAAGAAAAAAGAAAAAAAAAAAAAACCTCCACAAAAAGGATGCATGATTAGCTATTGAATGCGCATCAGGATTTTATTAGACATGCTAATTTGGATGTAAAATTGAATTGTCATTATTGCCAAGCTGCTTTTGTGGGAAATAACTTCCGCTGGTCGTGTTTCTGTTGGGCGATTGATCGTCTCTTCAGTTTTGCAGCTTTTGTTTTTAATAAAGGAGAAAAACGCTGGCAAGACGTGATAATGTCCTTTGTATCGAGGCACGCACTTGACGGATACTCCTCGAGACAAGTTCAAGCTGCCGCCTTCGGCTTTCCGAGTCGACGTTCATAACATGTTGTTTCCCTGCGTCCCCCTGGTGATTTGCGCCGAGATAATTGAGGCCTGTAGTGCTTTCGCACACACGGATGTATACGATCTTCAAAAAAAGATTCTACGGCCTCGATTAATGTTGCCACACAGGCTTTCACAACGCACAGAAACATCCCCACTGATACCCTGATGGTCCCCGTCGACAAGCAGCTGTTTGTCAATTTGATATGGCTCTCTGTACCTGTTTGCTCTCTTCACATATTTTGGATGCACGACCCACTTTTTCATCCCGTTTAATCGTGCAGATGCATAAAATAAAGTCTGCACGTCCCCAAACCAAACATGATTCAAGTCTGGGAGACAGAAGCTGAATCAAAGTGTTGTAAACAAAGAGCTGGCAGGCCGATTTATGTACCATCCAATTTATTCACCTTATTTACACTGCACATAAATAAAGAGGGAACATTCTGATCGGAAATTTCACAGACATTTTCTACAGTACAACACGTTTTCCTTTTTCTCCTCATTTTCTTTGTAAGACCTCACTGACTCGCATTTTAAAATTATTTGACCAATTTTGCACCCGTGGTCCTGTGATCACATTTTATTCCACTGGATCACAGTGTATTTGTTTGTTCCTCTTCATTATTGTTATTCTGCAGTTCCTTTCTTTTTTGTCTTGTACACCAGCACCGAAGCAAAAGCGCATAATCAGCTACTATAAACTCGTGTCGCTTTCTAATAATAAACGCGGGGAGGGACTGCCGGGATGAAAAGCAGCAATTGAATAAAACGGAAAAGAGCAGCAGTTAAGAAACAATCAGTCCGTAGGTATGAAGCCGAGCAGCGAGGCAAAACCGCCAAAATGAACCACTTCTGCTAATATTTCCAGAAATAAACGTGAGGAAATTAAATCTATCCCTACATCCTTTATGTAAATGTTGTCGAACGTCTGCTGTGTGACTGGATGACTGATGTTCAAGCCCCAAATGGGGAATTAATGGCACACCTCCGTGAATTAATCTCCGCTCTTGTACTTGTGACAGGACGGCGCTCGGGTGGACAGCCGCACGTGTGCAAGCGTGCGCGACTGCGCGTCAACAGACAAAGGCAGGCAACAAAATGAAGGCATCAGAGCTTTTTGCCTCTTTCACTGCAGCCACGTGCCAACTTCTCAAACTTCCATCAGTGTAGCAAAAAACTAACACAGGCCCCAGAATGAAAACTTGGAAGGGTTCACCTTGGAGGATCGACCGGAGATGCGAGCGTCTGTTGGCAAAGCAGCAGCAGCAGCAGAGAATTGGCTAATGGAAGCCGTTAAATTTTATTTTGCTCTAAAAATAGTGGCTTGGGCGTTTCTGTCCTCTCCCACAGGTCTGAGCAGGGAGCCGATGCTGATGTTGTGATCTTGTGACTTTTAAAGCACCTAGCAATAGCTGGAAATGCAGGTCGGTACAACGTTGACATCTGAAAATCAGTGCAGATGATGTTTTGACTAAAGTGATGCTGCTGGATCAGACAAGTTTGCTCCTCTCCAAACATTCTGACGGAAGGCGAGAAAGCGTCTCGCCTCCACCTCACATCCAGCAAGACGATGCTTTGCTGACGGGGTCAGTGACTGTTTCAGGCTACGGTCCACATACTTTTATGTACTGCAATGTAATGAGTCAAACAACTCAGGCAATGCAAATTTACTCTCGCAATTATTACATTGTTTAGTCATCGCTCTGCCCCTCACAAAAGCGCCTGTTTTTCCGAACATGAAACAGGCCTCCGTGCTCATGAAAATGAGATGCAGAAAAAAAACATTCTTCAGTCTGGAAGGATTTACTGTAGCTCAGCTCAAAGTCTGTAGTTTCACTGTCAACTTAGTTGAATAAAAAAAAAAAAAAAAAAAAATCAAAGATGTTGCAAAGTCTTTTTCTCCTTAAAACTGCACATTTAACTTTGATTACTAGTTACAACCAGCAGCCTGAAGGCTGCAAAACTGTCCATTCTGATGTTCAACAACTTTACAAATGAATAAATGCAGACACACTGTTGACACGCAGAAGGGCACGGACAGGGCAGCAGAGCTATAATGATAAAGAGGGGGCAGATGCACAATGGAGAAATAATTAGGACAAGGCCCCAGTGCATGAATCCTTCCACAAGCACTCAACTGTGTCAAACAGCTTGGTCAATAATCTTCAGCAATTCCTGCGGATTAGAGTCTGATTACCGAGCACCGTCTGTCGCACAGACCCCAGCGCCCGAGCAAGTCACTCCCTGACTGTTTACCAACATGTCACTCGCAAAAATCCCTCCCGTTAGCTGGAATATGGCACCGGAATTGTGCCCAGGTTGCCCGTGTCATGTTAAATTTTCTATTTCCACGTTGGATGACTTTACTATAGTCTGATTTGTGTGCCAGAGTGTGCTATACAAGCAACCCTTTATAGGATTTCTGATGTGTGATTGTGAGGAAACTGTCTAACCACTATATGTTATTAATTGAGATTTTAAAAAAAACAAAAAAAAAAAAAAAACGATTTGCCACACACTGAAGTAAAAAGCTGGGTCAAGTTTTTTTAGTTCGACTTTGAGAAAAAAAAAAAAAAAAAAGAAGAAGCTGCCTTCAAGAGCCGGTTCAGATCTGCCTGAGTCTAAACTTTCACAAAACCAATGCAGCTTCATCCGATCTGTTTAATTACAACAATCAGTGCACAAACTTAACGGTGAAACAGGCCGTTTCCCGCTGCTCACTTCCACCGGCTCTTCCTCCGTGGACACTTGTAGATCAGCCGGGAGCTGTCCGTACATCTCTCCCCCCCTCGCGTGCGGCGCTTTTTTCGGAAGCAAGTAGCGGTGGAGGGGGTCACAAAAGTGCGCATAACAAGCCAAGTTCTTACCTTGTCCGTGCGCGTCAGCCACGGCGGCGGTGGAGGCGGCCGCGGCGGCGACCACCGCAACCAGCACCGCCAGGAGCTTCTTCAACTGGCCGTCCTGTCGGGCGCACATGGCGGATAAAAGTCGAGGGTCGCTCGCGGCTTGCGGACGGGCGGGCGGGCGGGCGGACGGGGAACGGCTCCGTGCGTGTTTGGGCGAAACAAAAAGAGTACTTCCAGAGGCGGGAGCGGGAGAGGGTTGCAACTTAAAACGTGAGAACGAAAAGAGAGACAAAGGCGAGACGAGCAGAGCCGACTTGCCTCTGTGGCCGAGCGCTCGAGGTCCCGAGGTTTTAATTCGGCTCGCTGTGTGCGCCGAGCGGCGGCCACATGGAGCGAGGAGGAGGAGGAGGAGGAGGAGGAGGAGGAGGCGGCCGAGAGCTTCAGCACCGCGGACAGCTCCTAGCGTCAGCTGCTGGAACAGCTCTCTTAACGGTTCCCCGGTGGGGGGCGGCTCTTCCCTCCGCTCTGTTCCTCCTCTGCTGCCGCTGACAGGCTTTCTCGGCTGCAGAGAACACAAAGGGTGAACACAGAATTGGTTCAAAGACTAAAAAAAGAAAGAAAGAAAGAAAGAAAGAAAGAAAGAAAGAAAGAAAAAGGCGAAATTATTCATTCCTTTCTGATGATTTGAACGAGGACTTTAAGCTTGTTGGTGTGGGAGATGAGGATGCAGAGGGGCATATTGGCCTGAAGAGGCAACCGACCCGAGGAATTCTTTTTTTTTTTTTCAACTTTCCACCTGTTCAAATGTGCCGTTTTATTCAAAATGCACACATTTTGTTTGTCTGTCAGTGAGTGACAATTGAAGAAAAAAAAAATCATCCTTCCCATCCGAAATTTGTGTTGTGCCTTTTATGACATCACAAACAGTACTTGTACTATCCCAAAGTAAGTGACGACAGCATAACCTCCTCCCTCCACTTATCCAGTTGGTCTCAGCAAAGACTGTCCAGCCATCTGAAGGTAGAATTGCGATTGCTCAATTCAAGTGAGCAATGACCCTTCAGCTTGGCGTAAGTCGTTCACTGTGCCTTCCCGCAGCAGTAACAACAAACAATGAGGACCACAACCAAATTCAGTTGGGCCTGCGTGTGTTCCCTGTGCAAACTAATGTTCTGGTCATTTGTGAAGTTGATAACTTTAACTGTCAAGTCATCAAGAAGTTCTCCCTTTGCTCTTTGTAACTTTGATAAGGTTACAATGTTAGCCTTATTTTGTCGCATGGGGGTGGGGGGGTGTCATGTGACCAACAGCACTCCAGGAGCTTTGTTGAAGTACATTGTGTATCACAAATTAGCCCGGCGCAATGTGAAATAAACTTGCACCGAGGCCTGCTGGCCACAGCTGCAGGATGGAAAAATACCATTGCTACAAAGAAACTATGTGGGAACAGAACTGTGGGACCCTGAAATTTTATTCAGCCATTTTCTTCAGTAATTGCTTCATATTCAAGGCATAATATGTTTCTTGGGGCAGGTTTTTGTGGCAGATTATCGATTGAAGCTCAAAACAGACTGATTCACGCTATGGAAAAGACACTAAGCAGCATAAATGATGCTCTACCTCAAACTCTCAGCACTGTGTTGCTTGGAGCAGAGTAATAATACTTCATTAATATTTATGTATTCAGAGACAGCAGAGGTAATTTGAGGAGAGTTTACTGGCAGGAAGGGGGGAAAAAACTGAATGCGACTCTTCTCTGTCAAAGCAACCAGCCCACCTTTTCACACGAGACACAAGGGTGGGACGGCAATTTACCATTCATGATAAAGCGCCAGAGTGGAGAGGCTTTAAGGGAAGAGGCCTTCATGAATAAAATCACTTTTAAAAAAGAATCCTTGAGATGTTCTCAATAAAGTAGACTACGCAATTATCAGAAGAATTTCTATTAATTTGTTCTGATATTCAAAATTAATAGATATCCTTTGTGTGTGTGTGTGTGTGTGTGTGTGTGTGTGTGTGTGTGTGTGTGTGTGTGTGAAAGCTGAACTCAATGTTAAGGGGGATAAAAAAGTTCGGTACAAACAAGCAGATTTTAAAATCTTCTCTTTGGCAAACAACCCCACATGCAGACTGTCTGGCGAGGGCAGTGCAATTCCAGTCTCAATATTGTTTTGGAATATAAAGATGACAAAAAGCGCCTCAGTGTGCCACCAACTCTCCCGAGCAGGAGAGAAGGGGAACCTTCACATAGAAAGGTTGAAACTGGCTCTAGTTTTTTCTTCTGAGTTACAACAATATATCAGGTATCATTTCCTAGAAAATCCTCCTCCTGGAAGGGGTTTTGGTGACCTAACCTCAAGAGGTATTTTTTTCCTGTTTTTAAAAGTGGCCAAGTTTTTTTTTTTTTATCCTCCTCCTCCTCAGTGAGGTTCTGACCCTGCTGGGCATGACGAGCCCAGAGGGCAGACGTTGCTCAGGTGCTGGAAATAATCATGCCGTGCTCGAAGTCTCTGAGGACACTTCCCTCTCTTTCTCTCTTTCTCTCTCTGGTCCCTTTTTTTTTTTTTTTTTTAGGTTGATTTGATGTCTCGGGGCTGTCTCTCCAATCTATTTTCTGCTGCCTGCCCTTGCGGCTGAATTTTAACGAAGAATTGTGGGAAAGAACCTAAATTGTCAATGCGGCCAGTAAATAGAGTATTTGGAGCGGTGCTGCAGCCCAGAGCCAAAACTGTGACGAAAATATAATGAACATTGAGAGCAGCGCTTCGGGCCCACGTTCGGTCTCCATGAAGCAGACACAGAGAAAACAGAGGAACCCACGAGTAAAGACTCTGCAAGCCTTCATGTCGTTGCATGACCTCTGACCTCACTGTGTAACTTGTCTGAATGGCATGAGTGAAATATGCTCTCTTCTCATTGCAGACTTTTCAAATCGATCTTTCAGACAAAACACAGTTATGAAATTGATGAAGTGAAGCTGAACCACGAGAGACAGTTTTCTCCTCCAAAGACCAGGCATTCCTGCTTCAACTTCTTGAAAAACTTCTCAGCGGCTTCAATTCTAATATGACCAGGGTGATGTTTAAAAGTGTATACTCGCAGTACAATAAAAGTCATTTGGTTTTCCTACCCATAGAATGCTTCTTATTTATTTGTAAGGAGATACATAGAGCAAGAGTGTTGCTCCCAGTTCGTTGTCATCTTGTGTCACCATATTTTAAAGAAAGCTGGTGTGGACAATCAAGCTGCCTGACAGCACGGTTCGTATTTAGGGTGAATGCTCGCATCCTCAAATAAACCAACGAAGAAGAGAGTGGACCAGGTTTGGTACACAGGCCACTGTAGTACACTGCCAATCTTGAGAGAGGGAGGGTGAGCGAAAGAGCGCTGCAATCTAAAATCTGACCACTGGATGGCAGAAATTTACAGAATGTACCTTTAAAACCATCTCAAGGTCCCTCCCCAAGCGTGGATGTTGTCATTTGACTTGCAAATGTAGTTTTGACAAATGTGCTTCATTTCGAGTGGCTTTAATGAATTATTTCAGCATTATTTTTTGGGGACTTCCATCAGAATCTGTTTCGCTGTGGCTGTCCTTCATTATGTACCATCCAGCCAGCGTAACAAAGAGATTATTCATTCATTCATTCATCTTCTATACCTGCTTATTCCTATTCAGGGTAACGGGGGTCTGCTGGAGCCTCTCCCAGCTGTCTTAGGGCGAAGGCAGGGTGACACCCTGGACAAGTCGCCAGTTGATCGCAGGGCACAAAGAGATTATGAGTGATTTAAAAAAAAAGTCGGTAAGTTTGTTGAAACGTGATTATCGGCTGTTTTTTATCATTACACCCACTTTAGCTATGTGGGTCATATTTGCATGATGTATCAGAAGAAAGGCTTAACAGGCAGAAAAATAATTGTGACAGGCCAACGTTCTCTTCATCCAGTCGGTTGCACCCTGAAGACAAGCGATGCGTGAACGGTAGCGCTGTATCGCTGTTGACAGGGAGAAATCAGGATGTGTCAGGCTTTTTTCATTCTTTTCTTTTTGCTGGGCCATTGTGTTACGTCCTGTCGCCAGAATAGGAAGAAAATACAGCAGGTTTATGGGTGGTTGTGTCATGTGAGGCGGAGCAAAACAGTGCAAAATAAAGGCAATTAAAGGGACTGAAATAGAGGTAGGGGACAGCAGCGGGGAAATAAAAGCACTGGAGCAGAATTGGACTTGGTGCTTCTTGGCTGCACAGGAATAAAAAAAAAAAAAAAACTTTCCGCGCGAGGCCAATCTTTTCTAAACACTTAGCGGTAACCTGGCATCATGACTTGGATCTTATTCAAAGGCAACCCGAAGATGTTTGAGCGAACCGTGTGTCTATCATGTTAAACCTGTTGCAGCTAGGCCGGGCCTGCTCAAGGCTTCCTATTGGTCCATGTCGTCTGCGCTTTTTGTTTGACTTTCTGTTGCCTTAGCAGTGGCTTTCATTTACACTTTCATTTATACTTGTCATGGCTTCTTCTTCTTCTTCTTCTTCTTCTTCTGTGTTTGTTATGTAGCAGATAAAGCTGCAGCAGAAGCTTCTCACTTTTTTGGCACAACCAGACCTCTCGTCTCATCCCTCAGGCCTCCTGTATTCAGAGGATGTATTCAGGATGAAATCCACTCAAATTTTAAGATCATTTTTTGAAAATTCGGAGCGAGTGACCCAGCCACTGTGGGAGGTTAGCACAGTGGAGCAGCCAAATCTTTCTGTTATCAGCTATGAAGGTGTCTTCCGGCGATGTGTGATCATCACTTCACAGATTTTTTTTTTCTCCAAGTGAGACACGTTTTCATCAGTTTACGGTTTGCCAGGAATGTCTTCATCCCACAGTACCGAGATTCATCGCGACCCCTCCCCTTTTTTTCTTGGTTTTGTTTTTACTGCTGACTCTTTTGTCCGACTCTGTTTGACTTTGCCTCACTTTGCTTGTGCGCCTCGTCCCCTGTCACTGCACCAAAGTCTCTCCTTTATTTCCCTGAATTTATCTGTCTTGTTTTTTATTTTCTTCCCCGCCCTCCACTCCGCCCCCCACTCCGCCCTCCACTCCGCCCACAGCACGGGGACACTCCTTGCGTCACTCCTTTGATCCCTGCATATGGGGGGAGGATGAAGGCGGACGGATGTGACTTCCCCTTTAGTGAAGCTCGACAGAGCCATAAACAGCCTGGAGGTCTGGTTGGCAGCCAGATGGTTGCAGCCGAGCTTTCATTCTGCTAATGGGTCGGGCGGGGGAGAGAGGGCGGGGGTTGGAGGGTGGGGGTGTGGGGGGGTTAATGAAAATCAAACCCTCGAAATGAAATGACCAATGTTCCGAGGTAATGAGGCACACGTCGGCGGCGGGCCTTTTTACGCGCATTAAGGTAATGTCACATGGCAGGGTCGGGCAAGAACTATATTTTGATGAATGTACATTGCAAAGATAAGGGGTGATTATTGCGCCACGTGCGCAGCTAACAAACACGCTCCCATTGACTCGCAGCACTGCCTGTGATGTTTAAATTGAGCGGCTCGGCTGAGTGCTTCGCTGGAGCGAGGCCGCCGTGTGCCAAGCGCCATCAATGAGGCCTCTGCCCACGTCGCATTACAAGCCACAAATTACTGATCAAATTGCGGCGACAGACAGCGACGGTGAAGGACTCTCCGATCGCACGCTCGCGGGGCGGGGGTGGGGCACGTCGTCGATGCACATCTCTTCCTGACTGGCTGTAGCCTCCTTTCGGCCAGTTATCGCAATTAGAGCGCCGTCCCAAACTGCTCGCTGTGATTTACTGCTATTTGTGCCCCGCACGAGGCCGTGCCAGTCAGGCGTCTGCTGTTCGGCGGAAGGACAAAGATTTACTGTTTTGGAGCGGCGGGAGGTTTTATTAGCCGGTAATGTCCCACGCATTAGCACAGTTACTCCACATCTGAGGCAGCGCGGAAGGCAGCGAGTCTTCACGGCTGGAAATATTCAAATGGGTCTCATCAGAGAGAGCAGAGCTGCAGGTTTCACCGAGCTGTCTGGGTTTGTTGGGAGCATGCACTGATTTAAAGTTTCGGTACAGCTCGATTGGCCGGTTTTCAGCTTAGGAGTCTCGGCCATCCGTCTTATCCGCCGTGCTTTAATTGGTCTTAAAATTTTAGCGGATTCCAGAGCTGGTGTTGCTAAACTCCTCAGCGCGGAAAAGTAGCCTGCTGCTGTTTAATGAACACCGTATGTGGAGAGAGGGTTTTTTTTTTTTTTTTTTTTTAGTATCACAGTTAAATCAAAACAGCATTTTAAAGCAAAGCAGATACTGACACACAAAGTAAACAGTAGCTTTGATTTGGACCTTTCAAAGTAACCTCATTATTGCAACCCCATGTCTTTGTGGACTCACAATCCAGGCCAAAACAAAGATTAAAGAATTATAATTAAGCAAAGGACTGGTACTGGTTACTGGTGAACTGGTACTTGCTTTCACATTTATTGTCAATGAAATGTTTTTATGCCAATGCTCTCCAGATCTTGAGTTGCTGATTACCTAACAGCCACTGTATTAGGTCCTTCTTCTTCACCCAGTACCACATGATAAAGTGGCAGCTGAATGTGTGTGTCTCTTTATGGGATAAACTGGATGCAAAGAAAGATTTTTTCACTTTGCTCCCATTTGACTTTCCCCAAAGTTTAGTTGAACGCTACACTGCACTGCACTGTACAGAGGTTGGCCGCAGGGCAGTCTCATGCCAATAATGTCACCTCTCACACTCATCAGAAGCTTCAAGCTGCTGCAACCTGACTGAACTGGCATTTAAAAACAATCTCATTGATCCGCCACAGACGGAGACTTTGTGCAATCTCCTTCCAAGTTTCATCTGCAATTGATGTGAATGGGTCCTTTACAGACAAAACACATGACATACAGTATGTTCCCAGGTTCCGCCCGCATGAGGCAGGTTAGCACTGATTTCCTTCGAAAACATTTCTGTATCGCTGCCACTTTGTGAAAACAACATAGGATTGAGGCCCTTCTACCGTGGCAAAATGTTTGTTTCATGTTTTGTTTAGACACGCTAGACCGTGATAATGATTTCCATGAAAGTGAAATTAGTAGCTTCCAGTTACACACAATCACAGAGCTTCACATTATTTTGTTTTCATTGTTTTGTTCCACCACTGACACTCGTCAGATCCTATTAACTGTGGAGACGCATGGAAAGAAGGAGTCATGTTTTCCACGGCTCTTTTTTTCCTCCTCCGTTGTAGTGTGCAATTCCCACTGAGCGCACACATTCTGTAAGTGATGTAACATTTGTCGAGACCGGCTTCACTTTAATGGCACACTTCTGTTTTCGCGCAAATCTGGTAAAAAGAAAAAAAAAAAAACGTCACCTCAGAAGGCGTAAACAGACAGAGCAGGAGAAAACAGGCTGAGCGCGTGAAGCGTATAATCCGTATCCGCAGTGATCAGAGGGAAAAAAATAACAGCCGAACTGGAACACCTGTCTCTGCTCACTCCAACGCCTCACTCTTCCCAGAAACTTACATTTGATTTATTTTTAAAAAAATGAAATAAGGTCTTATTTTTCAGATTATAGTTTTTGTGTTTAACAAAAACATAGACAAAACAAGCGAGGATGCTCAATGTTCGCCCACGCGTGTCCAGTCCTGAGATCGCTGTCCCTCACACGTCACTTTTTAACGCTGCCAATATTCCGGTTTGTGCTCTGCCACAAATTACAAGCACTGCATGCTGCTAACTGCTAGCTGATGTGCGAAATATCGTCTGTGAAAAGTCAAACTAGTAAATATGAAAGTTTACTTTTGAATCTGTTTGAGCAAACCAATCCCCTCAGCTGCAGATATACAAAGCAAAATAAATTAATCCAAGTCACACATTGGAAAAAAAAAAAAGAATGAATCAAGCATGAGAACCAAAAAATCAGGCCATGCACTCGCCTAAAGGACTTTACATTTACATTTACTTTCCCCCTGTGCAAGTCATTTGCACAGAGAAACACTAATTGGACATGTTCATTTTAACACAGATTGCAAGCATTGTGCTGCGACAAAGCAAACCTTTTGTTTTTTGGCTTCAGGGCTTAGCTTCCCAAACTTTCGCTCTGCAAACAAATGTATCATTCGATCACAATTGCGCAGAACAGACGCTGCATTCCCCCTGAACAGCAACATCAAAAAAACAAAAAACAATGGCTGGAAGCTCATTATCTGAGACTCAGAGCCGAGCCATGTTCGACCAACAAGAGGCAAAATAAACAAAAACCAACAAATACCAACATTCTAACGACAACATATGAGGACGTGTCTAACATACACAAGTCCTGGGAACATTGGGAATATTCAGCTTTTATTTCAGAGTTTCAGAATGGATCTGAAAGTTTTACTGTGAACCCACGAGCAAATGTCCTGGACTGGTTCAGTGGTGATTAGTGTTTAAACAGCTCTCTTCATTTTGACACCATAAAACCAAGGTGACACATCAGAAAAAGGTCACATGACAAGTTATTAAGATGTTGACATTTTCTGTTGTGGTGGTGGTGGTATACCCACCACTGTTTTTCTCTCTCTCTCTCAATGCTTAGGATTTTGCAATTTTCATACATTTTACCACAAAGTACAAGATCCAAACATTTTGCAGCTTAGCACCTGCATCCCTGTTGTTGTGCTCCTCCTTTTCGCCAAGCTCAGTTAATTGCACATCTCTCATTACCATGCACTGGAGAGAGGGGCTCCCTCTGAGCAAGTCATCTGCACTGTAGACGCTTTTTCAAAAGCTTTCAGGGGAAGAAGAAAAAAAATCAATTTTCTGTTGAAAAAGAAGAGGAAAGAAAGAAGAGGGTGGTGATTTAAACCAACCCCCCGGTTCTGTCCCCCCCTCGTGTCCGACCTAAGACCTCAAACAATGAATCTCAGCAAACCGCCTCGTGGATTTTGTGACAAACAGACAAGAGGTTTGGGAGACAATCTGAACTGAAGAGAGATTCTTTTCGGGGGGTTTATTTCTTTCTTTATTTTTCCTTTTGCTCCTCCTGTGCACGGCTGTTGTGTTCAGTCTGAGTCCCAGTGGTGGGAATTGAGTGAGTGTGACCCCGAACACCGAGCAGCATCTGCTAACTCCCCCCCACCTCCGCTCATTCTCTCTATTTGACGGCTGTGGTTGGAGCATCTTCTGCGTGGCCATGCGGGACCCCTGCCGATAGATTCTGCAGACTATGGTAATGAACCCAAAAGGATTCCCGAAGCTCAGCGCTGTCATTTTGATGAGTCCAAAATTAACACAGTGCTTGAAATTCTCAGCACCGACCATAATAACTTTCAAAGACAGAGGGAATATTTCAGTAATGCTGGAGCAAGACAAGCGGTGTAACTCCTCTTGTCAAATATAACGAAGGCCACTTGGGGTAGTGCGTGGGGGCTAATGAGAGACAAAAGGGTGTTTTGACAGGGTCAGGCGAGACATTTTGAGCCCTGGCATTGCAGCTGGATTGCTGAAAGTTATAGGTCTGAAATCTTGCTGAGCTCCAATCAAGCGCTCTTTCTGCTTATCAAGCCACTGAGCAATCAAACAGCTTCCACTCAGCTGTGACTAAAAGCAGGAAATGACCATCGCTAGCAGCCCCCCAAAACAACAGAGAAGAGCGGAAGAGAGTCAAGGCACCTGCCGCGAAAGGAATTAACATGGACGCAACAAAAGGAAGAAAAAAGATCTGTGCTTTTTGTATGAAAACATACATCTTTAGTGAAAAAGATTTGTTTTGTTTTAACTGCCCTGGCTCAGTTTTTAAACTCACTCACCGTGAGACACCTGTGCTACTAAAAGTTAGCATTGAACTGTAACCAACTGGCTCAACAGGACAAAAAAAATCTGAACGTTATTGTCAGCTTCAAATTCAACAGGAAGCGGCTTTGTATTGTGGTCCTCCACTTTTTAGGCGTTTTCTTTGAGCTCTTTACCAGATAACAGATAAAACATCAATTTTATGACAATGAATTTAATTTCTCTCACTGTGAAAACATTCCATGTGTTGTGCCACATCAAGAAATTATTGCTCGAGTCAGGAATCCTACTTTTGGCTGACGACTATATCTTGCGTGCTATGAGTGGTACGAGGGTGCGCAGGATGAAGCTTTCACTCCAAAGGTAAAATATAGCTCTCAAGGTAGAAGGAGTCGTCTGCCACAAAACACTCAATCACTCCTTTACACGCACCGTGCACGGAGGTCCATTCGCCGCTGGAAATTAGCATATTTGCGCCCTTTGCCTCAAGCGGGCAGATCTTTCAGAGAGGATGTGACACATCGTCCCGTATTTCACATTCACATCCCCTGGTTTGCCCACTCTCTCTCTCCCCGGGCTCGCTGCATGCCCCTCCCTCTCCTTGACCTTCTCTTTTCATTAGTCAGAGTGCATCTCATGCCCCTGAGCATGCTGATAGTGCACCGCTCCAAGGCTGCATTTATCAAAATGATAAAGTGCTCGCAGACAACGGCCGAGTATCTCAAGGCCAGTGGCCGCACTACCTGACAAGTGACAACAAGTCACGCAAACAGCCCCCCTTCCTCCCCTCCAACACCTCAGCCCCCCTGCTTCCATTGGTGGCTTTTGGTCACAGGTTCTTGATTTGAGTCCCGCATGCATCTAATGAGAAATGATAAGGAGACGAAAGCTGCAATGTACGAGACAAACGTGTCCACACATGCACACACACATGCACACACACACACACACACATGCACACACACACACACACACACACACACACACACATACACACAGGCAACTAATCCCACCAATACCAATTGGTTTGAATGCACAGTGGGCACATGAATAACCAGTGCACTATAGTTGGGCATTTTTTTCTAAATATGTTTTAGATTTTTTTGGCCTTACACCCAAATCATCACATCACACAATTGCAGGATTATGGTACGTAGGCTAACAGCGAACAGCAGCAGCTAACAACCTGCGAACTATGCTAGCTGCGGGTTCATCGCATAGTGTGGTCTTGTGCTCCTGACTCAAAATCTGAATGTTGCTTTGAGTGGAGCATCCAGCGTCTGTGGTAAAAGGGTCCCTTTTTTGTTGGTTTTGGTTGTTGTTTTTTTTGTGTGTCGCCCTGTGTCTTGTGTTTAAACCACACAGTCCTCGACTCACGTAAAGTCTCGCCATCTCATCTTCAGCATTCAGCGGCACTGCGTACCACCCTCTCCTCCATTCGCTTGTACTGATCCCTCCTACCCAGCATAAAGGCTGAGGATGTCCTTCTCCGTTCCCTGCTCGGCTCTCCGACTCGCGGTGGCGACGGAGTTATTGTCTTCGAAAAGCCATTAGAGGCACTTTAATCAGAGTCAAATAGGACATCTATGTTTTTTTTCCCCCTTTGTCTGAGGCACATTGCTGATGTGGAATCTTTGTTAATGGGCTCAAATGGGAATTTTACTTAATTAACACAGAGTTTGATTTCTTTTGTTACCTCAAGCAAGACTGTGCTTTTTAATATAAACAAAATAAATACACCTTCTCCTCTGCTCGCTCTCTTTTTGATCTCTCTCGTCGCCGTCCACACCACCCACCCATCTCCTGCCCCACCACCACACTCACAGACACACCTGGATTGACACTCTAGGCTGACCTTGTCAACAAACAGCCACAGTTCCTTTATACTCTCTTGCTGTCGACTGCAGTTTCTTCCATTAAACAATTTCTTCGTATTTGTCAGTGTTACAGTTACAGTGTTTTAAGAGATTTAAATCCTGAATCAACCATTTAAAGGTCAGATGGTTACATTTATACTGTGCAAGCATAAAAATCACATGTTCTTCACTATCAAGGAAATTATGAAATGCTGTCATTATCTGCAGTAAGTACTTTACAAAATGACAGCTTGAGAGTGTGAGAGTTTTTAAATGGCTGTTTTGCCCACATGTTGTACAGAAAAGCACTCCTGAGTTGCATTATCAAGGCTCCTGCTTGTACACAATCTCTTTTCAGTGCTTCAGAAATACCAAATGTCAAAGAAAATGGATGTACTTGTACTTTTTTCTACTCTATCGCACCTCTCTATGGCGGCCACGTTTTTAAGTGTTTTTACAGGTGATTCATTTTTTTAGAGTGTAGCTGGAGACACAGTTTCATTATTTACAGCTGCCTTTTTCAGAATGGCTGTGGACCCCCCTAAAAAAAAAACGGGGTCAAATAAGAGTGAGTGACTCTTGAGACACTTCTGAGGCCTTTTTGTATTAATACCTTCACTAAACCCAAGAACTGTCCAGTTGACGGATGATCTTTGCACTGCACAAAGTGTATTAGACATGACCACTTTAGGTTTTGTTGTGAGATTACTCTTTAGAGTGTTGGAGCCTTAGACGTAGACACACAGAACAAGTTCACCTGATTGGTCCTGGAATACACTCTTCAGCTCAAAATGATTCAGGTGGGAATCACTTTTAACGGTTAATTTAAAAGAGTTCTGCAAGTGTTAGCATGTCAGATATCCAGTTCCCTGACCTCCTCCCTGATTAAATTTTACAGTCCCACCTAATGTTTTATCATTTGTTTATGAACTTTACTGCCGTTTCCTCGCAAGAAAAAAAATATGTATATGTACAGTATATGTATATGTATATATATATATATATATATATACATATATATACACATATATATATATATATATATATATATATATATATATATATATATATATCATTTTGTGCTCTGAGAACAAACGTGTAGCAGCGAGATGATACCACACCTTTGCGCTCACCAACCACCCTGATTAAATACACCCTGATATCTTGGTCCCAAATAAAGTGGCCGCTGTGTGTGTGTCAGTGTCCCTCTCTCTGAGACCACCTTGTTTTTGTCCCCTTCCAAACATGAGGAAGGACCATTTATCATGTGAGGCTGCTCAGACTCGAGTGCTGTATAAAAATAAAGGTGTGACAATGATGATTATCGTATTGAACTTTGGAAACACAGACAACTCCCAAAGTCTCGCCTCTGACTGGTGTTCATGTCGGCATCTCTGCTGCAAAGCCTCTCTGTCGTGGTTGTCCACTCAGCAGAAAGCGCCTGTGCTCCGAACTGCCTGCTGCATTTGTCTTTTTCATGCTCAGCCGTCTGCCTTAATGTTCCCTCAGTGTGCGAGAAGCCAGTGTTGTTAATGGCCTCCTTATGTTCGGCTGCGTGTGACAGTCAACAGAAGGATGATCGGCTCTGCTTCTTTTTTCTTCTTCTTATGTATCTGAGTCTTTAGTCCCTCATCTGCATCCAGCGCACCACACAAAGAAGCCCTGAGTCTGCTTGCTCACTGTGCCGATGGTGACATGATGGCGAGGCGACACAGTAGAGTAAACATCATTAGAGAGAGTCTCTCTTCCAAATTGCACCAGCACAAAATGAAAAAGCCGAAACGACAAGGAAACACAAGGAGGAATACGGTGAAGTTTGGGCTGATGAAATACTGAGTGTTTTTCAGATGTGTTATGAAGCCAAGATTCCAGAGTTAAACTGTAAGCAAGGATAAAAAGTCAGCAAGAGACCTTTGATTTAAAAGGGGCGGGGGGCATCTCCCTTTTGGTAGATGTTCTCATCCTGCCTCCATAAACAACATCAACAGTCACCTTGGAGATTAAATACACCTCATCGGGCACACCACTGTGACATTTCCAGCTATTGATTCAGGTTTAGCTGCACCTTGTTGGTTCCCTCAGAGGTTTTGCGTGTCATTGCCCCATGTGACATTCCGTGGATCACCTTCAAGTGTTTTTTATTGCAGCTATGATTACGGTATTTCTCGAGCCGAGGCTCTCCAGATGACCCCAAAAGTTCACCCACGGAAGTCGATAAATGTGTTGCCCCGGAGCCAACAACTTCGGTGGAGGACGAGGAACGAGAAGTTGTTGGCGGTTGTTCTGGAGCTCCCAGGTGCGGCGCCGCATACAGCATATTTGGATTACTAAGAAAAGCAAGCTGGAGAAGAGAAATCAATGCTATGCTAATACGCTGTCCATATTTTACTGGCGGAGTGTGACTGTAGCGAAGGCTCAGTGAAGGCTGACTTTGACCTTTTGAGCTGCTTCCGTTGTCTGGGCCACGGGCAGCAGGGCAGTTTGGTCACTGAACGCATTTGAATACCACTGGCTGCAAGGGCTGAACTCTGGCCGCCTTGACCTATTTTGGCAAGATTTATTTAATGAGAAATTTGTCAATATTTGGCTTTCCCTGCCCCTAGAAAAATCAAAAACTTTAGATATTAGGATTCCAACTCAACTCTCACCGCAATCTTCACTTTTCCTGATGCTTGCTTCACTTGCAACAAAGCAGCAAACCCATGCAGAGCAACTTGGGTCCTTTAGTTTCAGATCTTTGTTTTTATTCTTGTCTTCCACAAGAGAATAGCAAAATAAATCTATAAATCACAACAAAACAGGATATTTAGCCATTCTACACTTTCTCATTATTGGGAAGTTGACTGACAGTCTCTGTTTTAGCTGTTTGCTGAAACCGCTGCTGTGTTGTGGCCTCCACATTTTCATATGCGGACAAACAAGACACCTGTGAGACTGTGAGGTCTCAGAGGACTAAACTGAACGCTACACTGGGGGTGTCGTCGCTGTCCTGGGAGAGGTGTCAGGTTGCCATTTGTCACATCACCAATGGCCTATTGTCCCAACTACCTCTATAGCAGGTGAAAAAAGTAAGGAGTTGAAGAAACATTAACTTGCAAAGGGAATTTATCATGCACAAATCTGTCCAACTGGTTAAAGAGGATAGATTTCTTTTTTTTTTTTTTTATGTCAAAACAAATCATATACATTTAACACGGAGCCCCTTTGCTCTCGCATAACACTGATGAAACCTTTGCAACAGACGGTTTGTGCTCCGCAGCACTTTACCCCGTTCGCGAGCCTGACAGTCAGAATAAAATAAACATAGCCACGGGCGTAAGTGGTGATAAGGGAAAATGCAATTTCCACACATGTGCATAAACATATTTACTGGCAGCAGAGTTTAAGTGAAGAAGGCGCAGAAGCAGGAGGTGGTAAATAACGTGTATCCACAGACTAGCTGGGGGACATTCGGCATTTATTTTTCTAATTTTAAAACATGGCACCGTGAGTGCTCTTGTGCATACAGTGTTTGTTTCTTGCAGCAGCAGCTGAGTATCTGTTCACCAAAGTCACACATTGATATATTTTCAGTACAAGGGAGGGCAGACTCCCCGACTGAAAAACAGTGTAAATGGTGTCTGATAAATGAAGACCAAATAGGGTTTGGTTTGAAGGAGCACTTCACAGAGGTGGCAACCCAATGGTTGCACATTTGATTTTCAGCTCCGTGTGTCTTTGTGGGTCCTCTCCAGGTTCTGCGGTTTGCTTCCACTGCCCAGAGACGTGGATGTCAGGTTGGTTGACGACTCTATATTGTCTGCAGGCTTGAGTGTGAGTCTGAATGGTTGTTTGTTTCTCTGTGTACGATAAACTGGCAACTTGTCCAGGTAACTACTCCTCTCTCCAGCTGGCAAAAGGCTCCATCACCACTGCAACCCTTTGTGCAGGAGAAGCAGTGATGGAGAATGAATGGATTGAGAGCACAGTGGTGTAAATGAAAAGAGTAATCTGAAGTAAAGAATGGCACACCGATGAGGAACGTGTCATTTTAGCTGGCTGGAGCACAAAACAGACAATGATAATTGTTATTGTGATGTGCGAGAAGGTCCAAATCGATGGGATTTATTTCACATTTCCACCTGGAAAGAAACACAGGTTGAACTTTCTGAGGAGAGACGTGAGGCCAATTCAACAACAACAAAAAAATCAATGTGTCTGCCAGGTCATTGGGGAACTATTGTACGGCTGGTGGTGAGGGATCTCTGTGTGTAAACGGCTGCTAGTTGCATTGCTGAAACCTCAAAAAACAAAAGACAAACAAACAAACAGAAAACACACTTTGGACAGGAAGTTTCAACTTTGGATATCGGCTGCACTGTGAGTCCAACTGCTTTTCACCACATGTTAAACACGGACAAGGAATTCAGCCAGAGGACTAAACAGACAACCAAGCAATCACACACAATGGCATGAATTCAGCCTGAGCCAATAGAAACAGAGAGGGTGGCACTTTGAGGCCAGGCTCCAGCGCTGTGCCGCCAGGTGCTGAGAGGTGAGTGGGATGCAGCATTCTGGGAACAGTGACCTGGGGGAGTAAAGCAGCTGGAGGGGAGGGCGATAATAAGAAATCCATGTGACTGGCTCGGAGCCGTTGGGCCTACCTGGCCATGAATATTTCAGACAGCACTGAGGTGTGTTATTACAGCACTGTGGGAGCGCTCGCAACATGGGGCAGGACGTGCCATCACAAGACAGAACTGGGCACAAACGCAATGCAGGCTTGCTGACTCCCCCCCCATCATTCAGAATGAATACAGTTCAAATTGCTTATCCGTGCCGAATAGCTCAATGACATTTGGTGTTGTTGTTGTTGTTTTATCTGCAAACTAACAGCATCTCCCGCTGACGCCCGTCCCTCAAATCGATGAGCCGACTAATCAATCGGCAGAAAAGAGCCTGCAAAAGGCGGAGGACGTGAAAAACAAATCCGTGTGCAGCGTTTTGCTTAAGTCCTCGCCGTTCCCCCTGCCAGGAGGTTGATTAAATAAAAAAATTCTGTTTCCATGGAGGGGCTGCCCAGGGGGGGTCCGCACTCAAGCAGGAGCTAGCAGCTACCAATCCAGAGCCTCTGGCCATTCTCACATATTCCCTCCGTGACTTCGCCAGCGTTCCCTTCTGCAAGACACTGTCTGGAGATGAGACACACACAGAGGACGGGGACGGAGTGTAGCCAGTGCTGGTGCAGAATACCCAATACCCGGCTGTCAAGAAGTGAATTAGTAGCCCAGAGACACCTTATGTTTGGACATTTTCTCTCTGTGTGGCTAAAATATGATGTTACAGGCCTTTTTTTTTCACTGATTCTTCTTTCATTTGCAAACCATCCATCATCCTTTTCAGGAAGCTCCAAACATTTGCCTTTTTAATCCAGTCTTGCAGTCTCTGAAAAACCAATCGGTGTCCTTGTACCACTAGCAAAAAGCAAACAGTGAGAGCTGCAAACTGCCCATGTAACCCTCACAAGAAGGAGTTTCTTTTGAAAAAGAAAACAAAGGAAGGTTTGGTCGTGGTCATGTGGGTCTATTGTCACGCCTGGCAGGAAGAAAGAAATAAAGACAGTGGACAGACAGTGACACAACTAGGTGGGTCAGAGACGAAACAGTAGGAAGAGTTGTGTATTCGATTATTTTGCGATTGTTTTTCCACTTCGTGCTGGAGAGCAAAATGAAAAATTCTTTCTGTGTACTGTTTTTACCTTTACGCATTTAATATGTGAGCCAGTAAACATGATAAGGGTTCATCCAATTAGCTTCCAAGTTTTATTCTGGAAAGGTTTTCCCTGAACACTTTCTTAGGGCTCTTTAACAGATGGATACATGAAATAAATCTGATTTGGGAAACGTTCCATCTGGCGTACCAGGCTACCTCTCTCCAGGCACTGGAGGACATTAGACATTCAAACAAACAAACAAATTCCTTCTTCCGATAATTTCCAACAGCACAGCTGAGACGACGGCAGCGCAGCAAGCAGGCAACAGTCGGTCTGATGCATTAAACATGACTATTAAGTTATTCATAAGCAAGGACGAGCATTAGCAACCTGCATGTGTTTTAATATTCAGAGGGGATTTGCTGTTTGACCTGGTCCCAAAGTGAGAGGTGTGACTTTTGGAGTACCTTTTAATGCACAAGGTTCTGCTACCGCGGCCATAATGACCCAATGTACATATATATGTGTGCCATCAATGACACTTTTATTTGGATGTATTTGGATTTTGGTGTCTTTTACCCAAAACATGCTGGTGAAGAGAAAAAAGAATTATCATTATTACTAGTAGTAGTGGTGGTGGTGGTGGTGGTGGTGGTAGTAGTCGTAGCAGCAGTAGTAATAGTAGCAGTAGTAGTAGTAATGTTTATCTTTATTGATGAGGAAACAAGAAAAAGGGAATAAAACTAATTTTATTCTATTTACTTGAAATCTTTTTACAATTCAGGATAAATTCCTAATGTTTTTCTTGATTAAAAAAATGGATATCATTTGCAACTCTCATGAAAGGCATTGTAGCTATTTTGAGTTTCTGGAGTCATGTATTTTTGTCGATTTTCTTTTCTTATGTCTACACAGAGAAAAAAGAGCATTTGTAGCTGCTTGCGTTGCGCTTCCTTTGTGTTGTTTGTGCGCCCAGCCGTGTCTCACCTATTTACATTGACAGACATCTAATTTGCACTCAAAGCAGAGTATCACCACACCCCTAGATTAGGGAAACGGGGATGTTTAAAAAAAAAATAAGCGAAAGGCATAAAGGAGACCACTTGGGTGCACTTGATGTCCTTTATCTGTAACACGTCAACACACAGTGTTGTGTGTTGCTGCAAGACTGTGCAGCAAAACACATCAAAATGATTGTAGCTGATTCATTGAAATCGCTTCAGTCTGAATTTTTTTTTTTTTCAATCTTCACAGGTAATAATATTCAGACACATTCAAGACCACGCGGCAGTGAAGTTAATTTGTGTCCTGATGTATGTTACTTAAATAATCTCTGGCTCGTCCAAAGTCAATATTTCATGCAAAACCTGTTTAATTATTTGTTACATTTCAGACAAAATTGATTGAGAGTGGGAGTCCTGCCAGAGCATCAGAGCCAGGCAAAGTTAATGAAGCTCACCTGTTCATAAGAAATGCACTTCTAAAACTAATTGGGTTCGATTTTGAAATGCTTTCAGTGGTAAGACATCTGAAAACAGAAACTTTGTGAGTTGGGAGGGATCCGTGGAGGTAGCAGGCGCCTGCGTGAATCGCACCTGTGGTAAAAATAAATAAATAAAAGCCAAGCAGGTGCACAATCAACCTGCGCGGTGTTCTCTTCACACGGAGCACATTTTTACACCTCCAGAATGCAATTTTGGAAGATCAGCGTGGCGCCTTCCACTTCATACTCAAATCACACACTGGCTTGTGCGGGTGCGTGCGCGCGTGTGTGTGTGTTTGTGTGCTTGTGTCTGAGTCCCATCTTCGCTGTAAACAAAGCAAACACAGTTGTCCCCGTTTACCTCGAACAGGGAGCGAGCGGTTTTCACACGTTTTGAATTTTCTTTTTTTCACACGAGAATTTCTTTTCTTTTCTTTTCCTTTCGCCTCTAAATCACTTTAAATCTCAAGTCTCTGTGTTTTCATAGCAGAGATCAGACAAGAAAGAAAATGCCCCTCCCCCCAGTCCATCACCGCCGGCCCTGTTTAGACATTACTGTATGTGCGAGATGTGCACAACTTTTGTACGTCAGCGTCGGATGTGTGAGAAGAATAAAGTGTGAATGTTGAGCATCGGTTCATTGGTTGTCATGCACTTTAGTCCGGAACACAGTAGTGAATTGAGGAAAAATATGAGGGGTGAGCAGATTGTTGGTGACTCATCTGGTTGCCATTCAGTTTAACTGTCGTCCAGATTATCTGAGGAGCTGCTGGAAGTCCAAATAATGATTGACGAACGTCAAGGGATCGCAGTCTGACGCTTCGCCAGTGTTTTTGTTGCCCGTGTTTCGAGTTTCGTTGCAAGTGTTTCGTGATTAGCTCACTCCACAGCTCACTCGTGCTTTTTGTGCTCGAGATCTCTCCTAGTGGGTGTTTTCCCAGAGAGCTCGGAGCATCGTGGGGGCCAGCGTGTGATTTTTTTTGGATCCTTCCCCCCCAGTGACGTCCAGGGAGCCGCAGCGGACCTTCATTAATAGTCTGGTAGAGCTGCAGCTTCATCCTGTCAGCAGAGCCACCAGCTCTGGCCTGATACCAGCGGAGTGCAGCAGGAGGATGTCGCAGCTCAAGCACAATCACATCAGTGTGGGCACACTGCAGCGTTTCATAACTTGCTCGCTCAGAGTCACGTAACGTGATATAAAAGGAAATTGTATCGGATTCATCACTGTGACTCAACAGCCCTCCCAAATGTCTGTTTTTTATATAATCTAATTAAATGTGGGGCTCAAATCAACAAAACTCTTGCAGCGCAGGCTTGTCTGGGATGCAATTTGTCAGGACGGAAATCTGCCTAGCTAAAAGCTTCTCTTTCCAGGTGCCTGGAAATATCAGGAGGACGTGGTCAAACCCCGGAAAGCACCGCAAAGCCTTTGAGGTGAAATGTGTGCTTTTCAGCTCAAAATAAATAACTAAAAACCGCGAGGATGAGGGGGAAAAAATGCTCTGGCAAAGTTGAAGATCCCTGGGGGGGAGAGTTGAAAGACCTGCCAAATCTAATTTCTCATTGTGTGTATTTACCGGAGTAGCTATTGCCGGCAAAAATGTATTGTGTCAGCGCCTGGCAGCCCTCTCTGTTATGGGAGTTCAGTGACCCATTATTTAGTGGTGTTGTGCACACTGTGCATGGCAGGGGGAAAAAAAAACCTGAGAATCGCTGAAGTGCTGGATGGCAGAGCGGGAAACCTTCTACAAGGAAGAATGATGAAGGCTTGTTCTCCATAAATGCAATATTGTAAAGATGACTGAGTGATGTGTGTTGATTGTAAACCAGCAAAGCACATCCACAACCACTCTGAGGTATTTTTCAATGTCTCTCTCTTATTCAGACAGCAGGTGTCCTTGTAGCTGTAAAGCAGCTGAAAGCAGCAACCACATTTTTCACTTAAAAAAAGATAAGAGTTTATGTTTGAGAGCTGGTGGCGTCAAAGATACAGAGATAGATTTGGTATCACTTTTTGGTACGATATGGTCTGTTCAGTTAACACTGATTATGTCTCCAAGAAAGTGTAGAGCAGGCTGCATTTCCTGAGGAGACTGGCATCCTTCAATGTCTGTAGAAAAATGCTGCTGATGTTCTCCCAGTCGGTGGTTTCCAGCCCCCTCTTCTATGGGATGGTGTGTTGGGAGGGGGGGGGCAGCACCAAACAGAAAGACACAAAGAGGCTGGACAAGCTCATCAAGAAGGCCACCTCTGTTACTGGTGCAGAGCAGGACTCTGTTGCGGCACTGAGCAAACTGCTCGCCATCATTTTTTTTTAGGATATCCATTATTTATTATTGTGCATTTTATGCACTATGTGTGACTGTGATGCAGCTGAGGAACTGAATTGCCTACAGGATTAATGAAGAACTAATCTAATCTAATCTGATATCATTTTACCACTTGATAAAGTAACTTTGCTCTGTAGATGTCATGAAGCCCATCTCTGTACATAACAAAATGTGTGTTTCTTAGCGTAGTAATAACCTGAATAAGGCACATCATTCCTTGAAGGTCCACGCTGCACCAGGTGGTACACACAGCTAGCGTCCCTTGCACCAGTAGGAGGCCTCGAGCTACATACCAGAGAAGACATCCATTGGTTGCGTTTTCTGAATTCTATTGGTAAAAAACTGTTGAATCAGTAGCGTCTTGGTTTTGCGATTGGTCGGGATGGAACTCTCAAGAGAAACTGTTAACATTTTATGTTGGAGCTTGGCAAGATGGATGTGGGAGTTAACAGAGTTGAAAGCCCAGCCCTTTGCTTTCCTCCCTTTGTGGTTTTTCATTGCCACTTCAAACGTCCAAATTCCTTTCCTGTGTTCCCTCTCAGTTGGATATACACATTTGAGTAACTTTCTATTTGGTGTGTCAGTTATTGTTGTTTTTTTGTTTTTTTATCATTCCTCAGTATTTAATGTAACATTCAATGCTGTGAGTAGCAGCGGCACTCCAGCAGCAAGTTTGGAACAACAAACTCCAGAGAATCTGATTTCTGTCCCTTAGACAATGACTCCCATCATTCAACCTGCACCTTATATGGATTGTGTTTGCACCCGGGCAGCATGTCAGGACTCCAGGGAGGCGCAGCGACGCACAGGAAGCGGAGGTCACTTGACCAAGCACAGCAAACGCAATGTCGGGGGCCTGTGGCTAGAAAGCAGCAACCATACATCATGCCAAAGGCCATCTGTCAGCCGGAGTGCTTGATTTGAGGCAGCCACACTGTGATTTGTCGCAGGCGCCGGCCCTGGAGGGACAAGCTGGTGACACAGACTTTCCACAAATACACTGCGAAGCTCTCGAAAGTTAGACTCAAAGGTCAGGTGGTAGACCAGTCTGAGTGCACAGCCGCTTCTGATTTTCAGTCGTGCATCCTGGTATTAGACTGCATTTGTCGTCATTATTTTACTACTTTTAGTCAGAGAGAGAAAACCAGACACTTTGATTATGTGCCTTATTCAGACTAAGCCCCGGCAAAGTTTTCTGTTTTTTGTTTTGTTTCTTTTTTTTTTTTAGTTAAAATAAAAAATCTGGCAGCGGTTTAAGAGCTGTTGCTCGCATGTTTATGGAAGAACTGAGGACGGAGTCGCGAGCAAACGGCAGGCAAATTACATAAAAAGACGGGGCAATTTCTCCAAGCTGCCAAGCGTCAAGGGCGCTCATGTTTATTTTAAACATGGCAATTTTCATTTTTCAGGGTGTTTAAGCGCTGATCCAGGCTCCTAATGTTAGGCGGTGCTGATGGCAGGAGTTGCTCAGCTGAGCGACTCTGGGGAGAAGAAGTACAGGCTGAGAGGACGACGGACAAAAAACACTGCTGGTGTTTCACTGCATGGTGTCCACTGGCAGGCTCCCTACTAAAGGACGTCAGTTTAGAGGAACACCAAGGCAAAATTATACATTTAAGCACTGCTCTGTAGTGTTTCTTCATTTCACTTTCACACTTCATTGAGCTGTAACGTGGAGGAAGGCAGCCCTGCCAGGGACAAAACTCTCCCAGCGAGCTCGGCACAGTACTGTGTAATTTTGGTTGCCTGCCCAGCACCTTCTCATCAGGACACACCCGTCAAGTCAGGACAGTCTCTAGTTACATGGTCCTAATGAAAGCTGGCTGATGCACCGGGTCAGTGGTGGGGCCGCCCTTCATCCAGTTACAAGTCAGTTATTTGTCAAAATGCATTTTAAAACTAATTTTAAGGTAGGAAAACTGCATTGTCATGCTTTAAAATTTCTACTTTGGGTTATGAAAGGCAATCTGACAGATCCAATTTACTTTAAACTTATTTTATCAGAACACTCTGTAATTACTGACAGGGTGAAATACCAAGCAGGGCTAAATGATAGTCCCTAATTTTTGCCTGGATTTAAAAACCCACTGTTATCTAAAACTAGGTTTATCTAATTTTCATTCAGTTGATTTGAGACGATCCGCCAAATTCATTCAAAACAATTTCAATAATTTTCAAGAATTAATTGATGATAATAGTGAAAAATTGCTTCAAGTTTGGCCAAAAAAAAGCATTTGAAAATTAAAAATGTGCACTTCAGCATTTAGACACATCATACTTTAGTACGAAGCACCACCAGCAAATACTCTCCCCTGTACTGCACCTTCAGCACTTATTTGACTGAACAACACCCCAGCTGCCTGAACACAATAACAGCAGACAGACAGACAGACAGACAGACTGAAGAGCAGAGATGCCCTGCAGCTCTCAGTGTTGTCACGTGTGCCATCTGCTATTTTCTTTTTTTTCCATCCTCATTTATTGCTCTACTCACTACCAACGCGTGACGAGACTTGGCACAGTAGCAATTAGCCAAGTAAAAATAATAAAATAAATAAAAAACATAAAATGTGTGCATTACCTGCCCCAGACATCAGTATGTGGTTGTATTTTTTTCTTTATTATTCCTAGCAAAGGAGATTTACAGTCTCATTTCTCATGCCTTTTGAAGAGAGCCATTCCTGCCATGCCGTAAACAGCCTCTCATTGAAATTCTGCACTGTTTGGCCCAGGAAGCTGCACATCGCGAGAAACGACAGCTCTAAATTAAACGTCTCTGTATGTTTGGCCCCCGCAGGAGGAGGCGAAATGAATGCACGCGCCAACCCGTGCCGCTCGATGTGCTTTGCAGGTGCACAGGCGCTGTAGATTAATTTGCAACCTCCAGCACAGGGGAGATTCAGAGCTGCTCGCCTCCAGACACGAGGGCTTTTGTGCGCCGCACGGCCTTCGGGGAACAGGAGCGCAGAGAGGACGAGGGTGACGGAGTGCTACGCATAAAAGGCGGCACATGAACTTTCACTGAAGCAGCCCATTTGCTTTTGCAAAGGTCTCTGGAAGAAAGGAGACCCTGCCCGCTGATGTAACCTTTCTTAACGGCGCCACCCCAAGTACTGATGTTGAATAATTCACTGCCTATTAGTCTGCCATTTACCTGGACAAGAATGCTCTGAGACACTCTTTTTTTTTTTTTTTGATCAGGTGGGCGTTTTGTCACATGCAGCTTTCTGGTTGCAGGATGTTGAGCTAGGGCAGATTAAAAAATTACTCTTTATTTAACCTTCTGTCATCATTGAAACAGCCAGTGTGTAATGCCTCATAGGGTCTGTTGGTGCGAAATGGAATAGGAGTATGTTTCCAGTTGGTGTCATGTAAAGCAAGTAATTGTTTTGTTTGTTTGTTTTTACCAATTATAATCATTTATATTTACGTAAAGAGTAGTTGCATAATGAGTGAGTGGAGCTGTTACTAGAAGCAGATGTCCACATCCAGCAGCAGCAGCAGCTTCTAAGAGTAGAACCTCCAGAACATTGATCTCTGATAAGGAGAAAGATAAGACGCGAGGTAGGATTTGAGCTAACAGGAATTAGTACTGTGGCCTGGAAGTGCAAAACACAACCGCAAATCAGAAAACACAAGACATCAACCAAAACGGAAGCGATACCTTTGCCCGGGAAACTAAACCTGCTCTCCCGTCTACGCTGCCAGAAACGAAATGCGAAGACGGAGAAGACGACAAACATGAGCGCCGAAAGCAAGGTATCACTTCCGTTTTGGTTGATGTGTTGTGTCTTCTGATTTGCGGTTGTGTTATTGGTTGATGTGTTGTGCTTTCTGACTTGCGGTTGTTTTCTCTTTTGCGGTTGTGTTTTGCACTTCCAGGCCACCGTAGATTAGCACCAATCTTGCCAAATCACAGTGCCTCTGAGGCCTCTAAAAATGTCCCGGTTGAAAGTCTTTGACGCCGCGTTTCTCAAGTCTTTCAACAGAAATGTGGGAAAAATAATTCATGAAAAGGTTTTGATGGGACCCTTCAAATGTTTTGGGCCCAGGCCTGACAGAGACACACCGTGACCTTGCCGACCCTCGTTGTTGTTCTTGCGGCAGCCGTTCTGCTTGGTGAACGATGCGTTTGTTGGCATTGCGACAGTCGAAAGCTCATCTTATCCCTTCTGTTTGGTTTAACTCTTGCCCGGCCCAAATTGTTTATGTTGTTTTTCTCAAAGAAGTCATTCATGCGTGCACTCAAAGCTGCTTCGTCAAATTGAGGCTGCACTGACTGTACTGCTGAGACTAATGAGCAGCAGTGATATAATGACGCCTGCCAATTATACAAACAATCGCTCCTGATGACTCAGAGCGTCTCCTGCCATCGCACTTGGATGCAGACAGGCTCGTCCGCACTTTGAAGCTGAGAGATTGTAAATGTCAGCGGCTTGTCACTCAGACTCAGTCCCAAAAGGGGTGCCGAGAGTCGTGGCGTGAGGGAGAGAGGGGATGAGCGAGAGGATGAGCGAGGAGAGGGGAGGAGAGAGGGCAGGAGAGAGGGGAGGAGAGAGGGGAGGAGATGGTGTCACAGTTGGTGATACCAATAGACGCAATAGATACCTCATTGATTGCTTGATTGATTGAATGATTGATTGATTGATTGATTGATTGATCGATTGATCGATTGATCGATTGATTGATCGATTGATTGATTGATTGATTGATTGATTGATTGATTGATTGAGTGATTGATTGATTGATTGATTGATTGATTGATGGATATGTTGGTGACAGGTTGGTTGGATGACTTTGCCTGGCTCGAGTGGTCTTTCACTTTCAAATAAGCCTGTTACAATTTCAACTTCCTGCTTTGCCAAGTAGCCACAGGCTTCCTATTGACTTGTGGCCACTCACTGGCCACAAGTCAGTGAGCTGTGGCTGGCTAACGTGTGCAAAGCTGTCTGGCGGAACTTTTGCCAAAGGACATGTTGGTGAAAGAGAAAATCCTTCTGTTCTGCAACGTGAAAATGCCGTTTGCTAACTGCACCCTAGCAGCAGCAGCTACGCTCTCAACAGCCACTGCTCTGCCTCTTCTTCTGTGGTTTTCAGCTTGCATTATAACCCAAACAAAGTTGATTAGAGATTAAAATAGGAGCCTGATTGAAAAAGTTAAGCAAGACGTGCGTTAAATTCTCAGTGATGCAAGCTGCTGTGCAGGGATCATTTTAATTTGACTCTTTTGAGTATTTGCATTGAAACTGCATCATTAAAAGTAACTGGCCTCAACAGATCTTGATCTAGTTTGATTTCTGAAAAGTTTCTTCCCAAATGACAACTTTAAAAGTAAAAAAACAAACATATTTGTATTCACATTTTCATAAAGGCCTTTTTTGCTACTTCGTCCATTGTGTCCTACGTGAAAGCAGTGACGCACATATGGTGACTGACACCCGTCTAAAAGAGGCTTCCAGCGTTACTCTCCTAACTCAACTCTTGCCAGGACTCACTGTCACAAAAGCAGTCAGGAGCCAAATGGTCTGTTTGAGTTAAAATGAATGCCTCTTTTGAGAGAACGCAGTCGATTGCCGTGGAGACTGAGTACAGTGATTCCAAGTGCACTCGTGACTTCCATCTGCTCGCTGAGTTATCTTTTTTTTTTTTCTTGCAATCGGACTCATAGTTAATTCTCACTATCTATCACTTTATTGCTCCTGAGTTTGGTGGCAAAGACTAGCAAGCTGTCAGGCTCTGGCACCAAGTCAGGAACATTTTATCTTGAGGCGTAGTGACTCGTGCTGGGGGAGAACGTCTCCGCTGGAGTCGGCGTAATGTGTTCTCACACTTCTTTCTAAACTTTGTTCATTCCCATTGTTAATTAGTACCCCGGCATTATTAATGCGTTTTCGTTTTTTTTTTCCTTCATCTGGAAAGAAAAAAAAATGCTGTTGAAGTGAATGAAACTGTCTCAGTAACATCTAAAATAATTAGCTGCAGCCTCACGAGGTTTCTCTCAGGATAAGAACGACTCCTTGGGGCGGAATGAGAGCTGCCGTCAAGCGAAACTGGACAGCTTGGCGGCGGCGGCAGCAGCTCTCGGGAAGCAACTTGGGTCTCCTGGTCGGAAGCAGGATGTGGAGATTCAGGGGTGATTAGACAAGGACGTTAACACATGAGCGGAGCCCAACCGGGAGGAGGGTTTAATCACGAGAGAAGCTCGCCCGGCCCAAACAAATGTGCGGCGGATTTTCTCTCTGAAGCCAAGGAAGCCGTGATTCAGACTTCTCCTAATCTTTTACTCCACGTCCAAGGCAGCATGAGCGCCGCAGCAGCAACAGCCTCCCACACAGGTCTGAGCCACATATCCTCGCCCCATGATGAGCACCCCCATCTGTTAGTCCACAGATCAATACGGACAATAAAGTTGCATTTTCACAACAGGGAGGAGCAAATGAAAAAGGAGAGCGATCCCAGAGATTCACAGCGCCGTCCCAGCTTCGTCACGGGCCATTTGGGTTGATAATAAAGCTCTTAAGGGACGGGAAATTTGAATTCCACTCTCCCTCTCTCTCTCTCCCTCTCTCTCTCTATCTCTCTCGCAGCTCTGCTCTCCGTCACACGGCAGGCTGAAAACAAAAGTGGGCCAAGGGGTAGGGATTTTTGAAATGCTAACAGGTGGTGAGTTGTCGTTCCAAATCTGGGAGTAGGCGCGTTTGATGGGGAGCCATAAATCCTGGCACCGAAAAAGGGCCAAGCAGTCACTATTGATCACTCATCATATGTGCAAAGCGTATACCTTGTTTACTTTTTTGCCAATTTCACGTAAATTATCCCTTTAATATTCATTACACTACCACAGCTCGCTCATTGTGCTGAGCTTGTATCTAGTGTGCATTACCATTTTTTCCATGGTTTAGGTGCTTGCCCTGCTTACCTTTTTGATTTTGACATTTCTGAGAATAACAATTTCTGGTGTGTTTTTTATTTTCATTGTTTAAACAGAACATCTGCAGTTTTTTTATATGTGTATATTAGAGAGAGGAGGAGCCTCTTCATCACCTCGTTATCATACGTCTGACTTTCTAGTGGTAGCAGCTTCTCGCACCCATCCACATAGCTGCAACAGTCATGATGCACTAATACTAGAGGCGTGAATTTACGAGGAACGTTCCGTGTGTAATCATGAATTATCTAATAGAATGCAGTGATTTGCAAGATTAGCCAACTAGCTAGGCTAAACTCGTGCAATCAAAACATTACGTTTCACAAACACCTGCAGACGAAGCCACTGCACAGATCAATACAAAGCCCAATGTCCATGTTGACTGAACCAACACCTCTTGTTTAAACAGTCCTTTTCCCCCCAAAAAAACAAAAAAAAAAAACGCACTGTAAGGTGGCAGACAACAGAAATTACATCACTGCTCTCGGTGATGTGAGCAACAGTGAATAATGTTTCCAACATTTTCCCACTGTGAGGTCAGTAGGAAGAGCCGTTTATGCCCCTTTTGAGTCCTTAAGACGTAGCAGGTGACTGGAGAGGACATCCTGGACTCTTCATTTCCACTTCCCCGCTCACACACGCACACACACACACACACGCAGGCAGGGGCGCACACACTGACAAGTGAAGGGGCAGGAACTCTTCTTTGACAAGGACACTAAGCACCGAACAGATCTCAGCACAGCAGGGAGCTTTGGCCACCTGCATGCTGCCGAGCAGAGTGGAGAGTAAAATCCCAGGCAGAAACTGGTGATAGACTCCACATCGCTTCCCTTCCCCACTTTTCGGATTTTCACCGTTTGCTTCCAAGCATTTGGATCTGCCTTCCAGGTGCGAGAAGAGGTGTCACTGGACACAAAAATAACAGTTTCCCTCAGACTGCTGCGGGGGCTGGAATGGACTCACTTTTATGGTACAAGAAGGGGAAAATGTAATTTGTGTCTCCCCTCCCAAAGCCCTGGGCCATGCAGACCTATGCAAAATGTAAGCAATGTTTGAGCCTCTGCGCCATGTTGCAGCGGGACCAACCACTGTGCAGTGTTTGCTAGAGTGGAAATGATATGTGCAAACAAAGAGAGGCGCCGAAGCTGCACGCACACTGCTGTGCCTTTTCATCTCAAAAATTGCAAATGAATGCAGCCTCCTCACCTGGTCCCTGCAGGCGGTGTCCCAGCGCCTCCAATCAGCGCTTTACTGACAGTAGGCACCCGACAGAAAGCACAGAGCGCTAATGGTGGAGGGTGATGCCTGATAAACACACTCCCCCTCCCCTATGCATTTCCCCGTATAAGTACTGTATATACACAGCGCCTGGCAGGTGGCCTCTAGTCAAGGTCACAATGTCAGGACGCTTGGCAGGAAAAAAAGGGTTTGCTTCTGGGGGAAAACCAGCGCGGGGCTTTTACTGAGGAGTCAATTCTGACTCATTTTGGATACTGTCCATCTGTTTTGTAATTTTAAAAGGTGCATCTTCATCCACTCTGACACTGAATCTCGATGAAGTGTTCCATGAATGCATCAAGCACAGTGGAAAGCTTCAGAGCCATTTCAGATTGTATGTGACTGACGGGGACACTGTAGATAAGCAAATTAGCTGGACCTTTAGCGTGTAGCTTGTCGGTCGACTCGCGCAGTCCATCCTTCACGTCTTTTCTCCCTCCTGTTTTTTTTTTGTTTGTTTGTTTTTCAGAAAGAGCGCTGTGAAACACAAAGTTCTGAGAAATCATCCTTTTGTGATGTTGCAAAGAGCAGCGCCACCTCTCCCAGGTTAGTGGCATCACCTCTTACCAGATATTTCTCCCACCCTCTTAGACAGCCTGGCAAAAGCTGTGAAAGATCCCAAAAATGCCTCATTCTTAGTAGGACGCTGCAGCCAACCGCTTTAGCAGGAGGCTTCAAAACAGAAAGCTAAAAGTGCAGTTTTTCTGGGTATTGAAAAGAGCTAATCATAAACTCTATGCAGAGCAGGTCTTCTCTATTGAAGTTCAGGATTAACAATCGAAAATTTGAATGGGACCTTTAAGTCTTGTGGCCTTCTCCACTTGTGCAGGGGGAAGCTCCGTCCTGGAGGTGCAGCAAATATCCAATATGCTGTGTCCAAAGCATTATGTGGAAATAACAGGGAGGGATGGCACTGCAAACTCAGGCCTGCTCGACTTTTTCCGAGCTAATGACTTGCTGCTTCAGTGGCTTGTGAAACAGCGCTGAAGCCAAAATAAGTTTTCTTTTTTTTTTCTTCTTTTTTTTAAAGAAAAAAAAAACAAGTGCAGAATTTAATCTGTCACTCAATGGAAAGCCTCTGAGCAGAAACACCCAAGCGCCCAAACGATGGAAATTGCCACACAAGCTCCCCGGCGCAAAGTCAGGCATCAGAGCAGGTTGTGTATAGAAATGAGGATTACACATTGGTTGGATAAATAGAAGCACGACATGCCGAGTGTGAATGTCAACCAAGGTGGTAATCTAAAACCATCTATCCCCTTTGAAGCTGCGGAACAGAGATCGATGTGGCGAGGGAGACCGCACCCACTCCCGCCTTCTGATCTTCCCGTATTTGCCTCCGAGCTTTTGGTTCTTCTGCTGCCGTGCAGCCGCAGAACAGTTATATTAACAACCCGCGGGGGTTTGAGCTGCTGCGAGAATCATCGAGTCTCTGAACGGCGGCGGAATTTATCATTTCAGTGGAGCGCTTGTTTCCTCTGTACTTCCCTGGGAAAAAAAAAAAAAAACACATGGAGAAATCGGGGCGGAGGTGCTAAAATTAATCAAACACATCAATGGCTTGTTTTCGCTAAAAATGTTCCGCCGTTCTTCCCAGGCCCCCCACCCACCCGGTTGCTGTCTGATGAATCAAGAAAGTAAAAGAAAAAAAACACCCTGCATACGGTTCGTCCTCTGTTCAATTACAGAAAGTCAACATCAATTCTGAGAACAAACAGCAGAATTTATTCTCGATACCAAAAACACAAAGCACTCCAAGCTCACTCCGATTACAAATCTCATAAATAGACAAGAATGTAGAAAACCGAGGATGAGGTATACAAACCTTTATAATGTGACGCAAAAAGCCACAGCCAGGAGAGCACAAATGCAGCAGAAGTTATGACACTAAGGGGTGTGTTTTGGTTTTCTTTGTTTGTTTTTAAATTTAGCAAGTCTATTCAGTGACATCAAAGTTTCCTGTGTTGCGCATTAATATTCTTGTGCATAGAAGGAAGGGGGAAGAAAACATAAAATGAGACACGAGATGCAGATTAGCCTCTCGTGAGAAGATATGCAAATGGGGAATCAGAATTTCAAGCTTTTCTTTGTGAGTGAGCAGACAGGTCACACGCAGGTGCATCACAAGATACTCCTCCATCCACAAGGTGGCCGTCACCTCAGGACATAAAGGGCCAATTCCAATTCCTCCCTTAACTCTCAATCTCAACCCTCGCACTTAACCCTCAATCTTTGGCCCTCAATCTTGGCCCTCAATAATAAGTATAAGGGCTATCGTGTGACTTAGAAATGGGACACCCCTTAAGTGCAGTTACGTCTTCAGACTGTGGGGGGCGGCCTTACGCCAAAGCTACTTCCAGTCTGTCAAGAAGACGACGATGACGAAGAAGAAGGAGAAGACGAAAAAGAAGACGAAACAGGAAGAAGTCCTCCGTCGCTACACAACGAGGTATACAAGTAACGTGAAGCCGGGACCGCCGGTCCGGCTGACAAACATCGGAAAGTAAAAAAAAAAAATTGTTACGCAACAACGATGTCAATAATCCATTAAAAAATCTTAAACTAAGACAATAAAATGGTTTCGTAATATTTATATCTTTATTAACTAAGAAAATACTTCCATTTGTAGCTCGCTTTTACATCGCAATCTTATTCGAAGATGTCTTGGCGAAAATACGCAATGCCTTCTGGGTAGCCCTTACTGCCAAGGGTGGTGCCGGAGAATCTCAATATTGAGGGCGTTACAGCCTTTAAACTTGTCCCTCAACTTGACATTCTGAGAATCGGGACAGCACTTGCACCTCGCGGGAGCGCGCATTTTTGAGATTGAGGGTTGAGATTTGAGGGTTAAGGGAGGAATTGGAATTCACCCAAACATTACTCTGTGAGCTTAACTATAAAAGGTGAGCAGCTAGCTTCTCAGTCACATCCTGTTCCTGAATTAGAGGAGCCTAGCTTTGATTTAACGGGACAGTTCATTCAAAATTTCCCACAGCGTACACATGGATCTGGATCTATACAGGATCTGTGGTCATCTTACAATTTCTGGTAACATCTAACCTACAGCTTTATTGGACCACCATCCAATGTGAGGTTTATGACACAGCTACTCTATGTCTAAATGTCACCTGGATCTCCATCAACATTGGTTTGAAATGAGTCAGTGGCATTTAAATTTTGTGCAAACTGTCCCTTTGTGTATTTGTGTTTGGCAGCAGTGTGGTATCTGAGGTAATGCAGAATAAATTGCTTCCAGTGGTGAAAAACACAAAAAATATCACATTCAGATCCTTGGATTTTCCTTCCAGGATACCGCGGCCTTGTCCACATATACATGAGGTATTTTAAAAGCATAATTTAAGGCGATGAGGTCACGGAAGCTAATGTCCCATATGTCAGAGAAATTGTAAAGACAGAAAACCTCAGTTTCCTGTCCAACATTGGAACACAGTGGAGTTGTTTCAGAAAAAAATTGTTCCAAGAAGCTCTATCTAGTGATACAAAGACCGGTTTTAAGTGAAAAAATAAAAAAAATACCCACGTAAACGTGGACAAGGCCAAAGTCGCCTCAGTGATGGTCCTGTGCACAGTCACTTCATACAGTCCCACTTTAATCCTTTTCTCTGTCTCACAAACACTTTGCTGAATTGAGTCTTTGGCACCTCTGGATGGAGAAAAAAACAGCACTGCAAAACATGAAAATTTAGTCTGAGTCCGTCAATATGACGACAAACAAATAAATGAAATGGACACCGCAGAGCTGTTACAGGAAGTAAAACAACATTGAAGATTATTTGTCATTCATCATGAGAGCCTTGACTTAACATATTCAGTGCAAGTCCTCTACTTATCATCTTTACATCAAAAAAGCACTATAAGAGCAGAAAATAACTGAATTAATTCCCTTTGAGTCAAAAAAAAAAGTCTGAATAAAAGCTTAACAAAAAAACGGAAGCTGACACATCAAAGACACAAACAAATCCAAAATTTGACACAACGCTTATATTATTAAAGCTCTTCGGTTGTCATCCTTAACGCGTAATTAAATTAAATCCCACTTTCATGTAAAGATAAATGTATTGCTGTCATCTCTGTTTCCACTTTCACTTTGTAGCACAGCCTTTACAACAATGCCACGGCATCTGAAACGTATCTATCGCGTCTGCGACTGCAATCGTCTCTTTCTCTTCTTTTCTTTTTTTCTTTAATCTGAAATATTTTTTGATGTCAGCAAACCGCCGCATGGCGTCGGGGGGCGTCGTACCAAACGGCGACTATCTGGAGCCAAATCAAGAGACGCGTGTAACCTTCCAGCGACATAATTAATTAAAAATGAGTTAATTCCTCCCACTGCGCTAGTCCACATTAATGGGGAAGAGATAAGGACGGCCTTAATAGTTGGTCAGACCTTCTTGAAGGAAGTGTTGCCAGGGCGGCCTTATCTAAATCCTCTTGGCGCAGCTATCTGAACGGCACAGAGGAGCGCTTAAATTTGCCTGGAAAGAAGCTATTATGAAAAAAAGTCGCGGCAGGAAGTTCTTAAGACGGCGCCTTGACACTTTTTCAACTTACTTATAAAATAGGTTGAGAGGAAACTTGTAAAATATTACCTTGTGGACTTTGATGTGGGGGGAAAAGTACATTGGCAGCCGTCGGGAGGAAATAAAAAGCCTAGGCAGTCCAAAAAATTGTTGCAGTGGTTTGGGTTGTAGGCAGAAAAAAAAGCCTGTGTGTGAATGTTGTGTGCTAGGGTGTGTTCTTCGCCGGCATGCTGTCACCGTCGCTCTGCCTCTGCGACGGATGGCCGGCCTCTCTGTCCCCCTCGTCCTCTTCACTCAATCTGCCGCGACCCAGATGTCCGGTGAGCTCCAGAGGGCTGCAGGGGTCACACACACACATCATTTGCACCATTCATTACGGAGGTGTTTTTATTTGTGTATTTTTTGTGAGCAATTCAGGCCACGCATCAGGCAAAGTTTTTCATTTGATAGGTAACTTCTGTGTCCGACGAAACGCTGTTGCGGTACCCCCCTCACTCACTGGGGGTCAACAAGGGCGCCTGTTGCCCTTGCAGAAAATGTTAACAAGATGAATTCACCCACGCATGCTTTCGAAGTAGGTAAGCAATTACACCGCATGCGCCTTGGTATTGTCGCTCTGAGGCAACGCTAACGTGTTAGCGGGCAATGCAAGCAGCTGGTGAGGTCAATGTCAAGCCACACAGACCGTGCTGGGATCTAATTCAAACAACAAGCTCCGGATGGAAGGATGGTGGGTTCCATATACAGCCCCGCCTCCATCCACCAATTTATGCAACATGTAATTTAAATCCTGGCCTTTACATCCTCGGATTATGTTGTCATGGCAACGCTGGGCTTGACTGTCATCTCCTCGCCCTCAAGAGATGTCATTCAGAAGTTTGTCACACGAGCATAATGAAGACAAAACTTTTTCCAAGGTATTTTACCATGATTTAAAAGTAAATCATATAAAGTTGGTCCACTATTCTTCCTTTTGCAATGTTTAATCGTTTTCAGGCCATCTTCTCAGAGCTGTATAAAATCCTGCTAACCGTCGAGGTGTGATAGCGCTGCTAGATATGTGAACATAAAGAGAAGCTTTCAACGTATCAGGCCGCTCCCCGCCAAGGGCTAAAACAAATCCTGCTGTTACGAAGTGGAACCCTGGTTCTCAGAGTAGCACGGCGTAAGCGTGCAGTCTCAGACGAGATTTTTTGAATTTGTTTTTAATGGTCAGCTTCATCGATGTCGACCTGCTGTTCCTTCACTCGCAGTGCCACAGTGTAAACTGCTGCAGGGTTAAAGCCGTGATAAAAACAGTACAATTATGGCATGCCTGAAAAATTGCTAAAAAGGTTCATTTTGTTGCTGCAGTTTTTGTTTGTTTGTTTGCATCCGGTGTGCCATTTTCTTTATTAGTAGTTTCCCAAAATGATGCATCGTCAGCCGAAATGATAAACACACAGCAAACTGGTTAGAGCACTAATGCTGTCAGCCGAGATTTCATGTTTGATTTAGTTCATGCTCCTGGCGTTATTATCACACCAAGCATCACCTTCGGGCTGTGTCAGTCACTGTCAGCCCTGTAGAGGTACTTCATCACCAAATTATCCATTTTCTTCTGCTTCCTCTTGCCGTCCTTCTTGCCCGAGGGACCGTTGTCATCGTCCGACCCTTGTTTCGGGGCTCTTTTAACACTGCTAGAGCTGCGGTAGGAAATGGTGGAGCCGGAGGACGACGACTCCGACGTCTTTGAGGACTCGGACTCGGACTCGCTCTGCTTCCTCTTGGTTTTCTTCTTGGACTTCTTGCTCTTCTTCCCTTTCGAGCTTTTCCTGCTGCGATGGTTATCGGACGAGGAGTCATCAGAAAGAGACACTTTTCCTCTCTTATCTTTGCGGCTGCGAGAGCTGATGCTACTGCTGCTGAGCGTGCTGGATGGCCGATTGTCCAGAGCAGAACCCGACGCGGACCTGAGCAGGCGGGACGTGCCACAGCCGAGTGCGTCGTCCTCGCCTTTCCTCCGGTTGTCCTCGCCTCCCAGCCCCCTCTTGTCATCGTCGTCCTCACCGCTTGACTCGTCGAGCTTGCTGCGCTTGAACTTGATTGGTTTGAAGCTCAGCACCTCATTGATGGCGGCCTCCAAGTCGGGGTCTAAGTAGTTGCGGTGTGTGACAGTCTTGATGTCGGACGAGTCGGTTGGATTGCCATTGGAGGGGCGTGGCTGAGCCGGGTTGGAAAAGCTGCGGCTGAGGGAACGGGGACTGAATGAGGAGGTGCCTCCTTCGCTGAAAGCCACGCTCCTGCCGCCGTCGTCGTCATCGTCATCATCTTCGTCACCCACGTGCAGACCGAACTCACTGAGGCCGCAGCTTCGGGCGAGGGAGAGGCGCGAGCTGCTGCGTCTGTCGTCCTTCCAGGAAGAGCTGCGGCGCAGTGCCCGTGGGGAGGAGTGGCTGACGCTGCTAATGGTGGATTTGGTGTCATCATCCACGTCCAGCATCATGCCGCGCCTGCTGGACATCCTGCTGGGGGCGACAGAGGACACCATGGAGTCCTTGTCAAATTCAGGACTGCTGCGGGAGGCCCAGCGGGATTCCAAACCCTTTCTGGCTCTGCTGGTGGCCTCAGAGTAGGCCAGGGAGATGACCGAGCCTTTGTCGTCAAAGTCCTCCTGCTCTTGGCTCTTCTTCCAGTCATCCAAGACGTCTCCGGACTTGGACTTGGCTTTGCGGACCGAGGCGTGGTCGGGCGTGTCGGGCTGCTCTTTGAGGGTGTTGAACAGGGAGCTCTCGTCGCCTTTACCCCCTATGGAGTCCTTGAGGTTGGCACGCTTCCTGTAGCTCAGGGAGCTCATGACAGACACCGATCTACTTTGCTCGACCTCCTTTGCGTCTTTACCGCCCTCGTTTATTTTCTCCTTATCGTCTTTCGCCTCTTTGGTGTCAGCACTGGCTGAGTATCTGAAGGGTTATGTGGTGAAATGAGAATCAGAACCAACAGAAAACGAAAAAGAATCGTGTTGATTTTTAATCATTAGCAGTGCAGGTACTCTGTATAATTTACCTCGTTCATCTGACTGAGAAACCATAGTGATCAGTATAGTCTTAGTTGTCGCTCAACAGATAGACACTTCGGTCCGTGTCAGGTTAGAGTAATAGAGTCATAATGACCATCTCGGTAGTCAATAGTCAGTGTACGTTATGTCTTTTTTTCTTCTGTTTATGGTGCTGAGCTAGCGTTAGCGCCTCCATATTTCTTTGGTAGAAAGACAGCTGGCTTAAATCATGGGAGCAGCGGCAGATGCCAAGCCATTTGGTAGCTAACGCAATCTGCCAGCAGCTTCAAACACCAACCATCAGCCATCGGTGCTGTGGCTGCCGTAAGCTGCCTTTGAGGGCCGTAACTACAGCGACAACGCCTTGGCGTCCGCCGAAGCCGCCGGGATTTCAGCCTGCCGTCCAGTTAACATTTCTATGGTTTTTATGGCACGGTCGGACGTCCAATCCCTAGTGTGGCTCGCTCCGTCTGTGCCACAGTGCAGCAGTATTCCAAAACAAAAAAAAGGGACTTGTCCGGAAAATATGGTACTGACATAATTCCCTATATGTTGAGAGACAACCGTCTCTAACCCGCTTAAAGAATGAATGAAATGTTTCCCCGCCTGATCAAGCAGACATTGTGCCATGAAAAGAAACAACGCTGTCTTTCCATCCGTCAATTTCATTTTGTCCTTGGGGCCAGTCAAGAGTCACTGAACATACACAATGCCCACAGCTACAGCTTGTTACGTACAATGTGCATAATAGAGATTGAGGCAGTGAACTGGTGAGAATATCCGTCTCACTGCAGCGGAGGCGTCATTTAGCAGCCCGCGCCAACTGGCCACGGGCCACTTCAATAAATTTGACAGCAGCCGCCTCTCCCTTCCGCCTGCTGTCATTAGACAGATTACAGGGGGAGAGAGATGACACCTAATTATATGAAATACCAATCCCTCTGTTTCATCGTGCCCCAGGTAGTCCTGGGCCTTGTCAGCCTGGGAATGTGTGTAGCTGTATTGTTGCATCACCACCGGGGGACCCGCATGGTTTTGCGTCATAATGCATAAAGGATGTGAGGACTAACCTGGTGCTCTTCGGGCTTCTCTCCTCCGGCAGCGTCTTGGCGCTGGTTTTGTTCTTCGAGAGCCACGTCTTAACCCCATCCACCCGGTCTTCCACCTCAGAATCAGTGTCTGTGTCATCCCCACTGTTGAAAGCAGAGGGTCAGTTTAGACACTTTCACTCCAAGAGGGGCTTTTCCCCTGGAACCAAGAATCTTTCAAAAAAACTGGGTGCATTTCCACAGGGAGTAGTTTTGATTGGGCCTGGGGTGTTTTGGACCTCACTGCTGATTGGCGGAAATGATTTGTCGGCAATGTTAGAATGACTGTGAATCATTGTGATATTGTTTACAAAAGATGACATTTTAAATTATTGACACTATGGTGTAATGTCATTTCATTGTATATTGTTCCAAACAATGTTTCCGTGTTTCTCCTCTGCATTGCTGGCAGAGCCCTGCGATGTCAGCCTGATTCACAACCTGACTGCCTCGAACTCAGTAAAGTACTTGGTACTAAAAGGCCCGAAAAAATTTGGAATACTTACTTTAGCAAGACATTTTTACAGCTTTAAATTCTTGACAAATCATTTCATCAAGAAGGACGAACCATTCTTCTTTTTTTTAAATGCTAATGAACTTCTTCTAACATTTTTCCTAAATCCCCACTCTCTCTTCTCGCCTGCCTTTCTTCTTTTTTTTCCTTGTACTTGAAACACCAACTGCCTGCTGGGACGAGTCAGAATCGTCTTTGAGTTATTCAAACAAGGACTTTGCTTAATGGCTTGTTGTGAGAATATTTCAAAATTCCGGGAAGTACAGAGAGAAAATGTAGGTCAGTTTTCACACAGCAAAACATCCTGTTAGTGACGGCGGACCGGAGAGACGGCAGACAAACAATGTTTGAATCAGTCAAATCAGCACTTCAAGCAGGTTGAAAAATGTTAAGCAGGCATGGATGAGTGGAGCACTGTGTTGTCAGGATGGAGATGTGGCCAATGTCATGACACCACTGGGCTGTGACGTCTGTCATTTGGATCTCAACCACGAGCCTTTCACAAGATAATCGCTAAAACGTTGACCTGTGGATCCCAAAATCACACTTTTTAGTAATTCTGTTACATCACATGCAAAGCCTCAAGGAAACATTTGGGACATGTGTTAGGTGAATAATCCTCTGCTTGTGTTCGTCCAACAGCGCATTCAGAAACCTGGGCTCCCTTTGCAACACGAGCCGAACCCTTCTGCCTGACATTTAAGGAAAACAAATTGTACTTTGCACCAGCATTCATCTGTTCTACAAACGTGAACCAGATCTGATTTGCGTCTGCTCAGTGAGCTGCTGTCAGGGAAAACAACATTTCTCGATATTCCATTTTGTTTGTTGAGTCGAACACAATCCAGTCCTGACAGAGCTGACAGCGTAGCCGGAGAAGAGTGCACTTTTAATTCCTTTTGATTTCACAACAGCCTCTGCATCGTTATTATTTACCACATTGCCTGCGCATCATTTTTGCCCCCCAACCCCCCCCCACACACACACAAAAAAATCAGAGTATATTTCTCCCAGAATCAGCAGACAGCTGACTGATTACAAATGAGAAACAGCGATGCAGGTTGCAGATATCGATTCCCGGACGAGCTAATCCATCTGAGCCTCGGAACAGATAAGTTGCGTTGCAGAAAAACGCTTTGTGAGACACGATATGTGATATTTAAAGCGGTGCAATATGATGGGTGGTCCGTCATTTGGCTGAACAACACACACATCCATCTACGCGGGTGTCTCGGCGAAGAGTGTTCACTTTGTCAACAGGCTTTGCGGCACGAGCAGTCAATCATGTTTGTCTCCGAGGACAAATTGTCCTATCTACTTCCTGCTTTTGCTGTGGTGGTGGCATAAAAGTAACAGTCTATTTTATGCTATGATTTTCTTGCAGAGTGATTCCAGCTCTGAAGTCTCACTCATCTGTTTTGCCAAACTTCAGCAGTTTTGTTTGGTAGTTTGTCTGCTTTGGTTGAATGGTAAACAGGTTTCTTTTTTCTTTTGTGTTAATCCAACAAATTTTACATAACTTGATTCCTATTTCTTGACAACAAATGAAAACAAGAAGTTGGTCACAATATATCTTAGTATTTACAGTACATAAGTTCATAAAATATCTTAGCACTGATAGACGCTCTTATGCAAGTAGATACTTTATTAGGTATGAAAGGTTGGTGTAAACTGTTATTATTTCACAGAGAATGTTTTTTTTAATATATTGCTTATTTAGACCAAAATATGACCTAAATTCTGTTGTCGGGTCACATTTTTGTCCTGATCTTGGTTGCTAAACTACTGCAGTGATGGAGTGAGGACATTAACATATTTACTCATCAGGGAACCCTTCAGCTGGCGGGCAAAGGGGAAAGAAATGATGCTTTCATAGAGACTAAATGGCCTGATTATATGATTTAGTGCGACGCCTTCCTAAACCTGAGAGCTGCTTCATGTGGCCACGAAAGGGAAATGTTCAGGGATCAGCTGCAATTTTTCCCTCCAGTGTCCTCCGTGGTGAACGCAGCGAATAGAAGCCACAGTGGAGAGAGGAAAAAAAACACTCAGAGGTTCATTAACACCAGAGAGTTGATTACACATGTTGCCTATTTGTCATCTCTTTGACACCTTTGACTCTAAGCGTGATGTATCACGCAACAAAACAGAGTCCAAGCCACGCTGCGGCAGACAAGCGCGCACGTGCGCACACGTACGTACACATGTGTGTAATAGAAGGTGGCTTTGCAATTGAGCGCCACGCAAACGGTGTCACAAGCAATTTGTCCTTGGCCGCCTACCGCAAGCTAACCGGTCCCGAGGCTCGCAGACATAAACAAGCCCCAAGAATTCAGAGGTGAACGCTAATAGCTTCTGACAATTGGCCCGCACTGGTTGTAAATCTTTGTCACAAAAGCTTAGACTCAGCATCAAAGTCTCGTATGGCGGCTTGGTTCCACCACTTTGGCCCTGGTGGGTCCAGCACTGCGTATTTTTCACGCTGTAGGCTAATAAACGTATTGACGGGAAAGAGCAAAGTTGCATGCGAAACGTAAAATAAACCACATAAATCTGAATTTCGTTGTTCTACAAAATACGACGACAATACAGGCTTTCAATTGAATAAATACGCTCATTCTGTATTCAAAGACCTTCTATTAACTATAAAAAAGGGTGCTAAATGTCACATATCACAAAAAAAACAACAAAAAGCCGAAGTTTAAGTGTTGTTAGACATCATTTTTTCCTCTAACGTACAGCTGAAAGCTCTTCAATCACTTCCGGATTTACAGAAAAATTATACCATCCATTATTGTTCATCAGGCCTGCTGGCGCCTTAAAGAGAGAGAGGAATTCAATCATGGAAACTGTGGGAAATCAGCGGGCTTTTGCTGAAAAGCCCCAGTCCTAAAAAAAAAAAAAAAAAAATGAGAGGGAGAGAGAGAGCGGCGAGACGACGGGGCAGACTGATGAAAAAATGCACGACAAACAAAGGCAACGCATCAGGCAAACCTGAGGTCAAGCAGGAAATTGTGTAATTGTGGTTGGATATATGGATATATTCACCTCGGCGGTATACATTAATGTCATTCACATGCTCTGGCAGAGGTTGAAATTATTTAACAGGCCGAGCAGACATTTTGTTCGCTGTGTACGGAAAAAAAAGGAAAAAACAAAAAGCACTCTGAGAAATCGGGGCTCAATCATTTAAAGTGTTCAACGTTCACAGTCGGTGATGGAGCAGCTCAGACGAGGTTTCTTCGTCTTCCTGCTTAATGTTCCGCAGCGCCGTGTGATGAGATTAGATTAGCGAGAGCATTTGCATGCATGTAAATGAACAGATTTTCAAAGATGGGGGGAACATTTCATTAGCGCACGGCGCGCCGACGCCTCTGTCTGCTGTGTTTCTGCTCAGTGTGTGTAAAGGGCAAAATGGAGGTTATTTCTTCATTCAAAGCCTCCAAAAGGAGATCGATTACATTTGAAGAATTTACTGTATGAATCATAACCTTCTATTCGTCACCGCGCATCAGCCCAGCAGGTCAATATTTCTGAAATGGAACGTTTTTTTTGCTGTAATTTTACAATTTTAGAGACTTTTTTGTTCATTCAACTCTCCATTTCAATTTACATCTTCTCATTTTTCAAGCAAATAAAACCAAACAATTTACAGGGTCTTAGAAAACACTTTGCCTCCTTTTCAGGGATTTCCCTCTGTGTGTCCATGCTTGTTTTTGATATTTCAATTTCGCAGGGAGGCATGCTCAAATATAATGATCTGCGACAGAAAACCCTTGTGTAAACTCACTGAGCTTGTTTGCATCTGCAGAGGGAGGCGGCAGCTTCGACGCTAGTTCGAAAAAAAATTAAATTGAAAAATAGAATTGTCACGGCGACATACAGTATGATGTTGGAGCATACGAGGCAGAAATAGAGAATGGAGACAATGATGCAGTATCACCACTGCAGCAGTAATAGTGATTCACTTCATAGTTTGCAAGTTGTCACGTCATAACCTGTTTTTCTTAAAGTTAAGGTTACAGATGTTTATCAAAAGGAACTTTTTTTGCTCGCCGTGTTTTTCAGACAGACATAAACCTGCCTGGATAAAGAATACTGCACGATTCTCTCCAGCGGTTGCAAAACAGGGGAGAAGATGGAAAAACGAGAGCGAGCACAGCGAGGGGAGACGAAGGATGCAGAAGATTTTATACGTTCTCACGTTTTGTTCTTCCGTTTCTGATACTTTGTCACCATGTCTTGCAAACTGCCAGAGGTGTGGAAGAGACCAGGAAGAGAAGGAGAGAGAGAGAAAGAAAACATTTGCACACAAATAACGAGAGACTCAGAAACAAGGGCGATTCGGAAGGGAAAATGATGTATGACAGCAAAAAAGATCTATTTTTTTGAGAAGCAAGTAAACCGTCCTCTTCGTTCTTTAAAGCGCGAGCTGTTCGCCGCCACGGAGGTCTGCCGTGTGTTTACCTTGCTGAACTCAGTGCTGCCGTTACCCCACCGGGGGATGGGAAAAAAAACATTACAAGCGTAGAGTCAAATTAAAACGAGTGAGTGAATTTGGACGAGCAAGTCTGGCAGGGTAAAACAAATGGGCTCTGGAGGAAAAAGAAAAGAAAAGGAAGAAAAACGCCGGCGTACCTGTTGATTAAGTCGTCGTTGTCGTCGCTCTCCATCTCGTCCTCGATGGCCGCCTGCAGGTCGCCAATCCTTTTGAAGGCCAGCTTCAGGTCCACTTGCAGGCTCTGATTGGCCGCCTCCAGGCTCTCGATGTCCATTTCCTGGTGAAGTGGCAGCGGTTCACAGTTCACAGATCACGAAGCCAGCCAATCCAACGCCGACCCCCGGGGCCCTCGTTGGAAACACTCACCAGCTCGTGCTTCTTGCGGCTGGCCTCGCCCTCCTTCTTGGACAGCTCGCCCATCTCCTCCTTCATGTCCCTCATCTGCCGCTGCATGCGCTTGCTCTGCTCCTTCTCCCGGTTCTCCGCCGCCACGCGCTGGTTCCTCTCCTCGGTCATCTTCTCCAGGTTCTCCTTGAGGCGGCCGACCAGAGCCTGAGGACGGCAGGGGAGTCGGCATTTTAACTCCCAGAGGGGAAACTGCTCGGTGGCTCTCGGAGCTAAAAATGCACCGCCATCCTTTTTCACTGAATTTGACCTTCTCGAAACATCTGAACGAAAACATCCGACTGTTTCGTTGCCTATGGCACATAAGACTCATCCTTCTGGCATCATGAGACCAACATGACATCTGACGAAGGTCACACGGCGAGACAAGTGACTCGCTCTACCCACCGCTGTTGTTAGCTGTCTTTCCATGCAGTTGTTGCAGATAAAGAAGTTGCCTCCGTGTGCCCTGCTGTCATGATCACTGGATCCTTTTCCAGAAATTTCACCTGACAGAAAGTCGTATAAGCCCTTTACGGTTTGCGACTAGCGTATTTAGAATCTGAAAGAGCTCCACTCTGCCATAAATCCAGGCCAAAGCCGGCAGCTGTCGGATTCTTTTTACCTTCTCCATGTGGCGCCTCTCAAAGGCAAAACCTTTGCCAACAAACCAAACAAACAAAAAATAGAAGGATTTTATTTTTGGGACCCGACGCTAATTTTAACTCAAACGACTCAAACTCCCCAGCGGATCATTTTTTTCTCCACTGGAGACCGACAGCAGCCTCGGCCCCAGGGACACCCCTGCTCCCCCGCCCCCCTGCTAGCGAGAGCGTCGGCTGCTCTTTCTCACCTCCAGCCGTTTGATCTGCGTCCTCTCGTACTCCAGCTTGGTCTCCAGCTCGCGGATCTTGGCCTCCTGTCGGCACACGAGAGACTTCTCCACCATGGACTGCTCCTGGAAGTCCAGCTGGCTCTGCAGCGAATGGAGCTGCCGCGCACGCGCACACACACATACACAAAGCACATAAACTTGCTGCAATCGTGTGCTTGTTGAAACTACAGCATTGCCTTAAAGCTGTTTGTTGTAGTTTTTTTATTATTAGGCACAAACTTGTAAACATGTTGCATCCAGAGAGAATAATAAGCTGGAGATAAGAGCCCAGTCAGTCTACCACCCGGGGTCAGAGGAGGACGGGGGTGGGGCTGCGCCTCGCCGGCGTAGCTTCACAGGCTCTGGGGGAGAGCCAAGCTCCATGCGGAGCACGTTGGTGTGCCGTCCGACTCGTTTTTCTCATGGGCGATAAAAGGAGGAGGAAATGGGGAAAAAAAGAAAGAAAGGGAGGGGAAAAAAGAAACGTGACAAAGAAAAAGTGGCCCGAAGGGTAACGTGGCACCTAATGAGGGACTTTGCATCTGAGACAAGGAGGATTTGGAGGCCTCCTTTGATGGGACTAGAAGCAGGCAGCCTCGCCCTCCTACTGGGAGATGAGATAACCACTTCAAGGTCAGACGCTTTTGATGGCTATCGCCCACGATTCTCTGGCAGACTTTAACAATGCCTCGCTGCCTGCTGCGCATCTCTAAGCCGAGCCCAAAATACTCCAGTGGGGCCGGCCGCGCCTGTGTCGGGCCTATCGATGGCTTAGCACAAATGTAGCTTTATTTAATGGGAAACAGGATGCGCTGCTGGAGGGCGGCTAGGACTCAATCGTGTCCTTTGGTGAAATCATATTTGAGTCTAATTCCGCTCAGAGCAGATGGTTTTCCTTTCACTCTTTCTTTGTGTTGTCCCTGAAAAAAGGTGGTCTGGTTACATAAGCCCGAGTCTGTGTTGTGTGCAGATTGAGCAACGCAGCCAACACAACAATTTAAATGGGTGTGCATTTGTAAATAAAAAGTCACACCTGACACATCAGAGGTCGCGCTTTAAACAGAAAAACACCATTATTCTAAAAGCCCCGACGGCATGGGGCGCTAATTTTAACGCTTTGACCTTCGTACCGCATCAGCGCTCAGCCTCAATCATTTTGCTTGACAGCTCAAGCACTTAGTGCAAAACCTGAGCTGATCAGCGCACAAGCGGGATAAATTACAGCGTGTAGGTGTAGCTGTGCGGCTGTCAGATTAATTAAAACGCTGTGCAGCGCGCTCATGTCAACGGGCTCATGATTGAATCGCTAACACTTAGATTTGAGAAAGGTATTTTTTCTGAAGGGTTACTTACAGTACAGACTCACATCAGAGCAATTTAAAGTTTTGTATTCTGAGGAAAGCGTAACATGATTGTTCCAGCCATGGCAGTCCAGCCAGTGGAAGTTTTCTCGACACTTTGATCAGCACCAGACATGTTAAAACAAAGTCACTGGTATTTGCTTTCAATGAAGAATGTTTCAGTAACAGGGCGACACAGTGGCACAGTGGTTAGTGGTTAGCGCTGCCGCTTCACAGCAAGAAGGTTGTGGGTTCGATTCCGATCCCTGTGTCTGCGTGGGTTCTCTTCAGGTTCTCTGGCTTCCTCCCACAGTCCAAAAACATGCATGTGAGGTGAATTGGGAATTTTGAATTGACCGTAGGGGTGTGTGTTAGAGCGAATGGTTGTTTGTCTTTCTGTGTGGCCCTGCCATGAACTGTAAACTGGGACAGCTGTACACTGCCTTTGCACTATGACAGCTGGAATAGGCTCCAGCAGAACCTCGTGACCCTGAGTGCAGATGTTTCAGTAACTCATCTTTGTTCAATCTTAACTATATCTAACTGTTTTCTTTAACAACAACATGCTTCTAAGGAGTCAGTGAACTCTCCACAAATGAGAAAACTCAATTTTTCAACTCTTTTTCCCACTCACTTAAGTCTTTTGGCTGTGCTGACCAACATTTTAGAAATTGGCCCTTTGTGCCATAACAAAGAGCTACACTCTTTTTTGCAGGAGGGCTGAATGTGCTGTTTTCTGGAGAGACATCAAGTTTTTTGGGGGGTTAATTAATCTTGTGAAGCTACGTCGCTGCAATCCATGATGCAAAATAACGATGGTAAAGTTGGTGTAGCGGTGCCTTCCAACTACCTGCTGTTGTGATCTCTCAAACAGTGGAGCGGATTGCTGTCTAACACACATTTTTACAGTGCTTTCAAATTCTGATCATCTTTGTTTTTTAGTGATCTATTCTTAAAATTTGCATTTCAGATAAAAAAAAAAAGTTGAGGGTCATGCAGGGGCTAAAACGTCTGCACTGCAATAACAATGAGCCCTGGGTTATTACAATAGTGCATCTCAAGGACCAAACTAGTTTGACATTTGGCTTGTGATTCAGCTGTGAGTGTTTGTTCTGAGGCGCCTTTTCATGTCCGTGACCAAAATAACAGTTTTTGTTGTTGTTTTTTTGCAGTTGCTCATAATCATATTAGTCACGCATAACAATGTAGCGTAGCAAGGTTATGCTAATATGTGTAATTACCACATTTTAGCACAGAACAGCTAAATGGTCCAGTGTGCAGAGCCTGTCATCTGGCTCTATTCTCACACTTGGATCTGACTGAAAAACGTCCAAATAAAAGAAAGTTGCAGACATGGGAACGGCAACCAAGACCACAGTTAGGATAGATCCCTGTGATAGGTGACCATGTTTAGGGCCGGTACAAAAGGCAAGTTGATAGCCTCACGTATTACCATCCTTTAAACACGCCAGTGAACGATTTTTCGCTGCTCGGCTTTCAGTTGTCATCTGATTCCTGCTGTTTCTAATGCAAATTGTATTGCCATGCTGGGAGATAAGCAGCAACAATCAGAGGGTCTAATCAGGATGAAGTGTGGAAAGTTTGCAGCAGGTGGTTCAACATGTACAGTTCTATACCTTTTCTTGGATCTCCTGTTTCTCCTTGGTGGCATCTTCCAGCTGAGCCTGCAGGTCACTGATTTGGTTCAGGTCCCGTGCAGACTGGTGAGCACAATCACATTAGACCTTCAGTTATAAGTCATTCTAGACTTGTTCAAACTTATCTAACCCTAACTTACTTAAACTAATTGGGTTTATAGGATTAGACAGTTATCGTATTTCCTAATATATATATATATATGCTTAAAAATGAATCAAAATTATTGTTGTGTAGTACCATGTAGTATCTGTATTTTAAACATAAATACCAATTATTTGAACATCATTTGCCTCCAATACACTATAACTGGAAGTAACAGCTGATTTAACGGCAAGACAGGAGCACCATGCTCCTTTATGATGCTGGTCCACTGTTTCACCAGCGTAGTGTAGGCCTGAGCATCGATTTACTTGAGGATTCAGCCAGGAGTATTTCCAGGGCTTTGGAACAGCTCAGTGAGGTTTTTCGACAGGTTGTGTTACCTGGGCAACTGCAGCTTTATGTTTCTTCATCAGCTCATTCATGTCCTCCTGGTCCTCCTCCATACGAGACTGCAGGTCATTCTTCTCCCTCTGCAGACGGCTGACCTGCTCCTCCAGCTGGAGCATCAGGAGAAAGACACGCACACACACACACACACACACACACACACACAGACATGCACACACGCACGCACGCACACACACACACACACACACACACACACACACACACACACACACAAGGGCATGCAAGCTTCAGCAGGATTTATTCATGAGCTATTGAATATGATAAATGGCCATTAGCGAGCTAGGTTGCCGTAGTTCTGGAATCTAGTCTAACAGCGCCGGAGCACAACCCAGATGGAGGTTCTGGCTGCAGGATGAGACCAATTGCAGATAATCAATTGACTCATTTGAGTGGGAAACTGCGCGGGCCAGTGCGGCGCACCGGCGGGGTCCTATTTAGAGTTCGTCCTGCGTGTTTGCGCGCTCTCTAATCTGCGACATTCACGAGAACTTCCCCTGCCATAGCTGAGGCAATTAACGGGCGGAGGCGCGCGACACTGCCTGTGTGCAATCCCCAAAAGACACAAACATCCTGGGCTGCGAGCCTGAAACGCAGACAGCGCTCTCATGAGAGGCCCATTAACGAGGTGACTGGTTGTGGGGGGGGCATCCGACAAAGCGTACTCATCCATTAGAGCAAAATGTTGAAATCAGATATATGCCAAAGGGCATTTATTATTTTAATATCTCTCCATGACTTGCAATGTGTGCATGTTAATTTGTAGAGCTCCGCTGCACTTCGAAGAGTGCCATTTTGCAAATGGACTGCATTAATTAAACTTGTTTATTTTTTTTTGTTCGCAGGAGAGGTGGGTTTGAAAAGAAAACATTTTTCCATACCAGCATTAAAACGCAATTTGAACACACAAAATGCAAAATGCAGTGGAACACGAAAATTATATTGCATTTCACACATGTCCAGAACTTCATGGAACTTCACCCTGTGCCTCGGCTGAGACGTGTGTCTCACCGTGTTCCAGTCCAAAGCACGTTCAATCGATCTTACTATTGAGTAAACAATTAGTGTCCTTGGCGTTGTGATGAAATCAGGAAGCTGCATTGGCAGCAGCTCTCTGTTTAGGAGAGGAAACTAACACATGCGCAGAGGACGACACCGAGCTGCTGCTCATCAGACTAGCATGGCGCCTCCAACAGTAGCAGGGGTTTTTCACATTAAAAGCAGAGACAGAGGGACATCACTTGGGACTTTTTGCTGCTCCTGACACGGGGTCCCGCATTTTAATTCTACTTACTGGTGATGTGAATCTCTGGCTGACTCACGATTCAATTTGATTCCCATTCTTGGGCTCACAATTCAATTTTGTTTCAAAAACTATATCATCCTCATCACACGGTACATCCTCATCCTCATCATCATCATCATCATCATCATCCTCATCAAAAGAGAACACAGTTTGTAGAACGTAGATCAACTGATTCCAATGACGTTAACACAACCTCAGCTTGAGACAAAAGGCAACATTTTTCCCCCACTCTTTTTCATTCCACTGAATTGAAAGAAGACGTCGCACAACGACGTCTGAGTCGGAACTCACCGACAACTTGTTCTTGACCACGTCCTCCATTTGAATGTGCAGGTCCTCTATTTCAATCTCCATGCTTTTTCGGGCCTTCACTGCGGCACCGCAGGTGAACTCCGACTCCTCGAGCTGGAACAAAAACAGAAACAGGGAGAAGTAGGACAAATGCTTCAGGAAATGGATCAGATTTTGGACTCCTCTGAGGGTTTGTAGGGGAAAACGTGTTTATTTGGCCACGTGTCAACCTCCAGGCATCACACCATTATATTTAATTGGGCGACTTACTTGATTTTTGAGCTGGGCGATCTCCCTCTTGCTGGGGGCGTTGCTCTTCAGGTGGTCAAGCATAATCTGTGCATCTGCCAGGAGGACCTTGGTTCTCTTCAGATCTTTCCTCAGCCTCCTCTCTGTCTCCACGTCCCTCTGGCCCACCTGAGCGACAAAGAGCAGCCGTTGCCGCATCTCCTTCAAAGCCCGTCGCACCTCTCTGAAGTCAGAAGGCGCCCCTGGATCAAAAGGCCGGTGTGTGTGTGTGTGTGTGTGTGTGTGTGTGTGTGTGTGTGTGAGTGTGTGTGAGAGTGTGTGTGTGTGTGTGTGTGTGTGTGTGAGTGTGAGTGTGTGTGTGTGTGTGTGTGTGTGTGTGAGTGAGTGAGTGAGTGAGTGGTTGTGTGTGTGTGAGTGTGTGGGTGTGTGTGTGTGAGTGTGTGGGTGTGTGTGTGGGGGGCGTGGAGGTGGGTACCTGTTCCTGGGCATTGAGCAATTTGCACTCCAGCTCTCTTTTGTCACGCAGCACCTTCTGCTTGTCTTCGTACTCCTCCTCCAGCTGCACCTCCATCTGCTTCAGCTGCACGACACCAACGGCAAAGCGATGAGACGAGGAGGAACCAGGTCAGGGCTGCAGTGAATCACCTCGCCCGCTCGCGGTTCCTCGTCAACTCGCAATTCACAACTGTTTTTTTTTTTTTTTCCATTGCGTAGCGCGACAAACAAATACCGAAAACGGACAAGAGCGAAAGCAATCGGGATGTGAAGCCGTCTCTAACAAACTGGCACATCTTCACCCTCAGCACACACCATGAACGCACGTCTTGGCTGCGCGGCCATGTGTGTTCAGAGAACCTTTCCGCGGATTTGAGAGCGGAAACGGGCAACGCCTACCTTCTTACTGCAGGAGTGCCTGATCTCGTCGACCTCCTCATCCTTGCTCTCAATCTCCTTGGAGTGGCTCTGCCGCTGCCTTTCCATCTCCATCTCCAGCCGCAGCTTCGCCTGAGTGCACGATGGCACGCGCACAAGCACACACACGCACACACCCACACGCAGAGGCACTCAGCATACGGGGCCGTATCCAACAAGGATCTTTTGGTTTAAAATTAGATATGAACAATCTGTCAAAATGACTTTGCAGATGGTCGACACATGAATGATACACAAAAAAATTCAGAGTGTAAGCAGCTTCGCGGGGCGGTGGGGGGGGATGCTTCTCTGTTGCGCTATAAGACGGCAGCACCTGCTCCAGCATCTGGATGCTTCCAGCCTGTTCGTCCAGCTCCTCCTCCTGGTCTTTGACCTTGGCCTCCAGGTCGCGGAGCTGCTTCTTAACCTTGGCCAGCGAGGCCTCGTCCTTGGACTCCTGGGACGAGAGGTCCTGCACCTCGGCCTCCAGCTGCTGCAGCTTCAGGTTCGCCGTGCTAACTTCCATGTCCTTGTCCTGCAGGGGGGAGAAGCACAGCTGAGAGTGCACATCTGGACTGCGGGAGGAGGGCGGGGGGGTTCCCGCTGCGACGGAGCAGAGGGGCTCTCACCTGCAGCTGCTGGCGGAGGTTGAAGAGCTCGCCGGCGAACATGTCTTTCTCGCGGGCCAGCTTCTCCCTCTGGCTCCTCTCTCGCTGGACCTCGGCTTGAGCCTGGTTCTGCTCCATGTCGAACCTTCAGCGCCGACACACAGAGTGCACACTGAGAGGCCTCGCACGGCGATGGTCTCACTAACCACCCGATCACTGCCGCTTCAAAATGATTGTGTAATTAAGGGAACGCCGTTAAGCCTCTTTTAAAGGTCAAAGGTTAAAGATGTATTTAAGTATTAAAACCTTTACGCACCAGATGAGGCTTTTTTTCTTCTTTTTTTTTGCCGGGGCAAACGGCTGCGAGTATCACACTGTCCTGAAGCAACCCTTTACGTTTTTCAGGTAGCAGCTTTTCTTTCTGCACCGCGAACAAACGCGTTGCACACGGAGGAATCACGTCGGCCTCTAATGATGCTGTCAAGCTGATGCTCTGCGCCTTACACTCATCGGCCTCTTTATTAGGTTCACTGCGCTAGTCCAGGTACCTAATCAAGTGTCTGGTGAGAGTATATGTGTACATCACTTCAAGGCAGGAGGTCCTGTGTCTTCAATGATGTTATTGTGCCGACCCTGGTTGTAACTTTGTATTTTGATTTTAATCCACACAACTGCCGCTCACTAGATGTTATTTTCTCTTTTCTTTTCCATTCTTTGTAACTCCTAGACGTGGTTGTGCCAGTGTGAACATCCCAGTAGATCAGCAGTCAAATCAGACCTGTCTGGCAACCAAAAACCATGTTGTGCCATGTTCAAAGTCACTTACATCCTCCCCCTGATGCTTTGTACGTTGGCAGCAATGTGTGTTAACAAGAGGTTACAACATTTCACTTCACAAAATAGGTAGTGGTCAGTTAGTAAAGCAGCTGCTGCTCTGCCTTCTGAGAGGAGGAGATGACGTCTGTGAAAGTGCCTCAGATTGTCCCGCCGAGATGCCGAAATGCCTCCAAAACCAAACCTGGTGCAGCTTCACCTCCTCGGTCTCTGGAGCGTCGCGTAAAATTGTTTCCTACTGTCTCAAATTTGGGCTTCAGCCATTAGAGATGATTTCACATTGAAAACATTTTGCCGTCCTGGTGTCGTTGATTCGCGAGGCGGTTTTCGCTGATCATCAGTGTCAGTCCTCAGGGTTTAATGAGGTGATGCAGACGGCGGCACAACAAACCCATCGCACACACTAACAAAGACGCTTCGGAGCTCGTGCTGCACAGGCAGAGCTGAGCACACTGGGAGGGAGGCGGAGGGGTTGCTCTGTATATCAACGACCCCCCCCCCCTTCCCCCCTCCTACCACCACCCCCACAGCCACCCCACCCCAACCGCCCATTTGCAGTCAATTGGCTCGCAATAACGCGGCGGAATGTTCTCTTCAATTGTCTCTCGCAGAAAACACTCAGGGTTGGTGAACTTAACAGCCCAGTGTTTCGTGCCATCAGCTCGTTGCAATTCCCTCTCTCTCTCTCTCTCTCTCTCTCTCTCGCTCCCAAAAATAATTTCACCCATGGAGCGTCTTCAATTAGCCACGAGGGAGAGATCGCATTCCGCCGCGGCGGTGGCCTCTCGAGTGCTCCGAGTCCGACTCATTTTCCCTCTAATGCAATTCGGCAGATTACAGGAACATTTGAGTCGCCGTTCAGATGAAAGGAAAACATTAGCGTTCTGCTGAGTGGGTCCGAGTGTCTGCGCCGGCAAGAGAGAGAGGCGGTGGGAGGGGAGGGGTGTGCAGTGCAAAAATGTGTGATGATGCAATGGTAGGGTAGGGGAAGGGGAGGGGAGGGGGACTTGAGACTGGGACTGACTTCCTCTGCTTCTTCTCCAGCTCATGGTTGCGGTTCTGCAGACCCTCCAGGTGCAGCTTGGTGTCCTGCAGCTCGGCCGTCATCTTCTGGCACTTCTTCTTCAGCTGCTGCACTGAGCGCTGCACGTCCTCGCCGTCGGCCTGCAGCTCGGCCAACTGCGGCACACATACACACAAACACACACACACACACGTGTCAGTTCCACCCACTTTCACTTTCATATCGACGCCGCTGGATGGAGGAGCAGCGTCGGAGGCCGTGTTTGTGCGTCCCTACCCTCCTCTCCAGGTGCCTCTTGGCCTGCTGCTCCGTCTCCAGCTTGTCGTCAAACTCCTGCTGCAGCTTCTTTTTGACGAAGTCCGTCTCGCGGACGGCTCGGTTGTACTTTATCCGCCACTCGCCTCCTGGGGGGGGGGGGGCGATGAGGACAAAAGTGTTTCAGCTCGTGAAAATGCTGCCGCCAGGACGCTCAGGGATTCAGGCTCCTTCACGAGGGTTCGCACAGATACTGTCGGAAGATTCTGAAACTGAAGGCAGCCGCGCCGGGGGAGGGGAGAAAAAAAACACAAAGCGGCTGCTTGTGTCACAGCTCTAATCTTGGATCAACCTGAAGGGTAGAATTCAGAACGCGGCGCAACGGTCGTTAGAGGGGGACACGTCTGAGTGGCTCTCAGCCGACCCCTAATTCTGGAGCTGTCAGGGGCTCTCGGAGGGATCACAGCAGCCGGCCAGACCTTCAGGTTGGGGTTCATTTCCAGGCCTTATCATCCGCTCCTCCCTCGCTCGGCTCAGCAACAAGCGGCCCCCTCCATCAGCGCCGCTCATTAGCATATATATAGCATAATGACAAGTCGCAGGGCCACCGGCGCCGATCTGGCCGATTATTTTCCCATTCATCTAAGAATTCTGATATGCGCCGTAATGGCTTGTCTGCAGAGGAGAAGGTGGGGGAGGATGAGGAGGAGGAGAGGCAAGACGCTCTCAGTGGGAACTCTCTAACCCAGCAGGTGGAGACCAATCAGCAACAGGCATTAGCTGCTGCCCGGGAGGGGAGCATCTTAATCCCTCAGCGGCAAACGCCCAAAGTTTGAGGGTGCGCGTGTACTAATGGCATTTACTGAAGGAGTCTCCCGCCGGAGCCGTGGAACTATAACCGCACGCAACATTCCCGCTGCTACAATTAGTCTGAGGGGTTTTTCTCAAACTGTGCTCGTAATGTTGTTGAAAACAATGCTTTTGACCTGAGCTGACACCCCATTAAGCGAGTTGCAAAGTCGACCGTTTATGGGGGATTTGAAGACAAATATTTACAGTTGTGGTCAAATCAGCGGCCCCTGTTGTTGAAACGCGGAGTTTTCTAGCCTATGTTTGCAGGCTGATATTGTGATATTGTGTGACAGCCTCCAGGGACTGGAGGCCTCACTAGATTATTTTAAAAAATGACTGTTGTGATGCGGAATTCAACCAGACACAAGATAGATTTTGCGTCTCACATGAGAAACCAGACATTTTTCTCCATTTCTGCATCTGCTTTTGATGTGTCTGTGGAGTTAATTAAAGTGAGCCTGCAGTTTCAAGCTCGTCAAAGTGTCACCGTGAGTATTGCGATGTGAATTGCGATTCCTTTCATCACCTCTTCCCACCCCTTAAATCTCACAACTTTGCTCTAAAAAGGTTTGAGCTTGTTGTAGTGGTCCACAACAACCCCAACTTGTTTTTGTATTTTCATTCATACAGTATGACAGCGCAGAGGACTGCAAATATAATGCTTTGCTTGTTTGTTACTCCTTTGTTTTTATATTCCCACCCACTCGTACTGACCGGCGTCATCATCGTCGTCGTCCAGTTCTCCGTTGAGCTCGGACGTTTTCATGAGTCGCGCCTCCATCACCTCCATCTCCTGCGACTCCAGCTGCTTCTTCGCGCCGTCAAACTTCGCCTGCACCCGAATCAGTCAGAAGGAGATGTTTGTCACTTCAAACGGTTTCTTTTAAACGACAAGCTTTTTTGACTTTGGCGTGCGTGCGCGTGCGTGCCTGCAGGTCTTTGAGGTCCTTCTCCAGGCGGAGTCTCTCCGACGTCTCCGTCTCCAGCAGCTGCGAAGCTGACTCACTGGTGCTTCTCTCGTCGGCCAGTTCTGCCAACAAGTCTGCAATCTGGACAAAACGACAGGCGTCGTGATGGAAGGAAGGGGGCTGGCACGGAGCATCTTGGCCAAACTGGAAAAAAAAAATCAACTCTACGGCAAGAGGAGAGTGGCGACCCACCCTGCTCTCCAGTCGATCGGTGGTGAGTCTGAACTCGTTCCGCTCCTTCTCCATCCTCTCCAGCTTCAGCTTGTGCTGCTGGATCTCCTCCTAGAACACAGCATGTAGCTACTTCATGGGATGTTACAGGTAAAATACTATTGCAATGAAGTTCCAGAGCCACTCCTAGGAGTTGGTATGGAAAAAAAAACCAAAAGTAACCACTGTACTTTGACACATGACAAAGAAAAGTTTCCTCACGTCTTTGCTCTTCATCTGCTCCTCGCTGAGCTGGACCTTTATGAGTGGCTGCACCGTAGTGAAGAGCTTCCACCATGGCCAGTCCTTCACGCCGCGGTTCTTGTTGATGTTCTTCTGGATGCAGCGGATCGCCAGATCTTGAATCTAAAGGCACACATGAAAGACGGCAGTCGTCAAACAGGACGACATGGCACAAATCGATGCATTAAAGGCCCAGTGTGGACGATCGAGTGGTGCCTAGTGGCAGTGGTAAGTGAAGTGCTGTGTTAATGCTCTGGTTTTCTAAACTCACTTCTACCACTCCAGCTTTGCAACTTAGAGGCACAATTTGGCAGCCTCACTTCTTTGCAGATTAAATTTGTATGTGAATTTAAATGCATGTTATCAGAAATTGAATCCACAACAATTTATCTACCTACTTACAATCACAGAAGCTTTCTAGTTGCATTCTGCCAATAGATGCCTGCAAATGTTTGCCATCGGGCCTTCAAAAAAGAGCAAAGGCAATTATGATCCTTGAAATGTTGGGAGATTCCAACCATATTACAGTACAAATGGTTAAGAAGCAGAGAAATGATGCGGCAGCAAATGTCTCAGAGAGCACAAACCCATTACAGTAAAAATTAAAAAACAGAACTTCTCTTCTGCTGGTCGTCCTCGCTGCCGACAAACAATATTTGAAAAGCATTTATCTCCTCATTCTTGTCTTTTATTGCATCTGGATGCGCTAGCAGCTTCCCAGGACTGGAGACTGTTTCTGCAGAGCGCTTTCCAAAGGCTGGGAGCTCTTTTTTTTTTCTTTTTTTTGTAGGATTAATTAAATCAAACACGTCGGCAGCTAATTTCAAGTATTACGCATTTTTCCATGCTGCTTATGCATGAGGCTCTCAGGGCCGCGGAGGCAGATTACAGTGCGAAACCCAATTAGAGCAACACAATTCTCAGCATCAGGTTCACTTTGCCCGCAAGGTAGTCGCTATGACCAATTACAATTCGTCACGCAGGGGAATCCACAACGTGGAACAAAATGTGGTAAATATGTGGCAGAATGTTTAGGCAGGTTTCGCTTGTCAAGCCGCGTCTAAAAGAAATAGAAAAACAAAGAGAAGATTATATTCAGTGTGCACCGTGGATGAGCCTTTTGGCACCGGTGACACAGTGGAAGGTTGTGACAGCTATCAGAGCTGTGAGATGTGAAGAGACGGGGTTCAAGCTCGCAAGCCATCGCCGCGAGTAAATAGAGAAACCTTTTCATATTATTGTAAAATTAGAAAAAGACACATTTTCAAGATGCCAGTGTGCAGAAATGTGAAAAGAAATGATCTCTTGAAAACGGTGAATGAAATGTGCTACTCAGGCTTTTTGAAAACATCACCAGTATATTTAAGAATAACGTAGTCACTAAAAACATATAATTCTAAAATTGTGGTCTCTTGGTGGCTAGATCTGTTTTTTTAAAATAACAAATAGCATGAAGCAATACCCGATTAAAAAAGAAAGTAAGAAAAAAAAACAACCTGTGACCAAATCAGCCTGATCCTGCTCCCAGCCAGGCAGTAATTAATGATGGTAATCAATTTATACTAATACACTCCTTGTCAATACACAGTGTGCGATGTGAGGCCCAGTCTTAAGATGTTAGTCACAGTCTGAATATCCGAATAAATCTGTCCTCAGTTTAGTGTTCAAATTTTTGTTCACTATGTTTAAACTACAACAACAGACTTATAGAAAATATCTAAAATAAATAAATAACTTCAGTGACTGCAGTTAGCTCTAGATAGTTATCTTACTGTGTGGTCATTTACATGCCTCCCAAGTTGTCAATCACAGTTTTAAAATCAGCTGCGCTTGTACTGGAGAATTACTAAGAGATGTAGAGGCCAGTCCACTGCTACGCCACTGTAGGTTTGTTTCTGAGGTGAAACTTCAGGAGAGAATGTTTTTAAGGATGAAATATGCGGAATCCCTCTGTCTCCACATTGGGAGCGCGCTGCTGCAACCAAAGGAAAAATGTTCAAACGGATCCGGGGCGTTGCTATCTTTACATGCGCTCCTTTAAAATGATTTCAGTGCAAATAACTTCTCCTTTTCGTTTGAAATAATAAAAGAAAGCAACATTCACTGGGGACCTCAAGGACAAAACTCCCAAAGTGGTGAGTGTCTGCTGAGGCAAAATAACAGACTTTTTTTCTAAATGTCAGGCTGTCCCTTTGAGGAGACAGCTGAGGGAGGAGTGAGGGAAGAGGGAGGCGCGCAAGAGAAAGTCTGCTTTTGATTTAATGTCACACACTCGACTCGGGCTAAAGCTCCACAAGGGTAACGCGCCAGGAAATATCAATCCAGGCAACTTGTGACTTTCTGTCAAAAGCCGCATACATTCCTGCAAGTGTCCAGGAGACGCCTGCAGCGGCGGCGGCGCTCATCCGGCGCTCTTCCACTGGCAAATTATCAGCCACTGTGGCTGCGTGGAGTGGATACTTCACGCAGGCCAAGAGACACTGGAGCTCAATCAATTTCCACTGGAGGGATGACAGGAGAGCAGCGAGGACCCAATTGGATGCTATCGCACAATGATTATTGGAAGACTGAGCCGACGACGCACTCGACAATCCGCACGTGGGGAGATGAAAATCATTCCACCGCCTCCTCCCATCAATAATTATCTCAGGTGGAACACTGAAAGGATTCCGCCAGAGAGGAAATTCAGCTTCAGTCATAACTTAACTTGCAAATACTGTTGTATTCTTATTATTGACATGCTCTTGATAATTGAAGGTCACAGCCTGTCAAATCATTGTCATGCTTTAATGGAAAAAATGTGGCGTTTGACAGCGTAGGGAAGTCTTGTTTACTGTGCGTTTCCAACAAAAATGTCCTTTTTTTTTTTTAAATCTACTATCTTATCAGCAACCTCACTCGCTGATGTTATCTTTACTTTTTTTAATTAAACCGTGATGAATTGATTCCAAGACCTGATTTTGCTGATGTGCAAACTTTTGCATACTCTTTTTTTTTATGGACTTTATCCGCTCTGTTGGCCTCGGTTCAGTCATCCCCAACCTGGGCAGGCAGCCGGGATTTGTCACATGTGAACGCTGAAATTTCGCACGTTCACCTTGCCAAGCTCCCGACTGAGGCTCAACATTTTAGCTGGTCCTCAACAGTCATTCAGTGACCTTTAAATTAGAACCAAACCAACACAAAGAACACGTTGGCAAACAAAAAGATTTTTTTTTTCTAATGGAAATGTGCCAAACTGAATAAACAGCGAGTGTATTTCAAAAAGGCGGTCAGTTAGAAACCACTGAAGCATCATTTAAGATGAGCAGTCTTGTTGCAGAGGCTATGAAGCCACATACCATTAAACAATGTGCGAGTGGAAGAAGCTGAAAAACTAAAAACAATATCAATGTCTGCTGAGACCGCTGACAAAAAAAAAAATCAAATTTCTTCAAAATTTGATTGGTCCATTTTAAACACAACAAACACAAGCGTCATCCAGTTCTTCAAAAGATTTTCTTTCCATTAGGCCCCATAATGGTTTTTACAGGCTCTTTTTCAGATTTTGGAAACACATCTCTTCCTGAGGTGAGTTTCTGATTCGCTGCATTCATTCTACCCTGCCGTGGACGGACGCACGTGACTTGAAGTCATTTTATTGTTACTCACGACATCACCCACCAAACAATAGAATCTCCGGTGACACCTGTTACGTTTGTAATTGTGTTTCAATTCCAGCCTAAGCTGAGCTTAAGAGCAATAAAGTCGCATGACAAAAATAAATTCTTATCGTTCTGTAGGAGATGCATTTGCATGAGATCGGGACTGCTTGAGGCTTATGGGGGGAGGGGGGGGGGGGGGTCTCATTGCTAATGGATTTCCTAATTGCACGGTTGCTATGGCAAAGCTGAATGGTTTCCCAGTTCCTGATGTACTTTCAGGTTTGGGCAGTGCAAGCAGCAGGCTGCAGGAACTGTGCTGCGTGAGTGATGCCCTTTGGACCTAATAAGGGAATAAAATGCCCCCCCCCCTCCCCCCCAACCCCAGTTTCATATCCCCAAGGCCCATTAGTCCGTCTGTAAAATGCTAATAAGGGATGAGGGACGGAAGCCCCGCGACATCAACGGCCGTATCGATTCCCCTTATTTCAGCAATGACAATTTAATAGTTCCTCCGCACAGCCCAGCGTCCCAGCGGAAGAGGTATTTACTCACTGGGAGCATAGCATAGTGCTGCTGCCGAGCACGCGTGATTCTTTGTCACCGCCGGCCGGGCCGGTCGACCGGCCCGCAACGGCACATTCACTTAAACAGTAATCGCAGAGAGGTAGCGCAGCGCTCCATACATCACCAGGAGGTGGGGGCGGAGGTGGGGGCGGGGGGCCTCTGAGGTGGACAGAGATGTAGCCCTCACTCGCTGGGAGAAAAACGGAAGGCGGGCGGAGTAAAAGGGAAGTGTGAGTCAGCGGCACATCGGGGTGAAGCCGAGTGTGTGTGGCCGGAGGGGAGAAGGGTTGGGGGGTGGGGGAGGATCAATAAAAAGGCTGCACATGTGCATGGACGAGTCGATGTCACACGTCCCAGCGCAGGATCTCGTCTGGAGGAGGATTTGAGAAACGCCTTTATAATGAGGAGGAGATTTACCGCACAGCTAGTTAATATTTATATCACAAGCAACAACACAAGCTCAAAGCAGGGAGGCCCAATCAGAGCCATGAATATTAATGATTTGCCTTTGCGACCGGTGTGTGATTTGCGTTGCATTATCGGTTTGTTTCTCGCGACGAACCGTGTCGACCGGGTCCACTCCTTCAAAGTTCAGAAGAATTACGGATGTTGTGGTGGAAACGAGGTGTTTGTCCTTGTGTTCTTCAGGGCGAGAATCGATTTATCTCTCCCTCGTGGCGTGTTGCTCACCTTCCTCTTCTTGAAGGCCTGCCGAGCCACGTAGCCCCGGCAGGAAGCCTGGAACATGGTTAGATTCTTCCTGGTCTGATCATCCCTCTGCTCCTCCAGCTTAGCCAAGGTGCCGGCCCGGAAAAACAGCTGCAGTTCAACACAAACACACACACACACACACACACATTTGCTTTGTGACTTACTACAACTTCAAGGCACTATTTTTTATATATATAATAACAATTTCCAAATGGCAGCATCTATATTGGAACTGCTTTAGGACAGATGTGATTCATCTGAGATGAAAGTCTGCATCAGTTCATTTTTTTATGTTCTATAAATGATTGATAACTCGCACTTGAAATTGAACATGAAAACATCAACATAGCACATAAAATGACCACTGTTATATCGTTTTTTTTTATGCGTTTTTTGAGAAACTGTTAGAAGCAAATCTTCCCTGACACATTGACTTTCACTCTCGGGCTTTGTTTTAGATTGCATTACCCTAATTTGGGAAATAACAAACAGAACAATAATCCCAGCTGAGAGAGCAAACCCACACTTCATAAATTGCAAATATGTAGTTGCTGTGGGAAAACCTCCCATCCTTCATGACAGGACATATTTTATTGGCTAATCCTATTTAGCTTCTTACCTGTTTGTAATCCTGTTACATGCAACACGCTGACCTGCTTGAGAAACAGGCAGCAGTGTCAAAGCTTGTTGTTCTTTCAGTGGTGAGATCAGTCAATCTATGTGAGTGAAGGGCCAATTCAAACATTGTCACGATGTTTGGATGACTTTATTGGTCTTCTGATCCTTGCATAGGGGGATGCTTCAAAAACATGTTTTAATTAAATCTTAAAAAATCTTAAATGTATCATTATAAATATTATTATTATTATTATTATTATAATTATTATTATTATTATTATTATTATTATCATTATTATCATTATTATTATTATTATTATTATTATTATTATTACAATATTTTTTAGTGGGTGGAGGAAAAAAAATCCTTCCATTAGCAAAGCGATGCAATGTAATCTGTGAACAGTAGTCAGAAACTTGTTTCAGTTTTTATCTGGGACAATTTGTCTTGGCTGCATCTGATCAGGGCCAAAAAATTAGGTTAGCGGGCGAAAAAGGAAGCTGAAATTACGTGTTCTTGCCAGACAGGAAGTGCAGCCACAGTGGTCTTCCTCAGCTACAGTGGGACAAGACGTTCCGAACAGGTTTTCTACAGAACTCGGTTGTAACAATTGCGGGTTTTTTTGTGTTTCATGGTCTCCCACCAGCATGCCTATATAGACCTCTGACCCCTGACGTAAACAAGGCACTTTCCTCCACACAAATGCAGCCCATTGGATGTTATTTGCGCTTTGTGGTATTGTCTGTAAACCCGTGAGACACTCAGACCCGCAGCCCGACTGGCAACAACAACCATGACGCAGGTTCACGGTCACTTTAATCCCCTTCCTTCGCCATCCTGACGCTGGCTGAACCCTTTCACTTGCTGTCATGTGATTGGCGGATTCGAACTCTGCGTTCGCGTACAGACGACAGACGTGCGGCCAGATAACTAAGCAGTAGCCGCAGAGCGTCGTACCTTCGGGGCGGAGTGATGCAAAGAAGTCGGGACAATGACATCAGTCGCGTTTCTTATCGCGCTTTCACCGGAGGTGGTTTCTGCCTCACCAAAAGCGCCACGTGCCGCTCTCATGCGTGCGGCAGGTTTTATCGCAGGTGGCCGTCACCGGTGGCAGACTTGCACCCTCGGGTGAGTTCTGCCACGTCCGCTGCACTGAGGGGTTATTCGGGGTCGGTGTAATTGGCATGCGAGTGGCGGAGGTTGCTAGGGAGCCGCGGGGAAGAATGCTTTGTGAAAGGCCGACTGCGCAACTGAGTCCATTTCACACTCCAAAGTGTGACGCCGTGTGCCGCCGCTCACCCAGGCCCACTCCTGTCTATTTCTTCGCTCTCCTTTTTTGCCTCTTTTTAAAAAAGCGAGGTGAGCCGAGTGCAGCGAGTGCAGCATATGTGGGAGCACAAGTGCCTCCATTTTGTACATTTCAGTTCCCGCTGATTTCCTCCTTGGGCCGATGGCCACTTTTCCAGCTGACAAGATTAGACCCCAGCGCCAGGCATTGTTTCCCACGATGCCTCCGCAACGGTCGTGGCGAAAAGCAAATAAGACGAGCGCTTGTGAGAATTTGCTCTAAAGAGCTGAAAAAGAGAGCTGGGGAGTGAGGGGAGGTTGCGTTGGCGTGGGGGGGGGGGGGGTGTTGGTTGGGCATCTCTCCAAAAGGAAAGTGAAGCACACAACGATGAGCAAGGGGACTTAATGACTGACACTCCCCCCCGCCCCCCCGCAGCGAGTGTCTTGCCCCAAAGACGTGTTCTGACTTTCAAAAGGAATAAATCTAGCTGCAGATTTTTTTTGAGGTCCCTGATTTATTTATTTATTTATCATATAGCAGATCTTCATATTGAATCCAAGACACTACAGCAACCATGTAATAAAAAAACGCCCTCTTTATCTCTAGAAAACAGCCCATTTAGCCATCTGTTTACAGCCTTCAGCAAAATGTTTGCCTTTAGCATCCTGCTGAAGCTGTTGCTTCATTGTGATTTCCACATAGCAGCATGGAATCGACAGAGATACAGGCCCGAGGTGGTCTCAGCTGATGAGAGGAACACATTAGTTACCATGGAGAGGTGCCCTTTGTGATGTCACAACAGGATTGTGGGAACAAAACAGTTCTTTGGAACATGCTCTCTGAACTCTGACTGATAACTCTCACAACCTTTTGCTCACTGGATGACTGTTTGTTGTTTTATAAACTGCTAGACTGCTGACTGGGTGAGAGTCATGTTCATTTTACTGTCACACTCTTCATCTTTTGGATTTCTCATTTCTACTGGGTGGCTGTGGCTCAGTTGGTTGGTAGAGTGGTTGGCGAAGAGTTGGCTACAATGGCTGCAACTGTCCACATGTCAAAGCGTCCTTTGGCAAGACCCTGAACCCTAAATTGCTCCCAATGGGCCTGGCAGCGCCTCGCATGGCAGCAGCTACTCGGTGGTGTGTGAGTGTGTGTGTGAATGGGTGAACTGAGAGGCTTTGTAAAGCGCTTTGGGGTACCACGAAGTTGCTGAAAAGTGCTATATAAGTGCAGTCAATTTGTCAAAATTTCACACTGAGAATTACCCCATCAACCAATAACATTCGCCTCAGACTGCCAAGAACTTGTGTTACGCCGTCAGCTCTTATATTATTCTGTGAAAGTCCCTCTTTAATCAACTCTTTACAGGTGTGAACTGACGCAAAACACTCTCCTCTTTTGACGAGGAGCGCTTTACTTTGTCAAACGAACTCAACCTTTGGAATAACATACTCTCTTCCTGGGAAGTGGGAATAACTTCCCAGGAGGGGATAGACATTTGCCTAATACGACCTTGTTTTATTTTACTCACCCTGCTCAGACCCATGTGGTAGCTGCTCTTCTCCAAATCCAGCGACTCCAGGAGCTCCTCCACGGCCTAGGGTGCACGTACACAGAGTGTGAGAGAGAGACAGAGAGAGAGAGAGAGAGAGAGAGAGAGAATCTTTAAACAACTTCTGGTTCTGGTGGGAACTTGAACTGACAGCCTCACACTTGTGAACTAATGGCACAGTGCAGCCTTCCTTCTCTCTGTCACAATCCAGTCCCAGCTGAATTTCTGATTTCAAAGTGAGTCAGCCAGTATGTGAGGAAAAGAAAAACAAAAAGGGCTTCTCTAAACTCCCCGACACCACCACCACCCCATCCCCACCCTCCCAAACCAACCACGAACCAATTACAACACTTCACTAAGAATCCACCTGCTTAATCGCGCCGGCCCTGGTGCAGCTTTGGAAGCCTGTCTAGAAACGTTCCACAGACCGAGCTGGAGCTCCTCTGCCTGCACTGTAGTCGTATTGTTGCCTCGCCCTCTCTTCTCTCCACTTGAGATTCCTGCCTGAAAGACCTCACGTCTAAGTTTCCCCAGGACAGATTTGCCACAAGCACTGAGGGGCTTTTGTTTTGCCAGCGTTTCCACAGAAACTCAGCGCCGGCACATGGGAAAAGAGCTTTTCTTTTTCTTGACTCCATTCTTTTATTTCTCCCCATCTCTAATTTCTCTGCACAAAAAAAACATTTTGTATTTTTTCTCTTTACCTACAGTGTGTGGTTGCATCCTGGCTGATCAATAACTCTTATGGCTTTTTACACACTGGATGCATTTTTTTCCTTGGGGATTGCTGATTGGGAGAAAATATCTTTTTTGCCCTTGCACACTGCCAAAAAGAAAGCATTTTCATTTTTCAGGATGAAGAATTTTTTTTTTTTGGTCGAACTTTTACACGAGGAACTAACCATCAATCAGGTTTGCCTCAGACAACCTGGAAAATGGCTTAGATTTACATGGGGGGGAAACTTTCTTATCATTTTTTGGTATTTTTTTCTGATTTGGTCAGCTGGAGCAGAAGAGAGGAAGAGACTCAACAAACTGGTGAAGAGAGCCCTGTCTGTCCTGTGGCTGAAGTCTCATAGCTGAAGTCCTCATCCTGTGGTCACGGACAATGTTTATGCAGAGAGGTACAGAGAGGTACCGCCAGTCCTTCGTCCCCTCTGCTGTCAGGCTTCACAATCACGTCTGCTCCCAGTAGACCAACAACAACATATATAATGTGTAGTGGAAGTGGAGTATTGTCCATGTAATGGAGTTGTATTGCACATATCAGAATCAGAATCAGAATCAGAAACACGTTTATAAACCTACCTGGCAATAAATGTGTTTCTCATTCTGATTCTGATTCTGATATGTGCAATACAACTCCATTACATGGACAATACTCCACTTCCACTACACATTATAACTGGTAGATATACACTGTTATACTTTTTACTTTTTATATCTTTATTTTTATTGGTTGTAATGTACTTTTTTCTTCTTATTTATTGCCAATTTGCTAAATAGAACACTTGTGTGAAAATAAGTGCAAAAGAGGGATATGTTATCTAAACTATATTATCTGATGAATGCCTTGAAGGAGTGGATGGACCCAGAGTATGTTGAGGACAATACCTTGGCTATTTTGTGTTTCTTGCTTGCGTCACTGAGTAATTTGGATCTTTGCAGCAAAAGCTTTCACACTTTTGTGTTCCATCACACATCAGTGTGTTAAGGCAGTATTTTTCATGTTTCCCTCTTGAGAATATTTATACCATTGAGTTTCCATCCATCCATCCATCTTCTGTCACTGCTTATCCTGCAATCAGGTCTTTTTCTTTCAGCTATCTAAGGGCAAAGACGGGATCCTGACCTGGATAAAACGCCAATTTGCCACAGGGCAACATTTAAAACAATCTAAAATATACAAAAAAACAAACACATGCTTATTATAAAAGACCCTGGGAATAACCTTGACATCCACAAGTACACCTGCTCGTACTGTTAACTTAAGGTTGGAGGCGGTGGGAAGGGGAAAGTTTCAAAGCCAAAACGCAGCATTGCCTTTTTACCAGGCGCAATGCTGATCAGGTTGAGTGGATGAGATCATCGCAACGGCTCTGATGAATGAGGCTTTATTTCTCTGTCAGTTTGGCTGCTGACAGATCAGCAGCAGGCGTAATGAAGCCGCCTCCTCCTCCTCCTCCTCCGCCACGTCAGTCTCGGCTCGGCAGGTTGACTCCTCTCTGTGTGATTGACTTACTCGCTTCTCGTCCTTCACAATGTAGTTCCTGCCGTGCTTCTTGGTGAGGTGCGGCGCCAGCACGTCGAACCGCCGCCGGAACTCAGAGAACACCATGTGATCGGGGTAACCTACGCGTTTGGGAAGCATGATTTCCAAAATGAGTACATTTTCTGTTATATTTTGCCATTCTAGCCCCGTCCTCAGCGTGGGATTTGAGCAGCTCACTCACCTTGCCTATAGATCCGCAGCGCGTTGAGCAGCTTGGAGCCCCGCAGCTGAGCGCGGAGCAAAGCTGCATCCAGCTGCATCAGGCCCAAATCTCCAGGCTCCCCTTGCGCCTCGCCTTCCCCGCCTTTGAACAGGGATCCGCTCAGAGCCTTGAGGGCGTCCGCCTTGGGCAACACGCAGTGAACAAAGTGAATCCTGGACCTCCGCAACATATCAAGGAGAGCATCCTGGAAGAGAGAGGGCGCAGGGTGAGGGCCGACACTGGCGGCATCAAGCAATTAGTGGCTTAACCTCTTGAGCTGCAAGCACACAAACTACACACAAAATACAACATTTAAGAGGAACATTGGGCAAATTTGGGAACTTTCAGCCACCATTTCTTTTTAGAATTTTCAACTCTATTCATTCATTGCTGAGTGATTTTTTTTAAATTATTGGTTAAGGTTAAAGCCCCACTGATCCCAAAGGATGTGAAATTTGTCATACACATCCCCTGAAGGAGCAGTGGGCAGCGCTCGGGGATCATTGGGTGATCTAACCCCCCAATGGCCAAACAAAAATACTGACTGCCAAGCAAGGAGTCAATGCAAACGATTTTTATAGTATTTGGTATGACCCAGCCAGGTATCAAACCCACAAACTCCCAGTCTCAGGCCCACTAAGAAAGTGTGTTTCAAGACCTGTATGTCGCTCTTTGAAATTGCGAATCAAGTTTGTTTTTTTAAATCTATTTATCTTTCACCTTTTCGTGTCAGTATTGCGGATGACATCGCCTCCAAGTTTGTAAAGAAAAGACGCTCTCAAAGTGGAGGCTTGAGAGGGAAGTGGAACGTTTAGGAATAGATATTTAAGTGCAGAACCCACAATGAACGTCCTCGAGATTGCAAATGTGCACATTATGAAAGCCACCTGTGATAACCGGCTGGTTTGCAGGCTAATTCAGTGATAAAAGCCCTTCTTTCGTGTGATAAGAGTTGTTGCAAAACAACAGCTGCGTAGCGGCTTCCCAGACACGACCGCCGCGGCTCAGATCTGTGTCTGGGGTTAGCCAATTACTGCCCTTTCCACGCATCCAATTTCTTTAAAGCTAAATTAAACAGTTTAGAGGCCGCGCTGAGGTGCAAATTGCACTGCATTACAGATTCGCGGCAGGTTGCAGTGATGTGTCTGTTGTATAAACCTGCTGCGTTTCCCTGGAAGCCACTGAGCAAATTAAACAGGAAGCAACTGAAGGTGCAAACAAGGACGTCGGCTCAAAGCAGTGCGATCTGCACCGAGCCCCCCCCCCCCCCCCCCCCCCCCCCCTCCCCCGTCCTCTCACCACTTGAAGCTTTATCTGGATGCACAGGGATTTCTTCTTGATGGCCGCCACGCCCGTGGTGAAGGTCTTCCTCATGCTGGTAGCTCGTCGCAGGGACAGCTGAGAAACGCCCTCCAGGCCAGCGATGGAACTGGCCAGGACCGCGGCTCCGCCGGGTCGGTTCATGAAGAGGGAGCTGATGATTTTCCTGAAAGAGACGCAGCAGCGCTGCAGAAAACATGAATCGAACATGCCAAAAAGTCATGTCCTGCGCCGGTACTAACTTTTGAGAGTCCTGCAGGAGGCTCACGGCGTTGACGGAGGCGGGGTTCTGCCTGGCGTAGTTAAGCCAGCCGCTGGTGTTGTACTCCACCCAGTCTGTGCCGTGACTGTGGCCCAGCAGGAAATGGTCAGGCTTTTCGCTCTTCAGGAGGAAAGTGTGACCTGGTATAAATTGAGTAGGATGCATGAGGTGCTGTGGATCGGCCTTGGTGCACAGCAAATGTGAGGATGAAATGTCGACTCGGCTGTTGGGACGTGACGGCATCATCAACATTTTGATAGACATGTGGTGGTTAGATACGACCCCTTGTTTTTCTTTTTCTTTCACCTTCAGCAAAGCAGAGCAGCCCCGTGGTTTTCCATCATACTTTGCACTACTTAATCACGCCCAGAAAACAGTGCGCAAAGTGACTTTTATTTTTGGTGGGGCGTATCAGTGCACCAAGTTTTAAATTTGATGTTTGGAATCATTTTGGTGTCATTAAGCACCAACAGCACTTTATACTGGTGGTGTAGCATTCCAAGGTAAATTGAATGTTTCACAAACACCAACTACTGCCCTTTCCCCAAGACTTTATTTCCCTTTTTTAACACTGCAATCATGTGTCATAACATAAACTTGCTCCTGATATGCTGTTGTGCTGTGTGCACTGGGACGTTGATACCATCACATCCCCACCAGGCAGCGCGGGGTGTTTAAAATGTTCAGGGTAAGTGGTAACTTTGCCACACAACATTAGATGAGTTTCACCACTGCGTAAACAGAATGCGCATCATGACTCATCTGCATTGTGTTTGTCAGATGTAGCTCATTGAAGGTCTTTTATCCGAAGTGTAATTAGCGCCTCAAGGTTTGTGCGCCTGCGAAACAGTGAGGTCGCAGTTTCTTTTTCATTTTTTCATCACATCTCCCCTGACTAATATAATATACAGTATGGATGGATGGTTAAAGGCTTGGTCACTTGGCACAACAACAAACACATCATACTTAATAGGAACTCAGTCGAAGGACTTCCAACGGATTGCAGAGCGTTGAATATGGATGTTGTTGCAGAGGAGATTGAAAAAGACAAAGAGAAACAAGCGTGAAGGACAGACTTCCTGTGTGTGTGTGGTCAGTGAGCCGCTCAAGAAACGAGAAAAAGTCTGTCCTTCACTGAATTTATTTGCTCCTAAGATGTGCAGTTTTCCAAAAGAACCATTTGTGACATCACAAAGGGCACCATTCCCTTTACCAGGTTAGGGACAACCTCCCCAGCTCGGTGTACATTCTGCCTTCTTGGGCCTGCTTGTTTTTGTTCTCCCTCAAGCAACAGAGCAGAGCATCGGTTTCAGCAGAAAGCTAAAACTTGTTGTGGGTTTTTTTTCAGCTAGAGGTCTTAAATGAAAGGATTTGCTGCATGACTACCAGATAACATTCGGGTAGACCACTTTGAGGTTGACGGTCCGGACCTGTGACTTTGTGGAGCTCTTTCATGTAATCCAAGTCTTTGCGAGCTAAAACAAAGACGCGAGCTACGTGTCTTTTTAGTATGCACGCCCTCGCCTTGCCTTTGCTCTCGCCTTCAGCGGGTCCGTAGTAGCTGAACAGACGTCCCAGCAGAGTCTCCTCACATCCCGCTGGCTGCAGCGCCTCCTCCTCCATCAGCCACAGCAAGCCCCGCGCCTCGTCCGTCCGCCCCGTCCGCACCTGTGCGCACAAAGGCAATCATGTCACAAGCTCTCGGGGCAAACCAGGCTCTGTTTGACTCCAAGTCCTTGTCCGTGTCATTTGGTGCGTTGCATACGACGCTCAGTGAATTTATAGTTTAAGCTTTTAAAAAATTGGCTTACAAGATGAAAATATTCAAGCGAATTAACGAGACTTCGTAAAGCTTAGTAAGAGACACCGCAAACAAGAAAGAAGCAGGGGTAAACAACCCCCGACAGGTCACATGAGCTATTCTGATTCTGATTCTGAGCTCAGGGTTTGCTACATCAAAGTTAAGTCAGCAAATCTGTTTTTAAAAAAGGCTGAAGCTGCTAATGTGAGCACACAAGCTGCATTGTGAATAAGGATATTTCATGTGAATTAAATAAAAAAAAAATTATGTGGATGCTCATAGTTACCTTCTGAGTTGGCAGGGAATTGGGATAGTTGGCAAATTGACACAACTTTAGTGCTAGCATGCTCTTATTGCTCGTATTATTTTCACATTGAAAGTATAAACAAGAAACATTTCCTGTTGCTTTGTTATCCAGCAGTTTTGGGGATCAAGTTAGCATTTTCAATTAATTGGAATTTCAAGAACAGAGGCTTATGGGAAAACAAAGGCTAGCAAGGGATTAAAAATTTCATTCTTATTACAATTACCACAACCACAAAATAATATATAACCCTTTAAATTCTGTGATGGTTGCGAACAGGTGATTGTGACTTCAAAGAGATTTGCTTTTGCACACTGCTCTTGCAAGTTTGAAAGATTAGTATTCTGTCTGAGGACAATGAGAGTGAGCCGCTATTGTTTATAGGATAACAGTGAGATCCGCCCATGAGGTAGCCACCTCCGTGAGGAGCGCTCGTGTTAGCAAAACATGTCCCAGCAGCTTTGCGGCGACAACGCTGGAGACGTCCTTATCAGCAGAGCACATGGCACCGACTTCAAAAGCAGCACAGAGACGAGTATCAGCGCAGTGGAGATGAGCGAGAACGACGGCTGCTAACACTGTCTGCGATAACGGGTGAACGTGAGGAAAGAAATCTGTGCGCCGCCCCCGAAGGAACGGTGCTCGAGAAGTTTCCCGTCGCTCCGCTCCATGGAGGGAAAAAAGAAAACTGCTTGGATGAGGCGGAGCAGGGTTTTTTTTTATTCCCCCTTCGGATTTTGTCGACTCCAGTCCGATGCCTCCGATGACATTCCCATTAGAGCGTGGGCCCATTACAAAGTGCGGCGCTCAGACCAAACGCACTCGAATTATCACAATGTGATCTATGACTCGTTAAGCTCTGCCAGCCTCTGTTTCCATGGTGCACATCACAGGCTGCAAAGGCCAAGCATCGATTTTCTTTCTTCAAGTCAATTCTCTAACCTTTCCTCCACCGCCCCCCCACCCCCACCCCCCTGTCGGCCTCCAACAAACAACCTCTTTAATATTAAAATCCAGATCCTTCTGATGCCTTGAGATAATAATCGTTGTTGCGGCTGGAGACCATCGGAAAATAGACCATAAAAGAGCTTGCCGTTCCACTGGTGATCTGGGAGGCACAAGGAAGCAAGGAGTCGTAGCGGCTCCAGACGTTTGCATGGAAAACATCCATGGGACCAAGTCTGGAATGACGGCGGCAGACTTACCAGCGCTTGACTGGAGGCTTGATCCACCATGTCAACAGACCGAGAGGAGCTGGGCTCGGTGTCATCTAAAGCCAGCTCGATGTTCTCCTGTGGGAAGAAGGGCAAATCGACAGGCTCTTTAAGGCCCCGTGGTGACGCACAGAGCTCAGTTTCTACTTGGAAATTGTGTTTGAGGTGGAGTGGAAAAATAAATGTGCTTGGGTTAAATTTCAGAGTGACTTTTAGAACTAGTCCAGTCTGTGGTTTGAGCAGCCGAGGCGCTTCAGGTTGTTCCCTCTATGTTTTTGAAAAAATAGGGGATTTTACTGTAGAAGTAAAGCAAAAAAAGGAAACGTAAGAGGCTCAAGGGGCTTATCGAAAGGTCTCGAGGCTGAACCCTCAATGAAACTTTAACAAACAGGTATTGACCGATGAATTAACTGAGTTGGGATATTCGAACACAGGATGGGCCTACAATCTGATCCAGTGGGTAAGTCTTCTACGTCACTACGTTATCAGTTCAACTAACGCTAATGTTGCGCACTGATTTGTGTATGACAGCATTCATTTCCATTTTAACATTAATGTTTTACAGTCCCGACTATGAAATCGAGCTTTTAGAACATTCAAGCAATTAAAGCAAAAGCAACATGTGACGCTCTAGGCACTCGGTCCTCCAGTATCTGTAATTATTACCGACAGTCAACTGCTTTCTAAATCTGAAATCTTCTATTCAGGAAGTCAAAGACGTATTCGATGAAAAAACAACACATCTAAAATGATAACAAGACCCTGGCATTTACCAAGACTGTTTTTCCTCCAAGTAAATGGAAACCCGAAAAGGTTTCATTACCGTAGCAGGGAATGGCATTTCTGAGCGGAATTGTAGACGGTCAATTACAATCACTCGAGCAAAACAGGCGTGCAAACGTAAAGGCGGGAAAGGAGGTGGTGCTAATGGTGCAGCCGTGACGGGAGCCAGTGCTTAAGACAGCTGTGGATTTGAATCATCCGGAGCAAGTTTTTTTTCTTTTTTGTCTGCCATGACGAGTCGGTGTACAGGGGTAAACACAAAAGTGTTGCACATCCTTTCAGCACTGGAAGTGCTTAATTCGAAGATTGAAAGCTCGTGCCCTTTCTGTGGCTCTCCACCGTTGACATTACATTCCTGCTCAAACGAGAGCGACCAAGTTTTCAACGACAGCTCTTCACAAGTTTACTTCCAAGCTGCACCGGCAAGAATTACACTATAGAAATTTATGCAGTGCTTCACACCGCTACAGTTCTCCTTTGTTCCAGGCAGGAGGTGTGGGCGGGACCGTGGGTGAGAAATCCCAAGGTTCTTCTGCTCGGTCTTAAAAGTAATATGAGGAAATTTTTCTGTTTAACTTTGGTGTGCATTCAGCAAACTTTTAAATACAGGTACAGCAGCACACGACAAGTGCGTGGTATAACTTGGCACTCTAGTAGGATGGCAAAGATTTTGATTCAGCAGTCTCGCTCATCTATTTTGAAAAATATCAGCAGATTCAGTTCCTTTCAGTTCTGGCAAAAGATGGAAGAACTTCCTGCTAGCTGCCTTTAACAGCAACAGCAGTTGAAGATAAACAGAAAGCGAGTGCAGCTGACGCTACTGTTAGGTGCAGTGAATTGTAAATAGTCGCCGTTTAACTAGAACGTAATGGCATTCTTACTTCTTTACAAAAGCACACGTGACATTGTTCCCAGCTAGATATGAGAGTATTGAAGAGTTCAGTAAATCACCAAAACACTATGGCAGCTTGCTTAAGGTGATAAAAATGTGGCTAATGTCAGCCCTAACACTGGTTGGACACCTCCAGCTGTAGCAACCTTAGCTTAGCTAGCAGTAAAAAACTAAATATTGTCCCATTTGAAAGCAATAAAGAGGTTGGCCCAATCACCTTGCAACTTGGTGCTCCCTTTTTCAAAAGGCTTCCTAGGGGTTCTTTGCAGAGTATTTACAGAAGCCGTCCCCCTCAAACTTTAAATATTGGTCAGGGTGAGCGCTTGAGGGGTGCGTTCCAGCACTGCCAGAGAGAAATTAAAAAGTGGGCAGAAGAAAAATAGCTCCTTCTTTCTGGGAGCAACGCAGCCGGCGGTGCAGCTGGGTGCGTTGCTCCCAGTGGCCGTCGGTGGTGAGTAACTCTACTTTGATCTGGATGGAAGAGGTGAAGACTGGCATCGCTAATGAGCGGGCCGGACGCTTGAACCCGGCTTGTCGCGGCTGATGACAGGTGGGCGGGACAGCGAGACTGATGAGCAAGCGCAATGGGGGCCGATACATCTGAGAGAGTGCGGCGGGTAAAATAATGTTGGGGGGGAGGGAGAGAGATTGGAAAAGAGGTGGGAGGCAGGGAGAAAAAAAAAAGGGGACCTCTTTGTATCTCTCCAACTCCTGCACGAAGGTCCGCTGGTAGAAGAGGCTGTGCAGGCGCTCCTGCGTGTAGTTGTGGCATAGGTCCTCAAAGGTTGCGCCGCACTCGCGTTTCGCCAGCCGAGGGTTCTGGAAGCCCGGGGTGTCCACGATGAGCAGGGAGCACAGGGGATGTTGGCTGGATTTCAAGGCCCTGCAGCCACACCAGGCCAAACGTGTAAGAGCGGAGCACACAAAACACACTGGCACCGCGGCACTCCAGGCAAGATTCCATCGATTGCATTCGCAGCGAGAAAACATTAGCCTTAACCTCAGCTCCGTGCTGCTCCTCACCCCCTAACATTAAATGCCAGCACTCGGCTCTTTCTGAAACTGAATCTTGCCACTTTAGGTTGCAACCATGACACGCACTCTTACCTCTCTGGCATGACCTCGAGCAGCAGCTGGATCGCACAGATTCCAGCTGTGAAATATAAGCTCAACCTCGAAGAGACAAGACTTTGCGATGGTCCTGTCCTGCTTGCGCTGAATTTTTATAACCAAATAGTGTCCTTTTAGTCAAATTTTCTTTTAGGGAATTTTTTCACAGTAGATGGTGAAGCAGAAACATGGGAAGTGACGGCGAGCCAAGCCATTCGCTTCCGTTGCAGTAGTTCTGTCATTGGATGGTGTTTTCATATTATTAGAAAAAGACAGAAAGGCACTAAAGTGATTCATCACCTTACTCATGACAGGGTACGAAAAAATTAAACATCACTGTTAGCGTGTGGTGCTGCTAATGTCACTGTGAGCACCAGTAGCTTAAGCTTGCCCTAACCAAAAGCTTCCTATGGGCTCTGATGCATGACAAATCCAAAGGGTTTTTTCAGTATGATGCTGTAATGTATGTTTTTTAATAAAGATTATATAAGTAAATCTATACTGACTGCTCCCCTCAGGGGTTGCCAAAGCAAACAGGTTTTTACTGCAATGGCCCCTCCTCACACAACATTTGAATTTATCCGAGCCTTGGGACCAGCACTGGGAGGACACCCAAGGAGTGCACCCTTGAGGCCAGAGAGAAAACATGACAATCAGTTTTACACGCATCGAGCTGCATTAAACACAGACTACTCTCCTGAGCATTTCAGCAAGCCATAACCTCCTCAATTCAACGCGACCCAGGTTCAGGGCCTGATCGCAAACACTCACCGGTTTATAAAAGAAACAAGGGTGGTGAAGAGCTCAGAGTAGAGGGCCGAAGCCATGGCCTCTAAACACTCCATGGCTGTGGCTTTGGATCCTGCTGCAGAGAGTGAGCAAATACAAACAATAAATCAGACAATCATGATTTCCAGCAATAATATGCAGGTGGATGGCAGCGTAAAAGCTCTGGTCAGAATCATTTTCCTGCAGAATGAAATACGGTATTGAAGCCTTTGTCATTTATGATTCTGAAGTATTGGGATCAAACATCCCGCTCTCATGTCTGACCGTGCATCAGTGTCGACCTTCCTACTGCGAGGGACTTTTCTTTAGCCGTATCCTCATGACCTTCAAATTGAGTAGCAGGCCGGACCAAAGTCAGGAGAGACCAGCACACGTGTAGGGTGTGTGTGTGAGTGCCGGGGAGGGGAGAAAAATCGATGCGAGGCAATTATGATTTCAAGGACATTGAATGAAAAGTGGATCCAAAGTTGTTTGTCCCAGACTGGTGCGCGTGTACTTATCTGTCAACAGCCATTGTGTAAAGCTGCGCTATTCACTGCGAAGATAAGCTTTACTTCTTCCGCAGCATGCAATTTCCCTTAGGTGATGAGCAGACGCTTGTGTGTGCATGTACGTGTGTGTGTGTGTGTGTGTGTGTGTGTGTGTGTGTGTGTGTGTGTGTGTGCGTGCGTGTGTGTGTGTGTGTGTGTGTGTGTGTGTGTGTGTGAGGGACCAGAGGCGAGTGCGGCACAAGGGTAATGTTTGGAATACCTGCGTCGGCTGTGCCGTTCTCGTCAGGCGCCTGGCGGACCGAGCTGGCTCTGGGCAGCGTGCCCTTGGCCTGGTGCTTAAAGATGCAGGAGGAGAGCTCCTCCAGGGTGCAGCCCAGCAGGTAGGCCGCCTTCTGGGCCCACTCGTGGCGTGCAAATTGTTTTCTGCCAGCTGAGACGCATGCATGAAAAAAAACAAAAAAAAAACGCCATTAGCCCTTGTGACTTCCCCAAAGCTCAGCCCAGGCACGGAGCCAGCCAGGTGGACGTTGTGTCTCTGACAGGCTGGAGTCCAGGCGATGGTGCTGGAGGGAGCAGTCGACTGAAAGCATGTCGAAAAACGCTGAAAGGGTTTCAAAATGTTGGAGGTGTACGAATAAGAGCACATGTCCTACCTTAAAGGTGCCACGATTACAGATTTTTTTCTTTTATTCAGGAATTGGCTGAAATAGCTACTTTTATGGAGCTTCCTTGTAAAAGTGACACTTTGTTGGATAAGCCATGTTTGGAAGGAAAAACAAACAAACAAAAAACAAGGCAGCCCTGAAATAGTTTTAAAGGGAGAGACTGGAATGATGTCTCGCTAACCTGACGGAGAGGTATCATTGCCCTCTGTGACATCACAAGGGGAAGATTTTCACAGTCAACATTTTCAGAGAAGTGGAGGTGGGAGAAGAAGTAAAGCCTTTCCAATTTCTGTGGGAGGTTCATCAAGCAGTCGAAAACACGATAATGTCGGAAAACATCTGTAAATTCTGCATGACACGGGACCTTTAAGCAACAAATCTTAATCTGAATAAAGCATTAACTTCCAGTCATCATTTTGAAGAGGTCAGTGACGAGAAAGGAAGAGGAAACTATGTTTCCCATCAGATCAGTGGTTGAGAAGCTGTTTTCTGACTGAAATATTCTGATCTGAGATCAACATGAGTTTTAATCCACCATGAAGAGCTATCTTCCAAGACCTGGGGGAGAAACTGGGGAATGGCAAACAGTAACAGGGCTCTATCTGTTTGATCAGATCAGCAGAGACCCCAGCTTGGTGTCTCGTGTGTCTCGGCAGCACGGATGAAAGGGGAAGAAAACTAATTCAAATACTGGCTACTGGCTCCGTCTACGTTCAATGCATATTTGCCGCTGCAATTATTTAAATAAACACAGGAAATGGGGACCACTTAATTTGCCAGTATGGACTCCCGGAGATTCATACACATATGTAAAATCATGGAGCAAATGCCTGCAGATTATCATTACTGCATATGCTGTTTCATAGAACTATTGACATGACATTACACAGACACATCCCTGTCTATTTCCTGGCATAATTTAAACTTCCTCTTCCTAAACTAGGGATCAGTGCTGCCCTCTTGTGTTGCGCCGTGAACTGACACTTTGTCCTGTGAGCAAACAACGCATCGTTGTTTTATTCATTTCAGAATCTGCGCAAGTCTTGGCAGTATTAAAAAAACATATACATATATGTATATATATATATATATATATTTATAGATATATATGTATAATGGTGTACAATTGGAGCCTTGCCTCTCAAGGATTGGATCCGCTACTGTTTATCCGTCTTTAGTCACCCAACACTCACTGATTGCTCAACCACAGCGGAATCCATCCATACACTTTAAGTGTATTTTTTTTTCAAGCCAATCATACAACAATATAAACAACAAAGAATTATCATTAATTAAAAAAAAAAATTGTAATTACAAGGGCGAAAGACTGAGTTTCACAAAGGCCCCTTATTAAGTGTCAACCCATAAATAGCACTTAAAGACCACGTTTGTTAGGTGAGCTGCTGGTGGTAAAAAAGATACATCATCATGACAAAGAAAGCGAGGGGCCAAGATCAGTTTGTCTAATATCCGTATGAGCGTTCAGAGCAGCCTGCATTGCGACGTTGAATCAGTGGAAGTCATCTTAAATGAGTGTAGGCCTCGTGAGCATCCACTCAGTTCTAAAAAACTGTTCCCAACTGACCTCCACTACACATATCCAATATCTTTATTTTAAATAAATATCAGCTGTAAATCATCACAGTGGAGCAGCAGCAGCCATTAAAGGTGTAAATGAATAATTCAGATACTGGATTACAGCCGTCTTGCATCACCCCGACAATGCTCTGGCGCGATTATTGCATGCCTGATATGTTGCAGATAGCATCAGTTGATGTCGGAACGATTCTGGCTGCAACAGCTGCAATCGCTCTTGCCGCCGCGTTGCGCGGGTGAGGGCCGATCCAACGCACCCTTTCTCATGGTTATATCACAGGCAAATGTTAAGAACTCAGGAATCTGTTCAACAGGAAAAAATAACTGTTTGTTGTTATTTTTTCAAGCTTACCTTTGGTGGCTCCCGCAGCTCCAAGATGGTAGATGGCCCCGAGGACAAGCCAGAGGGCCCTCTGCTCGTCGCCGCTGATCCCCAGGACCTTCATGGCTGCCTGCAGCTTGGAGAACTGCTGAGTGGCCCGCTGCTTGTCCTCCGGCTGGCAGGTGGCACAAACACTCACAGTCACCATCGCTGACCTTGTCTGATTTGCACCGTTCATTATGTTGAGTGGCAAAAGAGGTTCCGCCACCTTTTAATACTCGTGTTCTAATAGCAATTTAAAGGCCAAATGAGTGAAATTTACCATCATCTAGTGTGCAGAAATTGTAATGCAAGGAATTGTAATGCTAATCCCTGTTGTCTCCCATTTTCCTTTCTTCCGTTCTGTTCATTTCCATTTTCATCCCAATAGAACCCTTTAAATGTTACACGCTGGGCCTTTAAGTGCTTGCTAGGAACCAAACATTAGTCTGATTTAATGACATATCTGTTAAAATGTTAATTTGGCAAATGGGTGGAGGCAACAAAGATGCCAATAATTAGAATATGTTGAGCGCGCAGTACAAAGTTAAATGAGCTGAGCAGTTATAAATGTCAGTTGGCCTTTATTGTGTTGTGTAAATTGAATGTGGGATAAATTATTTCAGCGCGAGATCTGGAATTGCTGTTGCTACTGCTCCATTATTCCAGCATGTGCTCTGGCAATAACAGCATCTACATCTGCATTAAAATGCAAACAACCTTGCTTGTTTTTCTCCATTGTGGTGGCGCAAAAACAGGACACAAACAAACAGGGACCTGCCTTTGTCTGAGGTGCAATTCTGAATGCGTTGTTTTCAGCAAAGTGGTTCAGGTGCAGCTCATTCCTGAAAGAGAGTCGAGGATGCGGAGGACAAAACAACTGTCATGTCCACTACAGGCTGTCAAATCAAATGTGCAGGGAAGCAGTGATGTTTCATTACAACAAATCATCTTTCTTTTTTTTTCTTTTCTTTTTTTCAATTCGCTGGTACTCAGTGTTAGTGACAATAGTGATGTGTTCCAAACCTGAGGGAACTTTCCACTCCTGCTACCAGGTAGTAAAAGACATTGAAGGTGGTCTCTCCCTCCGGCCTTCTGCTCACCCTCATTTTCTCCAGGAGCATTGTCTGCCAGGCCACAGCAGAGCAGGATGTTAGCAGGATTTACATGTATTTCCAGCACAGCCAGTATTTTTACTAACGGTCCCACATTAATGCACAAAGACCATTTACCAATGATTTCAATCTATGGTGTGTGTGTATATTATCCTACCATTTCTGTTGCTTACTTCACGCACTTTCTGAGAAGTGAAATGCACCAGTCTGGAAATCTGCTCTTTGTGATGTCACAAAGGGCATGTTACCTTTCCCCTGGTAGCGACAACACTCTGCTAGGTGTCCGATGGTCCACCCTCTGTAACTCACTCATGCCTGCATTGTTTTTGTTTCCTTCCAAACTTGCGGAAGGTACAACAAAGCAGTTTTAGCAGGAAGCTAAAACCTAGCAATTAAACGGGGGGCTAAATCTTTTTTCTGCTGATTTAGTTGTTTTTTTTTATAACAAGCTTTTGGAGGGGTTAAAAAAAAAAACAATCTGAAAGTGTGTATGATAAGGGGCCTTGAAAAACATAATCAACCTCACGTATGGCTTTGGGAGTCTCGCACCAATGGTATTAATACAAAAAAGCCTTGTGTTTACCTGGATGGAAGCTGAGGTCACCATCCCAGTCTGGTCAAAGTCCAAAGAAACAACATGGGAGAAGCGACTGGCATTGCCGTTCATGCAGGTGGAGGAGTTCCCAAAAGCCTCCAGAATGGTGTAGACTGCCTGCCATTTCTCCACTGCACACAACATGGAGAGCGTCAAGCTAGAAAGAAAACGCCCCTGAGAGCCTTTCACCTCGTATCCTGGGCCTGCTTCAAAACATACCTGAGAAGGTTTTGTTGGCGCTGCCAGCGACGGTCAGCAGGTACTGGATGATGTGCTGGCAGTTGGTGGTCTTGCCGCTTCCGCTTTTGCCCAGCAGGACGATGGACTGGTCTTGACGAGTGGTCAGAAGGTTCCTGTAGGCGGCCTGGGCCATGCTGTAAATGTGAGGGGCCGTGTCCTCCCTTCTGCATCCTTTGAACATCTGCATCACCTGAGGGGAATTTCAAGAGGCGAGGGGAGCGGAATCAGGAGGAGGAGGTTAAACAGGCGTTCTCGCTCCCTGAATTGACTCGGACTGGGTGATTTGCATGCCCAGGCTGCCACGATACCTTTTCAGAGTACATGGAGGGGGCGCTAATGGGGTTAATGACCACCATGTTGGGCCCGGCGTGGGTGTGCACCAGGTTACCGCCATAGCGCTGCCTCAGGGAGTGCATCACGCTCGACTCGTTGAGATACTGCAGCGAGGCCAGGTCCTCCACGCGGTCGAAGGCGGGCGGGTTTGCCTGGAGTTGGGAAGTCAGGAGCGGTCACTCACTCACTCACACACACACACACGCGCACGCATACACACACACACACACACACACACACGTCTGCCTCATCCGTAATTGATGAGGCACCGGAGCTGATCTGATGATTAAATACCTTCTCCACATCATCCTCGTCCACATCCAATAAAGATCCGTCACTCTCCAGGCGGATTTTCACCTTCCCATCTGGCATGCCGCCTGGCTCCGTCTTCAGGAGGGTCGCTGCATCACAAACACACCGAGTGCGCGGAGTTAATTTATCACGACACGTGATCTCGATCCTGGGAGCAAACGCTTTTCTTATCTTGCGCGCATGATAATGAGCGGCGGTTGTACCGCGAGTAATAAGCTTCAATAAAAACTAAACAAGCAGCATCGGAATCAGTCTCCCGGATGCGTTAGGCAGTCTAGTCAGGTGCTGCCTGGAATCCAAAGCAGTTCTTTTTAGCCGCCCTCTCCTTGGGGCCCTGCCGCGCTTTAAGAATCTGAAAAGCGCTTCCCAGAAACAAACAGAGCAGCGCTGGCAGCGCAGGCAGTTGAGTTGACTTCACAGATGTGCAGGCACAAGGCTTTGATGCTGAGATTTAAGAGCATAGGTTTGTTCTCACCCATGGAGAATCCATCCTTGTGCACAAGCCATACTTTCTCCGTGTGATACCAGGCTTTCTCGGCTTTTATCTGCTCCTCGGTCTTGCCCTGGAAGAGAAAAACGCGCAGTCACAAATTCAAGTTGTCCCACTGTCTGTCTTCTGCAAGGATCCCATGTAAATGACACGACCACAAGAAAAGGTTGTTATGAAGTTCAGAGCAATGAGACACACTAAGGCACAACAGGAGTAATATAATTATTGACCAGGGAACAACGAGTCTTAGAATAAAGTTAGAGATCTACTTTAACGCCACTTTTGGAGGCCACAAAGAATCTGCTTTATTAATGATTATATTTTAAGAAAATATATTTTACAGGCATATCCACGCTATGTTATTGATTTAAGGGAGATAAACATGGAGAAACACCTCAAAGATGTTTGACAAAACTCTGAAAAGCGCACCTGAAATGCGTTCCATTCCTTTATGATCATCTTTAATTTGACCTTCCCTAAGATTTTGAGTGCATATTTACCTGTTCAGTGTTTCCGAACATATTGCAGAACATGCTGCTGTCTAACGAGGTTGTCAACGGCAACAATCACAATTGTCTTTCAGTCTGATCTGTGATTGCTGACAACTAAATATTCTGCATTGGTGGCAGCTTCTGTTTAAACAGTTTTTTTCAAACAGAGCTGAATCACAACTGCTGGTCTTATTTCATGTATGAATCAGGTGGCGGCCATGTCCCACGTGATACATACTGTATACCCACCGATTATCTGTGTCCCGAGTCAACGTGCACCAGTGCCAGTTGGCCGCTAGTCAGTCATTGTGAGTGCAGCAGTGCTGAGCATCAGTGAATTTACAAAGGTCTGTTTGGATTCATCTCATCCAAACGTCAGGGGCCACAGGAAGTCAAAGGCATGGGTCTACTGTAAGTCACACCACAACACCTATGGCTACAAGGTATACAGAACCTGTGGGTGGGTGCATGTGGCTCTCTAGCTACTCAACCACTGCCCAGCACCACTTTTACTAGCTCATCACACAGCAAAAAACACAGACACACGTCACTCTGATGGGCAGCGGGGAGGCAACCAGAGCTACAATCAGACTGCGGTCAGACCTTAGCCGCAGCCTTGTGCGCTGCCTGAAGGATGGCCACAGGGTCTTCAACTGGCTGGAATCATATCAGAGAGGAGCACAAGTCAACATAGGCATCAGTGTTTTTAATGACGTAAAGTGAATAATTCAACGTCCAACTGTGGGTCTGAAGTTCACCATGCAGGTCACAAATAAACACACAACAGTGAGCCAAGCAGCAGTTATTTTAGTTGAGAAGCAATGGGTCCTTTAAACAGTGTTGATTCAAACTTGATTGTGTCTTGAAAATTCTGTTGCATATCAGAGAGTTGGTCAGGAGGAAAAGTTCATTTGAGTTGCAACAGTTCACAAGATTTGTTTTAAACAGCAGCATAACAATGCAAAAGAAAAATCCTCACAAAACAAGTCGTAATGACAGTCAGTTTAGAAGTGGCAATATTAATGCACAAAGCTGCAAGAACTTCTTAATGTAGTTTTTCGCTTCACACAGCAAGAATACGATTACAAGCGGAGGCATAAATGCAGGGTGCAATGCAGCGAGCCATAAGACAAGATTACAACCATATTGTGTTTTATATAATAATAAAAATGCAAAACATTGTCCTGTCCATGAGAAATGCCTCTTACAAATCATACAGCACAAGAATCAAAGACAAACAAGAAAAGGACCTCAACACTGCATGCAGTGCCACAGTGAAGCTATTATGAAATCTCCCTGTGCCTGCTCAAGAATCCCTGACCCAACTTTAGGGACTGCTGGTGTATGTCACTTTGCATTATCATTCCAGGCGCGCGAACCCACAATGAACCGCTGAGAACAGACGGAGGGGGACAAAGTGGGAAGACAAAGCAAAGCACTGCAGGCTCAAGGTCAGTAGAGGGGATCAAACCAACCAACACGCCGCAGGCGAGGGAACGCAGCAGGTGGGCAAAGGAAGGCTGTGTACCTGAGAGGATTTGTGGGCCCTGGCGCTCTGGCAGCAAAAACAGCAAACAGGGCAGCAGCGAGTTAGCATCCAGCGACCCGCAGAGGGGCAGAAGTAGAGGCATGAGACACATGGGAACCAAGCATGACAACAGCATTGAAAGAAGTGCCTCCAATGGCGTTGTTAGGGTGGACGCTAGCATTTCATTTCACCAATTTCTTTATGTCAATCCACTTTGAGGGTGGCCCCACTATATCAGTGTATTAGCGTCAGAGACATTCAGGTTTGTGCGGTTGACAATTAAACCAAAGTAAGAGAGAGAGAGAGAGAGAGAGAGAGAGAGAGAGAGGGAGAGAGAGAGAGAGAGAGAGAGAGAAGAAAGTAATACAAAATTTATTTAAGCTAGTAGCTGCTAGCTCAGATAATCCCACCATCAAACAAATATTGTACTGTCAACTCACAACTTCCACAAAGTAATAAATAGTCACTGAGGCTGACAACATTGATTCAAGTGACGTGATATTGATTAACCTGCCAAATAGCCTACTAACTACTGACACTGCTCATTGACGCTGATGTGATAGATTAGCATGCTACTCTGCTGCTGCTGTTTTCTCCGGTGACCTGTCATGTTATTGCTTTTTTGTCGTTGTTTTGTGTTTGAAATAAGAGCTGCCAGCTGTAATGCCATAGCTTTGGCTACACCTGACATGTGCAAACGAAACAGAATCGCACGGAGGGGTGACAGTAGCGGGGTTGAGTTACATCTTTGCCATCAATGGTGAAGATCCTCATCACACGCTTGTGGTCTTCCTCGCTCGGGATCAGTTTGGCTGCCTATTTTTGGATTGCATGATGGACAGTGGGTTATAAGTTGCCAAAAACAATCTCAAGGATCCAGAGTTATTTGCCAAAAACGCTGAAAAAACTGTCAACTATGCAGGTCGCACACACTCACACAATCCAATCATGCCTGTTTTAATGCCACACACCTCTTGATTTGCTGCAGGTTGGGCCTGGGACTGTGCAACAAGGGACGGCTTACCACTAGGGGCAGCAGGGGGGCAGGGGTTCTCCTTCACCTTAACATTATATGTATAGAAACATTTTAGTACAGGCTTTCAAGCACATAAACAGAAACAACAAAGCCAATGAGACTGAGGTTCCGTCTCAATGTATTTTCCTTTTAACTCTGGGTGCACACATGCGACACAACTTCGCAGGGGGATTCCTGCCGTCCAATCCAATTTTCCAATTAATTCAACCAGGAAATGAGTAAGGAGAAAACAACCATAAGAGAAAACAGATCATTAAGCACCGTGGCAGAAGAATAATGGTTCAAGGCTGCTGTTTGTCACTGGTTTCTTAAGCAACAATCTGCTGCAAGTAATGAAATCATTGAGCCTCGCCCCAGCTGAATTCAGAACACAGCTGCATTCAGGCAGAGTGGGAGCAGCATCTGAAATGTAATCATCAGACTCTGTCACTTTTTGCTTCCTATTTGTATGCAGGCATCGCACACAGGATCGATATTCGCCAGCTTCATATCTGCTGCAGTTGGAATCTAAATTATAGTCGTAGTATCGGCTGTGTGTAGAAACTATTTTTCAAAATATAGTTAGGAGATAGCCTGATTGTATCTCAGAATGGCTAACGTCTCACACCAAGAAATTGTTTACCTCTTTATTTTGTTTATTTGACTCTCCAATTAAAATAGAAATGTGAAATTGCAGCATTCAGCTTTGGAGCGCTAAATCTCTCTTTACAGCAATCAACAAAACAAGTGTGTCTCCAAGAGAAAGATGTTCCAGTCTTTTGCCGAACACCCAACTGACCGGCAAACTGCAGACAACAGCGAATCGTGTTTTGACATTCCAAATGCCAGTAACACTAAACATCGAAGGTCAGCGAGCAACAGTCACCTTCTGGTTTTGTCAAAAAGGAAGCTAATTATTAGATGTTGGATATTATAGCTGGCTTCCACCAGGGGGCTGACAACATGAAGGCACAATGTCTCTGAATTAATAATGAGGGAATCCAGCAGCATTGAAAGGTTGATCTTTTCAGCACATATTAGCCTGTGCTAAATCAAATTATACATTTAATCACTCTGTTATGCTATTTGTAAAAGATCACCTTGCCTCTCTCGTTCACTCTACTTCTGGTTTTCTTTTAAGGGGAAATCATGAACAAATCACTACTTTGGTCCACTGAATTATGAATTCAACACCAAGACTTTTTCCCTGGAAATGCTCTCCAGTGCCAATGTCCATCTCGGTATCTGCAGCAGGCGGACCTGCACAAAGTGACAGTAATGAGGGGACGGCTCAGTGCTCATGGGCAACTCAATCCGAGCAGGCTCGCAGGGTGCAGGCAGCGAGTGCACTCTCACACACACTGATGAGGTGTGATCATGAGCTGGTCCGTGCACCCTTCCCTGCTCCACTCATTCGGACGGCCTTCATTATTTCAGGGCCAGTTTTTTGTTCAGGAGCCAAGAGTTTGACTTATTATTTTCTGAAAGGGAGTAAAAGTCCATTTGAGGCCTGCAGTTGTGTCAGGAAGTATATCTCAGAAGAGTTCCTTTAGGTTAACCTTGCACTCTGTTTGTCAACATGCTCCAATTAGAGTTTTAGGGGCAAGCATAAACTTTTCACACTCGGCAGTACCTCTGGTTTCTTCACGGCGACTGGACGAGGCTTGGGGATGAACCCTGCTGGGGGAGCCAGAGGGTCTGTCTTGGTGACAGGAATGAATCCCGGAGGTCTCGCTAGTGGATTCACCGGGCTGGATCTCCTGGGGATGAAACCTGGCGGAGGAGTCAACAGACTCTGCTTGGGTGCAGGTATGAATCCAGCAGGTGGGGCCAGAGGATCTGGTTTGGGTGCTGAAGGTGCGATGGGGTTTGACTTTGCTGGTGGAAGGTTGGCTGATGTGACCTCAGTGGATTTTTTTGCCTCGTCCTCCTCTTCCTCCTCTTCCTCCTCTACTTTCTCAGCCTCCTCCTGCTTTGCCTCTTCTTTCACCTCCTCCTTGCGGTCTTGGGTTCTGGTGCGAGGCCTGTGCTCTTTGGTTCGACCTCTGCCCATCAGGCTGGTCAGGCCCACGGAGATGTCGTCCTTGTCCACGTTTCCAGGTCTGGCTGCCTTCATCCCGGACTCTGCGGCTTTCGTGGCCTCTGGGACAACAGGCTGGCTCGGTGGTTCCGTCCCTGCGGGGATCACTCGCCGAACGACCCTCCTCACGACCCTCACCACCTTCTTACCGCCAGAAACCTGCTCCTCCCTGGATGAGTCCGGATTGAGCATGTCGCCGTTGCTGTCGAGCTCCTCAGCTGCTGATGATGCAGACGACTGGGCAACGACTGCAGTTTCCACACTGGGATTAGCAACTGCCTGAGCTGAGCTGGTATCTACATCAGGCTGGATACAAACAACACCGTGTGTGAATAGACAGGCAAAGAACGCCACAGCAGGTCCTCCGTTCAAAGAATAGATTGATAGAAATGGGAGAATTTCAAGTCTTGAAAACTCACTATGGTGCATTCAATCAGACCTGATCATTCAATGTCTTTCTTCAGCTCCAAGAATGGAGCTTGTTTAACATCACTATAAATGTAGGTTTACAACTCCCTGGCGTGGAAATGAGGAGTACTTCATCATGTTTATAATTAAACATGATTTATAGGCCATAAATGGTGAGACAGATGATGCTAAGTGTTTACAATCAGGTGATTGCAGTCCTGTTATGCTGTTTAATCTAGAAGATGATAAAAATCACTACAGGCATTATCTTACCACCTTAAGCAAGGTTCCATCATCAACAAACTGCAAAACAGGGCCACTCATTGTAGTGCTTGTAAGTTTGCTTGGAGGATAGAAATGATTATTTTCCTCATGTCCATGCTCTCTGGTCTAAACATCTTCAGCCTTTAGCTTGTAAAACATTGTCGGCATGATTAGTAGCCTGGTTGGAAGTCCAGATCTTGTCCAGTCTCACAACACACCAGCTGGTTAGTTTAATTAGCTCCCCAAAAGCAGACAAGCATAAGATGAAACTTACATCTGGCTTATTCTTAACGTTAACCTATAAAAGAGAGAGCAACAACACAGAGGAATCAAACCAAAGCATTCAGTGCCAAAGTTTTACCATCCTAACGAGGAAACACTATATAAATTTGACTAAAAAATGTTTAATAAGATCATGCAGGTATGAAGAGGGAGCAAAAAAAACAAAAGAAAAACTGTGAAAAGGAAGAGACTTCCCTTTTGCTCCCAGAATGAAAAGCGAGATTTGTACGCCATGGTGAAGGGCCAGGAGTCATGGGACGAGCTGGCGGGTGCCGAGTACAAGTGTTGGGAATAATGAGGGAATGAGAGTAAAAGCAGCGGCGTTCTGCAAAGTGTGATGGGAGAAGCAGTGGGAACTTGAGCTGTTCTGCACGCGACAGGGCAGTGAGACCATGCAGCACTGAGGACAGACAGGACACATGAAAGACATCATGAAATGGTGCACACAGTGGAAAGCATGAAAGGAGTCCCTATATTGTTATTGAACTTCCCACTAATCAGGAAAGTCCATCTTCTAGGTCTTTTCTTTGCACTAACTATATGAAAGCCTGTGCTAAAAACACATAGATCTGGAAATCAGCGCCCTTTGTGACATCACAAAGAGCATGGAATACCTCTCTCAGCTTAGTGACAAACACCCCCATCCAGGTTATTGTTCCCCCTTCTGACAACATCCCGTGTTTTTGTCCCATTCCAAATATGGACGACGGCGCTACAAAGCAGGAGTCTAAACCCCTGCATTTTGGCAGGAGGCTGCAAACAGTGGGCTAAATATGCTATTTTATAGGCATTAATAGAGTTTTCTATTATATGGCTGTGTTGTCCATTATTTAATACTGGAGTCCAGGTCATAAAAAAATACAAATCTTCTTATATGTAGACATTGCAGGACCAACACAGTGGGAGTTAGAATAAAGCTTTGAAACATGAGGGCCTTATTTTCAGGCAGTACACTGAAATGGTCGCACAGACAAACAACAAAACAACACAAAGTAAACCAAGCATCTTGCCAGCAAGAAACATTCAAACTATTAAAGCCAGCGATGCCTATGATCAAAATGATCCAAAGTGTAATAGTCATGCATCGGCTCCCTTCATGAACAGGCAGACACGGCTTGTATAACTCTTTATGGCTGTTTTTGAAACGTGAACGTGGTTCTTCCTGAGGAGCTGCATTCAAACTGCTGCGCAGCAACATGTTTCGCCATCGCCGCTTTCATCAGTCAACTACTATAAATAGTTTCAGCAGGAAAAAGAGGCCATTCTCAGGCGCCATGAGATCCCAGCTGGAACTGCTGCACTTGGCATGTGAGTACCCCCAACAGATCACACTGCCCACCAAACACACACACATACACTCAAAGCCCATTTACCTTCTCTCTAAGCTTGGTTAAACTTCCAGTATTTAGCTTTGGTTGCTGGAGCAGTGCGGCCTGGGTGGAGGCAGGGTGAGAACCAGGGGTCTGCGAGGAGCACACTACTCAACCCTACTGGGCGAGCGGGAGGACACCCCCGGTGGGCGGGGTCACAAGTCAGTTGGGCGCTGCTTCGGGGGGCCACTCTCCGCAGCCCAGGGAGTGGAGAGTGGGGAATGTGAGAGGAGGCGGGCAGGGAGATCGAAGGGGGACAGCTGCTGGGGACACTGGCAGCCTTTAAATAGAAGCTGCGCAACCACGTCAGTTGAGTCGCACACTCCGCCCACCCCAACCCCAACCCCCAGCCCAGGTCTGCTCCAGACAGGGAGTCTGTAACCCGGCGGCGCGCAAAACACTTTAAACCTAACCTTTGCACCTTGCAGAGGGCCTCGAAGGCCAACTATGCAATTAAGAGATCCAGAAACCTAAGAAAGCAATTTCATCTATCACCATCTAATAGCCTGGGCTGCCCATTGGTCTCCGCACTACAAGCTGGGTTTGAAATGTGGAAAACAGATCCCAAATGTGTTGGGTCTGTTTCACCGATCCGTATGTGAAGAGAATCACATTTAGAGAGAGAGCAGCGGCCTTTTCAAAACAAGAATAGCATCAGAACAACTTTCTTTCCACCACAGAGCTTACAAATGTCTTTTTTTCATCGGCTGTTGAGCAACTAACTAGCAGTCACCCCAGCATGCGACAGTGTGCCAGGAGGTGTCGGCAGGATGTACCTGAACTCTTGCCGGAGCCACTCAGGCGTAGCACTGAGAACTCTGTCTTCTTCTTTTCATGAAGAAATTATGATGTCCAAGATTGCAGTAACTTCTAGTTAATGTCGAACTGACCACATCCTGCATTCAATGGCAATATTACTATTATCATATTATTGCTACAGTAAGCACAAGCACTTCACTTCATTTATTTCTAAGCAAATTCTAAATATGGCTGTGTTGTACACACAGCCCAAAGGATGCAGCGGGTCAGACATGTTGTAGTCAGACCTGTTAATTAAACAACGTTACACTGGGAAAAAGAGGTTTAAGGGGCTGGTAGCAGTGGGACTGTGAACTGATCCATTACACCCAGAAGCTAAGCCATAATTAATTGACTATGGTGGCCTTTGATTTCAGATGGCTTTAATTTCACATGATGTCTCGTTTTCATTGAAGGTAAATTATACTGCAGCTCCACTATTAAAAAAAATATTCAAAGATGACATTAGGACGTCATGGCAGGTTACCAACTTATTTTTTGAACAGTTTGTTGAGGCTCTGCCGCTCCATGACTCCATGAATCTTAGCGGTGTTTTTCGGCCCATGTGTCATTGCACCCGCTACGCCACAAGAGGGAGCCATTAATCAATGATCGACTAAAGCGCACCTCTGACCTACATTTAATGTTCTCGTTTGTTCATTGATAAACAAGGTCAATAAAATTGGAAGGAACTAGCTGTACTTGCATTTCTTAACGCACGTGGTCTGAGAGAGTGCACTGTCCAGTATTTAACATCAAATTAAATATTGATTAAAAAAAAAAAAACATTCATAGCGTAATTTGAAGACAGAAAGTGCCACACAGAGAATTAATTGAAACAACAAACTAATGTTGAGACATCTAGACTTTAGTATTTGATACAGTGATGCAGTGAGTCTTTTCTTATTCTAAAATACACTCACATTACATCACCCGATTAAAACAATGGCCTAAGTCATTTTTTTTTCAAGTTTTTGGGAAAACACAAAAAGAGATGGGCAGCATTACCAAGAGATAATAAAGAGATAGAGATAAGAAAACTCATTTTCGTCAAAAAAATTATTTTTATTTTAATAGGGTGACGATTAGTTACTGCAGTGCAAGAAAAAAATATGCACTCATACTAAGTAATTTAGTTTAGCTTAATGTTAAATAAAACATATTTCACATATTATCACTCAGATTCAAAAAGAGCCACGCTTTTTGAATCCCGTGAGAAACTTACTAGGACAGAACATTGTGCTGGCTGTCGGCCTATATTTGGCCATTGCAGAACAAAGACAAAGGGCTCTACACCATAACCACAGTTAATTGTAGCCTTTGGAGAAATTCTGGGAAAATCTGACTTGAAGACATCACTCATAACATGACTGCACTTCCTGCACCGAGCAGGAGCTCAGGGGAGTCCGCTGTGGTTGGATCATATAATAAAATAACAGTTCATTGCTTAACTAGGAGCAAATCACCACCGTTTGGTTTGAAATAAAAACAACATAATGCTGTGAAGTCCAGCCACAGCAGGTGAGGCCCTCGTTAGAACTTAGAGACTCAACTGACCCTTTTGTAAAAAAAAACAATGAGGCACTGGTTCAAACGGGACGCAAGTGGAGGGCCGAAGAGGCTGTCGACCAGGCCATCAGCAGGCTGATGCACACAGAAATTGTTGGCAGGACACAATCAGGGAGACCGGGTGATTGAAGGGGTGGTCAGGAGTGGGTAGGAGCAGTACAAGGACAGAACGCTCAGCCAGCGGCAGCAAGGATGTTGGACAACCTGGGAGGGAGTGGTCAACAGGACCATCAAGTGGTCGGACATGCCTCAAGCAAGGTTAAGTTTCCTCATTCGGGCCACCTACGACACCCTTCTCACCCCCAGCAATATGAGTCGGTGGTCCGGCTCTGAGGAAATTTGTCATCTGTACAACGCTTCAAACCCAAGTCTACAGCACATCCTGTCCAGTTGCAAGACAGCTTTGGCTCAGGGTTGGTACAGGTGGCAGCACGACCAGGTCCTGCTGAAGCTGGCAGAAGTCCTTGAGGCACGAAGGCTGGAAGCGGCCAAAGACCATCCTTCAACAGCACAGAAGCTGATCCATTTTGTTGGACAAGACGCACAGGCTCAGAACTTCACCCAGAGGGAGAGAAGATCAACACCTGAAGGTGACTGGAACTCAAGAGTGGGTCTTGATTGGCAGCTCAAGTTCCCTCCAGAGATAACCACGACCTCTCTGAGACCAGACAGCATCCTGAGGTCCCCCTCAAAGCAATGATCCTGGCAGAGCTCACAGTCCCTTAGGAGGGAGGAGTGGAGGCAGCTTTTGAAAAGAAGAAGGAGAAATACGCCAAGCAGGCAGCTGTGTGTCGAGAGGCAGGGTGGTCAATAGTTTTCTGCACTGTGGAGGTAGGCAGTTTATTGGTACGTCTATCCAGCGCCTCCTGAGGAACATAGGAGTGACCGGGCCAAAGTTGAAGAAGGCATCCAAGGACTTGGCAGAGGAGGCGGAAAGAGTCAGTTTCTGGCTGAGAAGGAAGGACATGTCGAGGGGAAAATAAGGGGATAGCTGCAGGGGACGGCAGGGAGACGTCCCTGCTGTTGCTCCACCACCGTGAGATGTTCCGGGAATAATGGAGCAAAACATCAATGAAGGGTGGCTCCCAGCTGATGACCTTGCAACTACCCCACTGGCAACGTCTCAGGTGCGTCAGGTAGCCCTTACCTGTGCTTTCATCCTTAACAGGATCAATAAATCATTTTGATTCAGAATGTGACTTGTAGTCAAATTTGTGATGAAGATCAGAAATTCTAAAATATAAAAATGTTACAAAAATAAAAACAGGGAATGGCACTTTAAGTCGTGCCCCTTTAGTGAACCGTATCTGCACTAGTCCTGCCTCTTCCTAATCCACGCCCTCGCTAATACTGTCTGCAACTGTCAAGTCACCCAAGCTGAAAAGGCAGTGACGTGATTTTATCAGGCAACCCGGGGAGAAGATTAAACCATTCGCTAATTTCCTAATGAGAAAATGAGTCTGGACTGCAATAGGAAGGAAGGAAGCACATGAATGAAAGATGGATGTGTCAAGTAGATTAGATTAGACTGTGACTGAAATAATATGAAAATGTATGAATACAAACTCCACAAAAATCAATCAACTGCAGCAGAACTTTAACAACAAATAAGAGTTGCATAATAGCAGGACAGTGGGGTGTCTGGTTATAGTGGCGTACTGTTCTTGGGAAATGTGGGCAATGACTGCCACCCAATGGACAAACTCTTCATCTGCTCACCTGTTATTCCTCTGAACATGCAATTGATGCTTTTTGTCACTCTTAATTAATAATATTCAGTTTTCCTGAAAGTTGAATTCCCAGGATAATATTTACTTGGAGAACTGGACTTGGCGAGGGGTTTCAACGGATAGTAATTTGCCTGTTTTGTCTCGCGATTGGAAACTATTTGGCACAGGAGGGCGGACAGTCGCAGAGGCAGGGGAAGATTACAGTGTATGTATTTTTCGGCAGTAACAGACCCTTTATTCACACTGCAGTGCTCCACTTACACAGCCAATTGCTTGTTTCTGAGAAAAATCCTGCCAGTAGTTAGTTAAGCTCTGAGAATTTCACCCTCCCAAACAGTAATACAAAACAAAAATCCCTCTAACCCTCTGACCACCAATAGGTATTACAATAAAACGTGCAAAAAGAAAGATGGAATCATGCTAATAGTAATATAATAGTCATTCTAATAATAATAGTAATCATTATAATTACTGTTAGTCATAGTAGTAGCAGTAGTAGTAGTAGTAGAATTAAGCTTAGAGTCTCGCGCACAATATACATAGGAGTGATTTAAATCACCAACTCGTCAAAGTATTTTAGATCACCCTCAAAATTCAGACAACATGCATGTGGCTTAGATACACCACGCTACAAATCAAACTGTGTTGCTGAGGTCTAGATCCAGAGTGTAGATCTCTTATTATAAACCACCTATAAATAGTCCAGTTGGTTTTAGGTCACGCTCACATGCACATTTTCTCTCTTTTTCTTTTTTAACCAAAGTGGCCTGTCTTGTGACGATCAGGAGCAGAATGTAGGACAAAGTAAAGAAACGGGTCTCTGTTTCCAATTTATGGGCACACTTTAAAATCAAAGTGATGTGGACAATGTCCGATGTATTGTCAAATCATTGGTGGGCCTGTTTCAGTGGTGTTTTTAGGTCAGAGGAGACATATGTTTCTAACAAGAAGTCAGCCCCACAGAATCACACTTGTAACATTGGCATCATTATCATTCTAACTGCCACTGCCTTAAGTCTCTGCTGTCTATAGTCTCCACTCTCCGGTTGTAAAACAGCCCCCCTGTGCAGAACACATTTTGCATCCTATGTCTGCCTTGACCCCGGTCACAACCCCCCAACCCCGCCCCCACGTGCTTTAAAAGAAAGGATTCTCAGCTACTTAATTAGCTGCCCAGCCTGTTAATGACTTATCAGGTCACCGTTCATGCGCCGCTTTGCGAAATAGATCTGTGTCTCACAACCAGGCCAGTGTCAGGGTTTACAGAGGAAAATGATGTTACTGACTTAAAAGTCCCACGTTTTAACCATTACCGTGTCTTTATTTTTCATCCCAGACTCCCGAGGAGGGGCCTGCAACATTAGTCAAACAAAAAAACCTTCAAAGACAGACTAGCCCTCTGTCGACAGCTTGGTGTTTAGATTCCTGCTGAAACTGTTACATAGACAGAAACAAGGTAGTCTCATAGGACCTAACAAAAACCTAGATGGGAGCTTTCTCACTAGGGCTATCAGTGTGGTGTCACTTCTCTTTAGTGACATCAAAAAGGGGGCACTTAGAAGAACGTGAGATGTGCTTTAGCCTTTGTGCAGATTCCATAGAGACACAAGAAACATCTATTATTGCTAGAAGACATTGGTTAAGTGAATTGTGCATAATATACAACCTTTCAACCCACAATATTGAAAGCTTGAATATGATTTGAATTAATGTATTAAAATGTATTACAATTGAGGCACGGTATTGCAGATGTACTATATAGACCCACCAGGACAACTGTTTCTATTGATTTTATTTTCATGCATGTGTTTCTTTGCAGTGTAGTAAATTCACTGTGGACAGGCAGAATCATACAAACGCACTGCGCCCACCCAAAGAAAATTGGAATGAGGGTTAGCGTAAAAAACCTCCTCCCACATCTGATTTGTCCCCCATCCAGCAGTTAAACAAGACGTGGCATTGCACACTTCCAGTCCAAAGCTCAAACCTCGTTAGACTAAAACCCTTACAACAGACCAAATTCTGGCGAATAAGTAGTTTAACTTGATGCCTCTCTACGTGTTGCACATGATTATCTGTAGGAAAAACCTGAATGGGCTGCTGGCCAAGTCTTCCAAGACCATATGGCCATGGTCTGCGGTGGTGTGTTTGGGGCCGTTGTTTCCGTCAGCGTCCCATTGTTTGGTGTCAAAGGAGCCGGGGGGGAGGGAAAGGGGGATTATATGTACACCAGAACACATTCGCGCTCTCAAAACACACACCAACAGACTCCCCCGAGCACAATAGCACATCACCAGTATCATTGCCGTTCCACCCACCATCAAGATGTTTTTAATCCACTTTACGTGGGCGCCAGATCTCACATTCAGATGAGACAAGTGCCAGAGTGAGACGTAAAAAAAGACGCTGGCACTGGTGGAGATGTCAACCTTGACCCAAAGCGTATTTTGTTTTAGATAAAATATTTCTGTTCAGTGCAAATACGTGTGTTGTTGTTGTTGTTGTTGTTGTTGTTGTTGTTGTTGTTGTTGTTGTTTAATACTGACAAAAAGTTAGTAGTGACAATAGTTGTTCAATATGGTTAAAAAGAAAAAAGTGCTGCAGTTAACGTTTCAATTGAGGTCTGCCAGATGACTGTAACTTTTGGTTCAACAGCTTATTACAAGAAGCATGATAACCTGTAGTCGTGTGACCATTGACCTTAAGATTTGAATTCAACACAATCTTGACCAGCTGTACATTAACTGGGCATTTTGATGGAGCTTTTAATTACTCATTCTAGATATGTTCTTTTTGTGTGAGTTTTTTTAATTATCCATCATGCAGGGCAACTTCAGTGAAGGTTTGGACGAAAAATAAAAATTTGAAAATGAATCAAATATTGGACCGCTTTTTAAAACAACTTGAGTGCCTGAGTGGTCTTAAGATTTCCTCTTCTCTTTGAAAGAGATGAATAGATGTTTTCGTAAACAGCTCTGTAGCTCTGGCAACTGAAGCCTTTCGAGCCCTGTGCGTGCCGGGGGTTGCTTGCAGTAACAACAGGGCAGGACTTACGTGTGAAGTGCTTCTGCGCTGGCCTTCTGCAGCCCTCAGCCAGCTGCGGTTCAGCTCGCTCAGCTCCAAAATTGTTTGCACCTTCAGCCGGACCATCTCCCCCGACTGACGGATCATCTCCACGATCTCGTCCCTGCTCTTGTTCTCCACGTTGACGCCGTTGATTTCCACCAACCTGTCCCCAGGGACCAAACCGGCCACCCGGTCCTTCGCCCCGGCACCTGGTTCCGCAAAGTGCACGACCCGGCGGCACACCTCCCCGTCGGGCTGCCTGTCCAGCATGGTGGTCCGTCGCAGAGAGAAGCCAAAATCCCCAGTGGGGCGGCGTTGGAGATCAAGCTCTCTTGGATCTGGTATTGGGGGAGGAACAACTAGCGGTAGCTGTAAATCAGCACCTGGGAAGGTCTTCTCCACCATCTCAGGAACGTGGGCCACGTCCGTTCCTTTCAGGCTTAGGTGGTCCTTGACAGAGGACGTGGTGCGGATGCGTCCAGGAAGATCGTAAGTGGCTGGACCATCTTCTTCTTTGATCTTGAGCGAAAAGGACACCCCCGAACTGACCTTAGCCAGCTCCCCAAACTTAGCCGCTCTCTCTTTTACGGAGCTGCGATGAAGCCCTACCTCAGATCCTCTTAGGTTTTCACCAGAGGTGCCACCATCGCCTTGGTCATTGTCATGCTCGAGGGTGTTGGAAAGGCGCTCAGCGTCCAGATCTGTAAGGTTGAGTTCCGTGTTGCTGGCCACCTTGATTGGGATTGGACTGGAGATCTCCAGCCTGCACCTGGGATCTCTCTTGGAGCTTCCTCGGTTGAGATGGAAGAAGCCCCTGCGGATGCTCATCTCCTCCAAGCTCTTGAGCTCAGCCTGCGACATTCGCTCTTTCTTTTCCTTCTTGTCTTTCTTTTCCTTCTTGCCTAATTCCTTTTCCTTTTCCTTCTCCTTATCTTTCTTCATGAGGTGGAACATGCTTGAGCTTTTCAGAGGCCTTTTGCCAACTTTTAGAGAAAAGGATGGTGAGAGGAACTCCTGGTGAGAGCATCTATTCTACATGTGCCGCGATCACACAACCTGTAAAAGATGTGAAGAAAAAAGAACAATTGGCAACATTTTTGCTCACTTTCCAAGCATGTGTGGTTGTTTCATCTTTGAATTCCATGTTGATGAAAGCTGCAAAAAATGCAAAAATTTCCCTTTCTGTAGTTTGCCAGTATGGTCATTGTTACTGACAAACAAAGAGGATCTTTGAAAAAAGCTAAAACTATTTTAATAGTCAAACCATTCATTGTTTAGGTGGTTTTCGCTGCTTCAATTAAGCCAAAGGTTATAAATTAATAATAAAATGCACAAAATGCTGGACAAACAGATTGAAGAATTAATTTGTCCCTGCTGCTATAGTCAATGGCAAATGACTTATGACATTCACCATTATTAATCAAAGAATGTATCAACAATAACTGATTACTGTAATTTGTTCACTGACTTTACTGTTTATATAACATTTGTCAGTATGGAGTGTTTGGTCTTTGTGTTTTTATATACCTCTGTTCATTACAACAAAGTTGCAGGTCATTGGAAAATAAAGATTTATTGACTTAACTTGGTTCAAAGGCCTTTTTTTAACCACTTGAGTGGCACTATGCAGATTTGCACTTGCAGGATGATGACAGATGTGCCAAAAACACAACAGATACAGTAAATCCTTCAAGATCCACCCTAATCCATATTTGGCCCTCTTTTTGAAATTCAAACCAAATGAATTTACTGTCAGCTGTTTTATAATGTGGGTTTATACTGGTTTAAAAAGGCCTGTCTGAGATGTCATGTGGCAAAAACAATGCCATATTCATCCAACTAAATTACACAAATAAAACACACAGAAGTAATTATATATTGCATGTCATCTTTCTCTGTTGTCAACGTAAAGCTATAAAAATGACACTAAATATTTCACCCTAATATAAAATAGATTAAGTATTTAACTTCTCTTTTCTATGAGTGTTCATCTGAGCCTGAGTTAAGTTGTCCCATTTACAGACACTTAGACAGCTGTGGCATTGCCAGTCTCTGTCAAAGTCATATGTTTTACGCGTGAATTAGTTTCGACACGAGAAAAAAGGTTATTAGCCCATGATGTTTGTTTTTTGGGTTTTGTTTTTTTTTTTTGTTTTTTTTTTTAACAAATCAGAGGTCAGAGGCTTGGTGGCTTATAAGCTGTCATTGTCAGTCAATTTTGAATACAGCACGTTTGGAAATTGTCTTTTAATAAATCAGAAGAAAACAATCGTACGTTATCTGGGACGCACGCATGGTGCAGCTATGTTTGCTCGACGGGTGGACCAGAGATCGGCCGCAATATCCCCTTTAAGCTGCTTTGCCCTCATTCTTTAGAACCGACGGCCTTTGGAGACACTTTTGGTAAATTGTAAACACGTCACTGATATGAAACCCTGTGCTGGATTGATGCGAGTTAGACATGACAATAACTTACCTGCGTTTGCAGCGTCGTCGTCTTTTGCCAAGTTTTCATCATTTCCTTCCCTGGTATTGACACTAGGTGCGAGGTATTACTTGTGTTGCCTTCAAATGCTCACCGGTAAAGTCCGACTTTAGAAACTACGCAGATGATGCACGCGTTGTTATTTCTAATTTGTTTCAATCTTAGAAATGGTAAAGAATTGGTATTTGACTGCTTTAGTATATCACAAGTCTTTATCTCTGTTAAGTCATTTTAATCTAATTTTGCAATAGATAAACCTGTTTATAGGCATATCATAAACTTTTTCTTTCTTTTTTTTGTTTTTATGTTCACGCATCTTGAACATCATGTGTGATAGTCTTTAAAGCTCTTGAAGATATATTTGACCTGTCCGATGCGTCCACAGGACGTTAGCGACGCTTTGCTATTGCCGCAAGTATTAATTCCTACAGTCCTCGAAGGTAGCATTATTGTAACCTGGACAGCAGTGACCCCTCCTGGTACGACAGCTTCCTGAGACGTTAAATGTGCAGGTACATGACAGAATATAACACAGTTAATAAGTACTGCTGCCTGTTTATTTTTTAAAGAGCTCAGCAACACACACCGTGCCTTTATTTAGAGATGTGACATAGTCTTTAAAGAACTTAAAGCAGCGTATTACATCAATGTTTATGTAAATCTATGTACTGCCATAATTCAGTCATTTTACACGCTTTGACAGTCTTACAAATTACACAAAATTTGAAAACACATCAGTGAAAGACTTTCAGTATGACGAAACATGTATACATGTTACATGTTTACAGTGACATTGTTTTAGTATTGTAACTTCACAAGTAAATAGGTGTTCAAATAATCACAGCAAACACGTTGATTTGAGTGTATTTACACAGACATTTTCATAAAATGCTGTGCTACATTAATATTAGCAATTCCGCTTCACAATACACTGAGCAAATGTAAAATTTCACTGGATGCAAAATCAAATAATTTCATAAAATGTGCGTATCCTAATGATAAGAAAGCTTGCATTCATTTGTGAGATTTAAAGGTCCCACATTATATCCATTGTCAGATCTTTTTCTATTCTTTATCCCAGATTCCAGTGGGGATGATCAATTATCCTGCAAAAAAACACAGATCTCCAAAAAGCAGTGTCTTCAGCCACCTGTTTACAGCCTCCTGCCAAATTTTCCAGTTATAGCTTCCTCCTAAAACTGATGATTGTTTAACCTCTCACATGTTTTGCATGAGAGGCAGAGCGTAGGGCAGACAGTTGACTGTGAGTGTTGTCATTACCTGGGGAAGGTGTTAGTGATGTGTCTTGAGGGATGTTCATTGACAGGCTAGAGATGTATAGAACTGTTAAAAAGTTTGAATTTGGCATAATATGGCACCTTTAAATCAAATACACCAAGTACATCAAATACTGTGAAATCCTGTGCATCATTTCCACAATCACTAACTTTAACAGTTTTCCTCAACTCATCCATCCTTGAAAAAAATGAAAACCAACCCAGTAGAGAAAAGGTCCAAATCATCTATAGCCATGACTTTTTGCCTCGTCCCATTTTGGCCATGTTATGCAGTCTTGTCTTAGTGCGTTCCTTCTCGTCTGGATTTCTCTTGGAAGTGCACTCCAGTGTAGAGTCTGTCTCGAAGGAGATGGCCGGTGCCTGACTGGGGACAGTGCTGCTCTTGTCCCGGGACATTGCAGAGGTGGCCTGCAGAACAACCCTGCCACGTAAGGAGTGTTTGAGCTCGAGCAGCAGCGGATTGCTGTCCGAATATAGTTCCACCTGACGCACAGGGTCTTGATCCGACCTACAGCACGTGCAGCACGCTGAGAACAACACCCTGAAAATATAAATCCAGCCGAGATAGTGCAGCTCCACAATGTTCAAGATGAAGCAGCCGAGACTGACACTGAACATGAAGTTGAGGAAAATGGTTTTCTCCGTAGCGCGAGACACGAAGCAGTCCGTTTTGGTTGGGCAGGGGTAGGTCTCACAGCGGAAAAGGTGGGGGACTTCAAATCCAAACAGGTAATACTGGCCAATGAGAAAGATTATCTCCATGATGGAGCGCAGCAGAACGTGGATGATGTAGATGAGCAGCACCTGGCTGGAGAGCTGCGTTGGGTCCTTCCCCACCTCTCTCATTTCCTCGTCCAGCTGGCTCCTCTCCTCACACTCATCCTCCTGGGAGCTCCACTCCTCGTTGGTATACACTCTGTTGTAAGGTCCACCAGATTCAAGCGTCGCTTCCTTATCTCCTCCCACGCGTTTCTCCCTCTCAAGTGAAGTGGCAGCCCTGGGCACGACAACAACCTTCTTGACGTCCAAGTTTTCATTCTTTGTGATTTTCTGCAGGACGTAGACAATGTAGAAGATGGAGGGCGTTGAGACGAGCACAATCTGGAAGACCCAGAAGCGCAAGTGTGAGACCGGAGCAAAGGTGTCGTAGCAGACGTTATTACATCCAGGCTGCAGGGTGTTGCAGGTAAACTTTGACTGCTCGTCGCTGTACACGGCATCCCCCACCAAGGCCACCAACAGGATGCGGAAGATGAGGAGCATCGTCAGCCATATCTTGCCGATGACGGTGGAATGGTTCTGAACCTCCGTTAGGAAGCGGCCAAGAATGGACCAGTCTCCCATTTCTGTAAAAAATACAATGGTTCCAAAGTTAGATTGATAAATATGTTTTTAAGTAACTCAACCAAAAGGTTGTTCAAATATCTCCAACATCTTCTCTTAAGGAGAAGATGTTGCAATGAATGAAGCTTCGAAGCAAATATCAAAGATACCAAAACACCAACAACAAAAATACCCCAAAAACTTTTTTTAGTTTTTTTACGACAATGAGTGATGGTAGCATTGCAATACATTCAATACATAAAATCATTTTTCATATGATAACAATCCGCGTCATATGACAAAATGGTGCGGGTAGATCAAAAGTCATCTGACTCAATGATTTTCCTGGTGTTTTTGTCTCCTGAAGGTGCTTACCTTTGGAGAGCCTTCCTTATTCACAGCTGGAAATGTATCAGAGGAAGCAATCTGCATAACTGTATTTTCAAGTGGAGCCCGTTGCGGGATGTTATCGTGTCTTTTGAGCTGGATGGGGGGAGAATGGGCTGACCACACATATTCCCCAACTCTAACTGAAACGTTCATTGCACTGTATGTGAATAAAGGCTTTCAATATACAGTGGGACAAAGATTGAAAAGTACAATGGGGGCACCTTTACTGAACAGCCATTCATGGGCGAGCAGAGTTCAAAGAACATACTGGAAAGAGTGTGGACAATACTGATTCCAGCATGGATCTGTGTCCACTTTAATTTCAGAGCTGAAACACAAGTCTGTTTTTTTCCAAAAGGATGCAATTCTGTCTTTTTCTTTGGTCTATGATATTATTGGGTGTCAGTATAGTGAGGGATTTCCAATTCACTGTTAATAGAAAAAAATCATTTCATCAACCTTTCCTTCATTATTTGAGATGTTGGTTGCTCTTGATTTTTTTTGACTGGAAAGACAATATTAACTTAACTCAGACTGTCATATGTAACAATGTAACAATGCACATGCAATTTTCCACCTGTTATTTGTGTTGGTTTATGTAACAAATGTTTTGTTTGTTTGTTTTTCTCCTTTTGCAAGAGAAAAACAAACAATAGCCAATATTGAAATAAGCCTTTTTTTTTTAATGTATATATATATATATATATATATATATATATATATATATATATATATATATATATATATATATATATATATATATATATATATATATATATATATATAGTTATTGAAATATTATATGGGGGAAATACAGACCTCAGGTCAGGCAGTGTACATGCTGAGCTGTATTATACAACATAGGGAAATTATGTATTAATTCACCATATCTGAGCATATGCTGTAGCTGTTCCACTGTTGTTGTTACCTTGCATCGTTTTACACTCGTGAAACCAGATGTCCAAAATATTTGTTTTATATGTAAAATGTGTAAATAAATATGTGTACAGATAAAACCAAAACATTTACGTGTCTTGCTTGCATCTAAAACAATCATGATGCCTTGTGATAATTAAAACACCACTCACAGAACGGATTTGACCGTTCATAGTACACTTTTCATCTCATTAGTCCATAACCATTTAGATATTTGCTGATGTAAACATAGGGCTGCACCAGGTTTTAGATAATGATTTATTGACATATCGCCTGTTCTTCAATGCGATGAAATGTCATGAGATTGTTAACTGCTTAACTCAAAGGGTTAAAGAAGAAGAAGAAAAAATGACCGGATGCACATGTTAAATTTAGACATTTACATTTTTGCATGCCAATAGTGCGACTTCCAGTCATAAACTTTCCTCTTTTGTCCGTAAAAACAGTGGCTCGGTAAAGCTTTTGATTGTTTTTATTTTCAGGTTACTCATACACCTTCCACATTTGCCCTACATTCACCCTCATGAAGGAGGCTGAATGAATGTTTCTCGGTTTCGGAGATTTTCATTCATCCCCACGCGGTGAATGAACATCAACAGCAAAATGAGCGGATGGGTTTCTCTCTGCGTTTGAACCGAAACACTTGCTATTACCGCCGTTTCTCGCGTTGTGCAAAAATAAAATATTAACAAAATTTAACATTTCCTTCTCTCTCTTTTTTTTTTTTTTTTTTTTTTCAAGAAACGGATGGTTGCTGAAATTCAATCTCAGCCACATGCGACAGTGCTCGATTACAACCAATGCCCCTCGCAAAATCAGCGGAAAACCATTTCTAGGGGTGTTTTAGAACATCAACTTCATAAAATAGGTCCTTTGTTGAGGAAACACACCGTAATGAATTCGTGTCGACTTTATTTCTTTATAGAACGAATAAAAACGTTCCCTATGACATTGACTCTCTCGAATTGATGACGTAAAGTAGTACATTTCTTAATTTTCAACGGACTAAATTTAACACCACCCCCTAAAAAGTGGTTCAGCCCTCGAGGTTACCGGAAGTTGTTTCAGCTGCCATGTTTGGTTGCTTTGTTGTAGGCTTCTACTTGGTTTCCTACAGAATTAGTGAGTGTGGAAATGGAGCCGAGCTGGAGTACGTTTCTTTTTCAAGTAAGTTCACTCTCGTGGAAGAAAACTGGCGTATTTCGTAGAGCGACGACTTAAAAATGCGCGCACGGGATATTTTGGCGGCAAACACAGTTTTTGAGCAAGTAATACCAAGCTGAAGTAACCGAGCAAAACAATGGTATATGAATCCAGGCTTCCAGCTGTGAGGCTTGGGAATGACGCTAGAACAAAAAATCACTTCTCCCACTCGAGTGTTCGAAAAATGTGCTCCATCGTCCCTTTGTGCGTGTGCTTAGGTGGCGAACGTCCATCCGCTCGACAGCATTCGCGATCCTTTAAAGTTTGTTTCCCATGTCGAAGCCAGCAAAACATGTGGGATCATTTGAAGTAAAGGCTGGAGACGCCACTGCACCGTTACAATCGAGACAGAGCTGTTTTTTTTCCTCCGGTTGACGACTGTGATCGGACGCCGTGTGTTTAATGAGATTTTGAACAATATGTTTTATCAGCATAAAGTAAAATGGCATTTTTAAAATAATGTGAAACCTCACAAGATCGGCATGGTTGGATAAGTTCAACGATGGACTTTCAGCTACTGAGATTTAGTCTTCGGACATATATTTGCAAGTCCGCGGTGAACTTTCCGCTTGCCTCAGCCGGTTTAGCCGTAACTAGCCAAGTTAGCTACCGATGTTTAGGCTGCCCTCTCCAAACTCCTGGCTAATTCAGCCTAATTTGGGCGAGGCTTGTCGTAGCAAGGTCGCAAAACAGACGTTAACACGTTCACGCAACCAGCGCCGTATCTTTACATGCCTCTGTTTATTAACCAGCTATTTATTGTCGCAGACGCGGTGGGAAGGAATTTAAACTATGCGAAGCTAACACTAGCAACGAAAAGGCGCATTTGAAATTAGCAACAACATTACGCAATTTGTAAATCCATTTTTTTTTTCCGTCGCCGTGGCCGAGCGTGTGCGACTGTTGAGTGCTAGGTGCCACGGTTTAGTGCTTTTCGCCGTGTACTAAGATGGACGTCTATTGTTCAATGAAATGAATGAAATGTTTTATTCCCGTGGCCTTAGTTAGCATCAAAGAAACGAGCCCGGTGCGCGCATGGAAATGTAAGAGCTCAAGTTTTTGAGGAGAGGGCACCATTCAAAAGATTAAATGTTTGGCGCGAAATCTTTTGTTTTATTCCGACGCGGTTTAGCTCAATTTGGACGTGTGTTTGCCTGAAACCCCGTCGTGATTTGTAGTCCTGTTCATGTACTACATCCACTAGCGTTGTTTTATTTAATTTAATTTATTTTTTATTATTATTATCGTGCACGATGATCCGGTGTATGGTTTAAGTGTGTGTAGAAGACCGCTTAGAACTTCGCTTTCACTCGCTTTCCTAATCAGTTCATCCCTTTAATATTTGGGAAGAACAGAAGTTGGGGAAAGTGTGTCAGATCCGCATAGTCATCGGTTTCGTATCAGACATTCTTGATGTATTAAGTCCTAGTTATTAAAAAAAAAAAAAAAAAAAAAAAACTGATAGCCGGTGTAAAATAAATTCCTGTGTTGGCCATTAGTTCTACTTTTAGTCTGTTTTATGAAACTGCATGTATTGCCGACTAGTGTGATAAGAAGTGAGGCAATTACTGCACGGTTGTGTCAAACGAGGCGTGGGGCTGATGTCTGACTGGAGTAGGTCATGTGTGACATCTAGGAAAGTTGCACTCGCATGCCGCCCTTTAGTCAGGGAGCAGATGCTCTGTTCTCAAAAAGAACAAGTTGGTACAAAAGACTACATTTCCTCGCCTAGTGTTGCAAACAATAACTATGAAAATGCACTGTACAATTTATGGTCGTGCAGTGAAGTTTATTTTGTATTTTGTTTCTCACAGTTCTTGGGTTGCACCAACCCCCCCCCCCCCCCCTTCCTTTGGAGCGTGTGCTTTAACTGCCTTAAGATTTATCATATCATCACATCTCTTTAAGCACTTTCTTTGGGGTGGAAGAAGGCAGCTGGATGGTGCGGCTGTATCTGGCGTCTCGCCAGAAGCTCTGCATGTATTATGTACCTTGTGCTGTTACTGTGTCAGTCTCATGTAAATCTGAGCACGGTTAGCATTCAGGAGCAGGGCGCAAGTGTAGCAATAATTCATTCAGCTGCCCAGCCGTCAATTATTTTTAGTGCTTTAGTCCTTTACAGCACTACTTTTTTTACATAGAAAAGTTTTTTTTCTTTTTTTTCTCTTTTTTTAAACAAAGCCATATTAAAAGATGATTGTCATATACTTGTTTGGACACTTTGTCAGCCCCTTTATACATTATCCACATTGTTGTGTAAATGAGCTTGAGAATTACCATAAGTACATTTCTTTCTATGCCTTTGTTGATTAATGTGCAACATATTAATAATCCAACATCCTTAAGGCTACAGTGAAGATCTCTTGTGATTCATGTTTAGATCTTTGTGGGTCACGATGCACAGACTTTGGCTCGCAGTTCTATACAATATATGGAGATAAGTTAGAAGAAGGATCTTTTTTATTTTATTTTTTAGAAGTCCTGATGTTTTGTTTTTCTTTATAACTTAAACTCAACTTCAGCTTCCTCTGCAATTGTAAGGCTAGAGAAAGTTTTTGATTGATTAGGTTATCAGAGTCCCCCTGATCTTTTTGACCCAGTTTAAGTTATTCTGTCAATTTCACCAAATAAAGTCTTTGCTCTTCAATAGATTTCTTAAGTAAAGCACAATATATAATTTAGATACCTTTTTAGCTTTTAAAAGTTAAAAAAAAGAAGAAGAAAAGAAGCTGTTATTGATTTGTTGTGCAGTCAAAATGCTTTTTTGTTTACAATAAACAAATGGCTGGAATTGATATGGGCAATGTGGACAGAAAGGCACTCATTAAACCTTTTACATGGCAACCAGTAGCTAAATGCTGAGGGAACATGTAGCTGTCTGCCTGACATGTCTTTGGCATTGTGGTTATACTCCTGCAGAAAGTGGTTTTTGACTAGTAAAATGTTTCATAACTGCTTGCACTCCCCTCCTGAGGCTTTCACAGCAGCGCACACACACATAATGATTTGTGACCTTGCTTTGGTTTAACGTCCCTCAATAGTTTTCCAAAAATCCACTTCAGCCTACTTGTACTCGTACCTGGGTGTTTGTCAGAGGTTGGTTGAGCAGCGCACGTTGCTCATTCTAAATGAAAAGCCACTCAAGCAGTCTGAATCGGTGGGCACATGCTCCAGTAGCTCCACATTGTGGAGGGGTCAGGTAATTTTATACAAGAAAGTCAACTGGTTTTGGCTTCATGCGCCGCTGAACAACTTTCATGAATGAACCTGCCCCCACCTGTGACCCTGTATCTGAAGTTTCCCTCCATAGTTTCTTTTCTATAGATCACCTCTTATTTCGGGCATCGCTCATTGCACTTGTTTGCAAGCCAGTCACATCGTGGCAGACATTATGCCTTTAAATGTTCAAAGGGCTTCACATACTGCAGCTTAATAGGCTGAAAAGGGGACATCTCTGACATTCCTGTGCTGGCTTATGCATTTTTTCCAATACATTTTTGCAAAGATTAGTTTTCCGAAGCAGAAGAAGGGCGATTTGAGACTTCAGTGGAAGTTTCAGGCTAGGCATACAACCTTTATGCCCAGCCTCAAACCCTTTGTCTTCCTTCAACCTCAGCAGGTTTTTAACGGACGACAAAGTGCCGTGTTTCAGCGTCGGTCAGAAAAGCCTCCCAGTTGAGGCCACATGTGAAATTACGGAGACCTGAAGATGGCTCACATAAATGGAATGCTGCTCTTTTCAATGTTTGTAACTACACCTGTGCCCTTTGTGGGGTAGACAAGACAAATGTATTGTGAAGTGGTGTAGTGTTCATAGCAGCTGTAGTCATGACAATATAATTGGCGTCATTATTACTTTATGTAACTCTGTTTTGAATTTTGTCCGGTCAAAATGGTTCCGTTGATTGCTGCAGAAATCTGCTCTGTTTTGATTTTTTTGCAACTTTGAAGCAATTTTAAATTGCAGAGAAAGTGCCAGTGTCCATATCAGGCCAGTAGCCTTTGGCTTCAGGGTTTTATTCAGTCCCAAAAAAACACAGCGCTGCAACAATTGGCCATTTTGGATGGATGCATCCTGGTTTTAGTCACAAAATCCAGATATCAAGTCAAGACAAAAGGCCTGATGCCAGACCCTCTAGGGTGCCACTTAGGTATTATAAAGCTGTCCGTTTCTTCCCTGCTTGCAAGTTTTTCTTACAAACGAGCCCAAGTTGGAAAAATCCAAAGTTTCCAAACTGTAAGTAGTGTTTTTCTTTTTTTCTTTTTTTTTTTTTTTTAACTTGTGGCATCTGTAAAGGTCCTGTCCCAGAAATATCACACTGTGGAAAAGATCAACCAAAACAAAAGTTGTATATAGAGTAGTAGTATAAAGTAAATTAATAAAGCAAGTGCTTGGTCTGTGCATGTGTGTGTTGGTGAAGAGTTGTCATGTTTTTCCCAAATTCCCCCCAAAAAATCTGTGTCTGTATTGTAGTATTAGTTGGGCTCTTTTTTAAGCTGAGATCACGGCAAGCAGCTGTAGAGTGAGCAACAAAAGATTTGAGAGAGACAGCGCATAATCTGACTCAGACCATGAGCTCAGCTCGAGTCTACAGTGGCCCGTGGAGCCATCAGGACACTCCCTCCATTTTGATGTTATTTATGAGGGAGCAGCCCCAGTTGTCAGAGCGCATTTGTGTCAAAATGGTCAGAGCTGCATGAAGGCACAGCAGCTTACAGGCCCTGCACCTCTGTGGAGCGGCAGGCCGTCTGCGGCGGCTGTGTCTGCCGCCCGCCAGCTTCACAAAGAGGGTTCATCCACCCAAACATAAAGCCCCACCACCAACACCCCCCCCCCCCCCCCCCCCCCCCGTGCCAGTGGACTGGCACGACGATGACTAATCCTGGAGGAAGGTGGCAAGTGTGAGCAGGTGCTGAGACAAACGGACGTGTGGGTTTTTTCGCTGGCGTTTGCCGCCAGTTCCCAGGTCGCAGGGTTTTTTTGCCCCTTCTTCTCCTCCTCCTGCGTACGAGGAGAAGGACGGCTAGTTTGGTGGAGTGGTGTGTCGGTAAACAATGTCCCCGTCTCATGAATAGATGAGCCAAATCAATGAAGATGAGCATACAAAGATCCCCCGCTGAGGCATCACTGCTCAGATTTGTGTCTCCCACAATGGGCTGGATGACATAAGGAGGACATTGTGCGGCTCATTTTTCTTTTCTCCGAGCCGCCTCCTCTGTTGCCACTCCTTTCTGGGCCGGCCTGCGTCGATGGATGATTGAACCTCAAAGGGAAAGGTCAAGCATTTCACCTTTCCCTTTTCTTGCCCGTAGCCGACTACACAGTTGTCTTGACTGCGTCCGTTTGCCCAAACAACAGCAGCAACCGATTTTTTTCTTTCCCGTTTAAAACACAAATGGAACTATTTGCATGTTGATGTGCATTTTTTTTGTAAATTTTGCTATTCTGTCTTGCCTTAATTAAATTCTTAATGCTGGTGTCGGCAAAGAATCACATCGGTTTGGGGAACGCAAGGCATCTCATCGGCTTAGAAACTAATTTGTTTCACCGACTTCTGAACCGTGCGACGGTCAAAATGCAGCTTTTGGTGACATTCCAAGGTCTCTGCAGAACCCAGACACCTCCAAATGGCTCGCAGCGCTCCCACAATGAAAGCCATATGCGTGTTTGCAGCGGAGTCGTTACTTTGTGTCAGCTTTGCTGTAGGAAGTGTTGGATTGTGGGTCTACGTCGTGTGTTGGAGCTGACAGTCTGCGGCACCGCAGTCTGCAGGCCTCCTGTTTTTTCTTCTCTGGCTCCTTGACTCAGCACCGTGGCAATATGATCATTTGCCATTTAGCGTGCAGTGTCTGGGTACTTTTGGACCGGGGCCGTGCTGTGTCACCATTCGTAATGACAGCTGCATTGCATCCCCCCCGCTTCATGATAACAGGGACTGCTGCTGGAGAAAGACAGTAAAGCCATTTGTTCTGAAAACCCAAAATGGGCTTTTCAACCCAGCAGTATCGCCACGTACCTCGCACCCGACTCCACACATTTGAAGTTACCGCTCAGCTCGGCCTGATTGTTGTTGTTTTTTTTGTGTGTGTGTGTTGATTCCACAGCAGGCGAATGAAGCCCTGCACCACCAGCACCAAGTGGCCCAGAACAGCCTGCTGCCACTCCTCAACGCTGGGGCCGAACCCATCGACCAGAAGCCCATCCTGCCCATCCAGTTAGACCAGAAGCCCCCGACCAGCGCCGCCGACCTGCTCAAGGACAATATGGGCAGCGGGGGTGGCGGGCGGCCGCCGATGCCCGTCATCAAGAAGGAGCACAAGGGCAAGACGCCCTTCGTGTGCGGCTACTGCAACAAGGCCTTCCGTGACAGCTACCACCTGCGGCGCCACGAGTCCAGCCACACCGGCATCAAGATGGTGTCGCGGCCCAAGAAGACGGCGCAGTCGGCGCCCACCATGGTGCCCATGATCTCCTCCATGCAGCGGGAGAACAACGGCAACCCCTCCTACATCTCCACGGTGGCGGGCATCCTCTCCACGGCCACCACCTCCGTCTCCTCCAGCATCATGACGTCGTCGGCCATGGGCAACTTGCCGCAGCAGAACATCCCCAAGAAGCCGCCCAAGCCCGTCAAGAAGAACCATGGCTGCGAGATGTGCGGAAAGGCCTTCCGCGATGTCTACCACCTGAACCGCCACAAGCTCTCCCACTCGGACGAGAAGCCCTTCGAGTGCCCCATCTGCCAGCAGCGCTTCAAGCGGAAGGACCGCATGACTTACCACGTCCGCTCCCACGACGGCGGAGTGCACAAGCCCTACGTGTGTTCTGTGTGCGGGAAAGGATTTTCCAGGTAATCGCCCCTGACTGCTTTTTTTATCTATGTATTACACACCTCAGAGATAAGAAAAGTAAACGTGTGGATTCAAATGTCCCGAAAGGTCGCTCAGAGGCTGCAACTCTTATTAGAAGTACATTTTCTATCTCCCTGTGCATGTGTGCCCTGTAGATTTGTCCCCCCAAAATATATATTTATATGTTTATCACTGGAATGTTGCTGACAAGCTTCTAATCTGTTTGCAGATCAGAAGTTTGCTAATTTAAAACAGCGTTGTTTCTGTATATGTTGTCAAAGTATTTATCAGCCCCTGGATTTTCTGCATTTCTCCTTGCGGCCCTTAAATTCTAAGTTATGTGCCAATGTGCTCCTAGTGGAGATAAAAAAAAAAAAAAAAGTTAGTCTGGAGCCCTGGCTTAGTCATCATCTAGCTTGATTGCATCTGCAAAACACTTCCCAAAAAGTGCGGAAAAGGGCCAAAGGCATTTTGACCCCTTTGTTTATCTAGCTGAGACGTTTCCTTGGCGGTGCCAGACGGTTACGTCTGTCAGGATGAAGCCAGACTGGCAAAGACACACAGCTATGATTGGCTGCTGGGAGCCGGCAGCGGATTTCATGGGAGTGTAATATTACCCGTTTCAAATGTCTTTCTGCATTCTTTTTATAGCCGGCGAGGTGTAGAAATAAGTCATGTTCCCGACTAGAATAGCATAATGGCGGAAAAACGCACGTCATCCTTCATGCGCTAACCGACAAGTGAAGTGGCTGTAAAATCAGACTCGGCCTTCCCAAAGGCTCGTGAGCACTTTGCCTTTTTTTTGTGTGTGTGTGTGTTTTATGGTTTTCTGCTTGCCCACAGATTTCATCATACAAAGCAGGATCAGTCACTTCACCGTCGGCTCTCCCGAGGTGAAAACGTGGAATCCCATAAATTCCCCCGTCGCCGGGCACATCCTGCGGGATCTATTTTAGGAATCATTTACAGCAGATACTCACTTAGTGCATGAAACCTGCCTTTTAGTCCCGAGCAGCCTGGGACTCCCATAAAAATAACTCAGCACGTCACTCAGCGCGGGGCGAGCGTGGTTTATGTCCAGCCAGAGTAGCAGCAGCCTGAGGTGGGTTTGGGTTGGTCCCATGTACATGTACTGGACCTTTTGTGTTTTCTAGCAAGAACACCAGCGTTTGTCTGTCGCTCAACTCCCCGGAAATGAGAAAAGTCCCTCTCTGATGTGGGAATGGGCCATTTGTGATGTCACAAGGGGCATTGATACCTCAGTCAGGTTAGTGACGGCGCCCCCTCCTGGCAGGGTGTGGTTCACCCAGCCGCCCTTGTTTTTGTCACCTACCAAACCTGTGTGAGGCACAGAAAGAAAGGCATTTTAGCAGGAGGGCGTAAACACGGGGCTAAACAAGTTGTTTCTCAGTGGTCAGGGGAAGTTTATTTTTTCTGGTTCAGATCAAGGGAAGTTTATTGATCAATCACGAGGCTGTTCTTCACCACTGCTGCTAGACAACCAGACTAAAAACAGATTTATACGGCATCTTTAAAGTTTAAGTGGACTTTTTCTGTCTGTGCCGAGACAGTGTTGTCCTTGTACTGTACTTGTGTTTTTGTTTTTTCTGCACCTGGTGCGCAGCCACATCACAGAGCCGGGCGAGCGCGGCAGCGGTGAGAAAGCGCGGACAGATTCGGCAGGATTCCCCAACCGCTCCTGTTTATGCATAAAGCTCTCGATCAACAAGTATCAACGGGTTTACAAGGCCGCTGTCAACAGCAGCGAGCTCCCGTAATCTCCCTGCGCCGCTCGCTGCCGCGCCAGGAAATCATTTCACTCTCTAATTGTGGCGTTCCGGCATCGCCGAGCAAAGTCTCGACTTGCCTGCGTGCGGTTTGGGAAAAAATAGTCACGGCAAAAAAAAAAAAAATGAAAGAAAACTTCCGGGGGCGTGCGTGCGTGCGTGTGTGCGTGTGTGTGCGTGTGTGTGTGTGTGTGTGTGTGTGTGTGCACTCTTTCCCTCGGCTTTGATGCTTGCAATTGTTGACAGAAACGAGTCTTGAGCGTGAGTGCAGGGAGAAGATACAACTGGACAAGGAATGCAATTACCAGATTACCCCCCCACCCCCTTCTCCCTCCACCAGATCAGTGAATGGCGACCCTCTTGCTCATTGCATGACATGAATGTGAATGATTCAGCTCCCTCGCCAGGCCTGATTCTGTGACCCCCTCACTGTCGCCATGGCTGTTTTCCCTGTATTTATAGTCTGGCTGAAGTTAAGACTTGTGCCTCCGCTGACCCCCCCCCCACTCCCTCTCCCCTGCCTGCCGTCGTCGTAACCACATGTTTAAACAGTCGCACATGGGAGAGCAGCAGTGGTTTGGGAAGGGGAGGGGGGGGGGGCGTCGCTTGTCACTTTGCAGTTCCCGCCAGCGTGTCACAGAGTGTCTTGGCCCCCTGGGAATCCAGTGAACCGTGCGTCCGCGCTCGGGTCAACACGTCTACCACGCCGCCGATAAGTATTGCGATGGCTCGGCGCGGGGGTGACGTTCACCCGCAGCAGCATCTGGAGGAGCTCCCGAGAGACGCACAACTTTATCAGGCGCATCAGCCAAGCAGCTTCTCAGCCGAGGCTGCAATATCAGCAGGGGTTGCTGGGGGGGGGGGGAGCAGTTTCAGGCAGGCCTCCAAACGCTGTGACGCCACGGCCGGGATTCATCTGCATACTGGAAAGTGAGAATGGGATCTGAATAACAGGCCACTGAGTCACAGCCACTCTGTCGGATATGTAGGCAGCCGCTGTCTCTGCTCCCCCCAGCCAGCCAGCCAGCCAGGAGAGGAGAGGAGAGTGGGGGGAAAAAACTTGATTCCGGTTCAAGGCACCACTTGGAGAACTCTGTTTGACTTCCTATTGTTTGTATTAGAAAGAACCCCAAAAAAAAAGGAGGTTGGGGGGTTGGGGGGGGGGGGTGCAGCATGAAAGTTAAGCTTTTGGAAGCAGCTGCCGGAGCCTCGTGACATCGCTGCTGCTCTCCTACAGGCTGAGAGGTGAAGCTCCCGGTGTAGGTACACAATCTGTCCGGGGCCTGACGGCAACTCTATTAGGACAAACTGCATCATAGATGGATGGATGAATGGATAGATAGATGGATAGATATTATATATATTATAGATGGATATAATCTGTCTATTGTTTGTCGTAATAGACTTGCCGTATGTGACGTGGTGGGCAGTCGCTGGACCCCCGGACAGATCCGGTAGCCTGACAGACGCCACCTAGCCAATGACAGTTTGCCACGTCATTGAAATCATGGACCCCGGACAGATCTCCTAGACAGGACAGATTTTGTACCTACACCAGCAGCCACTGGAGGGACGATTGCAAAGAACTGTTGGCTTGTGTGTGTGTCACATCACCATTGGGTCCCGTATCGATCGCTGTGTGACTCAAGCCGTTCCTGTCCCCTGCTCTTTTTTTCTGTGTTTGGCGACTCGAGTTTAAGTTTAAGGTGAAAGAAGAAAAGTTTGATGCGAAATAATAATGCGTGAATGTGTTTTTTAATTGTCTTTGAGAATTGCAACGTAAATTTCATGTTGGACCTCGTTTGTCGAGATGATTTCTCAGATTTATATCAAAACAGGCGAGCGGTGTAATAAGCTGTAATGGCACTGTGGTAATTAAATCAAAAGGGATTTACATAAAACCTTGAAAGTTGATTAAAAACACAGTAGTTGATATAAGCACACAAATACAGCCTATAAAATAATCTTCACTGACATAAAACTCAGTCGGAACATCTGAAAATCTCTGTCTGTCTGAAGGGAGCTTGTTTTGTCTCCGTCTCTTTTTTCTTTTTTTTCTTTTCTTACAACCGCCTCTTTAAAATCAAACCGTCATCACAACCCCGGAAAAAAAACAAGTGGAAAACAAACTAATTTACCGTCTGAGTGTGACGCGAAACTAGGTCAAACTAATTCATGCCCGATTGATCACGAAGAATTAACTGCCATTGACTGAGACTTGGAGCCCCACCCCCCACCCCCCTCCGCCCACCCCCTACCCTCTCCCCTCGCTCCCCCTCATTATCAGAGCAAACAGAGCACATCCATATGCCTCCACGTCCCTGCACAGGCAAGGTATAGAGGAGACGTTTGATTCTCAGAGTGTTGACCTGACCGCTGCTGCTCTGCTCTGTCTCTCCTCCTCAGGCCAGATCACCTGAGCTGTCATGTGAAGCATGTCCACTCCTCAGAAAGACCGTTTAAATGTCAAGTCACGGTGAGGCCTGAAACTCTTCTCTCCCCCTCGCTGCATTCCTCTGCGCTGCATTTCCTCCTCAGCGTTCTCATCCTTTTCCCTTTTTCTTTTTTCCCACTCTCCCCCTCCTCCCCCGCAGGCCTGCACCTCTGCTTTTGCCACCAAAGACAGACTCCGTTCACACATGATCAGACACGAAGGCAAAGTGACCTGCAGCATCTGTGGGAAGATGCTGAGCGCCGCCTACATCACCAGCCACCTGAAGACTCACGGCCAGACCAACTTCAACTCCTGTAACAAAGGTACCGCCAGTCCCACCTCGGTAGCGGCTTCTCCTGCCGCCTCCGAACGTCCCAAAGAGATCTGAGGTCACCGACTGTGATCCGCACATTGTATCGTAGTCCCACTGCTGGCCGTTTAGCCACATCCCATGCTAGCAAGATTTGTAGGGCCCCATGTTGCCCTCGCCTTCATCCATCCACCATGTCTTTGACGAAGGTTCACACCCCGCGTGATTTCACATTTTTCTCATGAAATTTGTGATGTTGGGGCAAAATGATACATATTCACTTCAGGTGGACTGATACTGTGGCCTGGTGTCACTGTAAAAAAAAAAAAAAAAAAGAAATTACCTGAATAATCAATGAGACGTTTTATATTTGTGAAGGACGTTCACACAAACGTGCACATGTATGACAGTACGTTGGACAGTATGATTTGATTCACTTCTACTAGATGTCTTATAGTGTTTCACACTAACACACTTTTAATGCCCTCATTTGTTTTTACGACGTTTTCCAATTTTATTTTATTTATTTTGCTTCTCTTATAGTTTTCCAACTCACCAGGCAGGATGTGTGCATTAAGTGGGCACCCTCTTCTTTTGTTTTAACACTGACCAATATTGCAGGGCAGTGCAATAACCTTCAGTGCATTATTGATTGATTGCATTGATGATGTGTTGGATGCATATTTCACAAGTGATTTTTGCTGTTCCTTTTTATGACATTAATAATGTCCAATAGTCACTTTGCAGTGCCAGTGGTGCAGTGTTGGCCTAGCAGGGCAGTGACTGCTAGTATCTACATTTGGGGGCTAATTCAATGAACTGTCATTAGCAGGATTACCATAGCGCAGTATTGAGATATTATGCTGTGACCTAAACACGTGGTATTGTGTGTTCTCTCCCTGCCAGTAATTGCAATAATTCCACGCACACGCGTTTTGTCATTTGCCACCTGACCCGCGTTTCTTTCCCCCCCCCCACCAGACGGCAACGGCGTGTGCAACTCGGCCGCAGCCACGCCCGTGAGCATATCCGCTCCCATCACCACGACGATGAACCGGGGCATCAACAACCACCCGGTCACCATCGCGGCGCAAATGAACATTAGCACCAACACGGTCAACATCACGTCTCCGGTGAGCCTGCAGCACCCGGTCACCATCACCGGACCCGTCAACATCGCCTCGGTCAACATCCCCTCCTCGGGGCCCATGAATATCGCCCACCCGGTGGCCCTCACGACCCCCATGCCGATGAACATGGCGGGCCCGCTCAACATCGCCATGAGGCCGGTGGACAGCATGTCCTTCCTGTCCCAAGTCCTGCCCTCCTCCCCGCCGTGGTAGAGCAGAGCAGAGCAGAGGAACAGCAGTGAGGAGGGAGAGAAAGCTGGGGACTGGCCAGAAAGAAAGGGAAAATGAAGTAAACCAAGAGACTCCTGCCCGCCGGTACTATCCTATCAGTCTGGCAACCCGCCCCCAAAGCCCCTCCCCCGCCCCAAACCTACCCAACCACGTCCCTTAACCCTCTTCTTCAAGGCCTGACTTGAAAACCGTTGCGCGAGCCGGTAGGAGGTCCCAGAGTCGCCGAGCCGAGCGGCTGGCGACACGATTAGATAACAAGTAGGATCGATCTTTAAAAATTAAAAAAAAAAAAAGCAAAGAAAAAAAAAAGCAGGACAACTGTAAGACTTAGCGTAGTCGGTTAGAAAGATGAAACTGTGATTTGTGAGACGACAGAGTGAGAGGAGAGGATATCCCTCAAGCACCTTGTTGAGGAGCCCTGTAGGAAGAAAAACACACATGCGCACACATACACACGCACTCACTCACTCACTCACTCTCTCTCACACACACACACACACACACACACACACACACACACACACACCTGTGCTCTTGTAAAAGGGAGATGAGAAACGGACTGAAGCAATAACCACAAATTGCTGTTTTTCAATGTTTTTACGAAATCTCTCCCCGAAGCCTCTGGGTGTTTCATTGTATGTAGTTTTGTTTTTTGTTTTTTTTAACTATAGCCTGCTAATCACTATCTATTTAATGTTATAGGAAATGAGTCTAGTAAAAGGGACAGCAGCTTCCACTCGCATGGAAGAATATTTTTTCACAGTGCTATAGCTTTTTTGTTTTCCTCCCCTCAGATTGTAGGTATGCTCTCGAGGTACAGTGACTAACTTGTACAGTTGACATAGTAATGTATTTTTCATGTCAGCATTTTACTTGTTTTTGCTTTATTCGCTCGAGCGGACCGTCTCGGCATCGTCCCCTTGACGAGTTACCATTTGTACTTTTGTTTTCTGTTTGTATGGAAACACAAAGGTTTTTGTCTTTCGTTGCCTATTGTTCTTTTTTTTTTTTTTTTTTTTCATGATGTCAGAATGGAACGAGTCTTGCACTGAAAGCATATCCTACGTACAGGTGAACAGCAGTATTATCAAAGATCAAATTTCTTTTATTTTCATTTTTTTTCCGAGTCTTAAGTGTTTTTGGTAAACCAGCCTGCACTTAAGGGCCATCTAGTGGCCAACCATGGGAAGGCCCGGCCTTGTAGTGACGCGTTCTTCAGGCTTATTGCCATCTTAATGGTGACAAATTAGTTTTGCCTGACTCTTCTGTACACTGTTCATTTTTTTTTTAAATATATATTTTTTAATTATTATTTTTTTATGGAATTCTGTCATAGCCCCAAGATGACACTAAGAACCCCTTTCTCAGGGAACACACATACTCATGAATTTGGTTCCTTTTAAAATTGGTAATGTCAAGTATCTTGATTCTTAAACTCCATGAACTTTCTTTTTAGATTTCCTTAAGCGTTGCGTTGCTACAAAATAGAGAAAGAAAAAAAAACTGTTTGAGTAGGAATAAATTTTTAACCCTAACCGTCCATTAAAAATAATTGTTTACTGTGCAATGGCATACATGCTGTACCTTTTCTTTTCTTTTCTTTTTTTTCTTTTTCTTTTTTTAAGTTTCCTGATTTTATTTTTTCCCTACATTGCCTTTTGAGTTCAGCTCCGGCTGCAGAGGTGTGACGCTGAGATCTGGATATGTTTGATAAAATGCAAGTTTGTGTCCATTAAAATAATGGGAAAAAAGTTGATGTTGCATGACCTCCCCCCGCCTGAACACTGTACTCCCTGAACATTAACTATTTTTTAAATGAATGCCATGTGATCTCAACAGTGTTGCAGCTCTTAAACTCATTTCGGTTTCTACGTTTAAAAAAAAAAGAAAAAGCGCAGAATGCATGTTTTTTTTCCCCTTTTTTTTTGTTCAAAAGAAACTTAGTGTAGCTTTATTTTTGTTCTTATGCATTTACGTAGATACTCTATGATAGCCTGTTTGCCAAATTTGATACAGCAATGTGTTAAAATTGAACATTTCATTTGTGGAATTGAACATCTCTTATTTTTAAGGAAAACTGATAATTGGAAATTCCAGTACCCTTGTGAAAGCAGTTGAATGTATATCTTTGTACAAAACTATTTTAGTTCCAAGGATATGGTAGTTACAATAGATGTGAAAGATAAGATAACCTTTTTTTATAAATCTTTTGTATTAGATCATTAACAATGGTAATTTTGTATATATGAGAGGCTAGGCTTTCTGATTAGCAGAAAGGTCAAACATTCCTACATTTTTTTTAAATGTATGTTTGTCAAATTATTACATAAACATGCGCAACGTTATGTGCCTTTTATTTGGGTTGTCTAAATAAAAGAAAACTATCCAACGTGCTTAATGTATTAAGTTATGTTCCACATTCTGAGGTTGGGTCCTTGTCATTCTTCCTCAGCGGTGGGCCTCCAGGTGCTCTTTGCTGTCCTCTGTCTCTTTCTTGCCCAAGTCCTGACTGTGTTGCACTGGTGCTGGTTTGGCCAGTCATCTTCGATCTGCTCAGCTTCACTTCCTCAGTGGCTCAATCAGCGGCTCCGTCCCGCCTTCTCTGCAGTACCAACGTTGACATTATACCACAGGTGCACTTCCAGCTCACAAGTGATTAATGCTCAGCTTTCAACCTTGCTCCCGAAAACGTCAGTTTCACCAACTGCAACATCATTTCTTAAGCGGTACCGGCAAAGGAGTGCTCCTTGCAGAGCCTTGACCTCTGCAGACCCTGTGAAGAATCCAGCTTAAAGTAGTAGAAGAAGAAGGTTGTTTTTTTTATTGTATTGAGGTATCATTCTATCACCCCAAAATGCAGAATTTATGGCATAATCTAAATGTGTTTTGTCATTCTGTTGTGTTGATTTTTGCCAAGCCAGCTTCTCCCACACTCTGTAGATCTGTGGTGGTCAACTGGATGGATTGACATTTTGCTTTAATAGGCCAAACTGAATTCAAGCACAACTTCCAAGCAGACCACAGGATCAAGTAGTGCACGAGGGTTGACTATGGTCGGAAAAAACAGATTTGAAAAGGAGTCTCTCTTTTTTTTTTTTTTTTATCACTATTAGAAAATGTCTGAGCCTGCAAAATACATTTGACATGTTACAGCCTTGTGTTGAGTTGAAATTGAGAAGATGTTTTTGCAATGCATCAAATTGACCAAAAGCTAAAACCGGAAGTTTTTACATGGATGTTAGAAACAGCGGGCTAAATACTTTTAGTTGGAGATCTGTGGCGAATTTGTCGTTTTTTGTCGTCGAGGTTAATGCAATTTAACATTTTGGCGCCAGAGTTGTCCAGCAGATGGTGCTGTTGATGGATATTTTACTGTTGGGTGTCAAGAGCACGCGTCGCGTTCTCTTTCTTCCTCATCGCGTCAAAACGTATCCCCTGATTGGAACGATCCCTTTATTCAATCGCAACAGAATCACTACAGGATGTTTTCATGAAATAATGAAACGGTTAAGGGGAGCGTTTTGCATAATAGAAACATTACAGAGATGATTTCTTGGCCTTGCTATTCTTTCAGAAGATAGGCCATTGATGAAGTGTCTCCACCATCAGCCAGATACATTTGGAGGGGGAATAAGCGAAGAGATCACGAGAAGCTCGCTTGAGATCCCGATGATGTCTGTTTTTTTTTTTTCAGGATTTTGAAAGCATCTTTCAAAGGCAGAGGATCTCGACAGTGTCACTTTGAATGCTGACTGCAGGCTGCTCAGCTCCCCTCCGACCACGACTGCCTCTGCCTAACAGGTTGGGGGACGGACCCGTCTCACAGCCGCTCTGCTCTGCGGGCTGGAGAGTTCAACTGGCGTTCACAGGACGCCTGCTCCGCACTACTTCCTGTTGAATAATCTCAAACAAACAATGGACAGCATTTAGCGTAAATCTGACATCCGACTCCATGCGGCATCTTGGACTCGCCGTGTTTGTGTTTGATTGACGAGGTGACCTTAGAGGCAGCGCGGTGTGTGGTAACAAGCAAAACAGATATTCTGTGGCACCAATAATGCTGTGACACAGGTGTGATTGTTCTTTGGCCAACACATGACAAGAGCCACTTGAACGGCTCCTTGGCGCAGCACTCGAAGGGGAATTCTGGTGTCTTCCTGTGTCACATGTTTATCTAGTAGGGTGTGTCATTATTTATACACCATGAGACTTTAGAAAGAAACCAGTGTGTCGTCACACGCGCTCGCCAAGCTTTTATGAAAACACATTATGAGACTCTAAAAGAAACACCGCTAGTTCTTAGAAGAAGGTCAGTAGTTGTTCTGGAGAGCTCTTGTGTTCGGGGCTCATTTCGCCGCTTGGAATCAGCTACATCTTCAGCCATGCCTTCGGAAACAAAATAGGCTGCAAAGTGCTTCCTCCACCCCTCGATCTTTCTCTCACATCTCTACAATCATCTTCCAACAGCAACAAGTCACACCCCCAACAGATGTCAGAGCGAGATTTCTGCTCGGATGAAAGCTGTGCTTCCGGTCGAGCCAAAGTAACTAACATTGAGCGCAACTGCAGTTCGATCCTTAAAAAAAAACAATAAAAAAAAAAATACATAAAAATGTTTTATTGTCCTTTCTTGAAAATGACAGGAACAGACTCTGGAGAAAACTTCACACGAGTCGCCGCTCAGGGCGAAGCAGCACGGTTATCAGCGATTTACTGGAGCAGGTCCCACAATCCTGCAGTGTCTGAGTCACTTACAACTCGCTATGTTTCCACGTGGAGCTTAGGTTTAAAAGACGCCATCGTTCCCGTTTTAGTCCTCTAATCCAGACCGAGGCGGCCAGTGAGTTTACCCTGCGCAGGAAAACACTGGCAGCATCCTTTAATTCACTGCAGAGCGGGGGGGCGGTGTCCTCCCAAACACTGAAACACTGCTGTCTGTCCCTGCATGGCCTTCAGTGTCACATATGTTTCCCTCTTGCCACGTTTTTCACAGAAGAATCAGAAGTTAAACGGATCAAATCTGAAAGACGACAGGCGTTTCACGTGACGTGACATCCAGTCACCTGCACCGCGGTGCAAAGGTTAGATCATCCTGTCCCGGGCTTAACCACTGCAGACTTTAAGAGGTTTGCTCCTGAAAATCCCGTCCAGCAAAGACGGTGGAATCAGACCGTCCACAATCTGATTTAATCTGAAGCCAATGTACGTGTGCGCACGCTGCAGCGCCTCTGCCATCCAATAGTGCGAAAGTTTTAAAGGGCTTAGAGGGAGCGCCGGACCGGTGAAAGGGATGCTGTCACCCTCAGCCGAGCGGTCGGTGTCAAAACAGTTGTCAAGTGCCTGTGCAATTTTTGTTTGCTTGTTTGTTTATTTATTTTTCAAAAATCATTACCAGAGCCAGTTTGGAAGAGGGCAATTTTTTGAACATCTTTGAAGAGGAAATTTAACTCTAAGGAAGAGGAAAAGGAAACAGAGGTGAGAGACTTTCAAGGAAAAACAGACATACCTCCCGCTGAATGTCATATAGAAGTATGTACATACTGTATAACATATATTAACATATATGTAAGTGTATATATGTACATATATATCCAAATATGCATATATACACACACATATATATACACATATATGTATATAATGCATGTGCATGGATTATGCTGTGATGTGCTGTTTGAAAGGAGAGCCCCTGCCACTAGAGTACATGGCGGTTTTAATCTAACACCACACTGTTGCAACTTGATTCTGAGAGCTACTTTCATAGCGCCAGTGCCGTCCTGCTGGCTCGCCAACGTCAAATCTGTGCTGCTAATGCATCCGAACAGAAGTACTCCACCAGTGCGATAAATGGATTGTAATTCAAAGTCGCCCTCACGTCTGTTTGGTTTCTCTGCTGATCTGTTACTTCAGGTCACAGTTCCACGTTAAATCACTGCTAAAACTGCATCGCAAAGGATTTCATATTCAAGGTCACGTCACCGTTTCAAGCGTGGTTTTAGTTGTGTTTGTTTACTCTGATGCCCGGTGCTGCCGTTTGACCCAGAGCTCGTCCATCCGCTGTAGGATACAGCACGAGTCCTCCAGAAATTCAAATATGAGAAGAGACAGATGGGCAGATGGAGAGCAGGGACGCAAGGTTCCATGAGACGTGAGTCACGTTTTATTGTATAATCAGGGTATATTAAAGGAAGGAACATCACACCCTCGTTGCAGCAATGAGCCATGTGGACTGTTGCCTCGTGGTGATGGAAACCTGCAATCTCTTCGCACCACCGTCCATAAGGAATGTACTAAACTAATGTGAGATGTAGGGTGTGCCACTGCTGTCAAAGATTAAGAGAAAGATCTTAGTTCTTCACGCTTTTTCTTTTGATACTGAATGTGGACTCAGGAAGGTTATTGGTTTGGTCTTAGTCTTCTCGAACAGAACTTTTCAAGACCATGGTTAGTAAATAACCAGCCTCGGCCTAAACTGTTTAAGGCGTGGCACTGTGGTCACACAGCACCCTTTTTCACAGCAAACATCCCATTATTGTGGAAAGTGCACGGTCTGCTTTTGAATGGAAGAAGAACGTTGGCTGTGAGGACCGGTGGCATGAGTGGATGAACCGATTCAGGAGCCGGGACTTTATAATCTCGTCCCTAAAACGACTTCATGATAGGCCACACGGTGCATTTGTTTTGCCCCCGCCCCCCTAAAACAGTGTGCACAGACACGGCGCATGATGCCGAGTCGGGGTGAAAGGTGGTGATTATACTTGAGGCTCATCATTCCTTGTTACCGGATCAGCCTCCCCTTGCTTCTGTGCAGCGGTGCCGTATACTGTTGCTGAGTCGCTTAAATAGCGCATGTAATGCAAGCATAAATGGTATTGACTGTGTGGTCTTTATGTTGTGTGTACTTCACAGTAAATGGATTGTATATTGGCCCTGTACAAAGCGAGACGTTGGGCAAGCTGCAACAGGAAGACAAGAGAAAATGTTGAAACATTTTGGTAGCACCACATTGGGCTGTTCAGTGTTGACGGGCCCTGATTTGACATCCACTGACATATTGAAGATTTACACCTTTCCTGCTGTGAGGTGGAAGTGTCCCTCTCAGACTCTGCATTCAGCACTGACAAACTCCTTACACACTTTCTACATTATTTCAGTGTTTATTTGTGAATTTTCATCTCAAAATTTGATCAAACGTGAACATTACGTCCAACCATTTTTTTTTGTATTGGCTGCGACTGACTCCAGACAATTGAAAAAATAGCCAGCTTGCCTTTTAACCTGATTCCTTTCCATGTGATAGAATACTATACAAACAAATAAAAAAAAGAGATAATTTACCAAATAAGATTCACAATTATAGTCATTCCTGCTTTAATCTAAATTCAATTATACTCTGCCCCATAAATGTATTTCGTGTATGATTTATTTTCGTGTATGATTTTGTGTACTACTACCGACATGTGTCTCTGCACCTGTCACCGATACGTGTGTATACCGACACTGTATAACACACTCTTTCTTTTCTTTACGGCGATTATTCCAACCCCCCACCACCCACCTTTACAGTAACAAAGTCATTCCAAGCGCTCTGCTGTCACTGCTTCGTGTCGCTGCGTTTGCTCGTAATGCGTGTGTGCATGCGGAAAACAGGGTGGGGATGAGATGAGGGGAGGGATGTGTAGCGTGGAGAAGCGGAGCCGTAAACCGCGTGACTTCATTTCCCACATTGCACCGCGCCCCGTGATATTCCCAACAGCTGACAGACGGCGAAAGCTTTCGCTCTGCCGGGGTAAAGAGAGTATAGCCTCTCGTCTGGAGGCTACGCCGTCTAAACCAAGCCGCTCACCGGACGCGCAGCCGCTTCCCCTCCTGCGTTGTCGTCGAGCATCTTTGTTTTGATCGAAAAATTGCTTTGCACCTCGACTTTTTTTTTTCTTTTCTTTCCTTTTCTTTCTTTCTTTAAAAAAAAAAAGAAGGAAAAAAAAATCTACATACGAACTAGAGCGGGACCTGGTGACATTTCCAGTTAGCCAACTTCCACATCAGGTCGCTGCGTCGCGGTGGACCGCTGCATATGTTCTATTCGAGCTCAGGCGTTTGACTCCAGCCCTTTCCAGCCGTGCCCGATGCTGAGGAATGGATAGTGTGTCTGCTAACGGTGGGAAGATGGTCGAGAGCGATGAGCAGCCGAAGAGGGACAGTAGTAGTAGTGGCGGCGGCGGTGGCGGTGGCGCAGCGATGGCCGCACTACATCAGTGCGAACTCATCCAGAACATGATTGAAATCTCCATCTCGAGTTTACAGGGACTACGGACCAAATGCGCCGCGTCGAACGACCTCACGCAGCAGGAGATACGCACTTTGGAGGTAAGAAGAGACCCCCCCCCCCCATACACACACATACACATACACACAAGCACACCACTTTGTTGTCCGTCGCTTCGTCAAACGTGCCCCCAGCCTCGTCCCGCTGGCCGAAAGCAGACGAGTCAAAATGCGGAGTCATGAAGCCCCCCCATGTCAGCCTCGAACGTCGCCCTGTTCGCGGATATCAAGCGACGCGTTTTGTCGCCCGTGAGCTTCACTTCTGGGTGGATGGATCGAGATGGAGGTGGCTTTTATTTTATATATATATATATATATATATATATATATATATATATATATATATATATATATATATATATATATATATATATATGTGTGTAATTTTCGCGGGGACCTGAGTTATTCTTCCACGATGATGGTGGAAAGACGAGCGCTCCCCCATCCCACTGTGTGCATGACCTCCTTCTCGAGGTGGATGTTTATCACAAGCACCGTGCAGCGCTGCTGAATGCAGCCTGGCCTAATGGCACACATTCTATCATCTACATGCTGCTCCTTATTTGCCTTCGCTCGGTGCGCGCACGACCCTGTCTATGTCGGTGCAGCGAATGCACTATGCCTTGTGTGCCCGCATACACAAGCATATTGTTTTTGCTAAATTCACTCGTCGGCCCGTTGATTATTTTATTCTCGTTGATGCGCTTCTTTTCTCCCCAAATCTGCATCTGGATTGAGATTCAGCTCGGCTGTGCTGGCAATCACTTGACATTGCTTTGCGCAATGAAAAGAAAGGAGGGGGAAAAAGCAGCAGCAGCAGCAGCAGCAGCAGCCGCAGCCGCGGCTTGTCGGGCCTCGGCGTGTCCTGGCTGTGTAGTAGGCATGGCTGGTAGCATGCAGCGGAGGATGCACCCAGTGTTGATCGCCTTGCATTCTTTCAATTAATCGATGCTGTGGAAGAATGCGGGGCCTCGAATGCCCCTTTTTTTTTTTTATTTTATTTTTTTTACGGAACTACATAAAGCATAATCAGCAGAAGACCCCCCCCCCTCTCCCACCCCTGATTTTTTTTCATTTTCAAAATGTACTTCTCATTTTTATATTAACCCCTTTCTCAACCGTCCCCAACCAAGGCACATTTTGTTCTTGTAATGTATTTAGATGGGATTCCTATGTGTTCAGATCTAGATGAGGAAATCTGACAGGAAAATTCACCTAGGAAAGACCATCTTGTTTCTTGTGTTAAATGCCATAAAGGGACAGCAGGACCTGCAACTCATTGGAGGCTTTGTGTTTGTTTTGTTTGTTTTTTTCAGTATTTTTGCAAAATCCACTGACCGGTCATTAGAATTCCAGGGAAGTTCCCCAGTCAAGATATAAGCTGTTCTTTATGATGTCACAGAGGGCCCACAACATTGTGTCTTTCGGTTAACTGGCCACCCCCCCCAGCCTGGTCATGGGCCCATCCTCTCAGTCCTTCTCACTGCTGCCCTGTTTATGCCTCTTTCCAGACACGTGCAAAGTCCGACAACAGTATTAAACCGCAACAAACAACGCCACATAGTGGCAGATTGTGTATCGTTGCAAAAGGACAGACGCACAACACTGAGGATATGATAGATGATAAATGTTGTGTTTTTTTTGCCTCCTGGCTCATTGTTTATTTAGGCGGTGTACCTTGGATAAAAGGAATACTCAGTCCTAATTGGTTTGAGCCTATCAATTATCCATGTCTGTTTTATTTCCGTACAACAATTGCGCTGTCGCTCTGATAAAGCGGCGTTCCAGAAAGCTCCAGGCATTCAGTTTCAGCCAGGCGGAGGGAGACGCCGTAGCCCCGACGAACTGGTTCGCAAGTGACCTTCAGAGTGGTCAAGAGTTGTGGCCGATGAAAAAAGAAAGGAAGAAGTAGCTCCTTAAGGCAGTCTTGTTACCGTCAGACTGTTTGTCTCGGTGAAGCCATATCCTCTGCTCAACTATGCTGTTTTTGGAATGAAGGTGCACCTTAGAGTACAAACTAGACAGCAGGGCAGTGTTATGAACTTGCTCCTTATCCCATTTCAATTTCACTGCACAATCCAGTATGTGTATATGTGTATATGTATGTATATATATATATATATATATATATATATGTATATATATATATATGTGACTTGGGTGAGGCGGCTTTCAGACACTCTTGTCCAAATGCAGCGAGAAGGCGTCTTCATCCGCTGTCATGCTAACCCTGGCGCTTTGCGGAACAGGATGCGATCTGGCAGAGTACTTCCTGAGGTACGTCGTCTCTGGCATTGTTCTTCACGACAATGTGAAGGCCGGGCTGGCCTCACGTGTTTCTTAAAGGCTATTGCAAACCTCCCTGAGTTTAGAGGCCATTGTAAAGGTCAAGAAATGCAAACAAAAAGTTTGTTTGATTTTTTTGTTTTGTTTGATTTTTATCTAAGTTTCAGTATTTACCGTTTGTACATAAAATGCAATACGATAATACCGATGATTGTAAAGTACCTTTAAACTGGTGAGTTGCCAGTAGTTCCTCCAGCGGGACTCTGAACTGCTCTTTTCCGTTGTAGCTGCGTCTCCTTATTTTTTTGAATGAGTTCTGGTGCCTCCAGCACCGTTGTGCAGCTTCAGTCGTACTTATCTTTCTTTACTTTTCCTGTGCGGCATTCATACAGTGGAGATGGTTCCCCTCGCTATTTCCTTCATGCAGTCATCAAGCAAACTCGCGGAAGAAACAATTTCCCTCCTCGAAGCAAAAGTTTCAGCTACCTCCTACAGATAAGAGAGACGGCAGCTGAAATGCAACCCTTATCCACGATGAACTGGCAACAATGGGACTGCAGTGGGTTGGGGCCGTTTATAACCCAAACAATGTGACAGACTTCAAGTACAAACGTCGTCCTTCAGATTTTACTCGGCTAGCTTAATAAAACGGGACGTCCGCCGATGGTTTCAGATCAATTCAGAATGTCACTGCCAAAAATGACACATTTTCAGACAGAAAAATATAAAAGCGCAGCTGAATTTGCCACGATGTTTACTGCCATTTATCTGAATAGATAGAATCTCTGGTCTGAAAGTTGCTTGGGCAGAAGAATTCTTGTAAATATTTCACTTTTAAATTGTGGATATTGTGTCGATTTTTTATTTCTGTGTATTTTTAGTGACAGCACGTGTAGATGTTGGGTCATGAAATTGATCAGTAGTTGCCAGACTACCAGTGTCTCGGGCCTCGATCTTCGGAGGACCAAACAAATAGCAGCCGCCACAGGGCTGAGGCCTGCTGTTAGAGTTCCTCCACTCTTCAAAATAAAGCTGGCATGCACCGAGGGATAGTGTCTCCATCAGCAGTCTGACTTCCTTTGTTTTTACTGGCACGCTGTTTTGAAACAACACCTTGCCGCAAGCGCGCACTTTCACTTCTCGCTTTTGGCCTCGTGTTGAGGTTTCACCCGCTCGCAGGCCTCCGAACGAATCCCCGCTGTCTGCGAACATCGGTTGTTGCGGTGTTTTGCTAAGCGATCGGAGCGGATTTCAGCCGGCCGTGTCAGACACTGCAGACCTGGCGTGTCCCTGAACGCCGCCTCCGAACGCCTCTGTGTTGTCTGATACTTGACCCCTGACTCCATGCGAGGGCGTTAGACAGTCTCGCAGTTCTGGCGTGCACATTGGCAAGCTTCCTGGGTTGGTGTGTCCGGGCTACCGGAGCTCCAGGTTTGAGAACAACTGAAGCCATCTGGGGTCAAATTAACTCCTGATCAAGACTCATGAAGGCTCCAGGTGAAGCTCCATGCAAGTCGCAGTAACACCTGTAAATTTCGTGTACACTACTCGTTGACGAGGGCAGTTGTTTTACCCAATTCAAATCAATCAATCAATCAATGAACTTTTATTTGTACAGCGCTAAATAACATCCAAAGGCGTCTCAAAGCACTTTGTACAATCAGAAGAAAACCAAATGAACGCACCCAGATCAAGCAAGGTGCAGCAATGGCCAGGAAAAGCTCCCCTAAGAGCAGATCTGGAGTCCAGAGGGTAGATATCTGCTTCCGGTGTGGGCGAAAAGGAAATACAGAAAATGCAGAGAGAGAGACCGAGACAGAAAAAGTCAGAGTGGCAGACAGGCCAGAGTGCGTTGCAGGGTGAACAACCAATTACATAGAGAGCTCTAATAATATAGATATAGATAGATGTAAATATAGAATTCAAATCTTGAAAAATATAGTATATAAATATTAACATGTACATGTACAAAAATAAATGGTGTATCGCTACAACTCAGACCAACGGAAGCAGAGCTTCTTCTTCGGCCCTCAGGCTCCTGCTAGCTAGCTAACTAGCCAGCTAGCTACAAGTCAGAGCTGCGTTTCCAGCTGCGGCGCCTCCAAGGCCCCGCCGCGCTTCGCAGCATCCGCTCCATCGACTCGCAGGTTCAGACGCGGAGCCATAAATCAGGTTCAACTCGTGGCCTAAACGGCTGCGGCCTCCGCATGTGTCACGCTGAAGTGCCATCCAGAGAGGCTTGAGCCGGCGTTGCGTGCTCGTCGAGAGAGCTTTATTATTCCACTTGAACCGTGCACTTCCTCCCGCCTTGCTAGTGATAGGATAATGATACTCGCCTCTCAGACGCAGCGCTAACTGCCACTTCACTTTTGGTTGTGTTAATCCCTCTCAACTCGGCCTCCGCGCCGCTCTCCATGAATTGTTAGCTTTTGTCGTCCACTTTTCCACTTTCCTTTCTTTCTTTTTCATTTGATCGTGAATAAAACCGCAAAGGTTCAGAAATCAACCCTGCGAGCGTTTAAAAAAAAACAGAGTGTGTTTGCTTGCGGCCACGCACCTTCCTTTACGTAACACCCGAAGAAGTGCCAAGTGTTGCGAGATATCATTTGAGTCTTTTTTTTTTTTACACCCAACGAGCCGTCCGCTGCCTCTATCTATCTTTCCTAATCGCTGCTCCCAGTAACGATCAGCAAACAAGGCCGAGCGTCGCTCTGTTTTGTCTCCTCATTGTGTCGCGGGCGGCGGCGGTGGCGGTGGGGGTGGAGGGCAGAGTTTGCCGTGCACTCGTGGTTGCGAGCTGTTGTGACTGCGTCTATATTTAGCCGCCTTTCTTCCTACGCATTTTCAGGGTTGGTTGTTAAATAAGAAAATCAAATGACGCGCAGAGAGACTGCGTGAGGCGGGGGAGGGCGGGGGGAGCCAATCAGCGGCGCTGCTCCTGGTGACACCACAACGACTGTGTGTGTGTGTGTGTGTGTGTGTGTGTGTGTGTGTGTGTGTGTGTGTGTGTGTGTGTGTGTGTGTGTGTGTGTGTGTGAGGCCCAAGGAGAAGACAATAGAAAACGTTGCTCGCCAGTGTGTGGAGAGGAAACACAAGTTTAGCGACTGAAGCAATGCTGACCCTGTATCTGTTTCCTCCCCCCCCCACCCCTTCACCCCACCACCCCCCACCCCCTCTCGCTGCAGTCAGTCACAGCGGCCTGTGGAAACAGGCGTAGGCAGCCTGGAGCTCTTCTTGAGCTGATTCGGGATGAGTTGCGATACCTTCTGTCATTTCTTGGTCTGTTTTAGCTTCTTATTTTAGAAAGAAAGGCTGGGCTTGGGGGGGTGGGTGGGCGGGGGGGGGGTGATTGCAAATGGCTAACTGGTTCAGTGAAAGGGCAGGCAGCTAAGCCTTGACTAGGCCAAGGTTCTTGGCCCAGGTTAACCCTGCCTGGCTGCCCTGATAGCTGATGAAGGAGGAGCCTCCTCCGCTGGCCACTGGGCCTTTGCTCTGGTTCTTCTTGTTATTGTTGTTGTTGTTGTGGGACACTTCTTTTCATTGTGTCCTTGCTGTGGTGCTGTGCACCAAACAGCACATTCTGTTTGCACCTGCATCATTAAAATGGGATTCAGAGTTTGCATTGGCCCCGGGGGGGGGGGGGACAACATTTCAATCTCCGCTCGCTTTGACACAGTGGACACCGCGGCCGGCGTTTCACCGTCTCCGGGACTTGAGGACGCAAACTGGGCCGCCTGTGAGAACGATGGGGGGGGGGTGTTGGAAGGATGGAGCCACCCGGGCTGCAGGGCTGCAGGGCTGCAGGGCTGCAGCGCTCCCTCGCAGGTGCAGCGGAGCTCCTGTGTCAGCGAGACGCTGCAGGAAAGGAGCGGAGCCTGCGTCTGCTGTGTCAGGCAGGCGCACGCTGCTGAGACTCCCCCCCCCCCCCCCCCTCCCTCCTCACCTTCCTCACCCTCCCCCACCTCCTCCCCTCACTGCACCGCGCCTCCTGTCACTCACGGCATTAGGCCGTTGCCATGGCGTCGTTTAGCCCTGCTGACAGGTGGGCTCTGACGCCACGCCCCCCCTCCCCCCTCCCCCCTCCCACCGCACATCAAACACTGCTCTCCCTCTCCCCTCTCTCTCTCTGTCTCTCCCCCTCTCTCTCTCTCCCTCTCCCCCCTCTCTCTCTCTCTATCTCTCTCTCACCCCCCCTCTCTCTCTCTCTCTCTTTGTCTCTCCCCTCTCTCTCTCTCTCTCTCCTCTCCCCCCCCCTCTCTCTATGTCTCTCCCCTCTCTCTCCCTCTCCGCTCTCTCCCCTCTCTCTCTCACTCTCTCTCTCCCCTCTCTCTCTCCCTCTCCCCCCCTCTCTCTCTCCCCCCTCTCTCTCTCACTCTCTCTCTCTCTCCCCCCCCCCCTCTGTCTCCCCCCTCCCCTCTCCCTCGCTCTGCGTCGTGCCCAAAATAACGCGTGCGTGCGTCTCCCTGTCATTATCTGCCGCTTTGTTGACGTGAGCCTGCTTGCACCCCGGCAGACGAGCGCACACATAACACACGGATATCAGTGGAGGGATTTGGGGACTCTGGCACACTTGCTCGCTCGTGTGATTTCTCACCTGCCTTGTTTGCCCAGAAGGGTGACGGCGATCACGGCAAGAGCCAACGTTGTCACGTTGCTGAAATAGACTGGAAAAATATAAATATATCAAAAAAGTTGGCTTTTCCAAAGGACACCGAGTGTGGCCTTTGGAGGTCATGGTGACATTTGGGATGTTTTTTTTTCTGCTTTCTTTTTGCATGCGTGGCCCCGTGTTTCACATGTATGGGAAAATCCCACTGAAATGTTGCCGACGACTCACAAGCGGCGTTGCCGGGCAACCTGACGTCACGGCACTGCGCCGCTCTGCTGTCTGTGCAGGGAGCTGAAGCAGCTAGCTCATTAGCCACACTGAGCGAAAGGCCATGCTAGCGCTCGGGCTCCCGAGCAACACAAGTCGCGCGCGCGTGCACACACACACACACTCACACACACACACACACACACACACACACACACACACACACACACACACACTCTGTGAAGAACAGCGAACGTTCTGTGAAGCTCGGCTGCTCTCAGCTACGGCTCGTCATCGATTAGCCGCAGCCACGCATTGCTCAGTTTGTTCTAGTTAATATACATGCTCATCTGCTGCCATGTTGTTTTTTTGTGTGCGGCATCTCTGTATGCTGAAGTAAACAAGGTCGATTGCATCAACCACGATGAGCTGGATGCAATCAACTACGGAGTGGGAGGAGGTTCTTCTAAAAGTGGACCTGAAGGGGTCCTTGAGGTTTTGAGTGTCAAAGCTCAAGTGGGTGTTGATGAGTTTTACCTGAACCAAATTTAGACTCTGAGTTTTATACCTGTGTCAGATCGACCCACTTTAAGAACAATTTAAGTCTTGATGTATTTGTTGTCATCAGTTTGTTATTAGTGTTCTAAAATGCATCATTTCATGATTTCATTTTGGTATCTTGCAGTAGTAACATCATGCATTGTTACTGGATGTCCTGTTCTTCTTATTTTCTCGATGATCTCATCAAGCACTTTTGAAATTGAATGTCACCCTATTAGGATAATAAAACACGTTTGTTGACTCGGTGGGCCAGCAGCCTTCAGGCCCTCATCCAAGTCAAACACCTGGGACTCCCCAACCAGTTTTCGTTTTTTTTGTACTCGAACTGAAGAAAACTTTCGAATGAGAGGCAAAACATCTCCAAGATAGCAAAAGCAGTCTAGTTGCCTCAAATGAATCTTCAAGCGTTACAATTACTTTTGTCATTGACTGAGAAGCTTCCCAGACATTGTTGTTACCTACATAACTAACCGTTAACTGACGGGGATCCCTCACACTTCCTGGACTCGTACGGCGGCTCACTCAGACACCAGGCTCGTGTCGTGGTAGCTGGAAGTTTTGAAATGCGGCACCTGACAAAAGTCCACAATGCTCCTTGTGCCGCGGATAACTGACAAGTAAAGAGCAGCAGCTGGAGTCGACACGGAGAGCATTTAATTCCACGGCAGCCTCTCCACTCGCTCCTCTTTCATCTCGGCGGCCCACAGCGACGAGGCTTTTGTTCAGCTGCCTTTTTACCGTCCCAAGGCCACACTTTTCTGAGAGCAGCGCGCTCTCTCTCTTCACTGTCTGCGTAGCGCCAGTGCATGTGTTAGGGAGGAAGGCTGAATGAGCGGAGAAAGACGCCGGCTCCTTTTGTGGCTCAGGCACTTGAGAGGTTGCGGGGCAGGTCGAGTGCTCGCTGGTGTCGCGCGACTCATCTGAAGGCGCCGCCTCGCTGTAATGGACTCTCGCAGATCGACGGCGAGATAAGGAGACACACTAGACGGGCCCTGATGAGCTGCAAACTAACACCAAAGTATTCACTTGTGTACTGCCAGTACTTCCAGTTGGACTTCACCCCAACCATCACAGACCCCAACCAACTTCATGTATCTTGGACGGTTTTCATGTCGGATTTGTGAAATGAAGGTCTAAATTTTCTTGTAACGCCAGCTCATTAGTCTAACTCACAAGTAAGTCACTTTTGAAACTGATATGGTTGGAATGATTACAAAAAGATTGAGAAGGTTTTGTTAGAGCTGAAACGATTCATTGACTCAAATCGATTAAAACTTTTATTTGATTAAAATTTTCCTGGATCAAGGCTTCCTTTCGCCAAGTTCACTGCCTCTCAACATGTGTTCCACGGACGCTTATTGTGACATGACACTAGTATAGAGATTTTTTACACATCCTTTCACTATTTGCAGTTGCTGTTCAAGCTGGTTCTGGAAAGACGGACAAGGCGTTTTATTTTTGCCTTTTTAGAGTGCATATTCCCTGCATATGTCAAATCAAAGAAATTGATCGATAGATTAATCCATTATGAAAAGAATCGATAGCTGCAACTCTAATTTATATTTTGCCGCCAGACAGAGCAAGAAACAAATTCTGCATTTGGATTTACTTCCCTGCGCCAGTGTGGAAATGTTCTTTGCAGTCCACTGGTCCACACATGACGTACATGAGCATTGCAGCTACAGAGACAGAATTAAATTCTCGTGCTTTGTCATCTCAAGAATTTCACAGTTGGAAACCAGTTTGATGAGATTTGGATCAGTTGGCTGTTGCTGACCTGGGAAACGGTACATTGCCATCATCTCTGAGTGACGGCGAGGAGCAGAGAGCGGCGCCTCTGAACTCTCTGCTCATATGGCACTGTTCTGTGTCACCAGGCTGCCCACTCGCTCCAAACACACTTGTTTGCCGCGGTGACACCACAGATGCTCTCAGCAGATGACCAGCTCGTTGTCCCTCACTATGATAACAGCCCTTCCTACTTAATTAACCGTCTTGTGCACTGCGGATACCGAGAAAATCGGGTCAAACAAACAAGGCAAGAGCGGTTACTTCAGGTACACAGAACGGAGGGTGGGAAAAAAAACACCTCGTGCCACATTAAAGGATGTGGGTCTTTTTCTGTTGACTGCGTCATTTTGTTGTGTAAATGGAAATGCGGCGACATGCACGTTCACAACAGCTGGTTAGTCATTGCACGCAGGGCCTTGATCTCGACGTAGATGCGTTTTTGTTAATGTTATGTTGCTGTCTATCTGTCTCTTTTCTATATCTATTGGCTATCTCTGTTGTACTTATCGTTCTATTGTATATACATAGCTGTCTGTCTATCCTATATCTATCTAGTTCTTTTCAGTATCTATCTATCTATCTATCTATCTATCTATCTATCTATCTAGGACCTTTTGAGTTCACTTGTGTAGAAGCAGCTGTTTTCCACTGCTCAGGATGAACTGAGCGTGTGTATTTGTCGATGTGGTAACAAGCTGCAGTCGTGTTGTGTCGTTTGTTGTGTCGTGTCGTGTCGTGTCGTGTTGCGGGTCTCCTCTCCTGCCTCTCAGCTTTGCCTCTTTGCCTCTGTTGCTCCCTGCAGGTAAAGCTGATGAAATACATCTGTAAGCAGCTGCAGTGCAAGCAGAAAGTGCCCGAGACGGAGCGGCCCGAGGCCCTGGACAGCTACCCACACCTCCGGGACTGGCTTCGCACCATCAACCTGCGGCCGGAGCTCATCCAGGTAGGCCTCCGTGCTCGCCGCCACGTCACCCGCAGACCTCTGTCTCGTCTGCACGACAAATCCTCGACCGACCCCCGCCCCTCCGTTTGGGTGGCTCCGTCTGGTGATGGCGAGCTTTAAGCTGAGAAAATGTTTTGAACAGGAGCCGCTGGTTTCGAAGCAAACGGTGGCAAAGAGTTTTTTTTCACCGTCGTAATGTCAAGGACCTCGGACCAGTGGAGCTTCAGCAGACTCATTTAGTGAGGAAAGTCACTCTGCTCCATTACTCTGGCAAAAATAAAGTGCTCTTCAGTAGACAAATTCCTCCTGGTGGTCTAAAAATGTGGTTCCCAGCCTACTTCTGTTTGCTCCCTGGGCCAAGTTTGTCAAAGTGGAGAGAGCCTTTTTATATAACACTGTGAGAACTCCGAGTTATTTTTGCTCCCATTTTTGTGTGCATTCTCGTTTTTCATTTACAGTCTTCCTACATTACCATTTGCAGGCAGCTCTCTCTCTTTCTCTCGCCCTTTCTCTCTCTCTCTTTCTCTCTCTCTCTCTCCTTCTTTCTCTCTCTCTCTCACACACACACAGAAATTTAACTGCATGTTTTTCTGTAACGTTCATTTCTGTCATGGAGATTAAGGCCAAATATCTTCTGATCCAACAGATAAAAAAACTATTGAATTATGCAAAAAATAAAAAATTAGACATAAAATAAGAGGTAAGATTGTACAAAAATTGTGTTTAGCATTTTTTGTGGTTCTTGAGCCAGGCCCTCTCTAGTGCAAATAAAAGTGAAAACAATAGTTTTACATTGTATGCAAACAAATCAAACAAAACAAATAGAATAAAATTGATGGCAACCTTTATTTGTTCTCGAAAAAGAAATTCAAGCGTTCTGGTCAAGAACACCATCATGTTGTTGTCTGCTGTCGAAACAAGACAACATGAGGGCTTATTGCAAAAAAAAATCTTAAAAGTACTAAAAGTAATAAGTAAGGTTTATTTATCTTGCTGTCATGCAGTCCTTGTACAAGTACAAAGAACTCATTACAAGATTTCACTCAGGCACTGGTATTAACAATTTCATTATATTTAATATTCAATCTTCCCCCATGGAGGAAAGCTTTGCCGATGTGTTTCGGCTCACTCATCATCCCATGTCACACAATTTTTGTTTCAATGACATCGGAATGTGTGTTACAGTGTGACAGAGACAGATGCTGAACACAGCCATGCAGAATTTCACGACAATTACCCAACCCCGAGTACGAGCTTTGGTAGACCTTGTGTTTTTAAAATAGAATAAATAGGGCAACTTAAAAGAGCGATAAAGGTTCTACAGATTCTTTTTCTTGCATTTTGAGTCGGACATTGTTTAGATTACAACTGGACTCCTGCAGCCTTTTTCTTCATTTCTGGTACGAGCACGCAGCAGCAGGTGATGACTGCCGTGCACGAGGGACCTCAAGACTTTGACTTGTTGCAACCTGCAGAAACCCTGCCGGACACAACACAAATGATCCGGCCGTTCCTCATAAAGACAGGGAGCTGAGATAATACTTGCAGTAAACTAACTTTTCTAGTGGCTTAAATAATGTTTCAAAAAGAAAGTTTTCTTGCTCGCCAAAAGCAACGGCAAAGTCAAGTTAATGCACCAAACCAGAAGCCAACATCCGACTGCTTGTCCACACCTGACACAGTTGAATCAGACGCGTTCGTTTCCTTGATTCCCATGATTTCTTTCTTCCTCTACACAGTTGTGTAATTTCCTCTCCGTCAGCCAGCTTCCTTCCCCGTGCTGCTGGAAACTCTTCCTACCCCTCTTGGCTGCTGTGTGTTTGTCTCATTGTGGTGGGATTTGCTCATTTCGCCCCCTTCGCCACTTGTTATTCTTAAAGGTCCCATATTATGGATGCTTTAATATGTGCTTTCCGTGCGATCACATCAGATTATTTGTCTTGCGTTAACATTTTCAGTCGTCTGCTTCCCCTCTGATAGAGAGGGGCCTCGATGACGTCCAACAAAGCAACAAACAAAGGAACATTTTTCCTCCCCCAAAACAACACGACGTGGAACCATGTGACGTCGGACCTACAGCGCAGCTCCTCAGCGAGGCCTGCGAGGCCTCTGGTTATGTAACGGGCCGTCCCTTAAAACATCACAGCCACGTTGAGCAGCAGCGCTCTGCTGTCCGAACTGCCTGTGCGCCCTGCTCTGTCTCCTCACCCCAGACGTCCCGTAGCAGACTACGTAACTGCGTATTAGCACGTCGCCAACCACGCTGCCCGCCCTGTAAACCAATTAATCTTGTCCGCTGCTCCTTCGAGTGGCTTTGTCTCAATTAAGCCGCAGCGCACCTTGCCAGAGGCTGCCAGGGCGGCTCGTGCTGCCGCAACGTGAGCGCGGCGGCAGGTTCAGCAGGCACACGCTGGATCTTTGCACACTTATTCACCTCCAAGTTTGTCCCTGTGTGTTTGGTAACACTTAGTGAGGCATTCGCTCCCGTCCAGCCACGGGATGTGTACACAATATTATATTATTACTTCACACCCAGTAGTTGTTGTGTGTGTGGCACAGGCAAACTAAAAGCGTACGGACATAATGAGTTGATCGAGTTTAATGCTAACTGGGTACTGCACGGCACAAGTGGAAGAAGCATTTCCATCAAATGGAATTTTAATTCTTAAACTCGGCAACTGTGAAAACGTTTGAAAGAATTCAAAGGTTGTTGTTGCCCAATATTACACAATTCTAACTGAAATATCTCTAAATAATAATAATACTTGCAACATATTGTTATCATGATCATTATTATTATCATGATCATAATAATAATAATAATAATAATGATAATAATAATAATAATAATAAAGAAGGACAAGGCATTGTATGTATGCATTTTTACAGTACATATTTGCATGTTCAAATAGTTGTTTAATCAAATAAAGAAATGAATCGATAGATTAATCCATTAGAAAAGTAATCTATAGCTGCAACTCATTTATATTTATCACAGGGCCACATAAAAAAAAGACAAACAACCATTGGCTCTCACACAGGCCTACGGTTCCTAATTGACCTCACATGCATGGTTTTGGAGTGTGGGAGGAGGCCTGTGACCCCGGAGAGAACCCACACACACACACAGAGAGAACATGCAAACTCCACACCGAAAGGTCCCAGGCCCGGAATCAAACCTGCAGCCTTCTTGCTGTGAGGCGACAGTGCTAACCACTGCATCACCGTGTCCCCCATGAATGATGATAATATTTTTTTTATCATTTGAAAATAAAATGCTATCAACCGGCAGCCGACCCGCAGCTCTGAGTGCAGCTACACAGTCGTGTGTGCGAGCTCTGCAGAAATTCTGGCGTCGTCATGGCGGAGGCGCGGCAGCGTGGATGTCACGTCGCTCGACCCTGTGCCCGAGTCAGCGCACTTGTCTGTTTGCTTACGCAGTGCACATCAATGCCGGACGCTGCCCCAGTTTCTCTGATCAGTGTTTGCTTTCTCGGAGCAAGGTTTTTAACCTGACTGATAAGCCACCGCGTACTTCCCCTGCCAAAAAAAAAACATCCTGAGGGTGGAAAAGAAGAGAGAAAAAAAAACTGCTGGACTTTCTCCAGTTTCCTTTCTGTGATCCATGTATTTGTGCTGGATGTAAATGAAAACAATAAATATATTGCAGCTGTGCGAGCACACAGAGCTTTGGTTAATATTTAGCTCTCTGTTTCCCGTCATTCTGTGAAAGAATTCCCAGAGGGGGTCGTTCTATATGTTGTACGTACGTGTTGCGCAATTGTTATGTACTTTAGTTGTGTAGAAACACAGTTCACACAGTGAAGTAATGACTGATATGTCTGCGCTTCACTAAAGCTTGGATTTGTTCCATCAATTAGAGGACGGCTTTGTGTCGTAATGAAAGGGATCATCTGTTGTCGGAAAATATTGCGGGAAAAACTGTTTTTGTCTAGGACAAATTGAGTAGCGATGATAATGCCCACGTGGACAGTGAACAGGCCCTGGGCTGGAGAAGCATTCCTTCCTTAAAAGGCAACATTAGTGTAAATTCAGCTGATTTAGACCAGATGATAACATCTAGTTCAAACGGAGCACTGTCCTTCTCTCTGCCTCTCTTTCTCAGCGCAGGTCTCGGGACCCGACTCCGTGTAGAAGTGGTTGAGACATTTAAAGTTGCTTGACTAACCAGTCTGTGATGGAAATGGGCAGAAAAGTGAAATCCATTCTTCTATCTGTGGGTGGATATCGTCACGATCGCAGCAGGTCCGAGCGCATGGGACTGTCAAGCGAGCCCAGTGTGGAGACGCACTGCCCTGTGCTCTCTAATCATGTTGGATCCTATCTGGGCTGTTACCCGATTAAAACGGGTGCACTTGCACTTTTGCACACTAGCAGGCAGCGTTTGATGGCAGCCGCCCGGTGTTTCTTTTCTTTCCGGCCGTCTGTAGCCCACCAGTGTGAGCCGGTCTGCCGCCCACTCAGCCTGCGCACCGCTGCGTTGCGTCCTACCCAGACTGCATCCTACACCTCCAGCAGCAGCTGTCCAAATGCCTGTTATTCTTTAATCCGCCTTTTATGTTTTTATGCTCTTACGCTGTGATTAGAAGTTCCCGAGTGCGTTTCAGGAGCAGAGCTAATGCCTGGGCTGATTTTATAACCTGATGTTAAGAGTCTCCTCCTCGACCAGAAGTGGCCTTTTGATGGCTTTCATGCGGCCTGGCCCTGGGCCCTGTCCTGAGGGTTGTTCCTCTTTGTTTCTCTTTTGACCACCCGTGGCAGCTCCACGCAATAAAACCGTGTCCGTACGACTGTGTAATCTGCTCTCATCTCCCGCACGGACGGCAGAAGTGGTATGTGAAATGTCCCAAACAAACAGGATTAAACTGATTTCCAGGAACAGGGAGAGTCAGAGGTTACGTGACCCATTTAACAGCCACCCGTGCTGCCCTTTAAACGCCGCCTCTCCGCCTCCATCATTTCTTGATTTTAAAAATAGTACAACAGAGCTCCTTTCTGTTTCCTTCTTTTTAAAGCGCAGCAGCCTTTTTAACAGGCCCGCTTGTGCCGCTTTACATGCAGGACGCAACAAATTCACGTCTTGTTCCCAAACAAGACAACGTTCCCACCAGAAAGACTCTGCAATGGATTTTCTCTTTGCCGCCGTACCGGCTGACTGCTGCTGCTGTTGTTGTTGTTGTTGTTTGGTTTGTTTCCCCTTTCAGCGCTTCCCGTCACGATTGTTGAAGTTTGTGATTGTTGCGCAGCTGTTAAACCTCTGACTGTCTGTCTCCCCTCCCCCCACCCTCACTCCCCCTCCCACCATGTGCAGGCGCTGCAAGCCAAGTTGTCTCTGGATGCCTTGCTGCAGATGACCGGTGCTCAGGTGAGAGACACCATGCGACGACTCGGCTCCAGCTCGGAGGAGTGCGCCCGGCTCATCGCTGCCCTCTCCTGTCTGAAAAACGCAGCTGAATCCGGTACGTCAACGCTCACCTTCAGGCAGTGGTTCTCAAACTTTCTCTGTCATGCCCTCTCCCCCAATCCTGACTTAATAGTTTTTTTTTTTACTTTGTCTTTCATTTTTTCCGAATAAGTTGTATTTCAAGGTCATTTGAAATGTCAGATATTTTTCTTGCAACTGTGTCATTGGAGAGAGGGACTGCCTTCAATTTTTCTGTGCTTTTCTGAAGGGAGTGTGAGCTCCTCCGCTGTCGTGTTTGGTTTCTTGCACTGTGCAGTTCTGTATGTGACTTTGTATCATGCCTAAAGTGTTTTGCTGTTCACTGATGAAGCTTTTACAAAGCTATATTCCTGCTGGCGGTATTTGGCGAGTTTTCTCTGGAAAAACTCGAGTGGATTGTTAACGTGGCTGGATTGTGATGTCTCCAAGGGCCAGATGGAAAGCAGTCAAGGTGTGTCAGTATATTTAGAAATATATAGCGTTTATTATAATGTATATTTTACAGTCACCACCACCTGCGTGCGAGTTGTAGCTGTTTAGTGGCGGATCTGATTGAGTAAATTCAGGTTTCAAGTGTAAGTGAGCTTCTAACTTATCAATGTTTCGCGTTCTTAACACATCGGCCTTAATAAATTTGATCTTATTTTATATATGGTCAAGTGTGTGTGTGTGTGTGTGTGTGTGTGTGTGTGTGTGTGTGTGTGTGTGTGTGTAAATAATATTTTTTATATATAGATGCACCTCATCATCAGCTCTCAGAGAGAGTAGTTCTGATGCCAGAAACACTAAGAGACGAAAACTGCGCCTGGTTTTGGCTGCCGCTGTTTACGTCTGTCAAAGTACATGCGGACGTGAGGGCAAAGTCTTTGTGGATCAAGTGTTTTGAATGAAACATATTTGCATAGAAGGGGGTGTCGTATTGTGCGAAATGACCCATTTAAATATATTCAAATGAGTGGCGCAGCCCTGCCGCTACCTGTGTCCCGGCGCATTTTCTGCTGCTTTTCACCTTTGCGTGCGTTCTGTGGGTAGGACGCACTGTTTTTGTCCTGTTTGCTTGGATTTTCTGCAGCAAAAGCCGGGCAGTCGCTCTGTGGATCTGACCCCAAGTCTCTTTTGAATTGGTTGGGTCTCATACTGTCAGCTGCCAGAGTTTTCAGACATTACATACACACAGGTCGCTCCCCATCTCCTGCCACATTCACTGTGAACCCAAGAGCAACACAGGCTTTGTCATTTTTTATTAGCTACACACTGGCGGAACACTTTTTGTCAATTGTTCCACCGTGAAAAATGTTCTGACGTCAAATATAAGTTCCCCTGGGGGGCGCGCCACCCACTTTGAGAAACACTGCCTGAAGGTCAGGGGTGTCAAACTCAAACACACAGCGAGGCCAAAATTTAAACCATGGACTAGATTTCGGGCCATACTACACAATAAATAACTTAATATCACACACGTGCTAAATTCAAATTCAAATAAAAAAACACATCAAAATATACATCAAAGAATACATCAAAGATATATTGTAAATAAAAAGTCATATGCCTCTTATTATTTGCAGCCATCTGATTTGAATTTCAACAGTATCTTTTTTTCCATGGGCACTAGACGCAGTAGCAAGAGAAAGTACATAAAGAAAACGTTGTGAAACCAAACTTCTTTTCATCTCCTCTACTTTCTCTTGCCTGTGAGTCATGCTCAGGTCCTTGTGCTTGTCGTGGTGTTTGGTTTCATAGTGTTGTCGAATGTTGTACTCTTTGGTTAGAGCCACGTTGGCTCCACGTACAAGACAAACAGGTCTGTCTTTTACAAATGTTTTTTTTTTTTTACAGATATTCTGCCTCCCGCCTGTCTAAAACCTCCTGTTTTCTGCCTTTCTTTTCGACTTTTTCGGGATGGGTAGCACGGTGCTGGTGGTCGCATGAGGTTGCTTACTTTACTATTGACAACAGAGGAGAGCATGTTAATGGGTCCTGTGCTCATTGACGCGCCAAATACAGTCAAAGCTACCTTGCATTTGGGCCAGAGTTTGACACCTATGCCTTAAGGAGTAGAATTGGGGCCTTTTGAAATCACATTTGTCCTGTTTTTTTTCTTTTTTCCTTCTAATCCAAGTGTTCAATATGTAAATGTCGTTTTTTTACTTTCTTTCTCTATAAATATTTTTTGTTCTATGTCTTTTTAATTAATATAATTTTCCTTCTCTATGTACTATACCATAGCTGTAATTATACAAATTTCCCCAATGTGGGATTAATAAAGTCATCCTACTCTATTTCTATTTCTATTTCTATTTCAATTTCTGTTTCTATTTCTATTTCTATTTCAATTTTATTCTCCTGTCCTGTCCTCTACTCTCCTCCACTCCTCTGCCCCCAGGTGGTGAGCTGAGGGACGACGGCTCCTGGCTGTCCGAGCCTCCCTCCAGGCGGGACAGCGGCTCTCTGCCGACGGCCGACCAGCTGGCCGGCCTGGCCACGCCCCTGCGGCCGCACAGCCCCTCGCCGCTGGCCCGCCCCGCCGCCGTCCACTCCATGCCCTCCACCCCCTGCGCCACCTTCCCCCACCCGCGCTCGGGCTCCGTGTCGGCGGCACCCACGCCCGAGGCCCTGGCGTCCTTCGTGCACGGCGAGAGCCCCCTGGCCGACCCCTTCCCGCCGCCGCTGTCGCGGGCCGCCCGACTGCACGGCCGCACCTCCACGCCTCCCGTCACGCCGCCCTCCAAGCGGCGCCACCGGCTGAAGCCGCCGTGCACGCCTCCGCCGCCGTCCCGCAAGGTGCTGCACCTGCTGCCCAACATCACCCTGACGCGCAGCAAGAGCCACGAGTCCCAGCTGGGCAACCGCATCGAGGAGCCGCCCACCAACAAGTAGGAACCTCGCAGCTCTCTTCTCTTTTCTTTTTCCCTTTGAGGAGAGGTGAGCGGCGTTCCGTTCTGTCTGTCGCTCTGTCACACTGCAAGTGGGACGGATGAGAACTAAATGGAAATCCTCAGATTGCTTTGCGGTCGTAAGAGATCCCAGCGCTGGTCGGGAGGCGTCGGGGGAGTGCGGGGGAGGGCGGCGTGAGAGGAGAGCCGTGGTGATATTTTGGTTGGCTGCCACCTGATTCTCCTTCTCTCTCTCTCTCTCTCCCTCTCTCTCTCTCTCTCTCTCTCTCTCTCTCTCTCTCTCTCTCTCCCTCTCTCTCTCCCACCTCTCTTTCTTACCCTATTATACAAACAGATTCAAGATAAAAAGATGCCGTGCAGGCGTCGCCTCGGCTCTTTAGCGGATGCGTGTTTCGACGAATCTGGTCTATGCGCGTCTCCCTCAGAGGGTCTTAAGATAAATCCGCTCTTCTTCTCCTCGGCCTTGTTGTGTTCAGCAGATCTCCAAGAATCTCATTCCAAGAATCCGATGACTTTAAAATGCACTTCTGAGTGGAACAAACTGCTCCCACATAATGCAGGATTCACTTGAGATCCTTCCAGAAATAGATGAAAGTCTGGCCTCTGCCACTTGGTCTGCCTCAGGAAGTTCAAGCTGCCAGACACAGTTAAGGAAATCAACTCTTTGTGATGTCACAAAGGGCACTGCTCTCTCCAAAAGCTAAGTGATAACACCTAGTTCCTCTGAGGTCGCCTCACAGCAGCCTTGTTTTTATGCCCTTCTAAAGCATCGGTTTTATTGAGGTAAACTGAATGTCTAAGCAGGAGGCTGTAAACAGAGGGCTAAACCTGCTGCTTTCTGTTTATTTGTTGTCTTCAGAAAGAATATTTTTCGGCTGCTCCTCTGGGGTCAGTAATGAAAATGAGGATCTTTTAAAAAATATCATCGCTAGTTAACCACACAACTATCAAGATGTTCGACATGGAACAACAAGCAACCACTGGTGTGAAGTCAGCAACTTTTAGTGGCTGAGTGATCCCAAAGCCAACATGGCCATAAGGACTAAAATTAGACATCCTGTCAAATGCCCACAGACAGCGGAGGAACAGGGATGGGCTCCAGTGGGCGCTGGCGCCAAGCGAAGAAGTAATTAAAAAAAAAACAACCCTGGTTTGATCGCAGTTGTTTGACAGACATGAGGCCTCCAGTCGCAGCAGCGCCGCCAGGAGGCCACCGCTGCTGCAGAGGCAGAGTGTCTTTCTTCTTCTCTCCCTCCCTCACTCGCTTCCTGCTGCCCCTTCGCTTTGCCCGTGTGAGCGGAGCTAATCCCGGCACAGATTCCCAGAGATTATGACTCATGTCAAAACAGGAAGTATTTCCTCGGCCTAATGCTCAGAGGTGGCAGGACACACACACGCACACAGACAGAGACCAAACCCTTCACTCGCTCCTCCTTTCCGCCCTCTCTCTCTCTCTCTCTCTCTCTCTCTCTCTTTCTCTCTCTCTCTCTCTCTCCCCCCCCCCCCCCCCCCCCCAGCCCCTCCCCATCTCCCTCTGCACTGTGATTAGACGCACATGCACAAACAAGCCACATGTTTATCCATAATATCCTGTCTGTTTGTGTAAAACCTCAGGGGGGTAGGGGGGGCGTGGTATGAGTAAATACGTCCGACACAGATGCGGCTCACCCGGACGACCCGATCAAACTGCAGCCACCGGAAGCAGGTCGCTGCTCCAGCTGCCGAGCCAACATAAAACACGTTCTTTCATTTTTTTTGTCTCTTCCCTCCCTCACTGTATGTCACGTGCAGCCATGTGCGTGTGTGCGTGCGCATTGGTTCTTGTGACTGTAGTCTGGGTGTGAAAGACGTCAGCCAGGTCGTCCCGTCTCGCTGCTATTTCTGTCCCAGAAGCAGCACTTCAATAACGTGCAAAAAGCTTCTTGCCTTGTTTTTAAGCACGTCTGGTTGCACGCCGAACAAACCCAGAAGATTGAAAAAAAAAGAAAAAAAACATGGAAAATGTTTTGAAGGGGAGACAAAAAAACAAAAACAAAGCAAAAACATTGGAAAGTGTCCCAAGTCCTCTGTTACAGCAGGCCATTCAGATTTCGGTCCGGCCAGGTGGTACTAACTGAAAGGTTTTCTGTCATTCATTCATTCATCTTCTATACCCGCTTATTCGGGGGTCTGCTGGAGCCTCTCCCAGCTGTCATAGGAAGGCAGGGTGACACCCTGGACAAGTCAGCAGGTCATCACAGGGCCACATAGAGACAAACAACCATTCACACTCACATGCACACCTACGGACAATTTAGAATGTTCAATTGACCTCACATGCATGTTTTTGGAGTGTGGGAGGAAGCCGGAGAACCCGGAGAGAACCCACGCAGACACAGGGAGAACATGCAAACTCCACACAGAAAGGTCCCATGTCCAGGCCCCGGAATCAAACCCACAACCTTCTTGCTGTGAGGCGGCAGCGCTAACCACTGCGCCACCGTGTCGCCGTTCATCATTATTTTCGGTATATTTGTTATTATTATTATTATTATTATTATGAGGAGCAACATTAGATGGCCATTATGGGCCGGCTGGAAGTGGCATGGCGTCCTCTTTTAATGTGAAAACTACCACAGCCGCCGCAGCTACATCCACTCTCACCGCACTTACAGCTGCTCACCATCTTCCTCTGAGGTCATAAAGGGCGGTGAGCTTTTCCTGCTTTCCCCCCACTACTCAAAGCGCACCCATTGGCCACGTGGAGCAAATGGCCGATTGAAAAGGCTTTTAACGGGCAGATTTTTCAGACTTTCACCCTGCGGCCTTGCAAAGCAGCATCAGCAAACTCGCTCTCCTCCCTTGTCTGTCCCTCCAGGTGTGTTAAAAAGAACAAGATGCTCCTAAATATGCAAGTCAACGGGAACGGGTGCGAGGACTCGCCCTCCCGCTACCCCGTCCTGTCTGCCCGCACCCCCGGAGTGACCCCTGCCGCTACGGCCACGCCCTACAACCTGCCGGGCACGCCCACCCTCCTGGAGGAGCACGGCACCATGAAAAGTGAGTGCTCCCCAGTGGGGGAGAAATACTCAGCTGAGTTCTAGCAAAGACGAGGCTGCCGACGTGACCAGGCGAAGCTCGGCAGCGAGACTTTACCCTGAACAACTCGCTGCTTTCTGTGTTTGTTGACTGAACAAGTTGTTCTGTAACATCTTAAAAAAACATTTCTGCCTGGAGGGAATGACATCACAGCTGTTGCTTTGACCCTGTTTTTTGTCCATATTGCTTCCTACACCGTTCTCTCTTTAAAACAAGACAATAATTCCCCCTTCTTTCGTCTCCCTCGCCTCCCCTGGCCAGATAATATCGCGGTGCATCGTAGCTCCCCGCAGGCAGTGAGGAGGGACATCGGTCTGGCCGTCACGCACAGGTACGTCGTCGTTCTCCTGCACGGAGTGATTTCTGCAGAGCTGCAAATATCTTTTGATGAATTAAGAGACTGATATTTTTTCTGCTGTGTCAAAGGTTTTCCACCAAGTCCTGGCTGTCCCAGACTTGCCAAGTGTGCCAGAAGAACATGATGTTCGGGGTGAAGTGCAAACACTGTCGGTAAGTCGAGAGCTTTGATCCCTCAGAATCAGACTCATCGAGTGGTTCAAGTCCCGTAACTCTCCACGCAACTCTGTGTGTGCAGGTTAAAGTGCCACAACAAGTGTACGAAGGAGGCCCCGTCCTGCAGGATCTCCTTTCTACCCAGTAAGATCTCAGTCTCGGCCGCCAGCGAGGAGTTAACGGATGCACTCGTGCTTCACGGACACTGTGTTTACATGCGCAATGTTCTTCCCCAGTCGCCAAAATCAGGAGGACGGAATCAGTTCCGTCCGATATAAACAACCCTGTTGACCGGCCGGCTGAAGCGCCGCAGTTTGGCACGCTACCAAAGGCCATTACGAAAAAGGTAAATAAAGGGGTTTGGGAAGGGTTGAGATGTCCTGAATGAAAAGTGCACGTGCCTACAAGGGTTCCCTTCCTTGCACAGATCATGGCAAATGGCTGCAGAACTAAGGGGCCGTTTACACGACTACGGGTTTCTCTGAAACCGCACAAATATTTTTGCGGCTCGGCCTTGCGTTTACACTGAAGCCGGCTTTTTCACTGAAACTGGACTTTTTCGAAACGCTCCTCAGGTTGTTTTTGTTCTTTAAACGCCACCTGCCCGGATTCGCGTGAACGCCGAAAACAATATTTTTTGGAAACGCTCACAGCTCTAAACCCCTCCCCCACCCTGCAACCTGAGTGGCGGTGAGGTACAGACCACTCACAACAACAACCACGTCGCAAACAATAGTGAACAATAACACGGTGCTCGTGGATCCATCGTGGATTGTGTGCAAAGTGAAAATAAACACAAAAAAGCCATTTGCAAACCTCCTGTTTTACTTTTTATTGATTTTATTTTGGGTTGGCGGACTGGGATGTTGAGGCAGGAAACCTAAATTACAAAAAGTTATCGAACTTTTACTGGCACGAGTCCCGTCAATCTTAACATGGACTTTTCAAGGCTTTGTGTTCTAAAATAACTCGAAGCAGAAGTTCAACTATGTCGTTTAGTCATACCGTCCTTTCACAAGCGATCTTTCTTTCTGTTGCGCTGTTTTTAGCGAGCTGCTGCTTCTTTAAACACGGCGTTCTTCAGGTATTCTTCTTCTTCTTCTTCTTCTTCTTCTTGTTCCGCCTTCAGAAAGTAAACTGGCGGTACCATACCAGGCCGGGCATAGGTACTACATAGTCTTCAGTTGTTTCCAGCTTATCCGTGTAAACTGGATTTTTTAAATGTTTTATTACGGCTTCGTGTAAACGCGTTTTTTTTTTTTCGAGTGCGGTTTCAAAAATGTGCGGTTTCAAAAAAACATTAGTAATCTGACTCTCTGTAAACGGCCCCTAAATGAAGCTCTGCTCTCTGTATATAAACTGTATTCTGTATATAGCCAGTAAGATCAAAACATCCCTACCAGATCAGTCCTGTATGCATGGTTAAGACATTAGCTGCTTTGTCATTGCCAACCTAGTCTCAGTCCAGTTATGACTCAAGTCAAACCGTTGTGATGCAAACTAAAAGTCAATCAGAGCAGACACCTCACTCTAGCGTGCGTCCTTCTTCCGCCAGGATCACCCTCCGGTGCTGAACCAGCTGGACTCCAGCAGCAACCCGTCCTCCACCACCTCGTCCACACCTTCCTCTCCAGCGCCCTTCCAGCAGAGCAACCCGCCCAGCGCCACCCCACCACCCAACCCTTCGCCCAAAGGCCACCGGGACAGCCGCTTCAACTTCCCCGGTGAGCTGCAGCAAGCAGAGTCGTCCTTTAAACCTCACTGAATTATTAGCGCCGTGTCGTCGTTCCTCTCTTTTACTGTTTAATATTAACATTGAAACGCTTACATGCCTTCTGTTTGTTTGCCCTTCAACTCTTTAAATGCAAAGCTTCCACTAACTGATGCTCTCTCCCCTACCACGCTGGCCGCCGCTCTTCTTCCTCTCTTGCCTGCACAAAGCCGCCTGTTACTTTCAGCACAGACAGCAGTTTATCTTCCCCGGTGAGTTTGACGGCTCATGAGCGTCGCGCCGCGGCGCCATAATCCTCCCACCACCGTTTCACCCTCCACGCGCTTGTCCCCTGCAGCTCCCTCCGTCCTCTGCATGCGCGCTCTCTGGGTCAGACTGTCCCTCAGTGTGCCTGCAAGGGTCGTGTAGCGTGACGAGCCTGCTCGGCTTTGTGGCTCCATCTGCTGGTGGAAGCTGCAAGTGCATGGCCGGTGCAAAACAGTTGATAAACGAAAAGGACCCCAGTAGTTTCTTATTTAAAGGGATAGATCCAAATTTTCTTTGATTTTTTTTTTTTTTCTACAAGATGACACCAAATTACTTTAAAATGCACTTCACAACAAAATGATCTTTATAAACATAGGCTTCTGCTAATCATCGTAAACACTAGCTTCTTGTTTTATCATGATGGGTGACTGGGATACCTGCAGCTGCCATTCATTGGTTGGTTTGGAATTGAATAATTTCTGCCTGAAACTAGATTGTATTTTTTAATGTTTTGTTTTCTGCGCCCATTTATAAGAAAGTTAGAATAAAAGAAAATAAATCTTTTATTAATTTGAATTTGAATTTATTATGGGATAGCCTCTTGAGATGCGCCATCTCATTTTCAAGGGGGTCCCAATTATTGGCTAACCTATTTTCTTTTTCTCCTCAGACGTCTCCAGTCCTGCTCATTTGCACCCCGATGTCCTCCAAGACACTGTGTAAGACTGTCGAAATAATGGAAGCAAAAAACTGTTCAGGCTGCCTTCATTTCATTCAACCCTCCCTGATCTCGGTCCTCTGTGTCCCAGCAGTGAGATCGAGCCGTCCGCGGACGACATCCATGCTGATCTGGTGGAGGACGAAGATGAAGAGGTAACATTGCAAACTGTGGTGGCGATGGTGGTCGTGGTGAGAGGGGAGAAAACAAAATACAGTAAAAATTTGTATTGTGTTGTCTTTTATTTTGTTATTGCCTAAAATTCATTTTGGATCCCACATTCTGTCCATTTTTGTGGATGAAATTGCCATCCAGTGAAGTCAAAGTCAAAAGCAATAAAATTAGCCGCCAGACTTGCAGACTGGGAGGTCAGTACGGAGCCCGATGAGTAATAAGCAGTGCAAACAGACGCGGGAGGCGGGGCTGCAAGGATGAGGCCAACCAATGGTGACCCCAGATCACCGGGGTGATGGATGGTTTGGTGCAGAATTAATAATGATGTAAAACTTGCTTGACTGGCCCAACTACTCTGAGTGTCAATAATCTGTGGTTCTACTACATTGACTCCACAGCTTCAGGCTGCCTGTCGGGGTGAGATAATCAGTAGTTGACAATTTATGCTGGCCGAGATGAATAATATGTATATTTTTTTTGATGAAATGAACTGAAGTCAAAAAACCAAACATTACTTAAACAGTACTAAAAAAATAAAAAAAGTGAGATTCCCCATCTTTAAGTCTTTCTTTAATGTTACACATCGTCCCCTCCTCACCCATTCACTGTCCGCCATGTGCCCCATCAGGAAGGGGAGGAGGAGCTGGAGGTGGAAGACGAGGAGCCAGACGCGGAGGAGGAGAACGACGAGGACGAGGAGGAGAACGAGGACGAGGAGCCGTACGACGAGGACGATGACGACCGGGGCGACTACAGGATCAACGTGGGCTCGGACGGCGAGTGCGACGAGCTGGACGACCTGCCCAACTCCCGGGGAAACCAGTGGAAGGGCCCCATATCGCGCAAGGCCAGTCAGACCAGCGTCTACCTGCAGGAGTGGGACATCCCCTTCGAGCAGCTGGATCTAGGAGAACTCATCGGAAAGGTGAGGTCCCTTCAAAAACAAACAAAGAAGAAAAAATTAGGGCTGTCAAACGAATAATTTTTTAATCATGATTAATCACAGAATCTTCATAGTTAACTGCGATTAATCACAGTTTGAATTGCATTTGTAAAATTCTGTTATTTTGCATTTCGCGGCAGTTTTAACCCCATAATGTAAAGTATTTCTTAACAGAGATCGGCCAGAGGGGCCGACTACGGCTTAGTAAAAGGGACAAAAAGGCATACGCCGGGTTCACAGCAGGCGCCGTAGCCAGCCCACTCTGTTGCTCTCTTTCATGTGTGTTTGTGTGCGTTTGTCTGGTCTTACCGACACCATCGGTTAACAAGGGGCGCTGAAAGGAAATGGGCTCCGTTCCGCGGCGCTTCAGCTTCCGGTGTGAACCCGGCCTCACGTTTGAAATTCCATTAAAAAAAAAATTCACACGTTATGGATTGCATTCAACTAATCGCGGTTAACACGTTAACACTGACGGCTCTAAAAAAAAAAAAATGTTGCTTCGTCCTTGGCTGAACCCGCTTTGTGCACGCAGGGTCGCTGGGGCCGGGTGCACAAGGGCCGCTGGCACGGCGAGGTGGCCATCCGGCTGCTGGAGATCGACGGCAACAACCAGGACCACCTGAAGCTCTTCAAGAAGGAGGTGATGAACTACCGACAGACCCGGCACGAGAATGTGGTGCTTTTCATGGGAGCCTGCATGGCACCGCCGCACCTGGCCATCATCACCAGGTGAGGGAGCGCAGAGCAGCGACGTTCGGCTTCGGCGTGGAAGCTTAAGAATGCACCGGAAATGTGCGCTAAATGTTGACTGGTGAATTTCTGAAGTCCCTCCTGCTGACCACTGCTGTCAGCTTCAGTGCATTCAGATGCATTGAGATGGAGAATTGAATTTTTCTGTGAATTTTCATAACTGCACACACATTTTACATTTTCCACAAATAATTTTCACTTCAAAGTCAACTAAAGATCAATGACTAATATGAGTTTATGTGTATTTAAAAAGCTGAAAAGTGCAGAAAAGACATCAGTCCAGTTTGAGTGGCTCTGCTTCCTGGAGCACTGTGACACTGTCAGTAAAGACATCCTCCTTTAGCACGCCCCCCCCCACCCTAACCCTAACCCCCCCCCCCCCACACACACACACACACACACACACACACACACACACACACACACACACACACACACGGACACACACAGACACGCGCACAGGACTTAATGGGCAATGACTAAGCTGTACTGCCTTGTTAGCCACTCAGCCTCAAGAACACTGTGGTCATTTGCAGCTGTTTTTTTTGTTTTTTGTTAAAGGCTCCTCGTCACAGCCAAGTGAGTCTTGGTGAGACGGCTTTTGCCAGTAAATCGTAAATGATGAAACAAGCTGCTCATAGATATCAGGAAGGTCTTTACCCTAAATGCCAGATACAGCAATTAGGCTCAATTCATTCCATCTTAATATGCTGATAAAATACTTTTATTCATCAAAGTTGTTGTCGTCTTTCATTAAATCCAATTCTATTTGTTTCCAGATTCTATCATTCTTGTTTAATTTAGTCAAATGATTTCACTGATTGAAAGATGGTTCGATTCATGTCTCATTTTTAAGCACTTTGAACTGTCTTGCCTGTACAACATGTAGTATTAATATTATTCTCATTCTTCTGTTGATAATCATAGCAATAACCCCGGCGTGTTGTCGTTTTCTCCGCTCTTTCTGCAGTTTCTGCAAAGGGAGAACACTGTATTCAGTTGTCAGAGACAGCAAAAGTATACTGGATATCAATAAGACCAGACAAATCGCTCAGGAGATTGTCAAGGTAATTTATTTTTAATATATTTTCAAAATTTCATCACTGAAAACCCAAAGTGACTCGTTCCAACCGCGAGCAGGAAATGTTTTGCTGTTTAGTTTTTTTCTATTAAAAGGAACTCCGACGTTGGAAATAACTCGGTTTATTACAGGCTTTGGAATATGTTTCATTTTTATTTGCTGCGGAGCTTGAAGGCAGGTCCGCTCTAATTTGAAACGTGCCCGGCAGCCGCACGATGCGTCAACGACAGAGGAAAGCCACAGAGCGACGCTGGTCAGCGTGCACTCTGTGAACCGCTGCTGTTTGTCTTCCAGGGAATGGGATACCTGCACGCCAAAGGCATCGTGCACAAGGACTTGAAGTCGAAGAACGTTTTCCACGACACCAATAAAGTGGTGATCACAGACTTCGGCCTCTTCGGGATCTCCGGAGTCGTTCAGGAGGACAGGTGAGGAAGCGGCACCCGGGGAGAGACCTCAGCAACGCACGCTGCTGCGCTGCTGTTTCCTCTGGGAGCTCCGTGATTGGGAATAATGGCCGAGCTGCACTTTGGCTGCAGGCCTGCAGGCACCTTGTCCTTGTCCGCCTCTCTTCCGTTGCAGCGCTCGTGCAAACTTGCTGCTCCAGCACATTCCGCTCACGTCAGCCTTTAACAACTTTTCATTTTTGGGGGGTTAGTTCTCCTCTGTCTGAAAGAGGTCAGATTGCTTATAGTGCACAGGATTTTTATTTTATTGTCTTGTTTCCAGGAGGGAGAACCAATTGAAGCTGCCGCACGGCTGGATTTGCTACCTGGCGCCAGAGATCGTGCGCAGGATGAGCCCCGGCAACAACGAGGACAACCTCCCGTTCTCCACCTCGGCCGACGTTTACGCCTTTGGGTAGGCCCCGCCCACTCCCTCACACTCACAGTTACAGGCAATCGGCAGCGGCTTCAGTGCGAATATTGTCGTTAGCGTCGTAATGAAGCCGCTCCCTCTATGGGCAATTATGGGCAGGGTGATTTGGGTGGGTTGTTGTATTACGGTTGTTAGCAGATTGAACACAGCATCGCTCTCAAGGGTTTGGTCTGAGACTGAAAACTGACTTTGCGGCTCATTGTTGTGAGATGTCTCACACACCATCTCCTGCTGAGAGACAACATGTGATAAAGATCTTTAGTTTCGCAACCCTGCTTCCTGGATCGTGCTCATAAAACTCTTCATTAACTCATCTCATCTCAACTCATAAGAATAATAATAATAATAACAATAATAATAATAATTCTACTACTTCAACTACTATTATTACTACTACTACTACTACTACTACTACTACTACTACTACTACTAATAATAATAATAATAATAATAATACAAAGACTTTGCATGCTTTATAAAACCAGGACCTTGCTGTTTCACTTAGAAGGCCACAACTAGAGTTGTGTCTTTCTGAGAGTGAGTGAACACTGTCTTGTCATTCTCTTCTTAACTTTTAAACTCAGTATTAAAAGCAGAAAAAATAAACATGTTTCACCGCATCAGGCAGGGAACCCAGGGTTCGTAAATATCTCAGCTTCCTGTTGTTAGCGGTGTTCGTGAGAGTGCAATGACTGGCTGTGGTCAACCTTCTCATGGGTCCATTCGACCGAGGAGGACGATGTTAAACATGTCTGGTGTTATTGAAACAGTAGAATGAGAGAGAGACTTAAAACTAAGTTTTATAACTGCGTCACGCCAGCAAAAATCACAGCCCCATTGACTTTTATAACAATCAGTGTATCGTCAGAGAATCTTGAAGTGCTGTCAAATGCAAGCTCACTTTGCAACAACAGAAGCTGTCGCAACTACACCACCTTTAAAAAGAGCCTTAAGCAGTGGTTAACAATAAATTAGACCTGCTCTCGCGACTAATCTTCTTATCTTTTCTATGTGAATTGGAACTAATTCTGTTTGTAAGATCGTTGCATGTTTTATCTATTTGTCATTTTGTATTGTGTATGTATAATGTATTGTTTCTATGTTTCTAAAAATCTGCCTTAGGACAACGGGTTAAAATGAGCATTTATGCTAACTCCGACATATTTACATTGATGCTTTTGCTGACATGTCAATTGATGTGCATTGTCCGAATCAAATAAATAAATAAACTTGTCGCTTAACTAAGCAGGTTGAACAATGAGCCGCTTTTTTTCTCTTTTTTTTTAAAGCACTATCTGGTATGAGCTCCAAGCGAGGGACTGGCCAATCACCAACCAGCCTGTGGAGGCCACTATCTGGCAGGTGGGCAGCGGGGAGGGCATCAGGAAGGTCCTGGCAGAGATCAGCCTCGGCAAGGAGGTCACTGTGAGTTGACGAGTCCGCTGATAAAGAGCCAACGCGTCGGGGTCGGGGTCGGGGTCGGGGTCGGCCGCAGGGTTCGCTCACTGCTGCTGCCTGTGCTCGCAGGAAATCCTCTCGGCCTGCTGGTCGTACGACCTGAGGGACCGGCCCACCTTCACTCAGCTGGCCGACATGCTGGAGAAGCTGCCCAAGCTGAACCGCAGGCTCTCCCACCCGGGACACTTCTGGAAGTCTGCAGAGTAGGTATCCAGGACGGGCCCAAGACACGAAGGTCCGGGGCAGAAACAGACGGGCCAGTGCTGGTGTGCACTGTGTTGACTCAGGTGCAGCGGCTCTGGTTCTGGTCCTGGCTTCACGTTCAGCTCGAGGGTCACGGTTGCTTTGTCTTTGTTTTTCACCGTTAAGATGTCATTTTTCCACTGCACATCATCCGTCACGGTGTGTCATCGCTCAAACTAATTCCAAAAAGTGTGAACTGAAAGTTTACATTTGAAAATGTGAAGTAAAGTTTTATTTTTATTTTTTTGTTTTTATTTTGTTTGTTTAGAAGAAGTCTCTCAGTCCACGACACTGATAAATGCTGCTTTTGGACACACTTTCTTGTCACGCAGGCAGCGTTTAAAAAGTCCTCGTTGAAAGGCCCACTGTGTGACTTTTAAAGGGAAAAGAAACAAAATATGTTTTGAGTTTACACATTCTTTCGGTTGAGGTCACTTGTTATCCATGATAATCATTTCTATTGACCTCAAGAGCAGGTTCACTTCAAGCAGGCAGACACACTGGGTCAGCGTGTATCCACAGTAGCCCAGAATGTGGCTCTGCTCATGGTGTCTTCATTTGACCCTGACATCACCGCTGCTGGAGAAATTCATTTTGACATTATTTGCAATGTTTTCTACCTATTAGATGCTAGTTGAATGTTCCAGACTCTGCCTTTAAATGTTTCTGCTAGATATCGAGAATATCTTTTGAGTGTTTTTTTGTTATTTGCTTTGGTTTTTTTTGCTGCTCCACCCTCAGTAGAAGTTCATGAAGTGTGAAAGTCAAGTTCCTGCGGGGAATGTGGGCAGATGACCTCACGGCTTCAGTAGCAGGAAGTGCTCTCAAGCTGTTTGTCTTCTCTGATTCTTATTCTCTCTTTGCGTCTGACCGTCAGACATCACTTTCACTTCCGTTTCTCTGCTTCCTGCTGCCAGTTAACAGCTGCTGACATCACATCAGTAGAATTTGCCTTCCTGGCTTTCTGCTCTCTCGCTCTAACCACTCCGTAACTCAGCTAGACTGCTAGTTGTATTTTCAGTTCAAACAAGGCCTCCTGGATTCTTCAAGGTCCTACACCAGCAGTAAAGTGTTTCCAGTCTGTAGTCGGAAAGAGAAAAGTCCATCTTTTATTTAATCTGCCTGAGTGCTGAACAAAGTTTGTGATGTCACAAAGGGCACTGAAAGCTCTCACAGATTAGCGACCGCCCAGCCAGGTGTGCCGCATTCCAAACACGTTTGAAGGCCCGGCAGAGCATCGCTTTCTGCGGGCGGCTGTAAACACAGGGCTAAATATGCAGTTTTGAGGAAAGCTGCTCCAGTGGAGTCCAGGCTTACAAACAATCAACAGTGAATGCAACAGGACCTTTCACCAAGCATAACAAATAAAAAAAAATCTGCTTCTGCTGCTCGTCTGCTGTTTGCTTCCTGCGCCACTAACGTGTCTAACATTTGTGCTCTTCTTTCTGCTCTCCTCCCTCCCTCCCTCTCTCCCTCCGTCCCTCCTTCCCTCTTTGTCTCTCCTAATCTAGGTTGTAGCAGCCTCTCTGAAAACGCAAAGCAATGCAAAACAAAAACACAAAGCCTGGGTCTGCCTTTGCATGCTCCTGTGTCTTTTAACTCTTGCAGGACCGATCAAAGCATTGCCTGAAACAGACGCCGCTTCCACTAATCCACCGTCTGATCTTCCGCTCTTTTACTTTTATTTTTTGTGTTGACCCTCGCTCTGACTGAGGACGGCGGACCCTCGGGGGGGAGGTGGCGAGGATGTCCTTCCTCCCTTCCTGTCAGTCTCCAATCTCCTCGCCTTCCTCTTCTCCTGTCTTTTTTTTCAAATATTTTTCAAAAAATGTTTTTGTCGGGATTCAGAGAGTGTTTTTCGGAGCTAGCGGCTCGCGGCGTTTTGTTCCGACTCTGACTGGCTGACCTCTCCTCAGCCTGCTGCTGTGTGTGAGGTCTGTGTGTGTTTTTATTTTTCTCTTTTCTTTATTTTTTTCGCTACACACACACACACACACGCACACACTTTCTCTCAACCTCACCGCTGAACCGGAAAAAAAAACGGACCCCGGCCGGCTATCAAGCGCTGGGCTTCATTTGTCTGTGTCCTGGCCCGTGGGGTCGACTCACGTTCTGACAAGCTGCTGCTGCGGCTGCTGCTGCTGCTGCTGCCTCCCCGCCGCCACCGCCCTCCGTTACGCTGTAATGTTCCCGCGGGTGGCAGGTGGCGCCGTGTCAAGACAAAACGCGCACTCCGACAACAGGAAGTGATCGTTCACTCAGTCGTATTTGCTGTGTTTTTTTTGTTGTTTTTTCTCCCCCTCCTCAGGAAACTTGGACAGCATGATACAGTCTCATATGTTTACTCTGAGGATACTCACTGATTTACAGCTGAAGGGACCCGTTTCAATAAAAAAAGGGCGGGGGGGGCATAGAAGGAGAGTAACCTGTGTTAAGTGGAAGTTGAAGAAAAGGAGACTGAAGTGGAAGGCTCCTTTTCATCAGTCTTAATCCGTTTGGGGGGGTGGGGAGATGCTGTCGATGTATGATACAACTTTTTTTTTTTTGCTCTTTTTATTTTTTGTTGACAACATCCAACTTTTACAGAGTAAAGTGCACCTTATGACAATGAATCCCGGAGAGATCCTCCTTTCACCAAGCCGAGCAATATCATTCTTGGCGCAAAAAAAAGAGGAAAAATCAAGAAAAAAAAAAGAAAAACAAAAAACTTCCGCATCAGGAACTTGGTGCAAAAGTGTCCTACATCATCCTGAAAACATTACCTCTCGTGTGCGATCGATGTGCTGGAAGCCACGAGTCTACCTGTCCTGTGTGTGTGTGTGTCTGTGTGTGTGCGTGTGTGTGTGTGCGTGCGTGTGTGTGTGTCCACCCAAGTGAGTGTACCTTGTAGGAAACATTGTAGCGTTGTGTGTATTTTTGTGAAAGACTGCAGTAAATGTTGTGTTGCGATGCCGATGGTTTGTTGTGAATACACATTATTTAATGTACAGCAGATGATCCCCTGATTCTATTTGTATAAACATTTTCTATGTAAAATACGTCTTTTTTTTTTCTTTTTTTTTGATGAGGTACTGCTATGGCTATTACAGATGTGTAAATATATATATTTATATATTTTCATGTAACATAACTAAAAAAAAGAAGTTGTACATTTTTTTAAAGAACGGGCCAATACATGTTTTTTATGTTACTGTAAAAATTCATATTTTTGTATTGCATGTGATTACCATTCTGTACACACGGTTTCTGTTTTCATCCAAGGAAGACAATAAAAATGAGGCTTGTCATGTAACAATACTGGTCACGCTGCTGCTTCACTTCCTGGTCGTGCTAAACCAAAGACGCAGTTGCAGACTTTCACTTCTGCACGTCCACGTTGCCGAGCTCCAGTCTGGTGTGTTTACGGTCAATCTCGGTAGCTGGAAGCCACTGATACAAGCTGCTGTTTAACATTTAACACCACAGAATAGGAAATGCCGCAAGACTTTATTGCGTTTATAGAGATCCATATGGATGAGCGTTGCCTAAAGAGAAGAACATGTTATGACTCCAAAGGATTCCTTGGCAGAGAAGACCTTTGTGCTCTGCGCAAGGTGATCTAAATGCAGGGGTGAATTGTGGTTATGTGCTGTTACTCACAGGCTTAATCAGCAGTGGCAGAAATCCAAATCTAATTTAGTCATCTAATCTAATTTATCTCATTCTAATTGTCTCCTTTGAATATGATTGACAGTTTGTCCAACGTCCCTCAACTTTTCTCTTTTAATGGGTCCTGCGCTTTATAAATATGTGTGTGTGTGTGTGTGTGTGTGTGTGTGTGTGTGTGTGTGTTTCCAGATAGAAACAAATATATATATATATATATATATAGATCAGTTTACATGTGTCTGCAGTTGGATTACATTATAAATTGATAGGGAAAACTTAAAAGGGCACACTGGGAGTTAAAGAGCTCCATGAATACAGACTGAGCTGTCATTCAACACGACTTGACTGTACCACAGTGTGATGCCTTCCACGTGATTTGTGTAAAGTTTAATGACCCACAGGTTTAGAACCAAGAAAGTGTCAGAGCCCTCAAGGTTCACAGGTAAGCCTTCATATGCCAGTGTTTTGTATTTCTTTTTCTTTTTTTAGCTGATTTATTCATTTGTGCCATCAGTTTACTTTCGTTATGAAAAAACATCGACACTTCATATTTTCATTTTTCCCCTCTTATTTTGTTATATTAGTTACACTATACCTTCTCACTCCCCAATAGAGCCTTTCCCGACTTAAATGCGAGTCACACAGCGGTGAAGCCTCTGCATTTAATGCATGCCGCTGAGCACACAGGTGAAGGGATGAAGGTGGCCCATTTATTTATTTATTGCTTTGAGGTTTGATGTCTGGCGCCCCAGGTGAGAAGTGGCAGCAACCTCCTGTGTCTCTGAAGTGGCCCCATTCCAGTTTTCAGCCAGATTCAATTTTAACGCTATAATTTTCTATCTAGGCCTTTTCAAAATTGCATTCAAGGGTGAAAAATGGGAATTGGATTATCAAGAAATCTGAAGATGCCTTGTTCTCTAGGGGAATTTGCAGGATTGAATAAAAAGCATAATCTGAAGGGATATCAGCTGTGACACAAAAAAATAAAACATTGAGATTGTGAGTTTTTCCCCAATCTACTAATGAAAAGATGAGACTTTGCACAAAGGACTAACCCTGTGCAACGAAGAAAATTGTACCAACAGCATAAAATGAATCACCCCTGTGCTCCTCTAGGTGGCATAAAGACCCTAGAGAGTGTAGCTGTGGCCTCTCTCCTTTTGATTTACTTTTTACAGAAATAATACAGAAACACTGGTGTGCAGGTGGCTGTGAAGAAATAGGAGCGTTCTGATTTTTGTTGAATGCCAGAATATAAATATTATTGGAGCTTGAAATCACACAGCAGGAATGATCCATTTTAAGCATTTATAACTGACCTTGTTTGCAGATCAGTTTCTATCCAATCTCATCAAAAGTCCTTCCAATTAACATGTGGTTATAGGAGGGAGAGGCAACTGGATGACTGTTTTTACCGACGCAAACAAAAGAGTGTGAGACCTTGAACCCTAACCCTAACCCTGTTGAACGGTAAAATGAGAACTAACTTTTTACTCCAACTCCTGGAAGGCTGTGGGCAGGAAGAATACTTCTGATGTGTTGCCTTGATAGATTTCTGCCTGACGAAGCCAGTGCAACAGAGAAGAAAGGAGCTTGTATCCTGTGTGGTAATGCACTCCTGCCAAAAGCTCTTCGACTCCAGCTGGTACCGGATCACATGACCCTGGATCACATTGGTGAGAGACACAGAGAGTTCGTAAGAGTTTCCTC